>NC_046350.1:4520624-5241241 GCF_000738735.6 Corvus cornix cornix | reverse complement strand
GGGTTTTGGGCGTTGTTTTACAGCGCGGATTTGCTCCTAAGGCTGTGCCTAAAGCCTGGAAGGGATTTTGTGCAGGGAGAAACCCCAGGGAGCAGTTCCTAAGGAAGGGCAGCAGTGTCAGGAACCAAAATGTTCTGGACTCAGACAGAGCAGGACAAAATTCCAACATCTTTAGAGTGATTCTTGCCTATCCAAGGCTGTAGGCTCATGGATTTTTTCCCCTGATTTTCAAGGAAAAAAATCCAGATGTGCTGGTTTTAATAGGGCTAGAACCAGCCTATCCCAACCGCGGTGCAGCAGGGAGAGAATTCCCTGCAGGGTTAAATGCTGGCAGCAGGAGAATATTGAGATTTTCTTTTCCACCAGCTCCCACATCCGTGCTCCCAGCTCCTGAAATCCAGGGAGAACACACATAAACCTCTGTGGGGTTTGAGCCAGGTTTGAGCCGGGTCCGGCTCAGCGGCTGAGCTCTCTCCACACCTCCCTCTTATCAGCTTCTAATCAGCTGCAGGAGAAGTGGGAGCCGGCACCGGCTGGGTTTTCCTGATAAACAATTCCCTGGCCTCCAGCGAGCGCTGCTTTTTGCCCCTGCAGCGTTCCCGGGAGTCAGAGGCCCTGATGCTCCGGGCAGTTCCTGCTGCAGGCTGTAAACAGCTCCAGCAGGGGATGTTTCCCAGCCTTTTTCTCCTCCCGGCTCCACGTGCAGCCAGCTCCCGGCCAGGTGCTGGCTGTGCAGTCCTTGTTCCCCGGGCTAGACTGGGCTGTTTAAATTCCAGTCGGAATTCCAAAGCCTGTGTTAGGTCCTGGCAGGAAAGAGCCGTGGTGAGTCACCAGATAAACCAGGAGCTGGCCGTGGGATGGTTTTAATCCCATTACATTTTATTTTACCCTGCTCTAACTGTTCTTGTCAGACGATCTCGAGACACTTCAGAGAGTGCCTGGAGCCTTTCAGTAATTGTTTATCAGGGCTGTTATCTCCTTGTACAGCTCGGGATCTTTCCCAGCCCAGGAACAGCTGGGAAATGCCGCTGGGACTTCCCAGAGCACAGGGATGAGGATTTAAACAGGGATGGAGTGGGAAACACCATCAGGGTTGGCATAAATCATTGAAGAGGGACCTTAAAGATCATCTCCATCCAACACCTTCCACCATCCCAGGCTGCTCCAACCTGGCCTTGGACACTTCCAGGGACGGGGGAAATCCATTCCAGGGCCTCCCCAGCCTCCCAGGGAAGGATTTCTTCCCGATATCCCATCTGAACACCCTCTTTTCACTCCAAAGCCATTCCCTTGTCCTGCCACTCCAATTCCTGATGAAAATCCCTCTCCGCCTTCCTTGTAGGCCCCTGCAGACCCTGGAATTCCACTGAGCGAGCCTGGCAGAAATTCAGAGGAAAACTGCTCCTGTTAAACACCAATTGGTGCCCCTCAGGTGCCCTCTGAGTGGTGCCAGGCCGAGCCAAGCTCTGCCTGTGGATTTAATCTCAGCCCTGGATCCACCTGGCACCCAGGGCTGTCCCAGGTTTCCTGCAGTGCCCAGGAAAGCAGCAGGATGAGATAATCACTGCAATTTTCCTGGCACTGCAGCCCTCATGTGACCATTACTCCTCAGCAGCTCCAGGCCCTGTGATTCAGCAGCTCAAATAGCCGGAATTACATCCATTCCCTGGACATAAGCTCAGCTCCTTTTCTATTTTTTTTTTTTTTTTTTAATTTTTTCCCCATTATTCCTGAAGGAGAATGGACTAATGGGCAAGCTGTGGTTTGGAAACCACCGGTGATCCCTGATCCCAGGACCAGGGGATTGGTGGCTTTCCAAATGTTTGTACTGCTTCCAGAGCAGCTTGGAAGGAAAGCTGGGATACCAACGAGTGGCTCCAGGGGAGGGTAAATCCCACCAGGATTGTCTGTGGAAGCAGGGAGTGGATTTAGTTTAGGGAATGTTGAATGATCCCAGAGCTCCAGCTCTTTAGACGCTGGAAGTGCAGCTGGAGTTGGGATGGAAAGGGCACAGGAAATAAAGGAATTCTCCTCCTAAAATAAAGGGAAGGCTCTTCGCAGGGATCAAGAATAGAGCCATTGTTTCCAGGTGGAGAACAGGGATCCAGAGGCAGCTGGAGTAATGGAAAGCTGCTGGTGAGGGAGGAGATCATGGAATCACAGAAATCACGCTGGAAAAGGCCACTGAGGGAATCAAATCCATCACTCCCCCAGCACTAAGCCATGTTCCCAAGTGCCACATTAAATCCCCCCGGGAACGGTGACCCCACCACATCCCTGTTCCAACCCCAACCACTGCTGTGGTGAAGAAATTTTTCCAAATATCCAACCTAAAGCACCTCTGGTGCAACTTGAGGCACTTGGCAGAAAGAAACCTGATCCCACCTGGCTCCGAGCTCCCTTCAGGGAATTGTGGAGATCCATAAGGTCTCCCTGGAGCCCCCTTTTCCCAGTTAAACCCCTCCAGCAGCGAGGGAAGGAGGTGCTCCCAGCTCTCCCAACATTTTAATTGCCCTGGTGATTGTCCCACGCTCGTGTTCCGGTGGAATCACTCGGAATTACTCGGAATTACTCACTTCCCTCCCGTGTGGTGATGGGATGGCTTTGGGAAATGGGCCCGTGATGTCAGAGCTGAGCAGGGAATGGCTCCGGGCCCTCCCGCTTCTCCTCTCCCTGCTTTTTCCTTACGTAACACAAATCCTCTTGCCCTCTGCTGGCAGAATTCCTCCTCTCCAGGTTGGGATCCACGGGAATCTTCACAAAATATTCTTCACCCCACACTGGGGGTTGTTTGCACTGCCCAGAGCATATCCAGGTAGGAAGGGGGGGTTGGGATCCCAATGCATCCCACCAGGAGCATTTTCTGGTGCACCAGACCCGAATTCCAGCGAATTCCAGCATGTGGATCCCCCAAAAAAAGGAATTTGAGCTGTGAGAATTGAAAGCAAATTGCTCCCAGCTTTAATGGAGAGATCCAGGATCTGCATCCGAGCTGGGCTCAAGTTCTCCACCACTCTGGGAATGCAAAAGTGAGGTTTTTTAGGAGGAGGAATGGCTTTTTCTGGAGATTTGAGCTGTGAGAATTGAAAGCAAATTGCTCCCAGCTTTAATGGAGGGATCCAGGACCCAGATCCGAGCTGGCCATTCTGTTCTCGACTTTGCTAAAATCCACAAAAAATCTGCCAGGCTCCCTGTTCTCCCTGCAGCTCCCTGCGTGCCTTTGGAATTACGCCGGGAATTTCCTGGCTGTGAGGAAGAGCTTCACAAAGCACCGACGGAACACAGCCCGAGCCCCCAGGGCCGACTGAATAAAGGGCAGAAAACTCAGCCCTGGAAGTGGGAGAGCCACCAAATTCCCCCATTTTGGGGCCGGCCAGGAAATCCTGTTGCGCAAATCTCTTTCCTTGTTGCTTCCCGTGCTGGAATTTTTATTATTATTATTTTTTTTTTTCAGGAACAATCCATCCCTTCGAGCTGGGAAGGGCTGCAGGGACTGAGGCGAGCAGGGCAGGGATTGGGATTGGGATTGGGATTGGGATTGGGATTGGGATTGTCCCTCCGTGCTGAGGCCACACCTCGAGGGCTGTGTCCAGTTGTGGGACCACTGAAGGGGCTGGGAAGGGAATGGGAATGGGGAAGGGCTGGAGAATTCCTGAGGGAGCTGGGAAAGGGGCTCAGCGTGGAGAAAAGAAGGATCGGGGGGGATTTTCTGGCTCTCCACAACTCCCTGACAGGAGGGGACAGCCGCAGATGGGACAGGGACAAGGATGAGGGGAAACTCCTCACGCTGCACCAGAGGAGGTTTAAATTAGATATTAAGGAAATTTTTTTTTGCTGAAAAGGTGCTCAGGGATGGGAAGGGGCTGCCCAGGGCAGTGCTGGAATCTCCATCCCTGGAAATGTTCCGAAAAGTGTGGCACAGGGGTGACCACATCCACGCTTTTCGGAGGGAATGGTGGGACTCGATGATCTGTGGGCCAGGGGAGGCTCAGGCTGGACACCAGCAGGAATTTCCCCATGGAAAGGGTGGCAAGGCCTTGGAATGGGCTGGATGTGGGTCCCCATCCCTGGAGGTGGCCAAGGAACACCTGGAGGTGGCACTCAGAGCTCTGGGCTGGGGACACGGTGGGGATCGGGCACAGCTTGGCCTCCATGAGCTGGGAATCCTTTCCCAACCTCAGGGATTCTGCAGGAATGGTGGTTTTTACATGGATTTTTCAAATACAACAAATTTTCTGACGGCTCAGGAATATTCTCATGCTCCTGCCCTCCTCTGCTGCTCCTCCTGCCCAGATTCCTCTTGGATTTTCCATCCCCAGTCCATGGGGGACACCTGTGCCCTGCCCTGCTCCAAAATCCTCTCCCTGCCGTGGGTTTTTGTGCTGATCCAGGCAAATGAAAACTCCTGGATGCAATTTCCTTTTTAATAAAGCTGAAATGGAAGTCAATCCATTACTGGGAAGCTCTTTTTCCATGGGAGAGTAATTAAAGCCATCTATTACTGGCAGCATTAAAATTTCCACGTGTGTTTATAGGGTTTATATTTAATTTTGGAGCCTCAGGAGTGATTCCCCACCTCCTTTCCTCCCTCATTCCTTTTTTTTTTTAAGTACAGAGAATATTTGCAAAGCCGTGGAAATGGAGCAAGATTGAAACCTCATTAGCTGTAATTCGTATAATTATCATATTTGATGAATTTACCTTCATCTGAACATCCAGGAATTAGGGGTTCATTAAAAATTATGAATATTTATGGAGTTTTTCACCTCCTAACTTTACAAATATTTGCATTTGAAGACAGTTTGGCTTTATAACAAAGAACAAGCAGACAAAACCAATCCATATTTTGTGTAGAATTTGCAATTTCCAATACTAAAAAAGTTTAGGGAAGACATCAAAAACTTCCAGGAATCTTTTCCATGTTTACGGAGGAATAATTTAAGTGGAAAAGCGGATTTTCCTCGTGTTCAAACCAGCAAAATAAAGGCGAGGAGCAGCCCCAAATTTGTCGAAATGAGGCCTTTGAGGTTTTGAAATTTGCACCCCACAACCCTTTTGTCAGCAAAACCCCTGAGGAAATCAGGAGCTGGCTTGGAAATGCCAAATTTGAATGGATTTGTGCTCCAGAGAATGAGGAAAGCTCTGGGATTGTGGAAGGTGCTGCTCCTCATCCCCATGCAAAATAACAAGGAGTTAAAAGGGGAAATAAACCACATAAAAAGGAGATTTTTAATTCTTGCAGAATTATCTCGCAGGGCTGTGGTTTGCAGCTCCCTGAGATTCCTGACAAAGGATTTCCACAGTGTTTGCCTGAGGAAAATAAAGATATTTTCTCCCCTGCAGGAATTCTCCGTAAAGGACTTTTTATTTTTTCCTCCTCCATCAGAGGAAAAAAAATAAAAATAAAAATAAAAAAAGGTTCAAAGCGCTGCTCAGAGGAAGTTTTGAAGCTTCACTCAGCCCCTACACCACGAGTAGTGGAATTACTCAAAGGCTGGGTGCTCTCACAGCACTTTGCTTCTCCCAACTGTCAACAAAAACCACAAACCCCGTGAGCGTGGCAACAATTTTACAGTAAAAAGAACATTTTTTCCGTGTTCTGAGCAGCAAAAAGGGTTTCCCATCCATATTCTGGCGCTCCGAGCTTGAAGTTTTGGGGTTTTTGGGGTTTTTTAAGCAGCAGCAATTCGTGTCTCGGTGCGAGTTTTGTATAAATTTGGGATTTCTTGAGGTGCTTTTTGTCCTCGTGTGGTTTTTGCTGCAGCTCTGAGGATAAAAAGTTGAATTTCAGCTGGTTTAGCTTTAAAAAAAAACCCCTCACAAAGTATGAAAAAGGGAAAAGCACTGCTAAGTTTGTGCTGTGAAATGGAGGGAGGGAGGGAACAGCTCAGGACTTGAACTTTGTCACAACTCGGAGCAGCCTGGGCCAGAAAAACAATTTATTGTTGTTTTTTTAATGCCTTTTCTTCCTTATCAGACTACAAGAGCTGTGAATTGTTTATCTCATTCCCTCCTGGAGCCCACTCAGCTCTAAAATCCATCTGTTGTTTTCTTTTTTCTCATCTCCTCGATGCTTTGAGTCTGTGGCTGCTTTTTAGTTCATTTTCTCCTTTGAAACCTTCGGGATTAACCCCAAAAATCAGCTGGGATTTCATTTGTCTTTCTGAAATATTAAGAAAACCCATTTTTAAAGGAATTTTGGCTGCACATGCCAGCTGGTGAGGCAGGTGACGGGCAGTGCATCCTGGTGGGATTGAACTTTTTAGTTTATAACAAAAGTAAAGTGAATTCTTTGGATGGAACTTTTTTAAGTTCCAAGGTGTCCGTGAAAATTGGGAGTCTGGAATTGCCTTGTGTCCCTAAAACTTGGAAAAAAACAGGTCTGGGATTGCTTTTCCTCCCTAAAAATAAGCAAAGGGAAGAAATTGGGGTCTGGAATTGCCTCTTCTCCCTAAAACTTGGAAAAAAACAGGTCTGGGATTGCTTTCTCTCTCTAAAAATTAGAAAAGGGAAAGGAATTGGGGTCTGGAATTGCCTTGTGTCCTTAAAACTTGGAAAAAAACAGGTCTGGGATTGCTTTCCCTCCCTAAAAATTAGAAAAGGGAAAGGAATTGGGGTCTGGAATTACCTCCTCTCCCTAAAAATTGGGAAAAAACCTCAGGTCTGGGATTGCTTTCTCTCTCTAAAAATAAGTAAAGGGAAGAAATTGGGGTCTGGAATTGCCTTGTGTCCCTAAAAATTGGGAAAAAACAGGTCTGGGATTGCTTTCCCTCCCTAAAAATTAGAAAAGGGAAAGGAATTGGGGTCTGGAATTGCCTTGTGTCCCTAAAAAATGGGAAAAAACAGGTCTGGGATTGCTTTCTCTCTCTAAAAATAAGTAAAGGGAAAGGAATTGGGGTCTGGAATTGCCTTGTGTCCCTAAAAATTGGGAAAAAACCTCAGGTCTGGGATTGTTTTCTCTCCCTAAAAATAAGCAAAGGGAAGAAATTGGGGTCTGGAATTGCCTCTTCTCCTTAAAAATTGGGAAAAAACCTCAGGTCTGGGATTGCTTTCTCTCTCTAAAAATTAGAAAAGGAAAAGGAATTGGGGTCTGGAATTTCCTCCTCTGGCAAATCTTGCCCTGCAGGTGTTGGGGAGGAAGAAACTTGAGTTTTGTAGTGGAGAAACGTCAATAAATTTGTATGAGAGGCCCTAAATGATTCGTTCAGGATTTAAACCACAAATCCTTGCAGGCATTGGATCCTTTAGGCAAGAAAAATCCCACCAAAAAAATTGTGGAGCGCTGCTAAAAGGGGCGGGAAAGGATCACAAGAACCTTAAGGAGCTGCGGAGTGAATTTCAAGCGACGCTTTTATGGAATAAAGCCAAGGAGGAGATAAATTTGTTTGCCTGGCTCTGAATTTGACAGCTCATGAGCAGGATAAAAGGCAAAAAAAAAAATGGGGCTTAATCCATAAAGAGATAAAGCTGAATTTTATTTTGAGATGAAGCAGCGCTTTTAACTCCAAACCCTCGGTCACAACTCAATTTTCTGGGTGGTTTTGGCACCCAGAACTCACTGGATTCGGAGGCCTTTGAGAATGAAATGCTCAGTGAATGTGCAGAGTAAATGAAACCAATTCTGATCATTCTCTGCACTTTCAGCACTTTCCCCACCCTCTCTCTGTGTTTCTCAGAAGCTGCATTTTGCTTTCATCTCTCTTCAGCAAAGAGGGGATTCATTTAGACCAGAATTATATCCTAAATCCCCGCTTTGGAGGAAAAACTCCCCAGCTGCTGCATCCAAAAGTTATTTCCTGCTGATTTCTTCAGTCCTCCTCTCAGGGTCAAGGTTCTGCTCTGAAACATTGAAATTACTTGGGAAAATTTTAGAAAATCGGAGGTTTCCTGCAGGACCAGATGAGATTTGTGAAGAGCTGCTTTTAGTGTTCCTCTGCACAGTTATAGAAACGTGCAAGGAAACTGTTTCTTGGAAAATAGTTTTATTCTTCATTACATTCAACGAGTTTCTTCCATTAAGTGGCCCAGGAACTATCAAAGAATTTAAATATGACAAAATCTTTAAAAAAAACCCCAGGCATCTTTACCCAGATGATGTTTGGCATTGTTTATATCTTTAATTTTGGTTTTTTTTACAAAACTTGGGACAAATTTTAATTCTCCTCTTCAAAAGGAGGCAACTTTTTTGCACAAAGGTGAAGATTCGAGGTCAGAAGTGCAGTTTTTATGCTGCCTCCCGCTTCAAATCTTAGTTTTGCTGAGAGATCCTGCTCTTCCTGCAGGAAAATTCCCGCAGTGGTTTCCTTCATGGAATTATGGAATGGTTTGGGTGGGAAGGGATTTTAAATCCCATCCAGTCCCACCCCTTGCCATGGGCAGGGACACCTCCTACTATTCCAGGTTGCTCCAAACCCCGTCCAAGCTGGCCTTGGGGACTCCCAGGAATGGGGCAGCCACATCTGGGCCAGCTGTTCCCAATTTTCCCCGAATTTCCAGGCGCTCCCGAAGGATTTTTGGGCGCAAAGGCCTCGACCCCGCCGCCGCCGCCTCCCTCCCGCCGCGTCAGCGTTGCCAGGCAACGCGTAAAATGGCGGCGCCCGCGCGGGGTACGCCGGGAGTTGTAGTGCGGAACCTCGCCGCCCCCGCGCCCGGCCTGCGGTGCGGGACTCGTTTTCCCAGCAGGCGCCGCGGCGCCGCGCGAAAAGGCTGAGAGCGCGTATTTACCTGCGGGGAGCGGGGCGCAGGTGGGGCGCGCCGCGGGGGCTACTGGGATTTGTAGTTCGGGGCGGAGCAACCTCTCGGCGAAGCGGCGCGGCGGGCGGTGGCCGCCGGACTACAACTCCCAGGGTGCCGCGGGGCGCAGCGGGCAGGGCGCCGGCGGAGGGCGGGGGGTACGAACGGGAACCTCGGCGGTGCCGGGGGGGATGCTCAGGGGAGCCCTCAGGTGAGGAGGAGGGGACTGGAGTGGGAACGGGAACGGGCGGCGACTCTCGGGACGGGCGGCGAGCGCTGGGTGGGCCCCATTGTTCGCGGAGAGCCGGGGTGGGCAGTGGCGGCTGATGGATCCACCGAGTTCTCCAGGGAGAAGTCCCCGATCCTGGCGCCAGGGGGGTCGGAAGGGGTTTGGCTTTAGGATAAAAAAATCGCCCCTTGTTCCTCCTCCTTGCCCAGCGCTTTTGGGGCCAGCTGGTTCCTGGTGCGTTCGGAAAGGAGTCCTCTCCTTCTCATGCCCCCACTGAAACTTTGGGTGCTTTATTTCCTAATAAATTAACTCGGTCTAATACAGTTTTTTTACCAATCTCAGATTTTTGGAGTTGTAGGTATTTGGCGTTATTGTTTTGGTGTGTTTTTCTTGGCTAAACTTCCCCCAAACACATACCCCAATAATACGGATTTTTTGGTGCACCGCTTAGGGGTGAAACCGCCCCCCCCAAAATTTGCCATAAAAACACTGGGATTGTTCAGCCTGGAGAAAGAAAGTTTTGGGGTGACCTCACTGAGGCCTTCCAGTGCCTGGAGGAGCTGCAAGGAGAGCTGGAAAGGGAGTATTTCCAAGGGATGGAGTGACAGGACAAGGGGGAATGAATTCAAAGTGAAAGAGAGTGGGTTTAGGTTGGATGTTGGGAAGAAATTCCTCCCTGTGAGGGTGCTGAGGCCCTGGCACTTGGTTATTCCATGGATACCCATCCCTGGCAATGTCCAAGGCCAGCTTGGTCGGGGCTTGCAGCCACCCGGGTCAGTGAAAGGTGTCCCTGCCCATGGCACTGAATGACCTTTAAACCCCTTGCAACCCAAACCATTCCCTTATCCCATTCCCACAGCCCTTTTCCGCTGGAGAACATTCCCTCCTCCTCCCGATTTCTCAGGCTGCACCGAGTGCTGGAAGAGCAGAACGTGTCCCAGCAGCAAATACTAATTAATGTTTGCTCAGGGCAGGTGTGGAGCAGCTTTTGCAGCAAAGCCTGGCTTAAGGTGGCTCTCATTGTCTGCAGCACTGAGGTTTTAATTGCTGGCTGCTGTTGCAAAATCCCAGCGCTGGAAGGGCAGGATCGGAGCTCTGCCTCAAAGCTGGAAAAAACGAGTCCTCCTCGAGCTGGGATTGATAAAAGATTGTTTTGTTCCAACCTTTATCTGTCTCTGGCACAGCAGGTTCATTGTGAAACAGCTGCAGAGGGGAATGAGCAGCAAACCACAACCCTCAGGTGTGTGCTGGGAGCTGGGCAAGGTGCAGAGGGCTCCTGGGAGCCTGGAGGAGCTGGTGAGTGAGAGTTTCAGCTTTGGAAACCCCTTGGATTCTTCAGCTTTTACAACCCCCTCTGGTTCTGCTCTCAGCTTTGTCAACCTCAGAGTTAAGAAGGCTTCGGGTGCGATGCGGTTTCAAACCCAGGGAATTACGAAACCACCTGGAATTCAGGCAGAGTTTCTCTTCACTTTCCATCCTTTCCCAGCTGCTGGAAGTAATTCCCAAGCTCCAGCAACACTTTAGGCAAGAAAGATGCTGATATTGCAGCAGAAAGAATGGAAAGTGTAAAGATCAATGAAAGCATTTTGCTTCCAGGAGTGGGAGGAAAAAAAACTCGGTGTCGCTGAGTTGGTTGTGTTGCTTTTGAGATGCAACAAGAGGCAGGATTCCCTGAGTGAGCCTCGATGTGGTTTAATTGCAGTGTTTTGTGGCACTGGGGATCCGAGCTGACAGAGATTCGGGATTTGTTTCAAACGTGACACTCAGGGTGTGAAATCCTTGCTTGAATTCCGGCGTCTGCCTTCCCCAAACGGTGCTGGCAGGAAAACACCGAGGCAGAAATATTTTCTAATTTGGGCAGCAGCTTTTGCCTGGCGTTCTGTCTCTTTTTATTTTTATTTTTTTTTTGCCATTATCCGCAGGGAAAACGCTGCCAAACGTGGGACATATTTTAAGGGGGGGGAATGGTTTTGCTGTGGGTGTTTGATCCTGATGGGATTTGTGTAGCACAGAATCGTGGGATGGGATGGGTTGGAGGGAATTGAAACTCATCCAGATCCCGCTTTCTGCCATCCCAGGGTGCTCCAAGCTGGCCTGGGACACTCCCAGGGATGGGGGCAGCCCCAGCTTCTCTGGGAATTCCATCCCAACCCCTCACAGGGAAGAATTCCTTCCCAGTTTCCCATCCAAACCCCACCTCACACCTCATTTCAAAGCTAAACCTTCCCCGTCCTCTCTTTAGTGTTGGTGGCTCCTGAATCTCTTGAAGGTTTTAGGGCTTTTTTTCCTCTTTCAATTTCAAATTATGAGGTAAAACCTCATCCAGGATGGCAGCAGAATGTTGTGTTTGACCAGAAGACACTAAAAGGAGTAGTTCCTTCTGTGGTTTTGAGGAGTGAGACCCATTAAAAGCCGAATTCCCTGCTGGAAGTTGCTGTCCTGGAAGTTCCATGCTGGATTTATTCCCTGTTAGAGTTCACAAGCTCTTCCCAGCCTTCCTGAGGTGTGATTTGAGGAATATTTGATATCTTTTTCCACATTATTGCATTTTAAAAATACAGATACTTGAATCTGTCTGATTTTTTTTATGGGCATGACCCTAAAAAATCCAATCTTTAGTGTCCCATCCCTGGCTTGAATTTCTGCCTCATCCACAGAGATTTAATTTGTATAGTATGTAAATAAGCTGCTAATTATTACTGCCTGATAGAGAATCCACCAGGCTGTGAAGAAATAATTGTGGGGCTTGGAGTAAAATGTAAATTAAGTAAAAAATAACAAATATTTTCTGTGTTCAGAAGCTTTACAGCAGCTTTTTGAGCTCAGCTTTGCTTTAAAACCGGGTCAATAAAAACCCCAACAGCTCCAGATCAATAAAATGTTTAAATATTGTCTCTGTCTAATGGAAATAAAAATTATTGGCTGCTGCTTTGATCCAGTAGCTGGGACAGCTGCAGGGCCAAAAATCATCAATGCAGCTCTTGATTGTGTCCTGATTTATTTTAGGGATGGAAATCCAACCAATGTTGAGCTGATTGAGCTGTTTGTCTTCACCAGGAGGAGGATCTGGCATTTAAAAGTGATTTTTTCCCACAAATATTATTATGGCTTGTTCCTCAGCGTTATTTTTCTAGGTAAGCGCAATCTATTGTTTAAACAATAATTTAATTTTAATATCTTTTCTAATAAATACTCCTGCCTCATCTGTGTTTTCTTGCTCTTCCCAGCTATTTTAATAATCAGGTATTGACAAAAATCTCCTCAGAGCCTCCAAATCAATGAGAAGTTTATTAAAAATATTTATAAAACATTTTTACCCACTCCCAATTGTTTTCCCCCAGAGGAACTCTTTCATTTTTCATCTCATTCCTGAAGATAAATGATGGAAAACGGATGGAGAACAAAGCAAACTCTGTGTGTGGTTAAAATGCACCCATCCCTGAGCACATCCTGCTTTAAATTGAGATCATAATTAACATTATTGGGCTTCAGTTGGGAGGGATGGTGGCAGTGCCAGCTTTCCCTGTTCTGCCCCGATTCCCACTGGAAAAAATCAGTTGGAATTGTGAGTTTGGAGTAGGATTTTCAGGAGCTTGGAGCTTTCAGGGAGAGCAGGAGATCATCCTAATTTCCCCCCACCGAGCTGAATAATCTGATTTTGAAGATGGGGGCGGGGTGGAAATGATTTAATAAAAAAAAAATCAGGAAATTAATTATAGGAGCTGCTCCATGATTTTTTTTTTTTTTCCTTCAGAAAAACGACTTGCCAAGGGCTCAGGACACTTCTTTGGCAGGATTCTAAAAACTCCTCCGGTGGATTTTTATAGGAACCAATTTTTGGGGTGTGAAACGAGGCACTAAAGGAGTTCTCCAGTTAAAGGCTTTTTTCAGGCACTTCCCCCTTAGAAAAAAGGATTTTTTCAGTCTCCATGTTTTATTTATGATATAAAAAATACATTTTTTTCCTAAATGCTGGTTTTTGGAGGAGTCAATCCAAGCCTGGAATGCCTTGCAGCATTATTTCCTGGAGGACAGGCAGGTTTATTTTGTTGACACAGGGAGTGGCTCAGCAGCTGCAGATCAAGTGGGAGGTGGTGCCGTTTCCTTGGCTTTTTCCCTTTTCCCCCTTATTTCCCCCCCCCTTATTTTCCCCCCCTTTTATTAATAAATAATTTGAATTTCTTCCTGATTTTTATCCAGACCTGTGGTTTTTCCCCCCCTTTTTTTCCCCCCCTTTTTTTTCCCCCCTTTTTTCCCCCCCTTTTTTTTCCCCCCCCTTTTTTCCCCCCCTTTTTTTCCCCCCTTTTTTTCCCCCCCTTTTTTTCCCCCCCTTTTTTTTCCCCCCGCTTCCCTTTTCATTTTCTTCTAATTTCATGTAAAAACCCAGAATTGTGGTGGAATTCTCTGTCAATTTAAAGGAAGAAAAAACCAGATTTGTGACAGACAGGCCAGGAATTTTCCATTCCAAATGGAAAAGTTCCCTTAAAAACCAGCCAAATCCATTCAATCTCCATCCCAAGGGGTGTAATTAATGCAGAATTCCCTTTCCACGTGCTCCCATCCATGCCAGCCCCTCGTGGTGACTCCTCTCCTACAATCCCGTTGATTTTCCAGCTGCTGGGATTGTCCCTGCATGGCCCAGTTCGGAGCTCTCCTCGTTCCTTAGCAACCACAGAGGCAGCAGGGAAAATCCTGGATGTCTCCAGCTGGGATCCTGAACCAAGGTAAGCCCTTCCCTCAGTGCTTAATTCCACTCAGATCCAAGGAATGGTTCATTCCCGAGAAAAAGGATGCATTGGCAAAACTTCCTTAACAAAGGGAAGCAGAATTTAGGTGCCATTAATCAATAATTTGAATTTCTTCCTGATTTTTATCCAGACCCGTATTTTTCCTGGGAATGGAGGTGCCCTTTGTGCTTCTCCTAACGAGGCTCGTGGCAGAAGTTGCCGGCAAATCCACGGAAAACTCGGTGGGTGCTCCATGATTTCTCCAATCCAGGTTATTTTCCTCTCCTCCTGCACTTCCTAAAAGCCTTCAGAATTCAGGAATTCCTGCTCCAAACTCAGCATTCCCTGAAACTTTCCCGTTTTCCTCTGATTCCTTCTGAAAGCAGGGAATTCTCCCTGCCTGTGTGGGGTAACAGGGATGCAAAACCATGTGGGAAAAGCACCTCAAGAATCCAAAAAGAATCCAAAAAGAATCCTTTTTTTAAAGATATTGATCGATTTAACCTCAAACCAACCCCAAAATTTCACTTTTTAATGCCTGAGCTGCTCTAAAACTTCAAGGGACCAAAAAAAAATCAGAAATACAAAGTACAAAATTCTGGTTTTAAAAGAATCCCCCCACTAAAACCTCAAAAAAACCCTGATTTTAATTTTTTATCTCTAAATATTTTTTGCTTTTTCCTGTTTTTTTGCTGTAATCCAGTAAAATTTACTAATTGCTTCCTGCTAATTTCAGTTTGAACAGCCCCAGCTGCTGCTCCTGATATCTTTGATTTCTCACCCTCACATTTGGTGATGTTGCTGATAAACTGAATAAAATTTGCTGTTTTTTCTCAGTTCTATTTCAATTTTCCTATGGCTGAATCCAGATCAGGTCTCATTATATTCATCCAAAATTACTCTCTTTTTATTTTAAGCCTGATTTAAGGATTTTTTAAGGGGATTTACCCAGAAAATTTTCAATTTTGGAAGTTCTGGTTGATTTTCCTTGGAGAATTTGTAAATAATTCAGGCTTTTATAACAATTTTTCTATATTTATTTCTATTTCTAAAAGAAAAATAAAATGCATTTATAAAACAAAAAATAAAAATTAAAACAGGAAAAAAGAAAAAAATCCAGCAGGTTTGAAGTGAATTATTCCTCAATTTCTGTGGAGATTTTTTTCTTTGTTGGAGCATTTTCCTCGATGGAAAAGTGGGAATTGCACTGGGAATTCCTCTCCGTAGGTCTCAGAGCCGGAATGTTGTGTGGATGTGTTGGATTCCAACAGCTCCTGCCCCGTCACCCACCAGTGCAGCCCAGGTATGGAATTATT
Source organism: Corvus cornix cornix (assembly GCF_000738735.6). Lineage (NCBI taxonomy): Eukaryota > Metazoa > Chordata > Aves > Passeriformes > Corvidae > Corvus > Corvus cornix. Next base: position 5,226,236 of record NC_046350.1, on the reverse strand, counting down.
TGGAATAAAACCATGGAATTTTGGGATGATTTGGGTTGGAAAAGACCTTCAAGCTCATTTACAGACCAAGCCCTGCCCAGCCTGGCTCTGGACACTTCCAGGGATAAAAAATTCCCAGATTTTCTGGACTTTAGCACCAAAATCCAGCAGCTGGGGAGTGAAAATAAATAAATTAATTAATCTTATTTCCTTGGAATTCCTTCTCCTTTTGGCCTCATCGGAAAGTTTTCTTTTTCCTGGGATAAACATTGGGAATAAAACCTCTTTTGTGTGGGAGAAGAGGAAGCAGGAGCTCTTTGTAACCCTCCCAAAAAAGGGAATTTCTGCTGGGTTTTCCCTCTGAAAGCTGGGAATGAGCAGAAAATTGGGAATTCTTGCTGTGAATTGTTGGTTTTATCCCTTTTTCCGTGTTTTTTTTGGGGCAGGATGCTACAGGAGGTGGAATGAGGATGGGAGCAGCAGCTGCATTAAATGCAGGAATGAAACCCTGCCCGGCCCCTCTGGGCACAACCTCAGCGAGTGCAGAAATGGTGAGTTTGGAATTCATTTAAATTCACTTAAATGCCATTAATTTCAACTGATTGGAATTCAGTTAATCTGAATTCATTTCAGTCATTTGTATTCATTCATTGACATCGATTCCTGCAGCAAAAACTCCTCAAAAATACCTCCAAAAATGGAGATTTTTATCCCACGTCGTTTAAAAAACTTTCCCAAAGTCCCCGTGGGACTTGGAGCTGCAAAAACTGTGGAAATTTGGGAATTTGGTGGGCAGGAAGTGCAGTGGGATCGTTTGCAGGAAGAGCCAAATGTCCAAATTGGTGATGGAAATGGATTTTAGTGGGAATTCCATCCTTTTCTTTACAGCTGGGAGCAGAGGGCTGAATTCCCAAATGAACGTGAGCACTGTCACTCCTTTCATCCAGAACTTTGGTGAGTAAATGGAATTTTGGGCAGGTTGAGGGATTATTCCCTCTGCTCCAGGGATTTGGGGTTGGTGGAAAAAAGGATTGGGAGTTTAAAAGAAGGGATTTGATGAGTTAAAAAAGTGATTTAATGAGTAAAAAAGTGATTTAATGAGTTAAAAACGATTTAATTTGTTAAAATGAGTTGAAAAAGTGATTTGATGAGTTAAAAAGTGATTTAATGAGTTTAAAAAGTGATTTAATGAGTTAACAGTGATTTAATCTGTTAAAATGAGTTTAAAAAGTGATTTGATGAGTTTAAAGTGATTTAATGAGTTGAAAAAGTGATTTAATTTGTTAAAATGAGTTTAAAAAGTGATTCAATTTGTTAAAATTTTTAAAAAGTGAATTAATGAGGAGCCCCTGGGAGCTGCTGCTCCCTCTCCCATTTTTTATCCTGCCCATAAACTCAGTTTTAGGCACATGGGATTATCCAACACCACCTAAAAATGAGGGATTTGCTCTGTATTTTTATTTAACCCTTTTATTAGGAGGGGTTTTGGGTGAAAACCAGACTTTTCTCTCTCTTTTTTATGATTCTTTTCTCTCAGGGGGCCCAGAAGTCGCAAGCTTCCCTCATTTTGGGGACATTTTCATCAGTTTATTCCTGATCCTCTCCGTGGCTTCTTTCTTCTACCTCAAACGAGCCAACAAACTCCCAAATATTTTCTACAGAAGAAACAAAGGTAAAAAACCCCTTTAATTATCCAGTCCTTAATTGAACTTTGCTGCGTTAATTGATTGAAAGTTGAATTTTGTGTTGAAATCCCCTCACGGTTGGGTTTGAATTCCATGGAGCTGCTGGATTTTCCTGATTATCCCGAGAAAATGTAAAGCAGGGCTGGATTTTGTGGGGATTTTTGATTTTGTTGGTCTTTATCTCTGCTATTCCTGCATGGAATAAAAACCATGGAATAAAATAATGGATAAACTCATGGAATCATGGAATGCTTTGGGCTGGGAGGTGTCAGGGACACCTTCCATGATCCCACATTTCTCCAAGCTGGCCTTGAGCACTTCCAGGGATGGGCAATCCACAAATTCTCCTGGAAATCCATGCACTGACCTTCCTGGCAAAGCAATTCCAGAAAAAGTAGGGAAAAACACCGGGAAATTTTGCTCCCCACGGGGCACCAAGCCTTGAAACAGCAATTCCTGGGATTTGTGTGTGTCCACATTTGCAATTCCTGGGAGTTGCTGAACAAAAACACATGGAAGGGGATGTCTCCCACATTTTTCCCTGTGTTTTCCATGGGTTTGGGGTTGATTTGGAATTGATTTAATTCCCATGGCAACCTCCAGCCCGGACTTTGCTGTGTTAGAGCTCTTTCTGTTGAAATAAAGCTGATTTTTGGTTCAGTTCCTTCATGTTTTACTGCCACACCTGAAAAAACTCCCCAAAAAATCCAAATTAAGGGGTGGATGGAGCAGAAAAAGTCCCAGGTTTTGGGCTAAAAATGCTGGATCTGTTCATAGGAATTTCAGGGATCCTCCCATTTCCCAGTTTCTGTGGGACCGTTTTGCATCCAAGGCCCCAAAAGTGGCTCTTTGAGGCCTGAATTCCCCATTTTGTGGAGAAAATTCCCATTTTGTGGAGAAAATTCCCATTTTGTGCTCATAAATCCCCATTTTGTGGGGAGAACTCCCATTTTGAGCTCATAAATTCCCATTTTGTGGAGAAAATTCCCATTTTGAGCTCATAAATCCCCCATTTTGTGCTGATAAATTCTCCAATCTTGGGAGTCCTACACCCAATACAATTCTATTAAATGGGATTTTTTGAATATTTTGGTTGGATTTTAGGACAAAACTTCCTTTTTTAACAATCAAATGATTCCATTCATGGATGTATTTTTGTAAAATTAGCCATTCCCAGCCTTCTAAATTAATAAAAATAATCTAAATTAATCCCTTTTGTTTTTCTTTTAGCCATCTGTTCTCCAGCCCAGTGAAACGGTGAGTGAATTCTTTTTATGGGAACAAGATAAAACATTAAAATTTCAACTTTGTTAAACAATGATTTCGATTTTAATTAACTAAATTGCAACTTTATTAAGCAACTCCTTAATTGATAAATGAGACTGAAATAAATATCAAAGATATTTTGGGGTTCCTTGTATCCAAACTGGGACAAAAACTGAAAAATAATGGATTGCATTGAGTTGTTTTTCCAAGAACTCTCTACAGAGTGAAAATTGTTGGAATCCTCAAAAAAAATCCTGGATTTTTTAAGGAAAAACCGTTAAAAAGTTCTTTTTTTTCCCATTATCCTTCTCCTGTTCCACAGGCATCCATGATCTCTCCTCCAGTTTCTTCAGGTGAGGAATTTTCCCTGAAATGTGCTGTTTCCACCTGTTGCCTAAAAGACAAGGAAAACTCCACGTGGAAATGCTAAAAATAAACAGAAAATCCAAATAATTCTTGGGGTAAAGCTGTGGAATGTGTGGAGGGGACGGAAATCCAATGGAATCTGGTGAAGGTTTGGTTTTGTGGGTTTCATTTTGGGGCTTTGTGGTTGAGTGTTCTGGGTTTGAGTTCGCTTTTGGGGTTGTTTGTGGCTTCGGTCCCTCAGGAATTGCTGGATGGGGTTGGGAATTCTCAACCAAGGGAATCCCGAGATCCTTGAAGTTGGAAAAGATCTCCAGGATCCAAATCCAAGGATTCCCCATTTCCACCTTGCCCCAAGTGCCACACCCTTGACCCACCCCATGCTTGTGGGCGCTCCAAACCTCCCTGGGCAGCACTGCCACATTCCACCTCCTTTTCCCTGCTGGAATTCCGGCTGGAATCCCATTTTCCAGCAGTTTTGATGCCGCTTTTGTGCCTTGGCAGTGCGGAAGCCGCGCTACGTCCGCCGCGAGCGCTCCCTGGGCCCCTCTGGCCTGGCCCCGGCCGACAGCAGGGGTCAGCAACGTCTGAGCCCCTCCCGGGAGTGTCCCAGCCCTTTTCCTGACTCCATGGAAAAACTCTGGAAGCTGCTGATCCCACAGGAAGCCGAAGGGTTTGTGCCAAATCATTCCCAAGCGAGAAGGCGGCACCAGCTCCCCGGTGACATTTGGGGACTTGGCAGGCCCTGGTCCCTGCTCCGGGGGTTCCTCCCTCTCCTCCAGAGGCTGTGGGGAAGAATCCTTGAGGAATTTGGGGGAACTTTCCCTGTTGGGGGAGAATCGCTTGAGGAATCTTGAGGAGAATCCTGGAGGAATTTGGGGACTTGCCCTGTTTGGGGAGAATCCCTTAAGGAACCCTTGGTGCCATTTTTCCCTGCTGTGAGGAGAATCCTTTGAGGAATGGGGGGACTTTCTCTGCTGTGAGGAGGATCCTTTAAGGAATCTGTGAGGAGAATCCTTAAGGAATTTTGGGGGACGTTGTCCTGTTTGGGGAGAATCCTTGAGGAATTTGGGAGACTCCCCTGTTTTGGGGAGAACCCTTAAGGAATCTTGGGTGCATTTCCCTGCTGTGAGGAGAATCCTTAAGGAATCTTGGTGCATTTTCCCTGCTGTGAGGAGAATCCTTAAGGAATTTTGGGGGACTTTCTCTGCTGTGAGGAGGGATCCTTAAGAAATCGGTGTGAGGAGAATCCTTAAGGAATTTGGGGGACTTACCCTGGTTTGGGGAGAATCCTTGAGGAATTGGGGGACTTGCCCTTGTGAGGAGAATCCTTAAGGAATCTTGGTGCATTTTCCGTGGCTGTGAGGAGAATCCTTATGTATTTGGGGGACTTACCCGTGCTGTGAGGAGAATCCCTTGAGGAATCTGTGAGGAGAATCCTTGAGGAATTCGCGGGGATTTTCCCTGCTGTGAGGAGAAACCTTCAGGAATCTGTGAGGAGAATCCTTGAGGAATTTGGGGGATTTTTCCCTGCTATGAGGAAAATCCTTAAGGAATCTTGGTGCTGTCCCTGTGGTGTGACCCCAAAAACTGGAGGTGACAGCGCTGCAGGCCTCAAAATCCTGGGATTGGGGTGCGGATCCACTCCGGGATGGGGAATTGGCAAAGGGATGCTCTCGTTAAGTGCCACTGTAGGACAGTGTGACAGTGATTAATTATGACAGTGATTAATTATGACAGTGATTAATGATGACTAATTAATTACAACAATAATTAGGATGCAGAATCCTTTGGAAGCAAAGCCCGGAGCCTCCTCAGAGCCCGGATTCCCCTGGGATCCTTGTCCCGCTCTCCAGAGCTGTCCTTGGTGCTCAATCCAGGCCCCATCCCAGATCTGGGAATCTTTGGGGGGAGTTTTTCCAGCTCAGTCCTTGGATAAAGAGTCCTGCAAGGATTGGCCCTGCTGGCTTCGTTCCCTGTGGAAGGAAAAGCAGAATTCCTGGATTTAGAGCAGTCGGGGGATGTTTGGGATGAGCTGGAGGGATTCAGGATGACTCCTGCCACTGCAATCATGGGATTTTTTTATGGTCAATCCCTGGAATTTGCAGGGCAGGACTGGAGCTCCTCAGGCATTTCCCCTAATTCCAGAACACCAGCCTCAACCTCCCCCAGCCTGGATCTTGTTCCTGCCTGAGCAATTTCTCTCTCTGGAAGTTAAAAATAGCTGGAAAATGACTTTTTTTTTTTCTCCTGGCCACGTCTCCCTCCAGCAGGCAGGGGTGGCTCTGGGATCCATCCTAAATCCATGGAAATGTCACTGTCACCACCTGGAATTCCAGCTCTGCAGCCTGAGCATTCCCACCTCCCTGTGCTGCTCCCAAAATAAATCCTTTGGAAGCTCTCCCTCAGCAGCCCCTGGCAGGGGACAGGAATGGGAACAGTTGGTTCTTCCTGGTTTTTTTGGGAAAATGAGGACAAAGCTGTCCTGGAGCTGACTCCCACATGGAGAGTCCACATTCCCTTTTCCCTGGGGTTAAAACCTTCCAAGAGGAAAAGTTGGGATAGGAAGAGATCAATTTATCCTATGGAATAATCCTATTTTCTGGGAATTTTGGGGCAGTTGGATTTGCTTTTATCTCCTTTTTTTTGTGGCATCCACAGGGATAAACCCCAAAATCATGGAGGGCTCCTGTGCCAAAAAAAACCCTTGGAATTTAAGATTTTGCCTCTCTATTATGATAAATAAAATTATTTTCCTTCTGACTGGGCAATTCCAGTTGAAACCCTTCCCATATGGAATTACTTGGAGGGTTTGGGAAAATCCAACCTGGATTTGTTTCAGTCTCTCTTTGTGCTGCTGAGATTTTCTTTTTTTCCCCCCCAAGCAGAAATCATTGGAGGTTTTATCCCAAAATCAGGGAATGCCTGAGGATTTTCCTAATTCCTGAGGGGGGAAAAAGGAGTAACTATGCAAATAATGCCAAGAAAGGTGCAGCTCTGGAGCAGGGAATTTCTGGTGTGTCCATGGATTCTTGTCCTGCTTAATTCCTAAAATTTAATTTATTGAAGGATTTTTCTGTGTCTTCTCCTCGAGTGAGATTGATTTAATTGTTGTCTAAAAATCGAATTTTTGTGTGGAATTAAAATCGAGTTTTCTCAGTGATAATGCCCAGAAAACTTTCAGAATCCCAAGATTTTTACCCAGAAACTTCAGAATCCCGAGGTTTTTACTCATTTTTTGTGTGTGGTTCAGCTTTGTCAGCGCTGGGAACTCCTGGTTGGGTTTTGTGGGGTTGGGGTTGGGTTTTGGGGGTTTAAATTCAGGTTTTGTGGTTGAATTTGGGGCTTTGGTTTTGGCTTTGAGGATTGAGTTTTGTGGGTTTAGGTTTGGTTTTGTGGTTGGGTTTTGGGGTTTAGGTTTGGGTTTTGTGGTTGGGTATTGGGGTTTAGTTTTGGGTTTGGGGGTTGACTTTTGTGGGTTTAGTTTTGGGGGTTGAACATTGTGGGTTTGGGGTTAAGATTTGGGTTTGTGGGTTTAATTTTGGGTTTTGTGGTTGAGTTTTGTGCGTTTGGTTTTGGTTTGGGGGATTGAGTTTTGGGTTTGGGGTTAAGATTTGGGTTTTGTGGTTAAAGTTGGGGTTTGTGGTTGAGTTTTGGGGGTTTAGTTTTGGGTTTGGGGTTAAGGTTGGTTTTGTGGTTTAATTTTGGGTTTTATGGTGCAGTTTTGGGGTTTAGGTTTTGGGTTTGGGGTTAAGATTTGGTTTTGTGGTTTAATTTTGGGTTTTATGGTGGAGTTTTGGGGTTTAGTTTTGGGTTTGGGGTTAAGATTTGGGTTTTGTGGTTAAAGTTGGGGTTTGTGGTTGAGTTTTGTGCGTTTGGTTTTGGGTTTGGGGATTGAGTTTTGGGTTTGGGGTTAAGATTTGGGTTTTATGGTGGAGTTTTGAGGGTTTAGGTTTGGGTTTGTGGGTTTCTCCTTTCTTTGCACTGGCAAATTCCCTATAAAATGGGATGGTTTGGGTTCCATCTCCCTCGAAAATACCACTGAAGCGCTTTAAAGCTCGGCTTTAACACCCCTGATGTTCAATGTATTTGTATCTTTTTCAATGGTGCCAAAATAAAGAGATTTCAGCTTTTTTTTTTTCGGTTTTGAGCTCTTTTTTTGTTTGGTTTTTGGTGTCTCTGGAGGTCGTTCTGTGTTTCCTTTTTAAGCCTGGGATGAAGGGAACAGAATTAACACCCAAGGAGCCCAGATTTCAGCTCATCTGGGGCCTCCCTGCCCCCAAAACGGAGGGAGAAGAAATAAAAATCCCTTTTTCTGCTGCTTCCTGCCCGGTTTAAAGCGGGGTCACGAGGCTGGGCTGGGTTTTTACACCTTAAAATTGGATTTATTTGGTCAAAGCCAAATCTTTGCACGTGTCAGCAGGAAAATTCCACGTGGAAATGGTGAAAATAAGCAGCGAATGCTGTGGATGAGGCTGTGGGAACCCAGCAGTAAAAAACGCCTGCAGGAAATGAGGATTTGCAGGGGTTTATTTAAAGTTCCTTTAAAGAAGAGCAGGAAAACTCTAAGATAGGATTTTAGCAGGGATTGGGATAATGGGGATTATTGATTATTGATTGATGAAGGGGGATGGGCTGGGGTTGAGCACTGATTCCTTTTTCCATCCAATTCTTTTTTGTTTCCTTTTCTTTCCTTCCCTGAGGATTTGGGATTCTTGGGTTTCTTCCATTTCTTCAGCTGCCCAAACAACCCCAACCTATTTGGCCAATAATAATAATAATCATCATCATCATCATCACTCTGATAATAACAAATTATTATTGATAATAATGAAAATAACGATAAAATAAAAAATAATAAAATAATTATAATAAAATAAATAATAACAAACATTTTTAAATAAATAAAAGGATAATAATAGTACTAAATTAAGAAATTTTTTAATTTAAAGTAACAATAAAAATAGTAAAATATTAATAAAATTATATAGAAATAAATTAATTAAAACTATATTATTATAAATTAAAACAAATAAATATTATTAATAAAAATAATGAAATCGTAATTAAAATAATAAAATGGTAACAAAAAAGAAAGGAATAAAAATTATAAATAATTATACTATCAATAAATAATAATTAAAATGATAATAAAACTATTATAAATAATAATAAATAAAATATCATTGAAGTTTAATAAAGTAATGAGAATAAAAAATGAAAAGAATCACAATTAATAAAACTAGGATGATAATGATAATTTTAATAATAATAATTTCTCCATTATAACAGGAGCAGACCCAAAAGAAATGGGGCTGCCGAGCCCGCACAGTTAAACTTTTCCCTCATAAATCCCCAAAAGGGGCTGATTTATGGGAAAAATCCTGCCTGGAAGTGCTGCTGAGGAGGGGCTTAAGGAAAAGGGAGACCTGGAAAAAATATTTGCAATATCTCTATATATTTCAAGAGACTTCTTTCAATATATTTCTATTTATTCTATTTAAAATCTCTTTCTGGAATAGAACCATGCAATGCTTTGGGTTCATCCCAGGTTCTTCCAAGCCTTCCCTATTTATAAATCCACATAAACACACCCAAAATAAAGCGAATTTTAGCTGCTCCAACTCCTTTTGGCAGAGCTTAAAACAGCCCCAGAAACGTTTTTTGGAGCCAGAGAGAATTTAGGACTGAGTTTAAGTGCGGAGAAGCGTCTCATTTGCATATGCAAATCAACCCATTGCATAACGAGCTGCTGGGTTCTGATGTGAGGGGAGTTCAGCACCTCGCCCGGCTGAGGAAATTTGATAAAATCTCTTATCAACACCAGGGAAAAGTGATTCCCAGCGGGATCTGCTGCCAAATCCCATCCAATCCAAACCATTCTTGAGGAATTGCATGAGTTTGGCAGAGAATTCCCAACCCAGGCCTCCAAATCCGGGATATTTGGCGATTGGGTTGCTGTTCCACGATGGTTTTGGTGCTGATCCTTTCCCCTGGGATTGTTTTCAGGGATAAGGGTGGGATTTGAATTCTCACCGCCCCTTCGGGTGTGAAAACAGAGCTGGAAAAAAATCCCCGAACAATTCTAGAAGTGGCTCCCAGTCCTCCTTCCCTGGTGTGGGGCGGCTCGTGGCTTTGGAAAATAGGAACAAACCTGGATCCCAGTTCAGGAATCTTCGTGGGATCTGCAAACTGATCCCTGGCTCTTGTTCCCTTCCCAAAAAACCTGCTCCAACTTTCCCGCAGCGATTTCCAGGACACACATTGCGGTGGATGGGTGACACCTGGTGGCACCTGGGATCCTCTGGAATTCCACTTTTCCATCCCTCTGCCTCCAACCTGACGGATTTTTTTACCCCAATTTCCCTCTTTGCTCCCTAAAAACCACAATGGGAGCAGCTGGTGGAGTTTTTCCCCTGCAGGAATTGGTAAAAACTGGGAATCCCAATTTTTTTGTAGGAGCTGGGAGAAATTCCAGAGTTGCTCCTTTGCAATTCCCAGCTGGGAAATCTCGGCACACAAAGTGTTAAACAAGCCCCAAAGTGTTAAAAAGCAGGAAATCCAGATGGAATTTTCATCTCAAGAACGAATCCAGCAGAAATATTGGACATTTTAATGGGAATAATTGGGAATAATTGGGAATAACGGCAGGGGTTGCTTTACTTTAAATTCCAGGTGATTTCCTCCTTCTCCAGCACAATTTCAGGAAGGAAATTTATTTCTGATGAGGACAGGCTGGAAAAGAGAATCCCATTATCCGCCACGAGGAGAGGAGAGGGATGAAGTGGGAAAAAAATTCCTTAATATTCCATTTTATTTTCGTTTGTCAAAAACCTCCTGGCAAATAAAACCGGAGAACAAGGCGGGAAATGATGTTGGAAAATTCAAATTCCAAGCCTCTGCTGCCCTCAGGGAGAGCTGAGCTGGCTCTCCAGGGAAATTTCCTTTAGGAGACTCCATGAATTTAGGAGAATTCCATGAATTACCCCCATTCCTGAAGGAAGTCCCAGCCTAAAAGGAATCAGCGGAATAACCTTGGGAAAGCTGCTGTGGGAGCGGAAAAATCTCTGAATTCCGACTGCTGGGCAGGTGAACTCCAGTGACCTTCCAGGAGCTGCAATTCCAGAGGGTCTGGAATTGGGAGGGCTTTAATTAAGAGCGAACAGCTGCAATTAGCACGAGCGCCTTCATTAAGGTGTTTACATCGAGCTCTGAGCAGGCAAAGCCTCCCTGGCTGATAAAGCCGGGCTTTAATTCCCTTTTTCCCTCCCAATTCCCCACCGGGAGCTGATTTAGGGATCCAGGATCGGGACTGGGGCACTGATTCCCTTTCCCAATGACGTCATTTCAAGCAGCGAAGTTGCTTTTTAGCTGATTTCTTTTCATTTCATTGATTTCCTTTAATTTCATGCATTTCTTTTGATTTCATGGCTGGGGATGTTTGTTAATCCCAGACTCTTCCTTCCATGCATAAAATCCTCTTTAATTCCCTTTATTCTGGCTGGAGCTGCTTGATTTTCCCTAAAATCCAGGGATTTTTGGCAGCAGGATCGTTTTCCCCCCTCTGCTGGATTCTGCACTTCCAACCCAAATCCAGAGGAGCGGGGTCTGTCCATGGAAATCCCCGGAGCTGGGAAATCCCTGGAGCTGCGGCCACTTGGGGGGAGTAGAAGGCAAGGAGTGCCCTGCTCACGGATTTCCTGGGAAAAGAGGGATGGGAATGGGGGGAATTCGCTGGTTTGGGAGTTATTTCAGTCGGTTGCGTTGTCTTGGTCGAGTTTGTGAGGGTGAGGAAATTTGGTGGTTGGTAGGAAATAGAAAACTGGTGAGAATAAAATAAAATAAAATAAAATAAAATAAAATAAAATAAAATAAAATAAAATCAATTAAAATAAAGTAGAATAAACTAAAAGAAAAAGAAAAGAAAATAGAATACCATAAAGCAGAATAAAAATAAAAACGAAAGAAAATAATCTCAGTAAGGGAAATAACGTTTTCTCCCTCTAAAAGGCCGGGATTTCTCCAAAGAGGGCTTGAATTTGGAATTTTGAAATTGGCTTTTGAATTTTGGGCTTGCAGCACTAATTAGTGGTGGGATAAGAATCCCAGAATCCCACCTGGGTGGCAAAATCCCTTCTCCCGGGTGTCCCAGTGGCTCCCAGTACAACCAGTTCTCCATCCCCCATTGGGCGATTGGGTCCCGCTGAAGGCAGCGGGAGAAAAAAAACCTAAAAATTGGTTAAATTTTTGAAATTCGGTGCCGTTCCCGCTTTCCCGAGAATTCCCATTAATTAAAGACATCGAGGAGGGGTGGGGGGAGAATAAAACCTCGGCTTAAAAATCCTCTGTTAAACTTTAAACCCGGCCTGGCCGTGGGCGGGAGGAGCGCGCAGAGCTCTCCATCCCCCCGGCAGCCTCTGGATCATAAAAATCCCTGGATTTTGACCCAGGGAAGTTGCGCTGGGACCGCGCCTTTCCCGCAGCAGGTGAATCCTCCCGGAGCTGCTCATCCCGCTCAATCACCTGGGAAAAGCGAGTTCGTTAATTGCCGCTGCCAGGCCGGGCTTTAATGAGCCGAGCCCAACCTCTCCTATCTTATCTGGGCCCTGATAAGCACAAAACGTTCCCGGGGCGTTGCCAGAAATCAAATAAAAATTATAAAATTTTATGGATGCGGATGAAAAGCCGTGCTTTGGTGGGGGCGGTTTGCTCGGGCAGGACAAACGCAGCCCCGAGGGATTCCTGGCATAGGGAAAAGGAGTTTCCCGAAGTCCTAAAAGCCTTAAAAAAATACCTTTAGTGGATTTAAAACCCGAGCATTGCCCGCTTGTTAAATCGTGCGAGGTTATTTTGAGGGTTAATTTGAAGTGAAATTATGATTTTTTTTCCAATTTTCCTTCCTCAGGACTGGATAAATTTCGCTGGATAAACCAGGGAATTCAGCCTCGTGGGTAATCGGCTCCTTGTGTCCCATTCTGCTGTCACCAGAGGGCATTTAAGGTCACGGAATTCCAGGATTAAGCTGGAAAGGACCTCAAATCTCCTCTCACCCCACTTCTTTCCACCTTCCACCATCCCAGGTGGATTTCCAATCTCTTTTTGGAGTCTTTTGGAGAGATTAATTCCCCTTCCAGAACCACAGAATTTTTGGGGGGAAAGACCTCCAAGATCCCTGAGAGCAAGCGTTTCACTGCTGCATCAACCACCTGGAAAATTCCACGTTTTTCTCCTCCAGGTTCTGCTTTTCCTGCTTTTTGGGGATATTTAAGCCATGGAATCTGTATCCCACCTTCCTGCATCCCTTACCCACGTGTTTGCTTAAATAAATTGTGCAATAAATGCCCCAATAATGGGACAACACTCTGCATAAACACTGAGCAGTGATAATCTGTATTTTGAGGGAATATTTCCCTTTTTCTCTGGAATATCTCTGTTTATTCCCTATTTCCAGTTCATTTTTGAGGACAAACGCTTCCAACCTGCTGAATTTCACCTTCACTGCAGCAAGATGGGAAGAAAACAGGGAATTTTTGCTGCTTCCTGACCATCTCCAAGGCTTTATCCAGCTGCTTTTCCTGCTCCAACGACCCAGAGGTAGCAATTTCAAAAGTCGCTTTTAATGAAGCTTTAATTGTGCAGGTGCTCAGCAGCTCTGGGAGCGACTCCCCAGCTCCCAGGGTGGAAAAGGGCAGGTGCTGAGAGGAGAAAAAAAGGGATAAACCTGGGTTTAACAAGGACAAACACCATAAAAACACGGGGCAGGGCTGGGGTGTTTGTGGTTGGGCTCAGCTGGCACTGCCAGCTTTGGGGTTTGTGTGGCTGCAGGAAAAAAAAGGGAGTTTTCCTACTGGGATTTGGTGTGGGAATGAACATTTCTCACCGGGAGGGAGCTCAAATGAACTTGAGGGCAAAAATGGGGATGGGGGCAGAGATTTTTCAAGCCTTGAAGCGAATATTTTGTTGTGGTTGAGGGGTTTGCTGAGGGTTCTTCACCCTGGGAGGAGGAAAACATCCCTTGGAAATCCTATGTTTTCATGGAATGAGCCATGGGATTCCTCACAGAACTGAATCCTGAAATATCCTGAGCTGGAAAAGCCCCACAAGGATCACCCAGCCCAATTTTCCACCTCTTTCCTCAGTTTCCCGTTGCCAGATGGGAAAACACTGGGATAATTCACTTTACACCGAGTTATTTCCACCTCAGTTGGTTTAAAAGCTGCTTTTTGAGAGGTCTGGGTGCAGTCTGGGTCTGATCCCGACTTTCCCACTTTGTGTGATTTCCTCAGGGAGCTGAGGAGATTTGGGCCTTTTTTCTTGGCCTGGATTTTTTAATTTCCTTTGTGTTTTCAGGTTTTACTCTCCCAGTTTGTGTGGGGAACGTGCCTGAATTTCAACCCCCTAAGAGGTAAAAATAATCAAAATAAGAGTAAATTGGTATTTTTAACAATTTTAGTGATCAGAATTGGTAATTAATCTTGTTTTGGCCCTTCCAAGGAGATTTGGGGCTTTTTTCTTGGCCTGGATTTTTTCAAATTTCCTTTGTGTTTTCAGGTGGTCTCTTTCAGTTTCTGTGGGGAATGTGCCTGAATTTCAACCCTCTAAGGGGTAAAAATAATCAAAATAACAGTAAATTGGTATTTTTAACCAATTTCAATGATCAGAATTGGTAATTAGTTTTGTCTCAGCCCTCCTGAGGGGATTGGGCTGCGTCAGCCACAGGCCAGGAAAATTATTTATATTTTAAAACAAAGGGAGAAAACAAATGGAGATCACATGATTAAAGTTCCTGAAGATCCCCTCTCCCAGCTCTGTTATCTCCTCATTTTTCCAGGAAAATTGTGCTAATCCCTTCCCCTCATCCCCTCCACCCCTGGAAGCCAGGAAAGGCCAGGAAAAAGGGGAATTTCCCCACTTCTCCCTCATCAATTCAGACTACTCTCCCCACGAAATAAATAATAAAACAAACCCAACCAAGCAGAGCCTTGGAGCCCCTGGATTTTCCTCGCTGGGAGCTGAAGTTAAAAATTATTCAAAGTAAAAATTCCTGGCCTGTGAAGCGGAGGCTCCGCACTGTACCAGGCAAAGATTTCCACCAGCATTCCCTCGCTCGGCCAAGGCCGAGATAACAGAGCAGGAAGAAATCCACACTTCCCAGATTCCATCGGCAGCCTCCATCTCCCACCTCGTTTTCCCTCTGCTTCCCTCTGCTTCTCCATTTGGGATGGAGATTCGGTGTCTTCTCCTCGGTGGGGTTTTGCTGGAGTTTAAAGGACGAAGAGGACGGGGCACGACAAGTAAGTGTTGGACTTTATCCTCTCCTAAGGAAGGATTTTTTTTCCTGAGGGATTCTTGGATTGGGTTCTGCCTGTCTTGGGGCAGTTTTGTAGGAGCAAAAAGGGTAAAAATTCCTGGATTTTGAGGTGCTCAAGGGTGAATTATAACAGGGAAATTTCTTGAGGCATTGATTAGGGACAAAGGGATTAAAAGAGGTATTTCCCAGTGTTCTGGTGATTCTGGAAAATTCCCAGCCATGGATGCAGTTGGTTAAGAGGCAGGAGGGGAATTACTATTGGAAAACAAAAATAAAAAGAAAAAAAAAAAAGTTATACCGCTTATTTCCTAATTTTTTTAACCCCAGGGATCTGTAGTGGTTGGTGTTGTCTGGGATCACTTCTTGGATGTTTTCCAGGGGATGGGAACTTCCATGGTTGGAATATTCCCGGTTTCAGCCCTCAGCATTTCCCACTCAGAGGGATCCCAGAGCTGGTGTAAAGTGTCAGCAGTGGAAAATCAGGGATTTACACCCTGGTGGGAACCTGGAACAAAGGAGGCCTAATCCCAAATCCCTGCTCTTCCTGAGGAGTGCACAGCCCCAAAAAAAAGTGGGAATCTTCCTTAAAATGTGGCTGGAGAGAAGGAATTTTATTAAAATCTAGGGAATCCTTGGAGTTTTGGGACTGCTTTGAAAGCAGTCTTTGCTGCAAGGGCTGAAAGCTCAGGGATGAAAATAAATAATAATACTTATTGTGAACTCTGGCAGCGTTGAATATCCCCCAAATCCTTGATTTTCCCTCTCAGCCTGCCCTGAATCCCAGATATTTGTTCTGCCTGTTAGGAAGGGCCAGAAATGCCCCAAACCAAGCGAATTGAAGCATTTTATGGATTCCCTGCAGCCCATGGAGGAGGTTTGGATTCTCCCATCAGCACAGAGACACGAGGCCTGGCTCAAGCCTCTGAGTAGGAAGGGAAATTTTTATTTCTCTGGCTAAAGCACATCCCTGGAATAATTCTCAGGTCCCTAGAACCATCAAAAAATCCCTAAAATCATCCAAAGACTCTTAAAATCATCCAAAGGTCCCTAAAATCATCCAAGGGTCCCTTAAATCCTCCAAAGGCTCCTAAAATCATCTAAAAACCCCTAAAATCATCCAAGGATCCCTAAAATCATCCAAAGACTCTTAAAACCATCCGAAGGTCCCTAAAATAATCCAAGGGTCCCTTAAATCATCCAAATGCTCCTAAAATCATCTAAAAAACCCTAAAACCATCCAAGGGTCCCTAAAATCGTCCAAAGATCCTTAAAATCATCCAGAGGTTCCTAAAACCATCCAAAAATCCCTAAAATCCTCCAAAAAATCCCTAAAATCACCCCCAAATCCCTGAAATCCTCAGTCTGGCCGTAGCTCCAAGCCTGGCCCTCGGCCCCTTGTTATTTATCCAGCACAAACCCCTCTAATCCATCGGGATAAGGAATGCAGCCGGTGGATTTCTTTGGGAATTGCAGGATAAAGCTCCAATCAGGATGAAACAGCCAAGCCAGGGGTTAATGGGCTGCAGGTCAAGGGGGTTTTTTATCCCCCAGTCCAACCCAAACCGCCACTGGATCCGGTTCCAAAGCTTCCTGGAGTTCCTGATTGAGCAGGAAAAACCTGTGGATTCCTGGCGCCGGATCCTGGATGAGGACCGGGAGCGCTTGGATGATTCAGGGTTTTGTTTCAATTTAAACTTCGGAGGGAAAGGGGGGAAAAAAAACCGGGTATTTCTACAAGGGAAAGGTCTGATCTGTTTCCAGCCCGCATTCCTGACGTTCCTTTGGAAATCTGCTCCTATAAAAAAGCCCGCTCCCACCTCCAGCAGATCCGTGGAGCTGCAGAAAAGCTGGAGTTTTGCTGTAGATGTGCCGTAATTTGATTTATTTACACGGCAGCACATGGAAATTGGGATTATTTAATGCTCTGGATGCATCCCGGTTTTCCTTCTGAGGGTAAAGCCAGGGATGTGCACTCATTGTTCCAAAAATTCTCCTTTCCCAGGGGTATTTGGAATATGAAGCACAAAGGGTTTGGGGGCTTTTTGTTGGTTTTTTTTTCCTTTTGTTTGAATTCGATGACTCAAACTTGGGGCAAATCCAAGGCAAACAAAAGGTGCAGGCCTGGGGTTAACTCCTGAATTGCTGGCATTTGGGCATCAGGAAGGAGCCTAAAACTGCTTCCAGTGGTGTGGGATCCAGCCTTTCCCAGTTTTTTTAGGTTGAATCCCTCTCCAGGCTGATGGGAGTTGAAAATTCCTGATTTTCTGCTGCTTTGGTTGTTAAATCCTCCCCTCCTGGCAGGGTTAAACAGCACCTGATTCCCAAGATTCCCTGGAAATGCTTTTTTTAGGATGGAGCCGGATGTTTGGGGATTTTTTGGGATCAATCCACAGCGTTGTGCCAGATCAGGAGCCACGGAATGGGCGTGGGATGATAATTCCTGATCATTCCTGCACCGGGATAGGGTTTGAAAGGATGGAAGAGAAGATTTGGGAATGGTTTTGGGGTGTGGGGTGATCATTCCTGATCATTCCTGATCATTCCTGCACCAGGAGAGAGTTGGAAAGGATGGAAAAGAAGATTTGGGAATGGTTTTGGGGAATGGGGAAGGGGCAGCTCAACCTTGATCCAGCTTGGAAAATATTTGGAGCAGCCCCCAGGCCCTTGGGAAGGGGGAGATGCAGATTTAAAGGTTGAGATATCGAAATTAATGATTTTTTTTTAATCCCCCAGCTCCGTTTTCATGGAATTTTGCTTCCTCTGCTCCATTTTCCAGCTATCCCAAAGATAATTGGGCAGGAAAAATTCCCAAATCCCTTTTCAGCAACCCTAATTCCATGATTTGAAAGTCAATAATGAGTTTTATCTGTCTTAAAACTCACGGGGGGAAGAGATCAAACTTTTATTTTCACTAAAAGGACACAAATCAGCCACATTTCCTTCCTTTTCCTGGGATTTTTTAACTTGGCTTGGGAAGCAGTGGAAGGAATCAGTGGCTCCACTAATTAACATCGGAAATCAGGGTGAATTTTGCATAATTAAACATTAATTATGGCAGCACGTGGCAAAAAAAACCGGCACCAGAGCAGGGGCAGCTGCCAGGGATGAGCGTTTTGTAAGCAAAAACTGTGGATTTGAATAATTTAGCCCGGAATTCCATCTTCCTGCTGGCATTTGCAGCTGCCCTGATTTCATTTGCAAACGCTGGCAATGAGCACAGCGATGTTTATTTGGATATTCAAGTGCTCCCTGGAAAATAATGGGATAAATCCGATATTTATTTGGATATTCAAGTGCTCCCTGGAAAACAATGGGATAAATCCTCGAGGTGTTTAAGGAAAAAAGGGGGAACAGAATGAAAAACCCTCTGGAATTCTGGGCAGCTCAATCTTGTGCCAGTCGTGGCTTTTTCCTCCTGTTGTGTTTCCCTTCACAATTCCCATAAAAATCCCCCCAAAATCCCACAAACCTTGTTCCTTCTGCACAAATCCTCCCTGAAATTCCCAGTGTTGTTCCTACTGAGCTGTGACCTTTTCCAAGAGCTCCTTCTTCTCCAGAAAAAGCAAAAATAAAAACACTTGGAATTATTAATTAAGATGATTAATTAATAAATCCATGCCTTTAAATCATTCCCTTTTGGATGCCAGAGTTGGGGAAAAAACCTGGTTTTAAAGGCTGCCCCATCCCCGGGAGTATCCAAGGCCAGGCTGGACAGGGCTCGGAGAAATTTGGGATGGTGGGAGGTGTCCCTGCCCATGGAATGGGATGATGGGATGGGATTTAAGGTCCTTTCTACATAGGAATTGATTCCGTGAATCCATGAACTCGGTCCTGGGGGTCAGAGCAATTTTTGGAAGCTCCTGAACAAACTGGGCTGAGCTCAGCTCAGTAAATCCCAGCCTAACTAAGCTAAGGAGCATTTAAACCCAGCCCTTTGCTGCCGCACTGTTGCAGGGCTTGTTACTTTTATTCCCCGCATTCCCAAACTTTGGGTTTTCCTCCTTCTCTCCCTCTTTGTGCTGCAGCACAGGAACCATTCCAGCATTTTCTGTGGGAAAGTTTGGGGTCACCAGGTGGGGAAGCTGCCGATTTTTCCAGATAAAAACACCTGGAATTGGCTCCCCAGGGAATGGTCACAGTCCCAAAGCTGCCAGGGGTCAGGGAATGTTGGGAAAACGCTCCCAGGGACAGGGGGAAAATTTTGGGGTGTCAGGACAGGGGGATCCCTGGGGATCCCTTCCCGTTCAGGATGTTCTGGGAATGTGGGGAGGTGCCAGAGCTGGGGAGGGGCTGGTGGCTGTCACAGCGGTGTCACAGAGGGCTCAGAGCTGGGGGACTCTCGGGGACAGGGTGGGATTTTGGGCTGTCCTGGGCAGGGATAAGGCTTGGATCCATGATTCCCTTGGGGGTATCCCACTCGGGATATTGTGTGGAAAGGTGGCAGAGCTGGGGGGCTGGGCTCGAGAGCTGCTGGGCTGGGCTCTCTGAGGAGGTGCTGGCCCCTGTCACAGCGGTGTCACAGCAGTGTCACAACAGTGTCAGAGCTGGGCTCTCTGAGGAGGTGCTGGCCCGTGTCACAGCGGTGTCACAGCGGTGTCACAGCAGTGTCAGAGGTGGGGGACTCTGAGGAGGTGCTGGCCCCTGTCACAGCGGTGTCAGAGCCGCGGGACTCTCTGACTCTCTGAGGAGGTGCTGGCCCGTGTCACATCAGTGTCACAGCAGTGTCCCAGAGGTGTCCCAGCAGTGTCAGAGCTGTGGCACTCTGAGGAGGTGCTGGCCTGTGTTACATCAGTGTCCCAGAGGTGCCAGAGCTGTGTCAGGGCTGTGGCTCTCTCTGAGGAGGTCCTGGCCCGTGTCACAGCAGTGTCAGAGGTGGGGGACTCTGAGGTGGTGCTGGCCCCTGTCACAGCGGCGTCACAGCGGTGTCACAGCGGTGCCAGAGCCGCGGGACTCTCTGACTCTCTGAGGAGGTGCTGGCCCGTGTCACATCAATGTCACATCAATGTCACATCAGTGCCACATCAGTGCCACATCAGTGTCACATCAGCGGCACCGCCCTGGCCCAGCCCCGGCTCCAGCCGTGCCTGGCACACCCCGCCCTGCCCGGGGCAGCCCTGCCCAGCCCCGGGGACGCAGCAGGGGCTGCCCAGATAAGCCGGGGGTTAACGAGGGACAGAGGCACCGGGAGGGGACATCACCGGCCAGGGCAGCCTCGTGCTGGCCCAGTGCCACCCCTAAAATTTATTTATTCATCAATCTGAGGGGAGATTCTCCCAAGCTCCCCCCAAACTCCCCATAAAGGGATTTTTTTTGGATATTTTTTGAGGCTGTGACCTCCCTTTCCTTGGTTGTTGGTTTTTTTTTTTTTTTTGCTGGTGAGTCACCAAATTGTCACCTGATACTTCCTCCTCCGCTGGGCTTGGGCTGCAAAGGGCCCAGCCCAGCTCCCAGCCTGAGACTGGGGCTTTTCCATCCCAAATCTCAGAGGATTTGGGGATAAATTGGGATCTCAACCTTTCCCACCTCAAGTCTGAGAGGATTCAGGGATAAATTTGGCTCTCAGCCCTCCCCAGTTGGTGCATTTTGGTTCTTTAGGGGTGTTGGAGAGCACCGAAAATGCTTTGCAAGCCCAGAGAATCCTCAAAAATCGAGCTGAAAATGCTCATAAATTGGTCTGAAAATCACCAAATAATGCTGAAAATCCTCAAATAATCAGAATTAAACCATCAGAACCTGATTTTGTCCACCCGAGTGGCAAAATTTCCGCTGTTCCTCCAACTTTTCGGTCTTTTCATCGCTGTTATTTGCATTCCAATTAATTCAATTACAAAGGGGCTCTTAATTTTCACATCTCTGCCTTCAATTGGATCAATAATTCCTGCCAGAAAAGGAGGATTTTCCAGGAGGAGGGAGCAGGGAGGAGGAGCAGCAGCTCTGGAGGAGTTGACCCAAGGTTATCCAGGTACGGCCGTGACTCATCCCAGAGCTTCCCACCTTTTCCCATGAAATTCCCGCTGGGAAGGGTGACTCAGGAGCAGCTGCTGTGCTGGGAATGCTGCTCCAGAGCTTTCTCCAGAGGGGCTCCCGTGGAGGAGGGAGAAGGGAGAAGGGAGAAGGGACAGGTCCCGACTCGTCGGAGTTTGGTGGTTTTGAAACAAAGATTGTTTGTCCAAGGATGGAAAATAAACCAGGAAGTGCAGAGTTAAGGACATGGCTTTTTCCTGGTCTGAAAAAGGGGGATCGGGCAGAATTCCTGCATCTTCACAACTCCTGACAGTGTGGGACATCAGCAGGAATTTCCTCATGGAAAAGGTTGTTAAATATTGGGATGTGCAGCCAGGGTGGGTCCGGCTCTGGGACAGGACCCCAAACGCACCAGGAGAGGTTGAAGCTGGACATGAGCAGGAATTTCCTCATGGAAAAGGTTGTTAAATATTGGGATGTCCTCTGGGACAGGACCCCAAACGCACCAGGAGAGGTTGAAGCTGGACATGAGCAGGAATTTCCTCATGGAAAAGGTGCTGCCCACAGCGGGGTTTGGAGCGCCCATCCCTGGAGGTGTTCCCAGGGAACTCCTGGATGTGGCTCTGCATTGGGGATGGGGCACAGCTGGATGATCCTGCAGGGATTTTCCCCCCTCAGCGATTCCATGGTTCTCTGATTCCATGGATAGCTGTTGGATCAGCCCGAAAATTCCACGGGATCAGTGGAATTGGAATTTCCTCCTCAGCACAGCGTGGACTGGAAATATATTTTGGGTTCTGCTCTCTCTGGATCCCAATTTCCCGAGGGAATCCCCTTTTTTTGGCTTTGTTCCTGGAATTCCAGTGATGGGAGCCAATCCAGGAGAGAAGGGTCATAATTAGGATTTAAAATCCCATAATTAGGATTTAAAATCCCTTTTTCTTTTTTTTTTTTTGGTGCTGGCTGCCGATTTCCTACCAATCCTGCCCCTCCTCTGGAATAAAAATCTCTCTCTTTTTTGAACTCAACACCATTGGGAGGGCAGCTGTCAGGAAAACCCAATTTTATTCCTTTTTTTTTTTCCTTGAAAAAACCTTTTTTTCCTCCTTTTTGTTTTGTTTTGTTTTGTTTTGTTTTGTTTTCCCTGCTCCTTTCCCTGATGGAAAAAAAAAAAAATCCCAAACCAGAGCTCCAAGCTTTGCCAGCTGCAGTTGGAATTTGCTGCCATGAGGAAATCTTGGGATTTTGCATCAATTCCATATGAAATGAGGTGAAACGTGGCCTCGGCCCCTCTTTTCCCTGCCATCCCACATCCCTGTCCCTCGGGATTTGCATGGATAATTCCTGATATTTGTTTCCAGGCAGGTGGCCCCGATCCACTTTAATCCCACATTCAAATAGGGATGGAAATTCAGGGAAAGGACCTGGACATCACAAACCCCTCAGGAAAATCCCCTGCCTGGATCCCAGCAGATTGATGGGATCCGTGGAATTGGGAAGGATTGATGGGGAAGGAGAATTCATCCCGTAATTTTGGGTTTATGTTAAAGGGAAATTCAGATCAAACTCCCCGGAAAAACTCTGGGAAGTTTTGGCTCCTGCCCCAAAGCGGGGCTGGATATCCTGGAGAATTCCCACCTTAAACCCCCATGGATTGGGGAGGAATTGGGCAAATTTGGGCTGGAATTGAGAGCGTTCTTTGGGATAATCCTGGCTCAAATCTGGTGAATGTCTGCCCATAAATGTGCGGGAAAAGTGGGAGATTCCACAGCCTGGAACGGGATGTGGGATGCAGCAGGGTTGGAACAAAATCACTTTTTAAGGTCCCTTCCAACCCAAATGATTTGATGATTAAAATAATGATTTTATTGTTAAAATGATGATTTTAGGATTAAAACGATGGGTTTAGGAGTCAAAAGATGATTTTAGGATTAAAACGATGGGTTTAGGAGTCAAAAGATGATTTTAGGAGCAAATTGATTATTTTAGGATCAAAACCATCCCATGATTCTAGGAGCAAAACCATCCCATGATTTTAGGATTAAAATGATGGATTAATTATTAAAATGATGATTTTAGGATTAAAACCATCCCATTTAAGACTAAAATGATGGGTTTATAATTAAAATAATTCTTTTATGATTTTAGGATTAAATTTATGATTTTAGGATCAAATTGATGATTTTTGGATCAAAACCATCCCATGATTTTAGGATTAAAATCATGGGTTTATGATCAAAAATTATGATTTCTTTATTAAAATGATGACTTTAAGATTAAAATGCTGATTTTAGGATCAAAACCATCCCATGATTTTAGGATTAAAATGATGGATTTATGATTAAAATGCTGACTTTATTATCAAAACCTTCCCATGATTTCATGATTAAAATGATGGGTTTAGGGTTAAAAATGATCACTTTATTATTAAAAGGATGATTTTATGTTAAAATGATAGGTTTAGGATTAAAAATGATCACTTTATTATTAAAAGGATGATTTTATGTTAAAATGATAGGTTTAGGATTAAAAATGATCACTTTATTATTAAAAGGATGATTTTATGTTAAAATGATAGGTTTAGGATTAAAAATGATCACTTTATTATTAAAAGGATGATTTTATGATTAAAATGATAGGTTTAGGATTAAAAATGATGATTTTATTATTAAAAGGATGAACTTATGATTAAAATGATAGGTTTAGGATTAAAAATGATCACTTTATTATTAAAAGGATGATTTTATGTTAAAATGATAGGTTTAGGATTAAAAATGATCACTTTATTATTAAAAGGATGATTTTATGATTAAAATTATAGGTTTAGGATTAACAATGACGATTTTATTATTAAAAGGATGATTTTATGATTAAAATGATCGGTTTAGGATTTAAAATGATGATTTTATTATTAAAAGGATGATTTTATGATTAAAATGATAGGTTTAGGATTAAAAATGATCGCTTTATTATTAAAAGGATGATTTTATGATTAAAATCCTGACTTTAAGACCAAAACCACCCGGTGATTTGATGATTAAAATGATGATTTGAAGATTAAAATGCTGCGTTTATAATTCAAAATGCCGATTTTATGATTTAAGTGATGATTTGATGACTAAAATTACAATTTGATGATTCCAACGCCGGCTGTCCTTTGCCACTAATCCAAACCCCACGGCTTTTATGGGGTTTTTCAGAGGTTTTTGGGATTTATCCCACATCCTGCACCTGCCCTGCACCTGCTGCCGTGCTTGGTGTAACCCTACCCCAGCTGCGAGCCTGGAGTGAAAATGACCCCATTGTTGCCTGGTTTTGGGGGTGTTCCCACTCTGATTCCCACTTGGAAGCGTGGATCTGCTGCGGGAGAGCGTTCCAAAGGCGAGGTGTGTCCCATCGGAGTCACCCGACCCTGAACAAACAGCTCCTGACCTGCATTTCTGTTCCTTTTATTGACTCAATATTGAACCTCCCCAGTTGGGCTGCAGGAAGTTGAGGTTTTAACCATTTCCTCCCTCATTCGGGGTTTTCCAGAGGGTTGGGGGTGGATTTGGGATGATTTCGCTGTGGGGTTGTGGGGTTTTTGCCTTCCTGGGTGTGGGATTTGGAGCAGGAAAACCCAAAGCAGTTCCAACCATGACCTGGATTTGTGTTCCTTCTATTGACTTCATCCAGAACCCTTCCAACAGGGCTGCAGCAAGTCGAGTTTTTAACCATTTCCTCCCTAATTTGGGGTTTGGGGTTGGATTTGGGATGATTTCACTGTGGGGTTGTGGGGTTTTTGCCTTCCTGGGTGTGGGATTTGGAGCAGGAAAACCCAAAGCAGTTCCAACCATGACCTGGATTTGTGTTCCTTTTATTGACTTCATCCAGAACCCTTCCAATGGAGCTGCGGGAGGTTGAGTTTTTAACCATTTCCTCCCTCATTTGGGGTTTTCCAGAGGGTTGGATTTGGGATACTTGGGAATTTCGCTGTGGAGCCATGGATTTTTTACCCTTTGGAGCAGGAAAGCCCAAAGCAGTTCCAACCCGCTGGGGCAGGAAGGAAAGGTGCTCGGTCATGACCTGGATTTGTGTTCTTTTTATTGACTTCATCCAGAACCCTTCCAACAGGGCTGCAGCAAGTCGAGTTTTTAACCATTTTCTCCCTAATTTGGGGTTTGGGGTTGGATTTGGGATGATTTCGCTGTGGGGTTGTGGGGTTTTTGCCTTCCTGGGTGTGGGATTTGGAGTAGGAAAACCCAAAGCAGTTCCAGCCATGACCTGGATTTGTGTTCCTTTTATTCACTTAATCCAGAACCCTTCCAATGGAGCTGCAGCAAATCGAGATTTTAACCATTTCCTCCCTAATTTGGGGTTTGGGGTTGGATTTGGGATGATTTCGCTGTGGGGTTGTGGGGTTTTTGCCTTCCTGGGTGTGGGATTTGGAGCAGGAAAACCCAAAGCAGTTCCAACCATGACCTGGATTTGTGTTCCTTTTATTCACTTAATCCAGAACCCTTCCAATGGAGCTGCAGCAAATCGAGATTTTAACCATTTCCTCCCTAATTTGGGGTTTGGGGTTGGATTTGGGATGATTTCACTGTGGGGTTGTGGGTTTTTTGCCTTCCTGGGTGTGGGATTTGGAGTAGGAAAACCCAAAGCAGTTCCAGCCATGACCTGGATTTGTGTTCCTTTTATTCACTTAATCCAGAACCCTTCCAATGGAGCTGCAGCAAATCGAGATTTTAACCATTTCCTCCCTAATTTGGGGTTTGGGGTTGGATTTCGGATGATTTCGCTGTGGGGTTGTGGATTTTTTGCCTTCCTGGGTGTGGGATTTGGAGCAGGAAAACCCAAAGCAGTTCCAGCCATGACCTGGATTTGTGTTCCTTCTATTGACTTCATCCAGAACCCTTCCAACAGGGCTGCGGGAGGTTGAGTTTTTAACCATTTCCTCCCTCATTTGGGGTTTTCCAGAGGGTTGGATTTGGGATACTTGGGAATTTCGCTGTGGAGCCATGGATTTTTTACCCTTTGGAGCAGGAAAGCCCAAAGCAGTTCCAACCCGCCGGGGCAGGAAGGAAAGGTGCTCGGTCATGACCTGGATTTGTGTTCTTTTTATTGACTTCATCCAGAACCCTTCCAACAGGGCTGCAGCAAGTCGAGTTTTTAACCATTTTCTCCCTAATTTGGGGTTTGGGGTTGGATTTGGGATGATTTCACTGTGGGGTTGTGGGTTTTTTGCCTTCCTGGGTGTGGGATTTGGAGTAGGAAAACCCAAAGCAGTTCCAGCCATGACCTGGATTTGTGTTCCTTTTATTCACTTAATCCAGAACCCTTCCAATGGAGCTGCAGCAAGTCGAGTTTTTAACCATTTCCTCCCTAATTTGGGGTTTGGGGTTGGATTTGGGATGATTTCACTGTGGGGTTGTGGGTTTTTTGCCTTCCTGGGTGTGGGATTTGGAGTAGGAAAACCCAAAGCAGTTCCAGCCATGACCTGGATTTGTGTTCCTTTTATTCACTTAATCCAGAGCCCTTCCAACAGGGCTGCAGCAAGTCGAGTTTTTAACCATTTCCTCCCTAATTTGGGGTTTGGGGTTGGATTTGGGATGATTTCGCTGTGGGGTTGTGGATTTTTTGCCTTCCTGGGTGTGGGATTTGGAGGAGGAAAAGCCGAAGCTGTTCTGACACGCAGGGGGAGGAAGGGAGGGTGACTCAGAGCAGGCAGCACCTGGCACAACCTGAGTGCCCAGCTCCTGTTCCTGCTCCTCCTGGCACCGTGCCAGGGGAAGCCGGGCTTGGATTTGCTCTGTCACGCGATGCCAGGAGGCAATCTGCTCCCTTAGAGGAGAAATTCGGGAGAAATCCTTCCCTGGGACACTGAGGAATCCCTGGGATGGAAGTCCCAGATGAGTGGGATTCATGGGCACAGGCGGGCTGGGAGAGCAGGGCAAACTCTCCTGGTGCCGCTGGAATTCCTGCTGGAGAAAAGAGATGTAAATAATTCCTCTTGATCCATGGATTTTCTTGGAGTGTCTCTTTCATACAGAATTATCCAGGTTGGAAAAGCCCGGGAAGATTTCTGAGTCCAACCGCTCAGAACTGCTGGAAAAGGCAGGAAAATCCTTCTGGAATTCTCAGCTCTTGCCTTTATTCCATCGTGGCTCTCTGGGGCTGCCCTTTGTGCGTTCATGGCCCTGTTCCAGCGCTAATCCAGGGTCTAACTGGGCCAGTCTGTGTGTGGGCCCAGCCTAACTGACCCGATTTACCCCCAGCTCTGCTAAACTCTGGTTTAAAACTGTTTTAAAAGCAGTTTTAAAACTGTTCCAGCAGCTCTGAGCGCAAGGAACCGGCTCTTACCAGCCACCAAATCATCCTAAAATCTAAGCCCGGCCTAAATCAGAGCTGAAAATCTTTGAGAGACAGAACTTCTGCCCAGCTCTGAGGGCTTTGTGTTGGTTTGGGATTAAATTTGGGTTTTGCTGCACTCCAGCTTCTCCAGGAGGAAACAAAGGGCAGGGAAAGGATGGGCTGAAAAACACGGGATGGGCTGAAAAACACGGGATGGGCTGAAAAAATATGGGATGGGCTGAAAAATATGGGATGGGCTGAAAACCAGTCTGGGATTGAATCTGATTTTTGGGGGTGTTTTGGCTGTAAAACAGAAATCTGTGCAAATTTATGCTGCCAAAAATCAGCGCTGTCCCGTTTGGTGAGTGCTGCTGTGGGAATGATGGAATAAAAGAATCCCAGTGCTTTTTCTGGGGATGAATTCGGGATCCTGACACATTCCGTGCTGGATTCACTCCCCAGAGCAGCTCCAAACCTCCAGTGCCCTTCAGAAATCCTCATTTTCAGAGCAGCGGGGCTGCACGAGGATGAATTGTGGGGAGGAAACAAAGGTGCTTGGAGATGGAAAAGGAATTTCCAGGGAAACACCTGCTGCACTCCAACTGCTCCAGGAGGAAACAAAAGGCAGGGAAAGGATGGCCCAAAACCACGGCATGGGCTGAGAACCAAGCTGGAAAATCAATCCCTAACCTCAGCCTGGCACTTGGCAGCCCCCAGCTTTTGAAATCTTCCTGCTCTGAACATGAAAGGCTTTGTTCCCTTTGGCTTGGCTTTTCCCCCCTTTTTTTTCCCCTTTTTCTTTTCACTCCCCTTTGTCCAGACGGGAGCTCGGCGATCCCAGGTGCTGCTGTGGGGGACAGGGCAGGGAGGAAAGGGCAGGAACGGCTGGAATTCTTGGAAAGGAGGGGATGTGGTGCTTTCTGGGAATTCAGGGAGGCCTGGGCCTCCAGGAAGGGTTTTAAACTGGATCCTCAAAATTCAGTGCTGAGCCCAAGGTTTTAAATCAGATTCCCAAATTTCTGTGCTGAATCCAAGGTTTTAAATCAGATCCTCAAAATTCAGTGCTGAGCCCAAGGTTTTAAATCAGATTCCCAAAATTTGGTGTTGAGCCCAAGGTTTTAAATCAGATTCCCAAAATTTCTGTGCTGAATCCAAGGTTTTAAATCAGATTCCCAAAATTTGGTGCTGAGCCCAAGGCCTTAAGGACAGTTTTTAAATCGAATTCCCAAATTCCTGTGCTGAATCCAAGGTTTTAAGTTGGATTCTCAAAATTCTGAATCCAAGGTCTCAAGGACAGTTTTTAAGCCTGATTCCCAAAATTCCGTGCTGAGCCCAGGGGTTTAACTCAGAGTCTCAAAATTCTGAATCAAAAGTCTCAAGCCCCGTTTTAAAGTCAGATTCTGGAAGTTCTGTGCCGAGCCCAAGATGATTTCAAAGATGACAAAAACGCTCTGAACAATCATTATTTAAGATTTCCCCAATGCCTGAGCCGGGTTTCATCCAGAAACTCCCCTTAAACTCGAGCCCAGTGCAAACCCAGCCTGAAATGAGAGAGAAGGCCTTAAATGGGTAAAATTCTGAAATTTATATATTTTTATATATATAGAAATTTATATATTTATATAAAAATATATATTAGAATTTATTATCATTTATAGAAATTTATGTAATTCATAAAATTTAAATAAAGAAATAATTTATAGAATTTAAATAACATTTCTAAAATTTGATTTATAAAAATTAAATAAATTTATTATAATTTATATATTTATATATATAAATGTATATATTTATATATATATTATAATTTATTCTAATTTATAGAAATTTATGTGATTCATAAAATTTAAATAAATAAATGATAACGTTTAAATAAAATTTCTAAAATTTAATTTATAAAAATTAAATACATTTATTATAATTTATATATATATAAATATAAAAATTATATATATTTAGGGTTAGTTCAAAGATTTTAAGGGGGTTTTTAGAGCTTTTGAGGGGGTTTTATTAATGCTTTTCGATTTTTTTTCCAAAGCTTTTGAGGTGTTTGGGAAGATTTTAAGGTTTTTCCAAAGCTTTTGAGGGTTTTGGGAGGATTTTAAGATTTTTCCAAAGCTTTTGAGGGTTTTTGGAAGACTTTAACATTTTTCCAAAGCTTTTGAGGGTTTTGGGAACATTTTAAGGTTTTTCCAAAGCTTTTGAGATTTTTTGGAAGATTTTAAGGTTTTTCCAAAGCTTTTGAGGGTTTTTTGGAAGATTTTAAGGTTTTTCCAAAGCTTTTGAGGTGTTTTGGAAGATTTTAAGGTTTTTCCAAAGCTTTTGAGGTTATAAAACTTCATTTTGGGGTGCAAATAAGCTCTGGCTTTGCTTCCCATGACATCAGGGCAGGAAAAATCAGGGATTTAGCGGTGACCTCCCGACCTGAAGATGATTTCCCTGTGCCCTGGGAAGGGTTGGGAGCCTCCTCTCTTGGTTATTGTGCAGAAAAATTCCCTCCTCCCCTCTCCTCCACTCGATTTGTCGGGACAGGGGAGATTCCTCGGCTCTAAATCCTGGTCCTCACCTGCCAGCTGCTGCCTGGGGCTCAATTTTGCTCTCCCAGAGGAAAATCTGGGCTTCAGGTCCTTGAATGAGGCAGAGTTTGGGGTTTCTGGCGGCCACACAGAGCGGGACTTTGTCCTAAAAAACAAAAGACAATTCCACAGGGTTCATCCCAAATGAATCCCAGTTTTTCACCCCATGGATTGGGCAAGCAGGTGGGGAAATGGAAGAGGTTGAGGTGATGGAAGCAAGAAATCCCTTTCTGGAGCTGAAATTCCTTCTGGGAATAAGGATTTGTGATCTTGGATCAAACCTCCAGGGAGTTCATGGAAAACAAACAAAAAGCCAAAGAACAGAGGGAACGATTTCGGTGGGAATTGGGATCGTTAAGGGAAAGATCCCCAAGAGAATCAAATCCCATTTGTGCTCCGGGATTGAGGCATCCTCCCCGTCCCTACCCAGCCCGAGGCCATGGACATTCCCCCACAGCCACTTCCAAGGTTTTCCTTGGATCTTTGGTTTCCTTTTGGTGCTGTGGTTACCCTGAACTCTCTCTGGTTTTGCTCTTTTTTTTTCCTCCTTTTTTCTCCTTTTTCCCAGCTTTTCATCCCAGGTTTTTTTTTGGGTTTATATTTGGCCATTCCCTGATTTTGACAGCAGAATTCCCTGGATTCTGTATTGTGCTGCTGGGAAGGTTTTTTATTTCATCTTTATTTATTGAATAGAATAAATTTTTATTTCGTATTTCATAATTCTATTTCATCCTTCTAAATTTTCACGGAAATCCTGCAGTTTGCACCCAACTTTCCCTGAAATTCTTGTTCCCTTTAATTTCTTTTTCCCCTCAGGAACGTGGGGGTTGGTTTGCCGTGGCCCAGACACAGCTGAGTTGTTCTGATAACCACAAAAATGAACATTTTGGCAGCAAATGTCATAAGTTACACATTAATCTTAAAAAAACCAATGACATTAATCAGGTTTTTCCTGCTGGATTTAATGGGGTTTTATCCATGCTGGGCTCCACCTTCACCCTAAATCAGTGCAGGGCCCCATAAATGAACCCTAAAAGATCCCAAAGCTTGAAAATTCTATGCAAAGAGCAGAAAAAAAAAGCTCTTGATGATTTTTATTTCTTTCTTAGCAAAGAAACTCCAAGGAGGTTTGATAAGGCCCAGGGAGGTTTTGTAGGGCTGGGTCATCTCCTCCTCCAGATCCCCCAGGAAATTTTGCTGCTGTTTCATGTTCTCACCCTGTAAATCATCCCTGAAACACTTGGCTCCCTCTGAGGCCAGCAGGACAATTCTTTCATAAAGTAATTTTAAAGGTATTCGTTGTTAAAAATGATGAAAATATTGAAAGGAATAATTGTTTTCCAATAAAAATTCCTTTCTTTTGAATCTCCCAATGGGATTTTGAGCAGCTCAGGGTTTTGATCTGCCCCCTTCAACCCCTTCAATCGAAAGCAATTTTATTTGTAGGGGTTTTTCAGCTGCATCCTGACCTTGCTGATGAAAAAATGCAGGTTCTAAGTGAGGCTTTTCCCAAGGACAATCCCATTCCCAGGTTTTACGTGGAGATTTAGGGACATCAAAAAGCTTTGGAGCCAAAATTACCCAAATTTTTGGGATAAAGACACTGGAAAAGTCTTAAAATGTGCAAAAATTGGGCTGCTGGGCTTGGTTTGGAATGAGATCCAAGGGATGGGGTGGGTGAGATAGAGAATATTTGGGATTATTATCCAGCAGGGATGTTCTGGGGGAATGTTCTGCCTGGGCCACCAAAGGGTTCCAGGTATGAACCCAGCCACACAAAAATAAATCCACTCATTCCAGGCACACATTTATTCCCTAAAATCCTGTGGATTAAGCTCATTCCAGGTAAAATTTGTGTCTGGAAGTGGAGATGAGGAGGAAGGGGAAGCTCAGGAGCTCAGCTGGTGCAGCTCAAATCACTCTGACACATCCAAAGCTTCCCAAGGGATCTCTGGAGTCACTTCTGAGGAGAAGTTGGGTCTTGTGGGAATTCTGAGCTAATTAATGGGATAATTGGAGCCAGGAGCTGCATCCTCCTTGGGAAATCTGAGTGTGTTTCCTTCTTAACAAGGAGAAAACATTTGGTGTTTTTGTTTTATTGTCAGGGCGCCGAGGGGAATTTCCTGACAACTCCTTTGGAAAAGTCCTAAAATGTGCAAACATTGGGCTGCTGGTCTTGGTTTGGGACAAGGTCCCAGAGATGGGGTTGGTGGGGGTAGAGAATATTTCGGATTATCATCCAATTGGAATGTTCTGTGGGAATGTTCTGTGGGAATGTTCTGTGGGGTTGATGGGGGAGAGATGAGAAAGGTCTGGGGGGAGCTCAGAGCCCCTTCCAGGGCCTAAAAGGGCTCCAGGAGAGCTGGAGAGGAACTGGGAAAAGGAAGAAGAGATGAGGATGGCTTAGTGCGGAATGAGGGCAGGATTAGATGGAATATTGGGAGGAAATTGTTCCTTTTGAGGGCAGTGAGGCCTGGAATGGATTTAGCAAAGCTTGAGGGGGGTCAAGGAGGAAGGTGAGAGCTGAGGGGGTCCAGCTTGGAAAAGAAAAGGATCTGGGGAGAGCTTAGACCCCTTCCAGGGCCTAAAGGGACTCCGGGAGAGGGACTTGGGACAAGGGATGGAGGGACAGGACCCAGGGAATGGGTTTGGTGCTGGATAAGGTCAGGTTTGGATGGGAAATCGGGAGGAAATTGTTCCCTGAGAGGGTGGATTTGGCAAAGCTTAAGGGGGTGTAGGAGGAAGGTGAGAGCTGCGGGGGGTCCAGCCTGGAGAAGGGTCTGGGGAGAGCTTAGACCCCTTCCAGGGCCTAAAGGGACTCCAGGAGAGCTGGAGAGAGAGTGGGACGAGAAATAAGACAATGGGGAATGGTTTGGTGCTGAATGAGGGCGGGATTACATGGGAAATCGGGAGGAAATTGTTCCCTGTGAGGGCGGCGAGGCCTTGACCCGAGAAGCCCCATCCCTGGAAGTGTCCAAGGCCAGCTTGGAGCACCCTGGCCTCACAGGAAGAGTCCCTGCCCACAGCCCTGGATCTTTAATGTCCTTTCCAAGCCCAGCACCCCACACCATCCCCTCACAGCTCCCTGAATAACCCAGCCTTTGTTAGGCCGGGCCCAGCCCCGCGCTCGGCGGCCACGGCTCCCGAGGCGGCTTCTGCGGCCGCTCCCCAAGGCCAGGACACACCTGTTGGGAACGGGAGCGCCGGGATTGGCTGCGCCAGGAATGCACCTGCGCAGGGAGGGGTGAAGGGCTCCATGTAAGACGAGCCTTGGCCTCACTCCCCATCCCTCCTCAATTCCAGCTCCAACACGCAGCTCCTCCGAGGCACCGCGCTCGGCCGAGCCCTTCCCGGCCTTTTTTTTTTTTTCTCCTGTCTTTTTTAGGCTCGGTTTGATTTTTTTAAGCTCCATTTCAGTAGCCTAACGAGGTGTAGCAGTGTTGTTTTTCCAGGTGTGCTTCTGCTTTTGCCTCCGTTCGCTCGGCGCCAATTTCCCCGCGAAATCCTCGCGCTCCAAGGTCGCCTTTTCCAGGACGCGGAAGAGGAAAACTCTCCTGGCCTGCTGATCCTTCCAACCTTTTCCTTCCCCACCTGGAGGCTGAGCTGGCTTTGGGAGAAGGTGTTTGTGCTTCCAGCACTGAAGTTTTTCCCTGTGTTTGGTGGTGGTCCTGGTAAGAGCCAAAGTGTCCAGGTACAGCGGGAAAAAGGGATTTACGGAGCGCAAAGAACGACTTCTTTAAGGCTTTTCCTGATTTTCCATCGATATTCCCCCTCTCCACTTCACTTTCTCCGTGACTCTGCCCTCTTTTCTCTTCCTTCTTCTCCCCCCAGGTGGATTCAAGAGGGTTTTGTTGGACAGATCAGGTTTTGTGCGCTCCGAGTGCTGGGGGAGGGGAGGGCAGCACATGAATCCAAACGTTCATTTTACAACCAGTCAAACCAGTCAGGGCAGCTCTGAGCAGATCCAAGGGCTTGGAAAGGAGGGAGTCGGAGGGGGAAAAGCTCCTTTCACCCAGGTGTCAGAGAAAAGTTGGGGGAAAAAAAGGAGTATTTGGAGAAAATTGATTAAAATTCGAATAAAATCGATATAAAACGAGCATCAAATTTAAGGGGTTCTTCCAATATTTCGGGATTTCGGAAGATTTGGATTTAAGGGAGGATTTCCCACGTTTGGGAATAAAAGTGAGGATTCTAAATCCGAGTCGGCTGCTGGCTCTGAGTAATGATTGCCATGTTTTAATTACTTCTTTAATTAACCAGCATTTTAATGAGTTTTCTTCACCCTGCGAAACGCCTGATCCTCGAATTTTAGTTCTTCCTCCTATCCCGACCCAAATCGATTCCTCGGGTAAGAGCAGTGAAGGGAAGAGATTGGGAATTTTCCAAACAGAAACAAGAAAATTTGGGAATTTTTATGGGATCCAAGTGGACGTAGAGGAAAATTGGGGCTCTGTCGGAGCCGTCGGCTTCCGCTCATGGCAGGAGGAGCCATTTTGGGTTGGTTTTGTTTATTCTTTTCTTACCTGGGGCTTTTTTTTGTTCTTTTTGGTGCCTCACCAAATAAAAATCATGGAGTTCCATCTTCATTCCGGTGCTGGATCCAGCCGGGATCGGCCATTCCTTGTTTTTCCTTAACTTTGGAGAGCTGGGCTGAGAAGGGAGAAGGGAGAAGACGAAACAAAGTGGTTTTATTTCATTTTTGGAGGATGAAGTCAGGCCTTGGCTTTTTCCCAGCCTGGAGGAACCTCAAAATCCCCTTTTTTTTGATTAGAATCCCATTGGAAAGGAGGAAATTTTGCTGGCTGGGGAGAATTTGGGAGAGGGGTTTTGTTATCCAGGAGGGTTCTTGGGGGAATTCTGCCGGATTCGGGGATCGGGATCGGGATTTGCGGACCTGGAGGGAGTCAACACAAAATGTTTGGTCACTCCTTCACCCCGTGAGGAGAAACCTTCTGGAAAGTTCTGTGGGGCACAAAGAGGGAAATTATCCCAGATTTTGGCCCAAAGAGTTTCAGGGGATGGAACTTTTCCCAAGTCCCGATTCAACGCTCTTGGATTGATTTCATTCCAAGCTCTTTAATGGCTCTTCCCTAAAAAACACCAGCGATTTATTCCCCCCTCGTTTTCCCAGAACTTAATTCCTGATGAATTTTTTCCTGATTTATTTTTTCCCCCCTTTGGAATCACAACCATTTCAATCCATTTCTCCCTTTCATGAATTCATTCTGCTTTATTTTAGCCCCCTCCCAAAAAAAGAAATGACTTTAACATCCAAAAATTCCCTCTCCGAACCCAAACTCCTCGAGTTGGAGCAGCGGGGCCGAATTAAAGTTGGAATTTGCGAATTTTCCTTGCTTTGATGCCTTTTTTAATTGGAATTTCTGCTGCAGCTGCCACAGGTGGGTGCCTGAAGGTGCCCACACAGGGCTGGGGTGACGTGAGCAGAATTTCGAAAGCACCTTTGATTTTTTGGCGTTTCAATCGCTCTCCAAATTCACTTTTTTCAACTATTTTTGATTATTTTATTAATTATTTTTGAATATTATATTTCTTAGTTTTATTTGAATTGTATTTTTATTGTATTTATTTTTATTATATTTATTATTATATTTATTATTATATTTATTATAGTTATTTATTATATTTATTATTTTTTATTTTTATTATATTTATTGTTGTATTTATTTTATTTATTATATTTATTATATTTACATTTATTATATTTATTATATTTATTACATTTATTACATTTATTACATTTATTATATTTTTGTATTTTTATATTTAATATTTATTATAGATTATTATTATTACTATTACTATTATTATTACTATTACTACTATTATTATTATTATTTACACAGAATTAATTAAAACCTGGGCTTTTCAGGCACTCTTTTTATTTTCTTGATTTTATTTTATTTATTGATTTTATTTAATTTATTTTATTGATTTTATTTAATTTATTTAATTTATTTTATTGATTTTACTTAATTTATTGATTTTATTTAATTTATTTACTTTCTTTAATAAGGTTGGGAAAAGCCTTCGAGTTCCTCAAGTCCAACCTTTGAATAAAATAATAAAAAAAATTAAAATGAATGATAAAATATTGCTGTCAAAAACCTGAGCAGAGCTTCTTTAATTCAGAAAAATCAGAAGAAATCAGGAAAAAATCAGAAAAATCAGGAAAAATCAGGAAAAAGTTCAGAAAAATCAGAAAAAAATCAGGAAAAATTTGGAAAAAATCAGGAAAAAATCAGAAAAAGTCAGGAAAAAAATGAGAAAAAAGTTCAGAAAAATCAGAAAAAAAACAGAAAAATCAGGAAAAATCAGAAAAAAGTTCAGAAAAATCAGAAAAAAATCCTCTCCCAAACAATGTTTTTAATTAAATACAAATTAATGTGAATTAAAATATTAAAATCCTTTCAGTTCTTGAAACACCAAAAAATCACTTCAATGTGATAATCACAAAAATCTCAAATTCTTCCTGGGCTTCTCATTTTCCTGCTGGTTTTTTAGGTAGGAATTAGGGATTTTTTTAGGGGGAAAAAAAAACCCCTGGGAAAGTTCTGGAATGATCATTTTCTCCATTTTAACAAAAGGCTAAAAATCTCCATGAAATTTAGGATTGCAAAATTGCAAAGTGACCCTAAAATCTCCAATTTCCTTTCTCAGAAATTTCCTTTCCACAATTCCTTGGAATATTTCCCCCATTTCAGGCAGGGCAAAGCGATCCTAGGAAATTCCATTTTCCACTTGGGAAATTTCACTTTCATTTCATTTTGGAAGGGGTTCTAATTTCTCTTCTTAATATTAAAGCCAAATAAATCCACTTTAGGGTCTGGATTTTCTTTAATCTCAGCTTGTGGCTCAGTTAAGCCGGGTTTAAGGAGGGGTTTGGAGCTTTTTTGGATGTTTTTAAGTTTTTCCTCCTTGTCCTTCTCAGCTCCAGGTCTGGATTTTCTCCCATGGAGATGGGAAGGCTTAAATTTCCCAGGCTTTGTTCCTTCCCTGCCTGTGAGCCTTGATTAAGGCTCAACCTCCAGCTTAACTTAATTTCGGACTCCTTTTTTTTTCTGTCCCCTCTCCTTGGAGCTGGAATTTTTTCCCAACTCTCCAATCCCACTTTGGGATCATCGAGGGAATTTTTGAAGGCTGCAGATTTGGATTTGAGGAGGAAAAGGGAAAGGAGGGAATGCACCTACAAAGCCGGGCTTAAAATTTAGGAGAGCTTGGGGGTAGATCCCGTGTTTTCCACTCCTCTCAGCCATTCCTGGCTTTTCCTGCAGGAAATAAGTGGGAATAGCAGTGATGATTAACCCAAGGCAGGAGGTGACCTGGGTGACCCCGGGGCCGGCTTTAGATTCCCTGGCTATCCAGGAACGCCCGGGAATGTTCTGAAAACAGGGATTTCGCAGGGATTTTTCCCTTTTCTTTTCCTTGGCTTTTCCCTCGTTTTTCCCTTCCTTTCCTGCTGCCTCGAGGTCTCCCCATGGGAGGTCCAAGCCCCCTCTTCCCATTCTTTCTTCCCTCTTTCCCAATCCTTCTTTTCCTGCCGCTTTGCCAAAGATCCTGCCAAAAATGAAAGAATATTTGATTTATTTCCCCTTTTTTGCCAAGCTGTCCATAAAAAAACGGAAACCAGGGAATTCTCAGGGATTTTTCGTGGGGTTTGCCTTGTTTTCCTTGTGGTTTTCCTTGGTTTGCCCTTTTTTTCCCACTCCTCACCTGGTGCCTCCTTCTTTTCCTGCCACTTTGTCAAAGATCCTGCCTAAAACGAAAGAATATTTGATTTATTTCCCCTTTTTTGCCAAGCTGTCCATACCAAAATGGAAAACAGGGAATTCTCAGGGATTTTTCCTTTTTTTTTTCCTTGGCTTTTTCCTCGTTTTTCCCTCTTTTTTTTTTCTGCTGCCTCGAGGTCTCCCCATGGGAGGTCCAAGCCACCTCTTCCCATTCCTGCTTCCTTCTAAAATTCACTTCTGGACTTGTTTTCCTATTGGGAAAAAGCACAACAACAACATTATTATTATTTTTTTTTATTATTATTATTTTAAAAATTATATTTTTATATATATTTATATCTATATCTATATCTATATTTATACGTATATTTATATTTATTATTAGGAATTCTATTATTAAATTTGTTATCAAATTTATTATTCTTAAATGTATTATTATTAAATTATTTATTATTATATTCTTATCTTAATTATGAGGCATTTATCATTAAATTTATCATTAAATTTATCATTAAATTTATCATTAAATTTATTATTAAATTTATTATTCTTAAATGCATTATTATTAAATTTATTACTATTTACTATTATTATTATTATATTATTATTATTAATTTTTTTAACTCTTTAAAAGTCCCAACAAGATCCCTATGAAGGATTTGGGGTTTCCACGAAATTATTCCCTAATTTTTTACCTGGTAAAACGTTCACTTTGAACATTTCCTTCCCGTTTTTGCACCCTTTTATTCCCCATTGCACCACGATATTTTTATGATCTTTTTTTTCCCCACAAAAAGCTTCGTTTTTCCAGGAGAGGGAGGAAAAGTTGGGAAAAGGAAATTCCCCAGGCACTGGGAGCTCAGTAACGATTAACAAAGGCCAGAAAAAATGGGATTCTTGAGGCATTTTCCCATTCCCAGCCTGGATCTGAACCCAGCCACGAGGGAATTGGGAAAATCGGGGCAATTTGGGGCAATTTGGGGAATTTTGGGGCTGTTTTGGCTTTTTTCAGGAGTTTTTTGTTGGTTTTGTTCTGGGATTTGGCAGCTTTTTGTTGTTATTTCAGGGGTTTTGGGGTTTTTGGGTTATTTTTGGTTGTTGGTTTGGGGTTTGGGGGTGTTTTTTGGTGTTTATTCAGTTTTGGGGTGATTTTTGTTGTTATTGTCGGGGGTTTTGGTGGTTTTTTGGTTGTTTTGGGGTTTTTTGGTTGTTTTGGGGTTTTTTGGTTGCTTTTTTGTTGTTGCTTTGGGAGTTTTTGCTTGTTGGGTTTTTGGGGAGTTTTTGGTGTTTATTGTTGGGGTTTAGGGAGTTTTTGGTTGGTTTTATTGTGATTTTTGGCAGGGTTTTGTTGTTATTGTTGAGGTTTTTGAGTATTTTTTCAGTTGTTGTTGGGTTTGGGGGGAATTTTTTGGTGTTTCTTGAGTTTTTCAGAGGTTTTGTAGGGTTTAACTCAAAGTTCAGATTCCCCTGGTGGATTTAACCATGGATTTATCCAACACAAGGCCTCAGTGAAGCACTGGGATGCAGTTCTGAGAAACTGGTTTTCAACTGGTTTTCAACTGGTTTTCAACTGGTTTTCAACTGGTTTTCAACTGGTTTTCAACTGGTTTTCAACTGGTTTTTAATTGGGTTTTAACTGGTTTTCACTGGTTTTTAACTGGGTTTGATGGTTTTTAGTACTCTCTTCCCGAGCTGTCCTGGTGTAAAATTCCACATTTTCCCTGGGAGCAGATTTTTCCCTCACGGTCCCATTCCCAATTAAAACATCCTTTTTTGGGGTTTGTTTTTTTAATTCTTTACTTGAAAATCTCAACTTTTCAAAGCTCAGCTCAACAAATCCCTTTGGGACCAGGAAAACGGGATTTGCTTGGAAATAAAGGAGTGGGGGGAGGTTGATTTTAAAACGGGATTTGTTGGAAATGAGGAATGTGGGGAGGTTGGTTTTGAGGTGAGTGAGGAACATCCCAACCCCCTGAGCTCCAGATTCCCAAAAAAACCTCAGCTTTTAAAGATATTTGAAAGGATATTTTTGATCCAAGGCCTTGCAGGAGCTCCAGGGATTTTTGGGGATGCTTTTATTGATGGAATAAGGGTGGCTCCAGCAGCTCCACAACATTCCTTGGAGGAATTGGTGTCCTGGGAGCCAAATCCCACTCCTGGAACATCCCTGCCGCGGCCAGGACTTGGATTTTTGATTTTCCCAATCCGTGGGCAGGATGGAACTGGAAAAACCTCCTCAGTTTAGAGCTGAGATTTAAAAAAATGGGATTTACCTCAAGGGAGGTGAGGCCTGGGATGGATTTTCCAGGGAATTTGTGGCTGCCCCATCCCTGGAAGTGTCCAAAGCCAGCTTGGGATAGTGGGAAGTGCTGTGAAGAAATGATCTTTGAGGTCCTTCCCAATCCAAACCATCCCAAATTTCTGTGCTGTAGGAAATCAAACAAACTGAAGGGACTTGAACCCAGCCTGGAGCGTTTTTTGGGGGCCTTCCTCTCAATTTTGGGTTTTTTTTGGGTCTCTCTTCCTCAATTCACCAAAGGGAATTCATGGATCTATCCCGGTTTCTTTTGGAGCAGGGATTTTGTGCAGCCCAGAGCCCTCAGCCTTTTGTTTGGTTTGTAAAATGTGAGCTAAGAAATGAAGGAGTTTTATTTTAAGATGGAAAAATCGTTGGAAAAGTGCCTGGACACCTGAAGTGTTGGGTGGGACTGAGGGAAAAGGGCCATTCCCACTTCCTATTCCTCGGGATTTGGGATTTTTGCCATGATCCCGTTAAATGTCCTCCCTTTAGGAAGAAATTTTATCCTTCCAAGCAGCTTGAGTAGAAAAAAAAACCCATTTCTTGTGAGAGCTGAAATGGGATTTTCCTCATCACAAAATGTGTCAAAGGCAGGAAAGTGAAGGAATTTTGAAAGGAAAATTCCCCAAAAATTCCTCATTACTGATCCCTTTTCCCTTTCCCTTTTGCCCACACCACTTACAGAAAAAAAAATGGTTGAAATCTTCTTTATTTTAGGTGTTTTCCACCCAAAAAGAGGTGCTGCAATATTGTCCTGACGCTGGTTTATTGTTTTGGACACAAAAGGAAGGATCCTGATGGATCTCTTGGTGAAATTTGGATTTTCAGGATGAATTTGAGGCATTTCTGGACAGGTTTTAGGGATTGAAATGTGGCTGGGTCAGTGCAGCAGCTCTGAAAATTCCAAAATTGGGGAAAATTCCAAAAACAGCTCCAAACCAAAAAATATTTCGGGAAAGATCCACTGACAGTCATCCGAAATAATTCATCCTGGAAAAATCCCTTTAGGCGGAGCTTAAAAAGCTCCTCAGCTGGGTTTAAAGCAGGAGCTGGGAGCTCAGAGATTTTTTCCAGCTGGATTTGGAAAATTGGGATGCACCAGCTCACATCTCCCACGCAGGTCTGACACTCCAGGCCACCAAAACACCCCCAAAAATCCCCTTTGTGTCCTCGAGGAATGCTGCCATTCCTGGAATTCCCTGCTCCAGGGGATATTCCTGGGTCCCCCTCAGTGGCAGGAACGGGATCTGGAATTTTGGGAATTGCAGGGATGGAATTTGCTGCCATTTGCTGAGGGAATTCAAGGTGGTTTTGATGGATAAATCCAAGCAGAGGATCCCAAATTCCCTCTAAATGATGGGATCTCTCACATTATTGTGCATTTAGAATTTTGGCTTTTCCCTGAAATTCCCGAATTTTTTACAGCTGGATAGTATTTCCTAAGTTATTAAGGATTTGGATTGTTTTGCTCTAATTATTATTAAATATTGGGGTATTTTTGTGCATAATTATTTATTATTATTGTTCATTATTCCTTATCATTATTGTCATTATTATCATTATTAATTACTCGCCATGGTGATCACATTTATTATTATTTTCATTATCATTATTAATTCTTAATTATTTAATTATTCTTCTGGGTTTAGTCTATCATTTTTTTTCTTTTTATCCCCATTCAATGGATGACAGAGCTGGTTTTAATTGTTAAAACAGGGTCTAACAAAGCCAGGTTTTAGTCTTTAGTAAGTCTCCACCTCCTTTTATAAGCAGGGCTGGGTGTCAACACAGAATTTTGGGGTGATTTTTCCAGATTTTTCACTGGAAAATCCCCCAAAAAGCTCAAATCCCAACAGAGGACCATTCCCAGGTGACATTTTTCCCAAATCCTTTCATTTTTTGCTCAAAAAAAAAAATCCGGTTTTGGAGCCTTGACCCTGAGATATCCTCACCATCTTACTGGGCAGCATTGGATGATTTCTGCTTTTCTAATACTGCCTGGTAATGATGATGATGGTGTTTCCTGCACTCCGTGGAAAATCCGGCACAAAAGTTGGGAGCTGAGCTTAATCCCCGCTCAAGAATTCCAGGTTTGGCCCCCAAATCCCTGCCAAGCACGGAGGGAGTTCAAATGGAAGCTTGAGATTTGGGGATAAAGGGTGAAGCTCATGGAAAACAGCTTGGGTTTATCGTGGGTTGGGAAATCTTATTTATGGATGGATCAAATCCTGTTGGGATGGATAAGCCTGGATCAGGAAAAATCCATGGATCAGATGCTGCAAAAATAGGAATATCCAAATGGGAAAATGGTGTAGGGACAAGAGAAATGTGGGAATTCTGTCCCCAGATGTTCTTTTCCTTCCCTCTTAAAGCCCTGGAGCTGCC
Organism: Corvus cornix cornix; assembly: GCF_000738735.6. Lineage (NCBI taxonomy): Eukaryota > Metazoa > Chordata > Aves > Passeriformes > Corvidae > Corvus > Corvus cornix. The sequence continues at coordinate 5,184,327 of NC_046350.1, read as the reverse complement.
CAGAGAGGGAAAGTGAATCTTTTATTGGAATTTCCTTGTTCATCTGTATTAAGTTGGGCTTAACCTCCTTTTTCTGTTTTAGATCTGGATTAAATCAGGTTTAACCTCATATTTCTCTTTTAGATCTGTATTAAACCAGGCTGAATTTCATCTTTCTCTTTTAGATCGGTATTAAATCAGGTTTAACCTCATATTTCTCTTTTAGATCTGGATTAAACCAGGCTGAATTTCATCTTTCTCTTTTAGATCGGTATTAAATCAGGTTTAACCCCCTGTTTCTATTTCAAACCTGTATTAAGCCAGGCTTAACCCCCTGTTTCTATTTTAAACCTGTATTAAACCAGGCTTAACCTCCTGTTTCTCTTGTAGATCTGGATTAAATCAGGCCTAACCTCATCTTTCTCTTTTAGATCTGTATTAAACCAGATTTAACCTCACATTTCTTTTAGACCTGTCTTAAACCAGGCTTAACCCCCTGTTTTTCCTTTAGACCTGCATTAAATCACCTTTTTGTGCTCTTTTCCCTCCTGAAACCCCCCACGAGTTCAAGCTCTCCTTCAACACCACCCACCTTCCTTGTGCCCACGGTAAATTCCTGACCCTCCCGATGAAATAAAGCCATTCCTTGGTTTTTTTCCTGGAATTGGGGCCTCCTGAAGAACATGGAATTATTGATTCCTGCAGCTGCTGGACACGCTGGTCCTCTGTGGGCATCTTACTAGACAGTGCTGGATTTTCTGCCTCTACTCTAACACTGTCTGGTAACGATGTTTAAAGGGTGAACCAAACCACTCCAGGCCCAAATTCCACCCAGAGCGGAACTTTTCCACAGGGTAAGGATGGATGTCGGGAAAACGGGGTGGGATTAGCCCTGGGAAATGGATGGAAATAATAGAAATAGAAGGAAATAGAAATAGAAGGAAATAGAAATAGAAGGAAATAGAAATAGAAGGAAATAGAAATAGAAATGGAAATAATATTCACTAAAAATCGATGGAACCCCTCAGAGGTGCTGCTGGGTATTTAGGTCAGGTCTAACATCCCAAATCCACTTTTCTCCCCCAAATTTGGTTTGCACGGCCCAGATCTCGCCCAGGACACCAAGATTTCCCTGGAATTTTGCCATTCCTGCCTGTGGAAGGTGATAAAGGGCAGGATCCCGCTTGGAAAGGTCGTTGTCCCCAATTCCAGCTCAATTAAAGCTCTACGGCTGAACGGCTCCTGAACTCCCAACCTTTCCACCCTGCCCTGTCCCAGGGGGGTTAATTGCTCTGAGCATTCCTTAGGAAAGCCAGGAATTCCAGCCAGGCAAGGAACAGCTCCTGAAGCAGCTGGAGGAACATTGGGAGCTCCAAGAATTCATCCCAAGTGAGCAGGAGCTCGTGGAGAAGGGATAAAGTTGGGGTGGAAGCTGGAATTCCCTAAGGAAATCGACTCTTCTCCCCCTACGGAATAAAATTCCAATTAAATCCGTTGCTGGGGTGACACAGGACACCTCATCCCACAACAATTCCATCAAATTTGAGCCCAGCTTTAGTAAAAAAATCCCAAATTTCAGCCCTGCTGGAACTGCAGTAAAGATCAAGCAGGCTTTGGGGTCACACAGCTAAAACCAGGCCTAACTTGGGGCCTAATTAAGCTGCAAGTCTCGCCCTGCTCCGGTGATGTTTCATTAATTCCAGGTTCATATGCAGGACCTGTCTTTGTTCACCTTTCAGGACCTTCCTTGACAGAATCACCCACATTGGGGGTTTGCAGGTGGGTTTATCCGTAGGGGATGAGAATTCCTGTCAGCAGCCATTCCTTCTGATCCATCCTCACACAAGGAATCCCAGAATTCCAGGATCATTTAGGCCGGGATCTAAATCCAACCAGCGCCCAATCCCCACCTTGTCACTGCCTGCCTCATCCAGGAATTCCTTGGATCCCTCCAGGGATGGGGACTCCTCCCTAAGGACCCATTCCCATATTTCACCCCCTTTTCCCTGCAGATTTTCCTCCCAGTCCCAAATTTCAGCTCCTTTCTGGAACAACCAAGGCAGTTCCACACATTCCTCACCCCAGAGCTTTCTGTGGGATTCCAAGGATTTGATCTGGGATTAAACCACAGCCCCACGAGTTTTTCCCTCAGCCTCATCCTGGTTTTAACCCCTTCCCTCACTCCACATTCCAAATCAAAACTGGTCTAGCAACACAAAAACGCTTGGAATTAGATGATTTTAAGGTCCCTTCCAACCCAAACCAGCCTGGAATTCTCTTCCCTTATCACTATAAAACTTTAAATCCTTTTTCCCTGCTTTGCACTAAGCCAAGCCTAAGACTCCTTGCCCCAAATTAGTGGATAATAAAGGAAAAGCAGGAAAAAAAAATGGATCAATTGATCCATAATGAAACTTATTCCCATTTCAACGTGGAGATCTCGGAAGGAGCTGCCCTAAATCCACACCTGACCCCCTGGAAGGAGCTCTGCTTGCCCTTGGAGGTTGAAATTCCCAGGAAAAGCAGAGGAGGAGGAAGCAGAGGGGTGATTAAGGTGTTAATGAGTAACTGCTCCAGGAGCCCTGGAGGAAATGGGGGGAAATTGGAGGAATTCTGGAAATTGGATTTTAACCAGGCCTTAAATCAGCGGGATTGGGGCCCAACCCCCTCCCAACCCATCCCCTCTTCAAACAAAGCTGGAATTTGTGTGGAATTGGGTCAATAAATAACAATAAAAAAGGAGATCATTCCAGCTGGGCATCCGTGGGAATGTGGCCCTGGAAAAAACCAAATGGAGACAGGGAAATCCCACTCCTTCCCACCCTACTGATGGTGGGTGCTTAGGGAAGAATCCATCCCAGCTTTTCTCAGAGCCAGGAAAATTCCCTTCTGCCTCAATTCCCTCCCTTTTCCCACAGATTCTCCCCTTCCTTAAATCCACTTCACCACCAGTGCTGGGTTTGGGGTGGTTTAGGAGCTTTTTGGGGCAGAATCCTAAAAATCTGCCTCAGCAAGTGGGATTTATGGATGTGGGGCAGCTGGAAGCGCATCCCCAATTTTTTGGGAGCTGCTCCAGGCACAGCCAGAGGAATTCCACGGATGGAGCCGCCGGGGTAAGTCCTTTCAAATATTTAAAATTCATTTCCCAGCCAAGCAGAAAAAAAGCTGAATTTTCACCCTTTTCCTGCCTCAAATCAGGCAGGACGAGTTCAAGATTCCCTGGGAATTGCTGTGGCTCAGGAGAGCCTTTCCCTGGGATCATTTTCCAATCCTGCATGTGGAGAAAGTCCTTTTCCTGGAGCCTGCTGATTGCTGTCTTACCAGGCAAAGTTAGATCTGCCTATTTCTGTCTAATACTGTCTGGTAATGCCGTCAATCGCACGGGCACGACCTCAGCGGGGCAGAAATGGGGGAAAATCCCCTTTAGCAGAAGAATTCCTGGAGTTTCGCAGCTGGAATTCATTGGAGGCATTTTGAGGCACTTTTTTTCGTGGCAGAAATGTGGAGGGAAAAACCCCAAATCCTTGATTTTATCAATAGAATCAATGAAGTTTCGTATGAATTTGAGGCATTTTAGGCACTTTTGTCCTGGGGAAAAATGTGGGGGGAAAATCCCTTTAGCAGAGGAATTCCTGGAGTTTCACAGCTGGAATTCTTTGGAGGCATTTTAGGTTCCTTTGTGTTGGAGAAATCAGGGAAAAAGCCCCAAATCCCTGAATTTTATCAGAAGAATCAATGGAGTTTCATATTAATTTGAGGGATTTTGGTCACCTTCATCGTGGGAGAAATGGGGGGAAAATTCCCTTTAGCAGAAGAGTTCAGGAAGTTTCACAGCTGGAATTCACTGGAGGCATTTCAGGCACCTTTATCCTGGAAAAAAAAACCCAAATCCCTTGATTTTATCAGAATAATTAATGATTTTGATATTAATTTTAGGCATTTTAGTCCCTTTTTTCTTGACAGAAATGTGGAGAGAAAAAAAAACCCCAAATCCTTGATTTTCTCAGCAGAATCCCTGAATTCTCACATGAATTTGAGGCCCCTGGAATTTGGGTGCAGACCCCACACGCCAGGAAAAAAATCCTCAATCCAAACCTGAGCAGAGCCCTCGCTGGTCCCAGTGCTGAAAAAACTTTGGAAAACTGCCCTGGGAATGGGAATTTGATGGTTCTGGATCCTAAAATTTTCCTGCTGAAGATTCTCAACACAGAAACCCCGAGGTTGAAATAAAAATCAAAGCAAGAGAATTTTTCTGGTGAAATTCAGGCCTTGAGGCTGCTCTTGGTTTAAGGAGCTGCTTCCGATTGGGAATCATTCCTTAAATTTCCAAACGATGGGAATAGCTCAGGGTTAGATCCCTGGTTGATTTTAAAATGGAGAGAAGAACACTTTTAAAGGGATTTTATAAATTCCAAAGGTTCTGCCAAGCCCTCAGCTCCCAAAATCTTCTGTTTGGGATGGGATTCATCACATTTTACAGGGGAAAAGGTGATTCCCAGAGATTCCCCACATCCAGCCTTTATCCTGGGAAATGAGAGCACAATTCCCTGGAATTTCCAGCTAGGAATGGCCTCGCTCCAGAGAAAGATGGGATGTGTTGTCCTGCTTGAGGTGGCTCCTTCCCAACTCTCATTTTTGCAGCTTTTCTTTTCCAGAGTTCCCATAATTTCATGGAAAATCTTCCTTCCTTTGGAAGTTGCAGTGTCTCCCCAAAATATGAATTTTATCCTCTCCATTGTCTCTTTTTCCTGCATTTCCACCCTTGGATTCCTTGTTTTCCTTCCCTTTATTTGCCTCATTCCAGCACTTCCCCTTTGGATTCCACAATTTCTCACTGGAATCTTCCCAATTCCCATTTCTGCCTTCCCAAGAAGCCCAAAAAAAGGGGGATTTTTGGAGTTTGGTGCTTCCTGAAACCCAACAAATCTGACCTTTCAGCAGCTTAATTATGAAATTAATTCAATTCAATTCATTCTCTTTCAAAGAACTGAAACCAAAAACTTCATTCCTTTAATTACAAAGTGTCCCTGGGGAAGCTTGGAATAAAATCCCACTGGAAACGCCATGGACAGGGAATTTTCAAAGGTAGGTGTGACCAAAACATCCTTGGAGAAGGCAAAAAGGTGAAAAAATTCCCACTTTCTCCACTACTCATTAATTTTAATTAATAAATGAATATTCTACTTTATCTCTGCAATCCACCTGCGTGGATAAACACATCCATAAAGATGATTTTTCCCTGGAAAAATGGGAAGAGCAGCTCCAGCAGCTGCCCTTGGAGAGAAGAAGTTTTCTATCTCGCAGTTATCTCCTGTTTCAGTGCCTGGGAGCTGATAAAATCCATTTTAGACATTTTCACTGGAATTTCTATTGAATAAAAGAATTGAAATTTAACCCAGCTCTGAGTTGAGTTTCTGTGGAATTTTTTCTAGTCCCAGGAAAAATCCTGCCCGGAATTGGGTTGGGCTTTGGGAAAGTTCAAAGTTTCACGGGGTAGTTTAGGAAATAAAACTCCTGGAGGAGAGAAAAGGACACGGGAAATGATGCAGGGGTGGATTCGGGGCTGGAATAGCTCCCAGTCCTCCCAGATTTCCCACCAGTGCTGCTGGCAGCTGGATTTAGGGAAGTTCCAGAACTGGGATGCAGCAGGATGGGAATTCAGTGTTGGAAAAGCAGTAAAATTCCCCAATCAAATCTGAATTTAATGGGATTTGGCTGATCCAAATGTATCCATTTCCAAAGATCTGGTCTTCCTAAAGGCAACAGAGTGGAAATATTTTGGGGTTTTTTCCAGGTGGGAAAAATAAAATGGGGTTTCTTCCCAAAGCCTGGAAGTGTCCAAGGCCAGGTTGGTTAAATCCCTCTGGAATATCCCATTTTCCCCTGAGCTGAGGAAAGCTGAGGGTGCACAGAAGGTTTTGGGGTGGCTGAAACAGCTCGAAATCCATAACTGAGCCTCTCCCCTTGTCCAGGAATTGGGAAATGATTCCTCGAGGGTGGAATTTTGCTTGGAAGCGTTTTGGGTTGCGACAGCTCCGTCCTCCCACTGCTGCTCCTGTGGGATCAGGTAATCCAGGGAGGGGGAAGGTGAGGCCAGGATGGGCTCTGAGAGCACTGGAGCTGATCCCAACCATTGTGCAGCAGCAGGAAAAGCCCTGGGAATGTTCTGGAAGGGCGCTGTGACCCCCCCGGGGAAGGTGCCAGGGAATTCACAGCCAGCCCAGGGGACGCGGGACCGCAGCCAAGTTCCAGCTTCCATCGGCTTTTCTCAGAGTTTTTGGTTGGGGGTGGGAGTTGCACTGAGAAAAAAAAAAAAGAGGATTTTGCTGGATTTTCATCATTCCTGCCTGGAAAATGGGAGCTGAGGAAGTTTCAGCATCCCTGGAAGTGTCCAAGGGATGTTGGAGCAGCCTGGGATAGTGGAAGGTGGATGGGATGGGATGGGATTTAAGGTCCCTTCCCACCCAAATCATTCTGGGATCTCAGGAGTTGGAGAGATTTTCTGGATGGGACAAAATCTGTGGTGTTTGCACTTGGAAATGGGAGATCCTGGCAGGAATTGCAGACTTGATCCTCTGATTTTAACCCTGGGAATGCCCCACTCCGAGATCCTAAAAAAAACCCCAAATCCCACCTTGTTTTCTGCTCCTGCATCCGAATTTAGTGAATTAGGAATTCAAGGCTCCATAAATTGGCTTCGTGACATTTTTAACGGAGGCTCCACAGGGATCAAATTCCCTTCAAAGCTCCGGTTTGGGAACAACCCAGAGGCTGCCTGGAAGAATCCCAATCCCATTGTTTCAGGCACTTTTCGCTTCACTCCAATAATTAATGATCCAATAAACCAAAAATGTGAGGGAGGAGAGGCTCCCAAAGAAACCGGGAATTCTCAGAGCATGGAATGGGTCATGGAATTCAGAAACTGGCCATGGATTCGCTCTGTTAGGAATGAGTTTGGAAAGAGCACCCCAAATCAGCGAATTGGGGTTTTTCCATGTTTATCCCAACATTCTCAGATTCCTGGGAAAACCTTTGGGATCTGAAAAAGTTTGGAAGGAAGAGGGGAATGGAGGATTCCCTTCCCTTCCCTTCCCCTTCCCTTCTCCTTCCGTTCCCTTTTTCCCTCTTTTTCCCTCTTTTTCCCTCTCTTTCCCTCTTTTTCCCTCTCTTTCCCTTTTTCCCTTCTCCTTTTTCTCCCAATTAACCCCTGGCTCAGCTCATATTAAACCAATAAAATAATATAAAATAATATTAAAATATTATTGCAGGCTCAGCTCACATTAAACTCGCTCCTGGGAGTGGGAAGAGTTTCCAAAGCCTGACCTTTGGGACACTTGAGGAATTTAAGGTCCATTCTAACCCAAATCATTCCCAGATTCTGGGATTCTTTTCCTGACATTTTCCTGCCTGAGCCCAGCTCTGTGCATTAAAAACCGATTTCTTTGCCTCAGATTAAAATTTTTTTAGTGCAGAGAGAATTCTTGTCCTTAGGGAGATGCTGAGGTCATTTTTAGCTGGAAATTCCAGCTGCATTGCAACTGGATTCTGGAGAAATCAGTCACTGATATTCCATTAAACTGCATTCTCCAGGGAAAGGGGAAGTTTTGCCTCCTAAACTCTGGTTTTTTTTTTTTTGTAACAAATGACCCCAGGCGGTTTTTGTGTCCCTGCCAGGGCCAGACACAATTCCCAAAGGAATTAATGAGCCACATCCAGGTCCAGTAATTTACTGGGAAGACAAATTCCCTGGGAGGGGATCGTGCTGTGAATTCCCTGCTCGGTGTGAGCAGTGACACCCCTAGGGCCCTTCCCTGAGAGCTCAAGTCACAATAAACCCCTAATTCCAGTATATTGGGATGAAATCCTTTGCTGGGAGGGTGGGGAGGGGCTGGGACTGAATTCCCAGGGATTTTATGGCTGCCCCATCCCTGGAAGTGCCCAAAGCCAGGTTGGAGCACCCTGGGATGGTGGAAGGAGTCCCTGCCCATGGATGGGGTGGAATTGGATCATCTTTAAGCTCCCTCCCAACCCACTCTGGAATTCCATTTGATGGAGTTGCCTGTGATGAAATAATGGGATAGAGCTGAAAAACTCAGGCACTGCTTCCCATGGGAAATCCCTTTCCCACTGTCCCCAAGCCCTGCAGGGCCCAAATGTGGCCTGGCCTCCACAAAACCCCACACAGGGCTTGGAATTAAAAAAAAAAAATCTCTTCTCAATCCTTTTCCAGCCCCTTCTGAGGCAATTCCCCCTGATTTGTTGGAATTGGTGGTTCCTGGGTGCTCTGGGGGTGTTTTGGGTGGGATTTGAGGAGGAAATTCAGGGAAGGAGGGCAGGGATCAGCACACGCCTCACCACAGCTTTTGCTGTCAGAACCCTTTGGAAGCAGAATTTTAAAACAATTCCTGACTTGGAGGATTTGCAAATCCCTCTCCTTTATTCCAGAGCAAAGTGGAGCAGGTGTGGGACAGGCAGGAGATGTGGGAACAGCTCCCTGGGGACAGCACCTGCACCCAGGGGTGGGGCCAGCGGGGAATAAACGCAGGGATCATAAACCAGGAGAGATAAGGATGGGTGACAACGGCCACAGCCTTTGTCCTACCGGGGTTTTGTCACTGAGGCAGGAAATTTCACTCTTGGAGCTCAGAGGAGCAGAAAAGGGACGGAAAAGGCAGCAAAAATCTGAGTTTTAGCTGTTCAGTGGCACTTGGTGACTGTGACAGAGCAAGGCCAGCTCCACTTTGCCTCAGTGTCCCCTCCTTTCCCTCAATGTCCCCTCCTTCACCTCAGTGTCCTCCCCTTTTCCCTCAGGTGTCCCTCCTTTCCCTCAATGTCCCCTCCTTCACCTCAGTGTCCCCCCTTCACCTCAGTGTCTCTCCCTCATTGTCCCCCTTTCCCTCATTTCCCCCCCCCTTTCCCCTCAATGTCCCCCCTTTCCCACAGTGTCCCTCCTTTCCCTCATGTCCTCCCCTTCCCTCAGTGTCCCCGCTTTTCTCTCAGTGTCCCCCCTTCACCTCATTGTCTCTCCCTCAGTGTCCCCCTTTCCCTCATTTCCCCCCCTTCCCCCTCAGTGTCCCCCTTTCCCCTCAGTGTCCCCCTCTCTCCCTCAGTGTCCCCCCTTTTTCCTCAGTGTCCCCCCCTTTTCCCTCAGTGTCCCCCCCTTTCCCGTCATGTCCCCCCCTCTCCCTCAGTGTCCCCCCCTCTCCCTCAGTGTTCCCTCCTTCACTTCAGTGTCTGCCCAGTCAAAATCAGCAATATCCATGGAATTATCATGGAATCAGGGATGGTTTGGGTTCGGAGGGACCACAGGCAGGGACATTTTCCGCTATCCCAGGCTGCTCCAACCTGGCCTGGGACACTTCCAAGCATGGAGCAGCCACAAATTCTCTGGGAATTCCATCCCAGCCCCTCCCCACCTTCACAGGGAAGGATTTATTCCCAGTATCCCAGCTAAACCCCCTCTCTGTCCCTTTGAAGCCATTCCCTGTGTCCTGTCACTCCATCCCTTGGAAATATTCCCTCTCCACCTTTCCTGCAGCTCCTCCAGGCCACAATTGGATCATCCCAAATCCTCTTCCAGGCTGAACATTCCCAACTCTCCCAGCCTTTCCTGCTCCACTCCTCTCAGCATTCCCAGTGCCTTCTCTGGATTCCAGCAGCTCCAGGTGGAATTCCACCCCTCAGGATCTGCCAAACAGGGCCTTCCTACCAAAGCCAGGCTTTGAAAAGGGGGAGAGGGAGGTGGAAAATGTGAAACTGGGAGGTGGAAAATGAAAAACTGGGATGCTGATCCCCCAGGCTCCCTGGAATCGGAGCAGCCAGGGCAAAATCAGCCCATTTACACCAAAAATGGGATTTTTTTTGACATCTCCAGGCAGCACTTCCAAGGAAAAAGTGGTTGGAGCCTCCCTTGGAGCCACTCTGGGCTGCTGGTGGTGAGGAATGAGGAGGGGGCTCCATTTTCCTTGGAGAAGTGCAGTTGGCATGGAGTGCTGTAACAGATCCTGGTTATTCCAGCAGCTCCCAGCAGCCTTTGATGATAAAAGGGAAACAGTTCCCAGATTTCGTCACTCAGGCCATAAAAGCAGCAGTGCCTCTGAAGGGCCCTTTGTGCTTTATCCATGAATTATCCAGGAAATATTGGTCAATCTTTAATCCCCTCCCCTCCCCGGGCTCTCACGGAGCCTGTTCTCTCTGGAATAAATTTTTCCAGCCTCTCCAGGAGCTCCCTCTGCTGCCACTCTGCTTCCAAAGGGTTGGGAATAAAGCTGGGGTTTGAATGGAATTTTGTGGCTTTTGTTGGAATATTGTTCCCATGGGTGTATCCAGATCCTCTGCTCCTGGAGGGTGGAATTTTGATGCCTGCACAGCCCCAAAAATGGGATATTTTTTTTCCCCAGGTTTTCCTGGGAGCCTAAGGATGGCTCTGTTCTCTCCAGGATTAGGATGAAAATCCAAAGTGGAAAAGGCTCAGCTTCCTCAGGATAATTTAGGGAATGATGCTGGATTTGAAAGCCAAAATAAAAATCCCAAAGCAAAAAACTTCGTTAAAATGAGTTTTTCTTTGGAATTTCCCAAGTTTTCCTGGGGAATCAGAAACTTCCCAGCCCAACTTTTGGGGTTGCAGTTCCTGCAGAAATTCCCCGCTGTGATCCCAACCCCAAATCCAGGGAAACAGAATCACCTGCTGTGAGCTGCTGGAACTCACCGGGAACCTTTGGAATCTCACAGGGAGGAATTTTTTCCTGATATCTGATCCAACCCTGCCCTCTGGCAGTGGGAAGCCATTCCCGGTGTCCTGTCCCTCCATCCCTTGTCCCAACCCCTCTCCAGCTCTCCTGGATCCCTTTAGGCTCTAGAAGGGTCTCCCTGGATCCTTCCCTTCTCCAGGGGAACATTCCCAGCTCTGCCAGCCCCGCTCCAGATCTTTGGAGCTGATCCAAAATCCAGTGATCATCCAGGAGAGGTTTAAATCCATGTGCAATTCCTCTGAAATCCCAGGAATTTACACGGATTTCCACTGAATATCCACCAAAGGCACAAGAAACTCATCCTGGATTATCCATAATTATCCATAATTATCAACACCTCGGCATCTCCACAGGGGATCAGCCCAAGAAACCTCCAAAACCTGCTGGAATTACATCATAAAATCATGGAATATCCTAAGTGGGAAGGGCCCCACAGGGATCAGAGTCCTGCACAGCAATCCCAAAATCCCACCTGAGAGCATTTTCCAGGATTTTTTTTCCATTTCCTCCATTTTTCTGGAGCTCTGACCATTCCCTGGATGAGCACCACTCTCTTTTGTCCCGATTTTCCTTGGAAGAACCTTCATAGGAAAATCCCTGGCAGCACAAAAGGAGCCTCCCAAGGGAATCTTTGAGCCGGAGCAGCCCCTGGGGCTGGAATGGGATTGGGAAAGGCTGGAATGGGGTTGGGAATGACACAATCAGGGCAGTTTGGCAGCGCTGGAAAACCAAGGGAAGAGGAGGAGACGTGGCTGCTATTCCAGATCCTGGAAATCGGAATAACCTGGGAAAGCTCCTGAATCGATGCCAGCCTGAATGAGCAGGGTTTTATCCCTAAATTCCAGGATTTTGGGGAAAAACAAAGCCAAACTCGCCCTAAATGCACTCCTTTCCCTATGGAAAAACAATGCTTCACACCCCATCCCTCCCTTTCCTGCTGTTTTTCTGGGAAGCCGAGCTCAGCCCTGCTGATTCCCGCTGATCCCAGATAATGATCCCATTATCTGAGCTCACTGTAGACTTTGAGGGATAAGATGGAAAGTTTTTCCTCGGCCGTTTTCTCCCCGTGTTCCTCCTCTGGGAATTGGATGCTGTAGGATTCCTCCCCTTGGAGCGGGAGCTGCGGGGGCGGCGGCAGCCGCGGGAAGTTGTGTCCCAAATCTGCAGTGGGAACAAAGAAAAGCTCATCCAGGAATCCCAGAAACCTCGGTCAGGCTGCCCAGCCCTTTTCCAGGTCATGGGATCAGGGAATTACGGAATGAGTTGGGTTGGAAGGGATTTTAGGATGATCCAGTGCTGCCCCATCCGTGGGCAGGGACACTTCCCGCTATCCCTGGGTGCTCCAAGGACACTTCCAGGGATCCAGGGGCAGCCACACCTCTGGGAATCCATTCCAGGGCCTCCCCACCCTCCCAGGCAGGAATTCCATCCCAAAATCCCATTTAACCCTCCCCTCTGTCAGGAATGTTGGCCTGAATGATCGGTGATTCCGGGAACCTGCCCCAAATCCCAGAGGAAAACCCGGATTTATCTCACTAATTCCACTCCTTTTATCCCTGCTGGAGCTTCCAGAGGTTCCTCACCTCCAGGTGGGTTTTTTTTGTCCTTCCTGAGGGTCCAGATGCAGAAGTGCAGCAGGAATGTGAGCAGGATGAGCACGAACACGGCCACGGCCGTCAGGATGGCCAGGATGGTGCTGGAAGGGAATTCCAGGGGAATCCGAGCTGCAATTAACGGGATTTAATTAAAAATTAAGGAATTCTGGGCCCAGGTTTTTGTTCAAGAGGAAGGAGATCTTTCAAGGGAGTTTAGGGATTGATTTGGGAGTTCTGTGCGGAAAGAGGGAAGGTTTGAGAGGTTCAGAGTTGAGGGGGCAAGGGAATCATGGAATGGGATAAAATAGGGAGAAAGGAAGGGGGAAAAAGGAAAAGGAAAAAGAAAGGGAGCAGGGAAGGAACTGAAAAAAGGAGAAAGGAGAACCTAAGGACATTTTTCCTGGAGAAGCCAGGAAAACAGCAGGAGCAGCTCAGTGGGAAATGATAAATTCCCACCTAAACGTGCCCTATCCAAGGATTTTCTCCACCTTTTTCATGGACAGCGCTTAAAAAGCGGAATCTTTGCCAGGCCAACAATTAATTAATCACACCTCAATTAATAGCAATATTAATATCAATATTAAAATCAATATTTTATGAAACAGCAGCAGCTTTCCAAGAGGATTTCCAGGCCAGGAAGCTCTGGAGGATCCCAGAGAAAAGCAGGGAAGAGGGAATAAACCCGGGGAAGGAAGTACCTGGCTCCAGAGGTCTCATGGGGAAGCCGCACACGGAGTTGTGGGTGCTGTTCCCTTCCTGGAGCGTTATGAACCCACTGCTCTCACAGCTGGAAAAACCATTGGAATTTGGGGTTATTAATTATTAATTATTATTATTAATTATTATTAATAACTATTAGTTATTCCCATACTCAGTCCAGTTGCGGCACCAGCCGTTCCTGCTGCTGGAATAAGTCCCGGTCTCACAGGGTTTACACTCGAACTTGAAATTGACTTTTCCTGCAGGGAAAAAGGATGGGAATTTGTGAGATCCCAAGTTCCGGGGGAAGCTTTTCCCTCTCCGTGCGACCAATCCCCCCCGGAAAAATCCACTCCCAGTTCCTCCCACCTTGGAATTTTGGGAGAGGAGGGTTGGAAGTTGAGGCAGCTCAGAGCAGAAGTGGCTCCTGCAAACTGTCCCAAAGTTTGGGGTGAAAATGGCACTGGGAGAGTGACAATCCCAAATTTTGGGTGGGAAGAATCCCAGGAAAGCGTTGCAGGGTGTGAAAATCCCAGATTTGGGAAGGAAAGAATCCCAGAAAAGCGTTGCAGGGTGTGAAAATCCCTGTCCCTGTCCCACTCCCTGTCCCACTCCCATTCCCGATCCCAGCATTACCGATCCTGGTGGGCTCGTGTCCGGGCTCACAGTGGGGCACCTTCTGGCAGTACTGGCAGGTCCTGTCCCCTGTTCCCTGTCCCATTCCCTGTTCCCTGTCCCATTCCCTGTTCCCTGTCCCTGTTCCCTGTCCCTGTTCCCTGTTCCATTATCTGTCCCATTCCCTGTTCCCTGTCCCATTCCCTGTTCCCTGTCCCTGTTCCCTGTTCCCTGTCCCATTCCCTGTTCCATTATCTGTCCCGTTCCCTGTTCCATTCCCTGTCCCCTGTCCCATTCCCTGTTCCCAGTCCCAATCTCAGCATTACCGATCCTGGTGGGCTCGTGTCCGGGCTCACAGAGGGGCACCTTCTGGCAGTACTGGCAGGTCCTGTTCCCATTCCCTGTCCCATTCCCTGTTCCCTGTCCCATTCCCTGTCCCCTGTCCCATTCCCTGTTCCATTCCCTGTCCCATTCCCTGTTCCCTGTCCCGTTCCCTGTTCCCAATCCCAGCTCCCATTCCCTGTCCCATTCCCTGTTCCCTGTCCCGTTCCCATTCCCATTCCCAGCATTACCGATCCTGGTGGGCTCGTGTCCGGGCTCACAGAGGGGCACCTTCTGGCAGTACTGGCAGGTCCTGTTCCCATTCCCTGTTCCCTGTCCCGTTCCCTGTCCCGTTCCCATTCCCAATCCCAGCATTACCGATCCTGGCGGGCTCGTGTCCGGGCTCACAGAGGGGCACCTTCTGGCAGTACTGGCAGGGCTCGTCGGCACAGCTGTGCCCTGGGGGACATTTGCAGTCGTGGTCCTGCGCCGCCTCGCAGGGGCTGCTGCTTCCTGCCGAAAGGAAAGGGTTAAAAAGGCAGGAATTCCCATTCTCCTGGGAAAAGGCTGGAAAAAAGGGTTACCAGGGAGGTGTCACTGCCACCCACCCTGCTGGGGGGTGGTTGAGGAGCCCTGGGCATTTTGGGGGGGACGGGGGGGGGTGTACAGCTCCTCCAGACACATTTACACACAGTTTCCACGTAATTTCCAACATTTACACACAGGTGTGCACAATTTATACACAGCTACACACAAGTTCCACAGCATTTCCCCAGAATTTACACTCTGTACACACATTTACACACAATTAGCCACATTTACACGTATTTACACACAGTTTACACACAATTTACACACATTTACACACAATATACACACAATTTACACACAATTACAATTTACACACATTTATACACGTTCACCCACAATTACACACAAATTACTCACCATTTACACACAATTACCCACAATTTGCCCACATTTCTACACAATTTCTACACATCTACCCACAATTACCACACATTTACACACGATTTCCACATCATTTCCACTATTTACCTACATTTACATACATTTATACACAGTTTAAACAATCTACACACATTTATACCCATTTACACACGATTACACACAATTTACCCACATTTACACAAAACTTACATACAACTTCCACATGATTTACACAATTTATACACATTTGCACACAATTTACACACATCTATACACAATTACACACAATTTACCCACATTTACACAAAACTTACACACAACTTCCACATCATTTACACAATTTACCCACATTTATAACACAATTTACACACATTTACCTACATTTACCCACAATTACCCACATTTGCCCACACAATTTCACACAATTACACCCATTTACCCCCAATTTCCACACTGTACCTATGCTTACCCGCATTTACCCATCATTTACACCCAATTTACACACATTTCCACCAAATTTCCACCCTGTACCTCCATTTACACCCCCCCTGCCCATCCTCACCTCCTTTCCAGGTGCATTTAGGGCAGCACTTGGTGCCATCTCCCCACACCGCTCTCATCTCTCCATCCTGGCACTGCCCTGCCCGGCCCTGCCGTGCCCAGCGCCCCAGGAGCAGCACCAGGAGCAGGAAAACTCCATTCCTCTGCTTGGGCATCTTCTTGGGCAGTGCCACCCTGGCGTGGGCAGTGCTACCAAGTCCCTGGCACCGCTCTGTCCCCTCCACAGAGGAAGGCGTTGGGGTTTTGTGGCTGAACTCTTCCTGCTTTTTAGGGGGCGGGGAGAAGATTTGCTGTAAAATGGCAGAGTCTGAGTGTCAGGCATGGCCCAGGGAGGAGCAACAGGGGCAGAGAAAGGGGTGGCTCCATAAAAATGGGGGTTTGGAAGGGTTTTGGGGGCATAATTGAGGATTAAAGGAGATTAAATTTGGGGTGTGGGGTCAGGGAATGGTTGGGGTTGGGAGGGAGCTTAAAAATCAGCTCATTGCTGACACCTCCCACTGTCCCAGGGTGCTCCAACCTGGCCTGGGACACTTCCAGGGATGGAGCAGCCATAAATTCTCTGGGAATTCCATCCCAGCCCTTCATCACCCTCGCAGCCAAGAATTTCTTCCCAATATCCCATCTAAATCCGATCTCTGTCAGTCTGAAACCATTCCCTGTGTCCTGGCACTCCATCCCTTGGAAATATCCCTCTGGGGAATGAACCTGTCCCTAAAACCCATCCCAGCCATGTCCCCTGTGGCACCTGCCACCTGTTGTTTATCACAGCAAGAACCACGAATTTCTTTCTTTCTCTCTTTTTTTTTTTTGCTGTTTAGGTTTCTTCTCTTTTCTTTTTTTTTTTTTTTTTGCTCTTTGTTTTTACCCTTCGAGCTGCTCAGGTCCTGTCAGATGACGAACATTTCCAGTCAGCTCAGACAATGATTGTTCCTGCCAGGCCTGAAGCTCCAGAGTCAGCAGTGACCTTTCAGAAATAACCTGATTTATCTCCTGTCTCATCTCTGGGGTTTTTCTCAGCAGCTTCACCTGTGTCTGCTGCCAGGAGCTGACATTTTACCACTCAATCCTCTCCTTGCTCAGGCCTCAAATGCAGAGCCCACTTCCCACCCCAAAAAAACTCTTTTCCAGCCAGCCCCACACGTGGATCAGGGCAAATTCCAACCATAAATTCAAATTGTCATGGAAAAGAGGGGGAAATGTCACAGATTTAATCTTTTTTCCACACCCTGGGGTACCACAACCTGCAAGGATGAGACTTAGGGAAAAACCAGAGGATTCTTGCACCCCTGTGGCACTTGGAGCTCTGTCTTCAGGGCACTGAAAACACATGGAATTATCCTCATCCAGAGACACATTCCTTGGAGAATTTGCAGAATTTGGGGGTCAGGCTCTGGGACAGGATGAGAGGAAATGGCCTCAAATTCTGTCAGGGGAGGGTCAGGTTGGAGTTTCCTCATGGAAAGAGGGGTCAGGCATTAGAAAGGGGTGGAATTCCCATCCCGGGAGGTGTCCAAGGAATTCCTGGATGTGGCACTTACGGATCGGTCACAGGTTGGACTCTGATCCTGGAGAGCTTTTCCAACCCAAACAATTCCTGTGATTTCTCTGCCCACATTCAGGATCTCCAGCTGGACACATCACCTCAATTTCCTTTCTTCCCGGAGCCTTCTTTTCCTTTCCTTTTTTCCTGCAGCTTTGCTGAGGTGACCAAATGACGCGTTTTGGAGAAAACAAAAGGAAACCACCCCCAAAAAAAGCGTCACCGCTTCTCAAAGCCATCCCTGCCTCTCGTGAGGCCCGGTGGCTTCCCCGTCACCCCTCAGGCCTCACGTCAGCACTGCCAGAAGGTTTTTAGCAGAATTTTTGGTTTCCTGATGCTGATTTTTTTGCTGATTACCCAAAATAGGGGAGGAAAGAAAGCCTGAGCTTCTCCTGCCAGTAAAAAAAAAAGCATTTCTGAGTGATTCACAAGTCGTTAGGCCCGGCTGCAAATTGCCGGCAGGCCCCAGCTCTGAAATCTTTTCATCCCACTGTGGAAAACTCCATGGATACTTCCAGGATTCACAGAGGGAAGGGCTCTGTGCTTTTGGGGAAATAAATTTCCCTCAGGCTGGACTTAAAAAACCTTTTGGGCTGACAGCAACAGTATGTTACTCACAGGATGAGGTCGTTTGTCACACCAAGAGCCAGGAAATTGGTGAAAGGTCTGGAGATTGGGGCATGAGGAGCAGCTGAGGGAGATGGGGAAGGGCTGGGGAATTCCTGAGGGAGCTGGGAAAGGGAGAAAAGGGGGATCAGGGGGGATTTTGTGGCTCTGCACAACTCCCTGACAGGAGGGAACAGCCCCAGGTGGGGCTCTGGGACAGGGAACAGGGCCAGGATGAGAGGGAACGGCCTCAGTTGCTCCAGGAGAGGTTTAAGTTGGAGATCAGGAGGAATTTCTCCATGGAAAGGGTTGTTAAACGTGGGAATTGCTGCCCTGGAGGTGTCCAAGGAAGGCACTCGGGGCTCTGGGCTGGGTCACTGTCACAGGTTGGGGATCAGGCACA
This sequence comes from Corvus cornix cornix, assembly GCF_000738735.6. NCBI lineage: Eukaryota > Metazoa > Chordata > Aves > Passeriformes > Corvidae > Corvus > Corvus cornix. The sequence continues at coordinate 5,166,306 of NC_046350.1, read as the reverse complement.
GCTTGGAGTCTGATCCTGGAGGGGTTTTCCAGCCCCAATAAAGGAATTCTGTGGAAGAACAGCAGCTCCGGGGCTGCAGGAAGGGTGGGAGAGCCTGGATATCAACTCCCAGAGCACCAGGAGCAGGGACAGCTCACCCAGGGCTGCCCAAAAACTTCCTAAAGATCCTGAAGGACAAAGCAGTTATCCACGATTTATCTCCCTGAAACTGGGAGAGAAAATCACGGGAAATGGTTGTGCTCCTTCCCTTTTTTAAACTTTTTTTCCCCTGCAAGTTCTGCTTTTAAGCTCATCTTGTGGTTTTGCCTGGCTATCTCTGGAATTCCCAAATTTTGAGGGCTCGCAGTGCCCAATTCCTGCCCTCTGGCACACAGGGAGGATTCCCTGCCCTGCCCAGGAATCCCAGGACGTGGCAGAAACCTGGAGCGAAACCCTCACCCCAAATCCATCGAAACCCCTGGATCCTTCCCAAAAACTCATGGAAAGATTCCCCTCTTTGGGCTCCAAAAGTGGTGACTCCACGAGGAAAATCCCAAGAAATCTGACATTCCCAGAGGGAGATCAACCCAGACAGAGGGAAAATCCAGAAAAACCCCAAACCCAGGCTCAGCCCCAGTATCTCCAGTGACCTTTTTTCCATCTCTGGTGGCAAACCTGAGTCACTTCGAGGCTGCTCCGAAGCAGGGGAGGATGTGGAGAGAGAAAAAAAGCAGGAGATAAAGGATCTGGCGTAGCCACAGCAACAAAAACTCGTCACAGGCCGCCAGGGAAAACCAAAAAAGGAAAAAAGAAAAGGAGGAAGTGACCATGAAAAGAATTGTTCTGATCTACAGGGGGTTTTTAGCTCTTTTGTTTTAAAAAAAATTAGAATAACTGCTGAACACGAAGTACAAATGTCAGATCTGCAGCTTGAAAAGGGCTCATCAAGACCGGCAAAATTCAGCTTATTTATATTTTTTCCAGCGTGGCTCAAATATTGTCAGTTCTTGCCTCAATATTTATCCAAAATTGGATAAATAAGGAAAAAAATTCCCTTCATTTAAAATAAATATTGATGATGAAACTGCAGGCTGAAAATAGAAATAGTTTGGATTGAAATGCTAAAGGGGTTGGGATTTTGTTTGGGTTTTCTCCTGGTTTTTGGTGGAATTCCAAGCTCTGCAGCTCACACAAACAATGGAAGGGGCTGGTGCAGCTGAAGGCAAATTAGCCAAGAAAAAATGGGATTTTTTTTCCCCTCAGGAATACAATTATTATCCAGGAAAATTGGCATTTTTCTCCCTCAGAAATACAATTATTTCTCATTTTCCCAGGTGGATTTTAAAACAAACTGCAGGGACAACATTCCAGCATTTTGAAGGTGCAGAGCTCAGCCTGAGCCTCTCAGAGTGTCTGAAAAAGGGGAAATTTGGGTGAAAAACAGGAACTTTGGTGCCCCAGAGCTGCACCTCTGACGAGTGAAAGTTTCATTCGTGTGGGAAGGGAGTGTGGGCAGGAGCAAATTGCTCCAGATTCTCTGCTCATTTTTAACTATTTCCTGGCAGTTCAGGCAGGACTGGAGCAAAAAAAATTCCAAATTTTCACTGAGCTGTGGTGATTAAAAAGAAATCAATCGGTTTTTTTTTATTTACAGTGAAATTTTGGTGTTGTTTTCTTGAAATTTGCACCCAAATCCTCAAAAACTCCAAGCACAAATCCCAGAGTGGCTTGGGGTTTTGTGGAATTTTAAAGATCAGCTCATTCCAACCCTCATTCCTCCAATAAATGTCCCAAATCCCATTAAATACCATGGATAAATCCTCTGATGGGATTATCTTGTGGTGGGATCCAGGAATTCTGCAGCAGGAATTCTCTGCCCTCTTTCCCAACAAATCCAACTCATCCTCAGCCACCCCAGCAGGGCCAGCATTCCTTCCTTTTCCAGGCAGAAGTTTTTTGGGAAATCCCTGGCTGGGGAGCTGCAGGAAGGACACTGAGCCAGGGGCATCTTCCTGGAAAACTCCTGGGATTCTTGGAAGCCGTTGAGGAGCCCAGGGGACAGAGGAGCTGTGCTGGTGACAATTCCCCTGTTCCTGGGGGTGTTCTCATCCCCACCCATGGGCTCAGGAGTTCCCAGAACGCTCCTGGGAAACCTGGAAATGTGGGATTTGAGCTCAGGAATTCCCAGAACCTTCCTGGGAAACCTGGAAATGTGGGATTTGAGCTCAGGAGTTCCCAGAACGTTCCTGGGAAACCTGGAAATGTGGGATGGAGCTCAGGAGTTCCCAGAACATTCCTGGGAAACCTGGAAATGTGGGATTTGAGCTCAGGAGATCCCAGAACGTTCCTGGGAAACCTGGAAATGTGGGATTTGAGCTCAGGAATTCCCAGAACATTCCTGGGAAACCTGGAAATGTGGGATTTGAGCTCAGGAATTCCCAGAACATTCCTGGGAAACCTGGAAATGTGGGATTTGAGCTCAGGAGATCCCAGAACGTTCCTGGGAAACCTGGAAATGTGGGATTTGAGCTCAGGAATTCCCAGAACATTCCTGGGAAACCTGGAAATGTGGGATTTGAGCTCAGGAGTTCCCAGAATGTTCCCGGGGCACCTGGAAATGTGGGATTTGAGCTCAGGAATTCCCAGCACATTCCTGGGAAACCTGGAAATGTGGGATGGAGCTCAGGAGTTCCCAGAACGTTCCTGGGAAACCTGGAAATGTGGGATTTGAGCTCAGGAGTTCCCAGAATGTTCCTGGGGCACCTGGAAATGTGGGATTTGAGCTCAGGAGATCCCAGAACGTTCCTGGGAAACCTGGAAATGTGGGATTTGAGCTCAGGAGATCCCAGAACGTTCCTGGGAAACCTGGAAATGTGGGATTTGAGCTCAGGAGTTCCCAGAACGTTCCTGGGAAACCTGGAAATGTGGTATTTGAGCTCAGGAGTTCCCAGAATGTTCCCGGGGCACCTGGAAATGTGGGATTTGAGCTCAGCTGCGCTTCCCAGAAGGGGCTGGGAGTTCCCTGGAATTCACTTTCGGGTTAATCCCTGCTTTGAGCCCCAGGACACGTTCCAAGGGTTCAGCATTCCCAGCAAGGGGCAGCTCGGACATCCCAGCAAATCCGTGGCTGGAGCTGCTGGACCACAGGGAAAACTCCCCAGGAGCCAGAGCCAAGGCAGGCTGGGAATTCCCAGCCCCAGGATGGAGCAGCTGCAATTTCCTGAGCTGGAAGGGATCCACAGGGATCCGAATCCAACTTTTATCCCTGCCCAGACACCCCAACAACCCCACCCTGTGCCTGGGAGCGGTGTCCAAACGCTCCTGGAGCTCTGGCAGCCTTGGGAATGTCCCCATTCCCTGGGGAGCCCAGTCACCCTCTGGGGAAGAACCATTCCCTAAAATCTCCCCTCCTCCCTTTCCCCAGGCTGATCCAGCTTCCTGCAGGAATTTTCCCCACATTTCTGCCTGCCCCAAACACATGCAAGGAGCTGTTTTTCCAGAGTTTTATTCCCAGAAATCCCTCTCCCACTTTGTATATAATACAAATGTTCCTATACACAGTATAAGCCCTGGGGAAAGGGAAATCCCTGCTGAGGCCACCATATGTATAACATATAAAAAAACCCCCAAATATTTAAAATCCATGGATTTACAAACAACTTTAAATTCCTAAATAAATTTCCTGCTGCATATTTTGGAATATTCTTGGTGCTGTGTGTTTAAAATTCCCATTTTTGAGGAGTTATCAGCTGATATTTGAAGTGAAAACCAGTCCTAAATGATAAAAAATTCAAGTTGTCTCGAATTTACACTGAGATATTTCAAATTGAGCAGAAGTTTTTACAAGAACATTTCAGGCTCCCCTGAGACACTCCAGATTTGGAATTTGCTCCCTAAAAATTTGCTTTCCAAAAGTGATGAAGTTGTGGAAAACCAATTAGAGAGGGAGAATTAATTTCATGAAGTGTGGGGGGGATTTAATCCCTGAGCATTTTAAAACACGGGGGGATTTTAAACCTTTACAGAAATAAAATTAATTTCAAAATATGGGGGATTTTAAGCCTTTATATAAATAAAATAATTCCAAAATATGGGGGGACTTTAAATCCTGAAAGAGGTAAAATTCATTTTAAAATATGGAGGATTTTAAACCCTTAGAGAGGTAAAATTCATTTAATAAAATGTTGGGGGTATTTTAAATCATTACAGAAGTAAAATTCATTTGAAAATATGGGGGGGATTTTAAACCTTTACAGAGGTAAAATTCACGAAGTGTGGGGGTATTTTAAACCCTTAGAGAAGTAAAATTAATTTAAATTGTGGGGTATTTTAAACCTTGACAATAGTAAAATTAATTTAAAAATATGGGGGGGAATTTGAACCTTTATCATTTCAAAAGGTGGGAGATTTTAAACCTTTACAGATGTAAAATTAATTTGAAAATATGGGGGGATTTTCAACCCTGATCATTTCAAAATGTGGGGGGATTTTAAACCTTTACAGAAGTAAAATTCCTTTTTTTTCATGCAGTGTGGGAAGGTTTTAACTGCACAGCTCAAGATTTCTTCAGTTCTGGGTTCCAAGGTGAACCCAGGTTTAGGCTGTACAAGCTTGGTTCAAATCCAACCCCAAAATCCCAGGATTGGGTTAATAATTCAGATTTTCCTCTTACCAGGAGCATCCAAGGATTTTCTCTTCCCTAAACCATCCTGGTTTTCAGTCTGCTCCATGATCAGCTCTTCCAGCTGGAAATTCCTGCCTGGAAATTCCCAGAGGGTTTTCAACTCAGCCCTGGGATGCTGAGCAAGGATTTGCCCAGGAGAAAGAACCACACAAAATTCCCCTAAGGAATTCCCCCATGGGCACAAATTCCAAAGGGGACACTCAGGGAGACCCTGAGTGTAATTAAAGAGTTAAACCAGCCCCTAATTAGCCACAGGACAATCCCACTGCTCCTTCAGATCCATTGGCTCAGAAAATGCAGGAAACAGCAAAGGAGTGGAGTCAGTTTTTGATGAGGCTGGAATTGGAGTCGATCTGCTCCTCCTGGATGGGAATTCGACAGCTCCCCTCCTCTGGAAGACAGGGAATCATTCCAACAATTAGTGCAGAGTGGGAGGAACAGGGATTTTTCCATGGTTTGTGGGTGACCAAACCCCGCCAAGGGATTTTTGGGTTGGTTCTTGGCTTTCCAGGCAATCTAGGGAACACCAAATGTAGGGATCAGGGAGAATCCACTTTGCCGGGGGCCTGGGAATGGATCTTGAGGCAGCTGCCACTTAATCCTGATTTTAGAGCTCAGCTTTGCCACTTAATCCCGGTTTTAGAGCTCAGCTCTGCCATTTGATCCTGGTTTTAGAGCTCAGCTCTTCTCAGCCAGACCTTTCCCAAGTTTGCAGGAGAATTCAGAATTTCAATTCTGTGGAGGCAACAAAAAATTCCCATTCTGCTCTTGGAAGTTGGTGCTGGATCCTGCCAGGAAGAGAATTCCCTGCCTAAAATCAGGGATTAAGGAGGGGGAAAGATAAAAGGAGGGAAAATCAGGGAGAAGATCCCTCTGGATGGCAACAATCAGGGAATCTGTGCTCTGGAATGAAAATTTGGGACACTGACCTCCTAATCAGGACTAATCAGGGATCAACCTCTGGAATTCCCTGCAGGTAATTTTTATTAATGATCAAATTTCAAACAGGGGGCCTTGATTAATTTTTTTCCTGTTTATTTTATCCCATAAAAAAGGGAACTCACTCTGCTGGATGCTCCTCCCAGGCCCTCTCCTGGTTTCCTTCCTGGCTGCCTGGATAATCAGCAGGAGGATGGACATTCCACTCACCATCAGCAGGATCAGGCACAGCAGGAGGAGGGATAAAGAGCCTGGAATTAGAACAGAAAAATTCCCTAAAAAAGTGATTCCCAGTTCTGGCTGGAATCCCCAGAGTTTTCCAGCTTCTAAAGGGAGAATCCAGAAGTCCAGAAATGCCTCTAAAACAAAAAGGCTGAGAGTTCCAGCGACCACAGAAATGTGGGATCCTGGGATGTTGTGGGAACTACAGATCTAGTTCTGAGAAAGTGGGATTTCAGTTCCCAGGAGAGCAGCTTTACATGGAAATCCCTGCCCAGCTGGAAATGTGGGATCCTGAAAGGTTGTGTAAGATACAGAAATGGCTTCAGAAAAAGGGGGATTTCCCCAAGAAAGCTGGAAATGTGGAATATTGAAAGGTTGTGTAAAAACCAGAAATGGTTTCTGAGAAAGTGGGATTTGAGTTCCCAGGAAAGCAGCTTTACACGGAAATCCCTGCCCAGCTGGAAATGTGGAATCCTGGAATGTTGCGTGAAATACAGAAAAGGCTCCTGAGAAAATGGGATTCCAGTTCCCAGGAAAGAACCTGCAGGTGGAAATGTGGAATACTGAAAGGCTGTGTAAAGAACAGAAATGGCTTTTGAGGAAGTGGGATTTGACTTCCCAGGAAAGCAGCTCCAGCTGGAATTCCCTGGCCAGCTCTGCTCTGCTCACTGCCTGTCCTTACCCCAGCTGGGCTCCGTGGGGCTGCTGGGATCCAGGCAAACGGAGGGAATCTCCCTGGGGCTGGAGGGGGCCGTGGCACTGGAGCTGTTCTCCGGGAATTCCGTGGGAATGGGATCCGGGGCGGGGCTGGTGGCACTGGCAGGGACATCAGGGCTGCTGCAAAGGGCATCCTCTGTCCCTGTGCCAGCTCGGAGGGTGCTCTTCCCAAAACTGCTGCAGCTGGAGATGCAAAATAAATCAGGATGAGCTTTCCAACAGCTGCTGGAACGGATTCCTAAATCCCATCCACAGGATAATCACAGTCCTTGTTTTATCACCACAAACTCAGGATTTACCATCCCTACATCCCACAAAAATGTGAGGCACAATTAAACCAATTCAAGCTATTGCTGGAAAAAAAGATCTTGGATTTCTGTGAGCCCTGGAGCAGAGCTGCTTTTGGCACAGGAATTTTCTGCTCCAAGAAAACCATCCAGAGCTTTAAAAAAAGGTGGAAAATGTTGGTGCCACAGTGAGGAGCAAAAGGGCCAAAGGCAGAGGCTTCAAATGAGCACAGACAGCTCAAGGATCCTGAAAATCACACAGGATGGGATTCAGGGAACCCTAAACCAATCCAGGTTTTTTCTGATTTATTTATCCTGATTTGGGCTTTTCCTGTAAAAATGAAACCCCCAAAGCTGCTCTGAGCACGTTGGGAGCAGGGATTCCTACTTGGTCCAAGGCTGGCAGTTCTCATTCCTTCCTCTGGAGAAAGTCCCTTCAGGACATCGGGAGCACTCTGGGAAAAAAGGGATAAAAAGGCAGAATTTGGGTTCAGTGAGCAACAAAATAATAATTTGTTAGTCTGTCTTAGGCCAGACCTACCAAACCCAACTAAACTCCTAAAACCAGACAAGGGAAATAACACAGCACTCAGAGGGTGTAGGCTGCAACTGGCAGGGATTCCTGCTTTATCCCCTGGGTAATTATGGAAATTATCAAGGAAAGTGGCAGAATTCCCTTTATCCACTTTATCCACTGGCAAACTATGGATTATCAAGGATTATCAATTACGGATATTACCAAGGAAAGTAGCAGAACTCCCTGCTTTATCCACTGACAAACTATGGATATTCTCAAGGAGAGTGGCAGTTTTCCTACTTTATCTGCTAATGATCAATATTTTCAAAGGAAAGTGGCAGGATTCCCTGCTTTATCTACTGGCAAATTCTGGATTCCCAAAGATGATGAATTCTGGATATTATTCAGGAGAATTTCACAATTCCTGCCAGGAATCCCAGAGAATTTTTTGCCCCCCCAGCCCTGCTGTGCCACTTGGTGCGGAGCCCTCAGTGAGCCAAAGGCCAGGCAGCTTTTCCAGCAGAAATTCCCACCTTGGAGGCAGGATTTTGGGAAGCCTGGCACATCCTGAACTTACCACTTCCCAAGGGAATTCCAGCTGGCATGAATCCTGCCCGGCACATGCACACTCTGTCCGAGGTCTTCTCACACTTCTTCACTTCCACGCTGCCCCTCCCTGGGCCCAGGCAGAGACCAGAAATTAATTAAGAAACAACAAAAATGAACTCCTCAGGGGGAGTTTGTGTGTAGAAGCTGCAGAATTCAACAATTTAACAATTAATAATTAACAATTAATAATTAACAATTAATAATTGAACAAGTTAATAACTGAACAATTTCATTTAAGGACAGCAATTTTCAGGTAGGCCCAGGCCTGCTCCACCCTCACAACTGAGGTGGGATCAGCTTGAAACACCCTGGGCTTTGAGGAGCACCCAAAAAAGGGATTTTTTTTCCCCCCAGAAGGGATTTTTTCCCTCCAAATGTCCCAAATCCAAGGACTTACTGGTGTTGCAGATGGTGCAACTGTGGCAGAAGCCGTGGTGATACTCAGAGCTGAAATATTCATCCTGGCACGGGGTGCAAATGGTGTCTGCTGTGGCCGTGCAGCGGCTCCTCATCCTCTCCCCTACAAAAACACCCCAAAAGGGAGGGATCGGGTGGGATCATGAGGGAAAAAATCTTAATTTTCATACATTGGGATCAAACAGTGCCCAGAATGTGGCAGTTTCAGCTTTTTATTTAGCAGAATCATCCCTGAAAGTTTGGCCTGTGTGAAAAATCTCCATTAAAGTGAGCAGCTAAAAAGGGCTGGGGACGGCTGAGAGTTGAGAAAATGCCCCAAACTTTTCTCCCTTTCCTGTATCCCAAATCCACCTTCCCAAGCCACCTTTTCCTCCAGTTTAGATATTCCAGTGTCAGGGAATATCTGGTTTAGGACAGCCCTAGGGCTGATCTCCAGTCTAGATCTGGTTTTAGGACAGGTCCTGCCTTCCCTCACCAGCTAAATCCCACAAATCAGCCCCAGAAAGTCCCAAACAAGGCTAAAAATGGTCATTCCTAAATCCCAAACAGGGATAAAAATGGTTTTTCCTTGGATTTGGGGCTCCATTTTCTCTTTTTGCCAGTGAACAACGAGCACCAGGCCCCAATTTAATTCTCTTTATTTTATGAGGGCTGCGAGTGGCCAAATAAAGGAGATTTTTAGGGATTTTAAGTGCAGTAAACCACTACATTTTTATTACTTCTGCATTTTAACATCTCCACCTCTACGTTTTTATTATCTCCACCATCAGGAAGAGCTGCTGAAAAAAAAGTTTCCCCTCAGAGGCAGATTTGCAAAGAGTGCAAAAAAAATTGAAACAAGTTCTTTCATTTGAACAAGAACATTTTTGAGAGACAATATTTTATCTGTATCCTCTTACAGTTAGTCCTGGCTTTAAGCTCAGCTCAAAACCCACTCAGGTTTAATTAGATTTGAGAATTAAGCAAGAAATGCCTCAAATGCTGGGTTAAAAGTTGATTTTATTCTGATTAAATCTTGGAGGAGAATATTCCTGCAGCAGTTCCCAGAATTTTGTGGAGTAAGATTTAATAAGGAAAATAAAAGTAAGGAGGGAAAACCAAGCTGGATTTTCCTGAAGAAAAGGTTAAAATCCTGCAGTTTTTACAAGGAAAAAGTAGGAAATAAATCCCTTTCCTGTAAGTTTATCTGTCTATAAATCAGGAATATTTTTCCTTAAAAAAATCCCAGTAAATCTTAGTTAAATTCTAGGAATAAACCATTTTTTTCTTCCTCAAAGCCCCACCAGAACATGAAAAATATCAAATAATTTAAACCTTGCTATAAAAGAAATCTTTAGGACCAGAATGAATTAGATTAGATTAGATTTATAATAATGATTAATTAGATTGCCATTCTTATCCAGGATTTCTGAGCTTCTTTGTGGGACAGGTAAAGAGCAATAATTTGAATTTTACCACTTTTTTTTCAGACAACATTCCCAAAAATGAAAATTCCCCTGATTGAGCCATTCAGGAAGCAAAAACACATTAAAAAAAGTTAGAAACCACTCTCAGAAAGGAAGATTTTTCAACTTTTTCTGGTTTAAAAGTGATTTTTATCAGTCTAAAAAATAGATACTACACTACAAAAAATAGGTATTGCACTTAAAAATAGGTATTCCACTAAAAGAATAGATATTACGCTAATAGATAGATATTACACCAATAAATATCACTCCAAAAATAGGTATTACACTAATAAATAGATATCACACCAAAAATAGGTATTACACTAAAAATAGATATTACATTAAGAAAAAAACCAGATATTGCACTTAAAAATAGATACTACACTAAAAATAGATATTACACTAACAAAAATAGATCTTATACTAAAAAAAGACACTAAACGAACAGATTTTACACAAACAAATAGATATTCCACTTAAAAATAGACATTAAAAGGAGGTATTACACTAAAAAATAGATATTCCACAAGCAAAAAACCAGATATTGCATTAAGAAATGGGTATTACACTTAAAACCAGCTATTCCACTAAGAAAAAATTCGGTATTCCACATTACACTAACAAAAAATACGCTAAGAAAAAATGAGATATTACACTAAAAAATGGGTATTACACGAACAAAAAAACCCGGATATTACACTAAAAAAAAAAATAGATTTTACACTAACAAAAAACCAGATATTCCAGTAAGAAAGAATTAAATACTCCACTAAAAAACAGATATTACACGAACAGAAAACAGGTATTTCGTGAACCAAAACATCAGCTCGTCCACTAAAAACCAGGTTATGACGTTTCAAACCAGATATCCCAGTCCAAAACCAAACGTCCCAGTCCAAAGCTCGCTCTTCCCAGCCCCAAAAGCAGCCACTCACCGGGGGCACAGTCGCTGCAGCACTTCTCATGGAAGGGATACTGGTGCTCCCGACACTCCAAAGCCAGGGAATCGGGAAGAGCCACAGCCAGGAGCCAGCAGAGAGCAGGAAAATTCCAAGGAATCCTTGGAGCTGCCATGGCCCGTGGTGGCAGCGCCGGCCGCTCCCGGGGCTGTGAGCTCCGGCCTCGGGGACACCTCAGAGCGGTGCCGCGCAGGGAAATTCCCGGTTTCTCCACGCCCCTTCCCTTTCCCAGTTTGGGGGTTTTAGGCAGGAAATATCGAGGCAGGAAGAGGAAATGGTGAGTTTGAAAAGGGTTTAAGGGGTAAAAAGGAGCGCTCGAGGCAGGTGAATCGCGCTGGGAAGCAGGGATGGAGGAGCTCCATGGGACTGCCTCCAGGGAGGCAGGGAAATTGTGGGAATTAGGGGATTTTCCAGCCGATTGGAATTGGATGGCGGAGCTCAATTTTAGGTGTTCCAGCTGCTGGGGATTGCAGCTGTGCCTGCACTGAGTCCAGAAAATAGTGGGAATTAGGGAATTTGGTTTTCCAGCCTATTGGAATTGGATGGTGGAGCTCAATTTTAGGTGTTCCAGCTGCTGGGGATTGCAGCTGTGCCTGCACTGAGTCCAGAAAATAGTGGGAATTAGGGAATTTGGTTTTCCAGCCTATTGGAATTGGATGGTGGAGCTCAATTTTAGGTGTTCCAGCTGCCTGGGATTAAGCTGTGCCTGCACTGAGTCCAGAAAATAGTGGGAATTAGGGAATTTCGTTTTCCAGCCTATTGGAATTTCATTGATTTGATCCAGGATTTAAAAGTTTAGGTCGTTCCAGGGCGGCTCTCTGCCTTCACTGAGCCCAGAAAATAGTGGGAATTAGGGAATTTGATTTTCCAGCCTATTGGAATTGGATCCTGGAGCTCAATTTTAGGTGTTCAAGCTCCCTGGAATTGCAGCTGTGCCTTCACTGAGTCCAGAAAATAGTGGGAATTAGGGATTCCGTTCTCATGGTGTCCCAAAATTAAATGAGGAACGTGTTGGCCTGTTTATAAACAGATAAAATACGATTATCAGCTGATTTTACTGAAATTTTTGTGTTTAAATGCATTTTACATGAGATTATCCATGGCATTTATTCCTCTTCCTGAGGAGTTTTATTCCCCCCCACTCCCTGGCAAAACTTAAAAGCAGCAGCATTTCCAAAGTATGGAGAGAAAAATATTTAATGGAAAACAAACAAGAAAAAAAAAGGATATAAAAACCTCTTATCCAAGGTGTTTAATAAAAACATCAAATAAAGAAGAGGAAGAGTGAAAGAGAGACAGAAATTCTTGTATTTACATTATATTAAGAGAATAAATTTAATCAAATATAACATCTCCAATTTTCAGGAATTCTTTCCCAAAGAGGGTTTTTTTTTCCCCAGGAAAGATGGAAGCAGAGGAAAAATCAATTTTACTTTGGACAGAGATGCTTTCAGAGCTTACCCAAAGCCTGTAATTCCCCCCAAATTCATCATTACCAGCTCATTAACAGCATTAATTAGCAGAAAGCTCATTAATTTTGCCAATGAATTTTAATTTAGCAGCCATCAAACCCCTTGGGGATTCCCACTGCTCTGTCCAACAGCTCAAATTCCCCCAAAAAATCCAAACTGTTTTATTTTAGACCAAAATCTGATTTTTTAAGCTGTAATCTCCCATGCCCAGTGCAGGTGTCAACACAAAATCTGTCATTTTTTTATTTAATTTAATTAATTTAATTTTCATTCCAAACAGTTTTTCTGTAACATTTCAAATAAATTCTTCCCCAGCTCCTGAAAAGAGGTGGAAATTTCCATTAAATTCCCAAAAAACTCTTCAGGAGCTTGAGAAAACCACTGGAATTGGGTGCGGATATTCCCAGGAGGTCAAACATTCCTTGGAATGACCATTCCCCTTCCCAAAATCCAACCTTTATTTGGGATTCCCTGGATCAGCAGCTGTGAGGGCAATTCCCAGGAGCTCAAACACTCCTTAGAATCACCATCCCCTTCCCAAAATCCAACCTTTACTTGGGATTCCCTGGATCAGCAGCTGTGAGGAATTGTGTGGAGATATTCCCAGGAGCTCAACCATTCCTTGGAATCACTGTTCTCTTCCCAAAATCCAACCTTTATTTGGGATTCCCTGGATCAGCAGCCGTGAGGGCAACAAGGGAATATTTAACCAGGCAAAGCAGCCGGAATTCCAGCTGGATTTACCAGCACAAACCAGGGAGAACTGCCAGAATCCAGGCCTTTTCCATGATTTCTGCTGGCAGGGCAACCAATCCAAAGAGCTGCAGATGCCAGGGATGGACGGAAAGTCGGGAATCCGGGACACCACCGAGCGAGGAGCGGCGATAGCAGCAAAGAATTTCCGCGGCTTGGTCGAGGTCCTTTTTTTTTTTTCCCTGGGTGGTTTTTTTTTGTTTTGTTTTGTTTTTTTTTTGGGAAGCAGAAAGTGCTGGAGGAGGAGGGAACAGGCTCAGAATTCCTCGTGGACATTCCGGGCATAATCCATGAGTTTGCTGCCTGTGAAGTACTCGCTGTACTTGAGGATCTCCTCGAGCTCCAGGTGGTGGTTCTGGTTCTCGTCGGCCACGGCGATCATCTGCCGCGCCTCGTTGAGCGCGTTGTGCTCGTTCATGGGATCCATGTATTCCTGAAACATGGAGAATCATCCTTTTCCCAGCCCTGACCACGCTTCTCCCCACATCCCATCCCATATCCCAGCTTGAAGTGGATGGGAAGCACGGGAAAAGCTCTTTAAGTAGAGTTTGAACAGCGGGTTTTATCCCGCTTCCATGGCTGTTCCCAAAAATCCGGATTTTTTCAGCTCATTCCAAGAAATATTTGTGGAGTTTGGGCTGCAAATTAAACTCAGGATCAAATTCCAGGCCCAAATTAACAATTAGTGATTTGTAGGAGCTAAATTCTCTCATTTTTTCTAAATTCTTCTCGTATTTTCAAAATTTGGTCAATTTAGAACTTTTTTCAGCCATTTTAAACCTCCAGAAGGCTCAGAAACCAATTAATTCAAGAATTGATTGAGAACAAATTTTAATTTAAAAAATAGAAAGATGAGGATTATCTTTAATTCAGTCAAAGATGTGGCATCTCTGTGGGTGAATAGAAAGATTTCCCAGGTAAAACAGGGATTATTTGAATCAAACCCTCAGTAAAATTCAAAATATTCTGTGTCACCACACAATTGTTCAGCCTAAAAATCCATATCCAAATATTTGGATAATGGGGAAATGAGGAATTTTACTAGTTATCCAGTCTTGGAGTAGAAAAAAGCCCAAAAAAGCCCTAAATCAGACCCCACACATGAAAAACGTGGTTTTTAAACCAGAAAACCCCATGAGAAATGAGTTTTGGGTCATTTTTAAGGCTCTTGGAGCCCCCAAATTTGGTGGCCATGGGGTTTTTTTTAGGTTTTCTTTTATTCTAATATTTTTTAAATATTAAAAGAATATTTTATTCCTTTTTTTAAATGAATCTGGAGATTATTTTGTAACTGGAAGTTTGATTCTGTGCCTTGGGGTTGGGTTTTACCCCTCCAGATCCATCCCAGAGTCTGGGGGGTTAAAAAAAAACCCTCAGAGGGAGAAAAAAAATCCCAATTTTCTTTAAAAAACCAACATAAAACCACCTGCCAGCACTCCAAAAAACTTATAAACCAAATATTTATACTGGATTTTAAGTGAAATTAAAATTAAACCGAAATTAAAATGTAATATTTTATTTTTTCATGAAATATTTGGGAATAATTGTGCTGTAATTCAAGTATTTTGGGGTTTTAATGGTGTATTTGAAAAGAACTGGGTTTAAAAAGAGCAGGAATTTACCTCCAGCTCTTCCATGGTGACAATTCCATCGTGATTGGCATCGATGACCTCCTGGAATTCTTTCCTCCTGTCCTTTACCCAGTCATCATCAATGTCCTGAGCCTGCTGGTTCTCCACAGTGCCCACAGGCAAAGAAATGAATTCCGACAGGGTGAGTTTCTTATCTCCATCCTGATCTGCACAAAAAGCAGCAGAAAAAATGAAAAAGATTTGCTTCATATCCATAAAAATGGGAATTTCTTTCTGTTTTGAGCCTGATTTGGGCAGAGGAAAGTTGTTATTTTTTATTTTAATTCATTTTAAAAAATCCCTGTTTTATTATTTTAGTATTATTTTATTGTATTTATTATTATTTTAAATCATCAAAAATTCCAAATATAAAATTCTGCATTCACACACATTCATCAAACACTAAATAAATTAATTTTTCTGGACCTAAAAATGGACATTTAAGGTTTTTTAAATGGACATTTAAGGTTTTTAAATTTTTTTTTGTTTTAATTCTTACTTTTTCCATTTACTACACCAGACATTTTCTTACAGATTCAGCATCAAACAAACCCTCAGAAAATTCAAAGTACTGAGCTTTTTTCTCTCTGTGTGTCACTGGAAACTCCTCATATTTATCAGCAAAAATCAGTTCTATTTTAATTCTTTTGAACCCCAGGTGTTCTGACAGTTTGAAATCTGCATTATTATTGACTCAGTGGCAAGAAAAACAACTTGGGGACCAATAATTCTGAATACTCAAAGAAAAAAAAATTACTGTTTGCTTAGAAACCTCAATCTTTTCTTTCCATTTTCATGACTAAGCCACAGCTGCTGAGCTGGGGAAGTCCCAAGTCCCTGAGAGAATATTTTAAATCAATGAATTTGATAATATTTCATATGTAAAATGCTCAAAACCAGCAGAACTTCAGTGTGAAGTAGTGAAGAAAAAGCTGATTTTTTAAATCTATAAATACTCAGGTATTTATTATTTATATATAAAAATATGTTAATTTTTATATATTGCATAAAATATGATAGATAAATAAGTATGTATATATTTATAGGTATTTATTACTTATTTTTACTATATATATGTGCTATATATTATATTTATTAATTATATTTATTACCCTAATAAGCATATATTATATTCATATATAAATACACATATTGTTATTTCTAATTTGTATTATTTATATTACTTATTCTTTATAAATAATCACAAATTATTCTGTGATTTAAAATCCAGGAATTAAATTGAATTTCGAGACGCATAAAAAACTCCACAGAATTCCAGGATTTGTGCTCACATATTATTACTATTTATAATTTTTATTATTTACTTTTTATAAATAATCACGAATTAGTCTACGATTTAAAAACCAGAAATCAAATTGAATTTCGAGACGCATAAAAAACTCCACAGAATTCCAGGATTTGTGCTCACATATTATTACTATTTATAATTTATATTCTTTATTTTTTATAAATAATCACGAATTAGTCTACGATTTAAAAACCAGAAATCAAATTGAATTTCAAGACGCATAAAAAACTCCCCAAAACTCCAGGATTTATCCTAAAAACTCCCTTTTTTCCCTCCTAAAATCAGAATATTTCACCAAAAACCCTCTCAATATCCACCTAAACCAACAGAGCGCGTGGAAAGAATTCCCAAAAAAGCGTGGAATACCTAAATCGCGGATGATTTCCTTGACCATGAACTGCAGCATGCCCCTGCTGTGCTCGGGGTGCAGGAAGGACAGGAATTCCTCCTCGGTCAGCAGCAGGTCCGGGGGGGGATTGTCAGCCTGGTACCAGCGATCCTTCAGATTATCCAGCACTTCCTGCGCTGCAAAGTTGGGATTTAGCACCAATTGGAGCAATTTCACTTGTCCCAATTCCTTTTTAGGATTGAAATTGTCCCAATTCTTTGATTTCAAGCTCTCAGAGGGTTAATTAATGATGTTCTGTAAGCTTAAACCCTGCAGGTTTTTATTTATCACAGTATTTATTAGTTTTGCTGCAAAAAAAGAAGTAGAATCAAGGGTGTATGAAAAGAGAAATCAGCACCAAAATCCCTTTCAATCTTCCATGGAATTCTTGCACATTTCATTCCACAATCCAATTATAATCTGTCAATATCTATCAATTCATTAAAATGCAACCCTTCATTTTTTTAGGTTTTCTTTTATTCTAATATTTTCAAAATATTAAAAGAATATTTTATTCCTTTTTTTTCAATGAATCTGGAGATTATTTTGTAACTGGAAGTTTGATTCTGTGCCTTGGGGTTGGGTTTTACCCCTCCAGATCCTGGGGGGTTAAAAAAAACCCTCAAAGGGAGAAAAAAAATCCCAATTTTCTTTAAAAAAACCAACATAAAACCACCTGCCAGCACTCCAAAAAACTTATAAATCAAATATTTATACTAGATTTTAAGTGAAATTAAATCGAAATTAAAATGTAATATTCTATTTTGCCATGAAATATTTGTAAATAATTGTACTGTAATTCAAGTATTTTGGGGTTTTAATGGTGTATTTGAAAACAACTGGGTTTAAAAAGAGCAGGAATTTACCTCCAGCTCTTCCATGGTGACAATTCCATCGTGAATTGAAATCCAAACTTCTGCAGGAAGTGCCTTAAACGCCACACACCCAGGTGGTTTTTATTTAAAAAAAAACACTTTTACAGTGTTTGGAGGATGAGAAAAAACCCTCAGGAAGTGGAGGATGAATAATTTGATTTTCCTAAAGAAGATTTTGGTGCTCAGGTAAAGAACTGATGCCCTGATTCAGCAGCTCTGATGTGCTGAGGTTCCTGGAAGCTGCCCCCAGGTGATTCCCCTGCCAGCAAATTCTCAGCTCCTTTTTGCATCTCAGTTGTTTTTTAATCACTGGAAAATGTCACCTAAGGCCTTTTTAAATGACTAATTCCTGCAGGGAAAGGGAGAAGCTTTGGAGGGGGATTTTACAGTAAATTTAAATGTTTTTTGAAGGGGGAAAACAGGGAGATTCCTCTTAAAAATTGTCATTTTCATGGCAGATTCTGGTGAGGAACAATGTAGGATTTGTGTCTTCTGACTTAAAACTTCGGGGTGGATTTAACAGTAAATTGAAATTTCTTTAAGGGGGAAAACAGGAACATTCCTCTTAAAAATTGTCATTTTCATGGCAGATTTTAGGTGGAAAAAAAGCAGAATTTTTGTTTTCTGACTTCAATCCTACTCAAGCAGAACAACCAAAACATTTCTCTCCCATTTTTATTTTCACATCCAGGTTTTAGGAACACAAAGCCCACCCCACTGTGCACTTACTTTCTTCATCTATTTTCAACTCCTCGTTGTTTTTGATTTTCTCTGCAATTTCCTTTTCATTGAAGCCTTTGCTTGCCAAGAATTTAATTTTATATTCGTCCCAGGACACGTGGCCTGGAAGAAAGAGAAAATCTCAGCCTGAAATGATGAATTTTTGATTTTAGGATTTAAAAATCACCAAGTTTTAAAATCTTTTAGTCCAGCATTACAACCCCACACTGAATTTTATGAATGACAACATAAAAGCTGTCACCTGATTCACTTCTGGGTTTATTTAGCCACAAAGGTTTTGTGAAAAAAACCAATTTAGGTTGTTTTTTCCACTACCTTATGAAACAAAGAAGTGCCTGCAGCACATCCCTTCCCACAGAAGCCAAAACTTGGGATTCCCAACCCAAATTTTACCCCAGTAGCCAGTTCTGGATGCCAGAATTGATGTCAAAAGTCATTTTTGGATGGAAAAAAAAAATGTTGATTTTACCATCCCCATCAGGGTCCACAGCTCGGAAATGCATTTTGTTCTCCTCCACGGCTTCCTGGAAGTGCTCGTCTGTTTTTTCCATGATCCAACGCTGCATTTCCTTGGCACTGATTTTTTTATCATTATTTATATCCACCCTAGGCAGGAAAAACAAACAGGATTTACATTTGGGGCTTAGGAGGGAAAGATCTGGTTTGGTTTTAGCTTCTCAATTGTTTTATTCAGCACTAATAAACAGAAGAAAGAACATTTACGACTCTCTCTGAGAAACAAGTGGCAGCTCAACCTTTATTTCATAATTAAATGTAAATAGCTTAATTAATTTCAGTCATTTAATTCAATTTAACGTTATTTAGGTTACCATTCAGCGAAAAACATTCACTTTGCTGGAGTTAAATCGTGGTTTTGAGGGAATTTTTTCAAGAGGAAACCACAATTGTCACTACTTGGAAATTCCAAATTTCTTCCAGACCTTTAATTCCTTCTCAATTTCTCTTTCCAAGCCCTTTTTTTTTTCCCCAAGATCTCTGAGATTTCCTGAGGATTCCAACTAATATTTGATTGCAGCACTTGGAAGTGGAAGAAAATAACAAAATAAGTGTTTTCTATTCACTTTGATCTCTGGTAACAAATTCCAGCTGGTATTTTTAATTTTGAACACATTTTAAAATTGCACATCCATTTGTTCTCCCTGAGTTTTCTGCCTGGCTCTTGCTTTCCCAAGGAATTTCTTGGATTCAGAGCTCCAGAATTCAACTTTTCCTGATTAAAATTATCAGGAAAATCCATGCTGACCATCCTTCTCTTCTGCCACCCCATCAATCCTTATTTCATTAAGAAACAAATTTAAAAATTGCAGTTAAAAAAAACCCCATAAATCAAATTTTCTGCCACTTTGAGGGTTTTTTTGAGCACACCATTAAGTAAGTATTCAAAATATAACTAAAAAAAATCAGATTTCATTTCATTACCATTTCAGATTCTATTTAAAGCATCTCAAACCCACTCTTTTTTCTATTAAAAAAACAAAACTCAAAGAAAAACACAATTAAAAAGCCCCAGTTTGACTCTGGGCTTTGTTATCTGTTTGTATCACTGAGCTGTTATTATTGAAACTCGAATTATTCAAGATGTGATTTGCCTTTAAATGTCAATTAAATGTGAAAAAAGAGACAAACAGACCCAAGAAATGCAGAATTAGGGAGTTTAAATATCACAAAGGTGCTATAATTAAACATCAGCTCAGTGGCAAGAGCAGGGAGATGCTCCTGGGGCACTCAGGGCTTAGAGGGGACCAAGTTTGGCATCAAAAATGAGCCTAAAAAAGGCATTTTCCCCTCAGTATTTAAAATTTTGTTTCCTGAGGTCACAGCTGTCAAAATTCCTCCTTCTAACTGTATTTTCCACCTAAATCATATCATAATTAGGGAAAAAGGGAACAAAATCCCATTTATTGCTGATTTAGAGCATGGAAGCACAAAGTGGGACCTTGGAGTCTGAACAAGAGTGGATTTTGTAGGAAAACTGAATTTTCCTACAGCAAGGAATATATTGAATATGGATAAGGAACCAATTTTAGGCCGGTTTCTCTAACAGAAGCCACTAAAAATCAGATTTTTGTGGCTTCCTTCCCTCCCTGAATGAACCCAGGGCACTGAGGTTCCTAAATCACGACTTTCACACCCAAAAAAATGCCAATTTTTGATGCAAATCATTTCAGGGCTGGGTTCTGTTTCATCCAAATCAAGATTTCAGCAAGCCAGAGTTAGGAAATGTTTCAGGCACAGTTTTCCTGCCTGGAAAAATCATGGTTTGGGGAAGTTTTTCCATGTTCCAACTTTATTTTCAGGAATTCTGTTAGATAATAATTCATGCTTTGAATTTTATTTATTTGTGAATTTTCTGGGACACTGAGCTTTGGTTGATCAAAAACACATTCTGTGTTTGCTTTGTTTTCCAAGAAAATAATTCCAGAGCATCTGGAAGTCTGGGATTTACTGGATTTCCCTGGGATTTCTCTTTAAGAGTATCTCTAGAAAGCAATCAAATCCCCCCCCAAACCCTTCCCTACATTTTTAATCTGATCCTCTGAGGGAATCTGAAATCAATCTCTGAATGAAACTGATCCTGAATCCAATTAATTGAAGCTTCCTAAGGAACCTCTTTCATAACAAACAGGAAGAAATTAGAATTTGGGAATGACAATTTCCTAACCAGGAGTTGGATAAAGAAATCTTGATATTTAATATTTTGCCAGGGAAATGAGGGGTCTGAACACCACAAAATAATAAAGAATTTTCTTTAAATTTAAAAAAAAAAAAAAAAAAAAAAAAAAAAAAAAAGTTTGGCTGTTTGCTGGAATTCCTTTGCTCAGGAAAACTCAAAAAAGCCCAATATCCAATGTTATTCTTGCTATTTTTTCCCTTATTAATGAAAAGTTTGCAGAAAATAAAGCTTTTAAAGCCTCCTCAGTTTATCCCCCTGTGGTATTGACTGGAGCTGTTTTAATAAAATGAATCCTTCACTCCAAAAAAAAACCCAATTCTGCCACCTGGTGTCTGAAAGTGCTGAAACAAAGCAAAAAAAAGGGCTTTTTATGGAAGGGAAAATGCCTGAGTGTCTGAAATCAAAGTTGATATTTCTATACCAAGTAAAGAAATTAATTAACTTTTTTATAAAGCTATAAAATAAAAAAATTATCTGTCTATTTTTATGTTTTATTCTCTTTTCTTGTTCTAGATTCTCAGGAATTGCTCTGTTACTTCCTGAACCTGTCCTGGGGATTCCTGAATTGTTGGAATGTGCACTTATCCACAGTTATTTTTATTTATTATTCACTTGAAACACTCCAGTTTTAGCCACTGAAGCATCCACTGGAAGTTTTGTGACCAGAATTCACAATTTTTGGAGGTTTTTCACAATTTTACCACATTGTTTCTCTGCCCTTTTTTCTTCATTGCCTTCCCAGTGTTTTCTCTTTACTTGCACAAGTCCCAACAGGAATAAACCCAAGCTCCAGAGGGAACAAAAGGCTAGAAAATAAATAAAGAACTCAAGTTGCCAACTGAAACCAAACTCAGGACAGAACTGAAGCCCTTCCTCCCCAATTCCTGGATCTAAAATCCAAGTGGGATGAATTATTCCTTGAGCCAGGAAAAAGGAATATTGATTTTCATACCTTTAAGTTATTTTTTCCACACAGAAACTGAATATTTTGGCATAAAACCCAAACACAGCAGTTCCAGGGTGAGGCTTTTCCCTTTCAACTTTTAAACATTAATTAAAATTCCCATTTTTTTTCCTGTTTCCTTGCTCTTGGCACTGCCCATGACTTACTTTGAAAAAATCACCATCAGCTTCTTCCTGTTCCTTCTGGGTTCTGAATCCTCCTCGAATTCCTCCATCTCTTTTCCCAGGAAAACCTCCTGATGGAATTCTTTGTTGAGGTGTCCATCCATCTCCATTTTGACCCCGTTCAGGTGATCTGGGGGCAGGATCTCGTTCTCATCTTTGCTGTCAGCTGCTTTTTCCTTGAGCACGGAATTATTTGCAGGCCTGGCATAAACATCCATCAAAAGGAAGATGAACAGGAGGGATAAATAAAGAGATCCCAAACCACAGAGGAAAGCTTGTCTCGACATCATTTTTTTTTTTTCCTTTTAAATTCAAATTATTGGCTGCTGAAACCACTGTGGGTTAAACGATCTAAAAAGGAGAAAAGACAGAAATTAAACTTTGAAGCAAGAGGTCACTAATGAACATCTAAAAATTAGAAAAATCTACGCGTAATATCAGTAACTTATTTACATACATATAAATACTGAAATATATATATACAAATGCAAAAAACCTACACACAAGAATAAATTCAGAGGAAGCTACACAAAAATAGAGGAGTTTTTGCTGCCAGAGATTTAAAAAGCCTGTTAAATAATAAATATATGGAATTAATGCATTAGTTTTCAGTCTGCAGAGGAGTCTGGAAGGGAACATCCCTCAATATGCACAAAGAGCCGCGGCAGCACAGGAATATCCCAGAGATCCCAACAAAAATGCTCCTTGGAAAAGGGATAAAGACGTTTTCGGAGAGGGATGACTGAGGGAAACACGGTCAGATCCAAGAGAAAGCGGAGCTGGCAACACCCAGGAAACAACCCCGGGGCGGACCTGTCACAGAGCCATAAAACCAGAGTATCCTCCGCTGCAAGTGACCCACAGAGATCACACCGCCCAATTCCAGGGAAAAAAATCCCAAATCCAACAGAGAGAGCACGAGGGAACCCAAACCCCCCAAACAAACCCCTCAAGCCCCTCAGACCCCCCCGGAACCCGGCGGGGCTGCGGGAGGAGCCGCCCGCACTCAACCGAGAGCCGCTCGGGAGTGAGGGGACGCTGCCCCGAGCGCCGTGACGGCCGCGGGGAGGCTCAGCCCGGGCCCGGCCGCCCCTGAGCGCCCGCGGCCCCTCACGAAGCCCCAACGCTGCCAGGGCGGAGGGAGGCGGGGAGGAGGAGGAGGAGGAGGAGGAGAAGGAGGAAGGGCGTCACTGCACCGCGCGGCAGGAGGGGCGCCGCCGCCATCTTGGGTGAGGGAGCCGCCATCTTGGGTGAGGGCAGGCGCCATGGCCGGCAGAGAGGGGGCAAAGGGGCGTTTTCCTCGCGTTCCCATCGCTATCTCAGTTGATAGATAACACGCAGATCGTCTCCTGCTTCCTGGCTCTGTGTGTGTCTCAGCTGTTTTCATTGAGTTATGGAATGGTTTGGGTTGAAAGATACTTTAAAGATCATCTAATTTCAAGCCCTGCCATGGACAGAGGAGCTGTGGCTGCCCCATCCCTGGAAGTGTCCAAGGCCAGGTTGGACGGGGCTTGGATGCTGGAAGGTGTCCCTGTCCATGGCACGGGTGACCCGGGGTGGGTTTTGAGGTCCCTCCCAACCCTTTACCATCCCAAGAACGAGGCACGGCCGCGGCCCAGCGCCCAAACCCAAGATGGCTCCTCCTCGGCCTCACGTGCCCTACCGCAAGATGGCGGCGGCCGCCGCGTCAGGGTGTGCGGGCACTGCCCCTCTTCCCTCCCCTTCCCGCGGTGCGGGAACCGCCGGAGCCGCGGCAGGAGCAGGGGCGGAACCGCCGCTTCCCGAAAGAGAAGGCGGAAAGCGCGGGGGAGCCGTGAAGCCACCCCAGCTTGGCGGCGACGCGCGGTGAGCGCTCCCGCAGGCAGCTTGTCCCCTCCCGGCGGCCGTACCGCCGTTCCCGCCTACACGCGGTGGGCGCGGCCGCGGCGCCGGCCGTGAGGGGCCCCCGCGGCCATGAAGGCGCTGCGGCGGCTGAGCCGGCACCGCACCCGCGCTGGGGCTCGGCGGGCTCTCGCTCTGCGCCGCCGTCCTGCTCTACCTCGCCAAGTGCACCTCGGAGGGGCTGCGCCCGCTACCCGCGCCCCCCGCGCTCCCGCACAGCCAGCCCGGCCGGGGGGCCCGCGCCGCGCCCCCGCCCGCCCCTGAGGGCAGCGCCTTCGTGGCCGTGGTGGTGATGAGCGGCCCCAAGTACAGCGAGCGGCGCAGCATCATCCGCAGCACCTGGATGGCGGCGGCGCGGCAGGCGCCTCACGGGCACGTCTGGAGCCGCTTCGTGGTGGGCACGGCGGGGCTGGGCGCGGAGGAGCTGCGGAGCCTGGAGCTGGAGCAGAGCCGGCACCGGGACCTGCTGCTGCTGCCGGAGCTGCGCGACTCCTACGAGAACCTCACGGCCAAGGTGCTGGCCACCTACGTGTGGCTGGATGCGCACCTGGACTTCCAGTTCGCCCTCAAGGCTGACGACGACACCTTCGTGCGCTTGGATGTGCTGGTGGAGGAGCTGAGGGCCAAGGAGCCGCGGCGCCTCTACTGGGGCTTCTTCTCGGGCCGCGGGCGGGTGAAATCCGGGGGGAAATGGAAGGAGAGCGCCTGGGTGCTGTGTGATTATTACCTGCCCTACGCGCTGGGCGGCGGCTACGTGATCTCCGCCGACCTGGTGCGCTACCTGCGGCTCAGCAGGGACTACCTGAACCTGTGGCAGAGCGAGGACGTGTCCCTGGGGGTGTGGCTGGCGCCCATCGATGTGAAGAGAGTGCACGACCCCCGCTTCGACACCGAGTACAAATCGCGGGGCTGCAACAATAAATACATAGTGACTCACAAGCAGAGCATCGAGGACATGCTGGAGAAGCACCAGACGCTGGCGAAGGAAGGGAAGCTCTGTAAGGAGGAGGTTAAACTCAGGCTTTCCTACATGTACGACTGGGGAGTGCCTCCCTCCCAGTGCTGCCAGAGGAAGGATGGCATCCCCTGAAAGCCTCAGGAAGGAGGAGGCGAAGCGATGATGGACTCTTGGTTGCTGTTACACGGGGAGAATCCCATTAACGAGGGGTCAATTACTCTTAAAAAGATTTTGCACGACTCATTCTGTCACCCTGGGACTTCCCGGGAGCTGCTGACGTGGCATGGTTAGAGATGCTTAAAAAAAAAATAGGTGACAGAATGCACAGAAAAGTCTCAAATGCCAGGACTGAAGGCAAATAAAAGGGGGCAAAACACGATAGTAGGGAAAACGAGGAGAGAACTGGAATGAAAAGTTGCTGGGAGATTTTGAACAGATTCTGAGGTTTATTTGCTAAAGATCATGCCAGGCTTTTATGCTGATAACACTGAAATGAGGCCACTGTTGATTCCTTGGCAAGGAAGTGCCAGCTTGGCACGGAGGGAGGAGCCCAGTGGAGCTGTTGGTGCCAGAGGAAACATGTTATTGCCACAGGCAGGAAAAGGTAATCCCGTTTTTCCTGGGATACCTGCAGGGAGAGCTGTCTTTGGCAGGGAAGGGAGTTACTAAATCTGTTAATTTCTCTCGAAGCTTTTTGCTGTTTTAAAGGCAATGTGTACATAAATGATCTGGCAGCTACAGAAATGTATTTAGGGAGGTGGCTGAGGTGGGTATTTGGCAGATGCAGAGTTTATTCTCTTATTTTGGGAGCACTGTCCTCCTGCAAAGCTTCCAGGTGTTGTTTTTTAGCTCATCCTCCACAAGAAACATTTCCCTCCAACAGTCAGTAACTCCCTGGCTGCTCCAAGACATTGCAGACTTCAGATTTATATTTATTTCTAATATAAATGAGCAGGAATTGATCAGTGGAAGTTCCAAAAACATTGCCCAAAGGTGGGCACTTCAGGTATAAAAGTGAACTTGGTGTAGTCAAGAGAAATGGGTTCCTCCACCCCAAAAATTCCACTTTATTTCTCTTTTCAGGACACTAAAAAGTCACATTTAGGTGCCGAAAACTGGGGGGATTCTCTCATTCTCTCCAAAAAACACCTTGGAGAGGAACTAAAATTGAATTAATTGAAGGGACACATCCACAAATGGGATTTTTGTCCCTCAGTCCTGGCTACACCAGAATAACCCTGGCACTGGCAGAGGTCCCACAGGACTCAGACATTATTTATTTATCTCCAGACCTTCAGCTGCACCTGCCATTCAAGCATTTTTGAGTGGCAGCTGCTCCAAAACGCCCAATATTTTTCCCAGTGCTACTCCAGTCCCCTGTGCCAGCTGCAGCTCTTGCAGTGGGAGCAGTTTTTACTTTGTACATGTAAAAGTTCTTTTTTTAAAATGTCTTTTTGTGACCAGTTCTGGTGTTTTGTTGCACTCTGCACTTTCATTCCCATTCCGTTCCTTCCCAGCTCAGTGTCTGGAGGAGACAAATGGCAAAGAAAAATTCCTTTTAAAAAAGGTGCCAATATCTCTTTAGTTTTGCTTCTTAGCAAAATTAGGAATTCAGACCAAAGGGATCAAGTATGGAGTGGTTTTTTTTGTTATTCTGGTGCTTTAATTAATTATTGAGGATTAGAAATCTTCTGCAGAGGATTTTTCTATTTTAAAAATTTCAACAAGGCTTTGACTTCCTCCTAAAACAAAATTAAAATACTGCAAAACTCAATTATTTTAGCATGTTAAACTAAATTATTATTAGCATCCATCCTAATGCATGCTTCGGGATTAGCAGGGAATGTCTTTTTCCCAAAAGAATCCTATTCCAAACCAGGAATTTACCAAGAAGACAGCAAATCTCCATTTTTTTAACCATCCATTTGCCATCTGGGCTTCATCAGTGTTGTCTGGAAATGTGATTATAAATACTTGTAATGTGAATATTTATTTATAATTATTGCCAGTGTATTCTCTATAGGAAAAATAAGCTGCTTAAATGTCATTTTTACACCCAGGAGGTGCTGGAACATCCTTGAAAAACAAGGATCAGGCAGGGCTGGAATTTTTGGGGATCCAAGCCATTATTTGAAGCTGGATCAGAAGTGCAGATCCATGTGGGGTTTATCCAATTCCATCCAGAACTGGCTCCGTGGAAGTTGTTCCCGTTGGGATTTTGACTCCTCACTGCCCCCTCCCTCCCCCCCCCCAAAAAAGTGGGTTTGATCCCTAGGAAAATTCCTGGAGAAATGCTGGACCTGCAGCTGAGATTGGAGCCTGGAAAAGCTCACCCAGAAATGATGGATACACTCCATGGGGGTGGATATTCCATGGTTTTAGGGATCATTCCCAACCTCAGTGATTGGGGGATCTTGGTTCCATCTCAGGTTATCCCAAGTTTTGCTCCAGCTGGAAAACACCACAGGAGCTTTTCCCACATCCTTGGGAATTGCTTTGAATTCCCTTGGATTTCCCTTTTCCTTTAATTCCCTTTCTCTCCAAGGAGAGCCCTTGGATTCCAATCGCAGCTCCCTGGGAAATTCCCAAATTCATAAAAAATATCTTTAATCTCCTTTTTTGGGGGGGATATTTTAGAGGTAAATGGAATCATTTGGGAGAGAGCAAACAACTGGAAGTGGCATTTTGTGGTGTCCAAAGGTTGGACTTTTCCAGCCTTGATGATTCCCTAATCCCACATAGTTTGTGGAAAAAGCCAGAAAAAAAAAAATAATAGTTTTAATTTCCATTTTACCTGAAAAAGACCTTTTAAGGTTATTTGGAGTCATCCAAATGTGTGTTCTAAATGAGTGAATCATTACAATTTTAGAATTGAAACCATCCAAAATTCATCTTTGGAGCCAAATCTGAAGCACTTTTGGAACAATAAATGAGTTTAACAATTAGCAGGAGTAATCAAAGGCTCTTTCCCACCTGCTCAGGATTAAATTCCCGATTTCTGCCATCATCTCCGAAGGTTTTATGGGGTTGTTTTACACTTCAAAGCCATTCTGGGATCATTTTCCTCTCGGGGAAATCAGATGAGGAGCCCGATTTCAGATTTTGGGGAGAATATGTCAATCTGCTGAGAAATTATTTGGATTTTGGGTTTTATTGCAACTCTCAGAGTGGGAATTTTGGGTTTAATGAAAATAAAACGACCCAGGAGCAGATTTATCTTTATTTTTTGTAGCTGTTTGTTTATTTAAAGAGTTTCTTTTTGGTTTTTCCTTCCTCAATATTTTATATTTTTTCTATTATTATTAAAATTCTCCCCTCAGCTTTCCTAGACCTGAGTGTGAACCACACTAATTTAATTTATTTTGGCATCCAGCAAAATTATCCATGTGCCATTCTTGAGCTTTTTGGTAATTCCAGAATAATTTAAATTAAAATAAATTAAAATAAAAAGAATTTTATTTTTTAATCAGAAATTAATTGTTCATTATATTCTCTGCTCATCTCTTGAAGAATTAGTACTGAATTATTTAGATCTGGCAATGGCATAAACTCAGAAAATCTGCTTTATTTTCCAGTGATTTCTTTAAATTATGTGCAAAAATAAACATTGAAGCATTCCTTGCTTTACTAAATAAATTAAATAAATGAAGGAATACATGAAGTTTCACTTCAAAACCTCTCAAGCTGCTGAGACTTCCTATAATCACCTCAGAATTAAAAAATACCAACAATTAACTCTAAAAAATTGCTATTCCTGTATTGGAATCTTTTCTTTTCTGAATGTTCTTGTTCCTCTGAATTTTGTTCTGTTACATTTTGGACAAAACTTGAATTTCCTGGAGTGGAAATTCCTGATTTTTGAGGATTGAATTTGTATTTCCTGACATTTCAGGGATCAGGGTGGAAGCTCTGATGGAGAATTTGATTTTTATTTGGTTTCTTTTCAGCAGAGCTGAAATTTGGGGGATTTCTGACAACCTTGGAGCTCCTTCAGAAATTCCAGAGAGGGTGAAATAAAAATAAATAAAAATAAATGTCAGAGACTTCCCTTCCCTTCCCATGACACAGAATTCCAGAATAAACAAGGAATTAACTCTGCCCCAACCACTGCCCCTTGAAACTCCTCCATATCCAGGTTTTTCCCAAGGAAGTCACAAGTAAAAGGAATTTATTCCCAGCATCATCTCCTTTATTTCCCAGGAAAATTGCAAAGAAATCCATTTATTCCCAACCTAACATCAATTTTCCTGTTATTTTATCCACCTCACCCTTTATTTCCCAGGAAAATTGCAAAGAAATCCATTTACTCCCAGAATAACTTCCATTTTCACATTGTTTCATCCACTTTTACCCTTTCTTTTCCCTGGAAAATTCCACCTGGGAAACAAAATCAACTGAGGGTGAGGCCAAATTATTTTAAAGGGAATATTTCCCCCCCTGATTTCCTTGGAATATTTAAACCCTGCATTCCAATATTTTTAAAACTGATTTTCCTCCCCATTTCAAACATTCCACGCTCAAACAAAGAACTCAAACTTGCCACAAAGATTTAAAATAATCCTGATTTTTTTTTTCCCATAAATAATTCTGAATAATTTGGGGATTTTGCTGTTGAAGCAAAGGGATCCATTTGGGAATTTATTCCCAAATTTTCCTGCCTGTCGCTAGATGTCACTCCATGCCTTTGGAAGCACAGAAAGGATGAATCCCTTAAAAAAAAAAAAGGGAATTAAACTGTCCAAAGACAGTTGTTTATGAACTAAAATCTGGTGGAGTTCTCTAATTTCAACATAAAATGATGGGGGAAAAAGCAAAAGGAGTTTTCCAATTAAAAAAATGGAATCAGGAGGGAATTATTAAGGGGAGCCACCGTATTTTTCCATGGAATTAATGGAAAATTAATGTGAAAACCCCTGAGATTTAAAGACAAACCTTTGCAGAAGCCCAAAAAACAGCCCCCAAAATATAGGGGGAAAAAAAATTAATAAAATTTATTTCAAATTAATTTTAAAAGAATAAAATTTAAATTAATTAACAATATTCTGGGAATTTTTTTATGGAACAACTCAAAACAACCCAGTCCCTGTGTTCCCTTTTCATCAAGAATTTTTGGGGTTTCATCAGCTGAAAATTCCCTGGGATTTCCAAAGGATTTCATTCCCAAACCTGTCTGTGTGGGACCCCTGCTCCAACTTTTGGGATGATTAAAGGATGTGTAGAAATTAAAAATTCCTCTTAAAAGTTATTGATGCTCCAGGAGCTTCCCAGGAGATTTTTTGTGGGATTGGGAACCGATTCCTCTTTATTTTCAGTGGAAAGATTCCCTGAAATTTAGGGAAGTTTGGAATTCTGTTACACTGAGGAACATCTACTGATGGAAAACATGGGAAAAACGTGGAAAAATCCGGACACTGCTCCAAGGTTTGGAGGAAAGCTCAGAAATCCACTGAGCTCTGGATGTGCCAAGGAATGTCCAGGAAGTTGGGAAGGAGCATCTCCTCATGGAAAGCCACAATTCCCACTTTCTGGTGGTCCCTGTCATTCCCTGCTTCCCTTGACAGCCAAAATCCCGGGAATGTGAGCCCTGTTTATTTTCCACCCTCCAGCGCTCGCAGGGTGGAGCAGCTCCCCCAAAGTTCTGGATCCACGAGGAACAGAAGGGGCTGGAAAATGAAAAATTCCCGATTTTTGAAATAAAGGAAAATGTTGTTGTTGCCGGTGATCAATGGATTTGGGATGGTGCCAAAGGGCTTGGAATCATCACAGCACGAGCCACTGGAAAAACATTTATGCAGAGCTGATCCTGGCCGGGAGAATTCCAAATATTTACTTTGGATATTTATTTTAGGGAAGGACTCGAGCCAGGATGATGGAGCTGGATTGCCAAAATCCCAACGGTTGAGGTGCTAAGAGCCGGAATTCGGGGCCAATCCCTCTGATCTTATCTTGTCTAATTATTTCTCCTTCTTTCCATGCCCTGATCCCACGAAAACAAGTGTCCTGCTCCCCCCTGGGAATGTGCTAGGCTGGATCCAGGCCAGATCCGTGGCTTTGCTAAACTCAAATCCCAGACCGGGATTAATCCTGGAGTTTTGTGCAGTTTCCTGGGTGATTTTTTCTGCCTGGATTTGCAGCTCCTCAGAGTCCAGAGTTTCTCTGCAGATGCCGCTGTCCCTTCCCAAAGGCAAATCCTGCTGGGTTTGGTACAAAAAACATCAGGAGAATCCTCAGCCACACCAGGATCTTCCCAATTTTGAGGTGCTGTACACGAGAAGCTGGAAAAATTGGGAGTTCTCCTGCTTTTCTTTACCATTCCCAGCCCTTTATTCCATAGGGATTCCTGGCTAGGAAGAAGTTCTGGGTTTTTTTCTTCTGTCCTGCAAAGTTCTGCAGGGTGGGGGTCACTCAGCTGCTCCTTGGAATCTTGGAATTAAAGCTGGAAACACATTCCAAGATACGAATCCAAGCATTAACCCAGTCACCACTAAACCGTGTCCCCAAGGGCCACATCCACAGGTTTTTGGGACACTTCCAGGGATGGCGACTGCACCACTTCCCTGGGCAGCCCATTCCAATGGTTGGCCACCCTTTCAGGGAAGAAATATTCCCAAATATCCAACCTCATCCTGCCCTGAGCATTGATTAGTGCAAGGCTGGGCCCTTTTTTGTCCTAAAAACAGCTGGGAGCAGTAAATTGGAGTCAGGACTCCTGGAATCTCCCACTCCATATCCATGCACAGACTTCCCAAATCATGGCCCAGCGCTGTGGATCCATAATTCCAGCAGAACTGAGAGGGAAGAGCTGCTAAAATGAAATTTTTGCCTCAGTTTCTCCCTCAGAACATTGGGAACAAATCGCTCCCCTCAGGCTCTGATCCCAAAGGCTTTGGGCTGCAGGCATGGCTGGATTTAGGGAAGAGCCGGATTATTTTACACTTTATAAAATTCCAATCTGGCTCCTGAAAAGCTCCATCAAAGCCAGAGCCCGTGGCTGGGGAGGTTTCTGAGGACAGGGAGAGGGATAAGAAAACAATAACCGGGATCCAATTTCTTCGGAGTCCCGGGAGAAGATAATTGGAGTCTCCAAGAGCTGCTGATAAGATCAGACTCAGTTGCTATTTTCAGGCTCAGACAGCAGGGCTGGAGACACCGAAATAAATCCTAAAACCTGAGCCCAGGGAGCTGCAGGCTCCCAAAGAGCTCTTTCTCCAAGGAAATCCATAAATTTTGCAAGGTGTGGGATACCGGGATTGGCCTGGCCCGGTTGTCCTCGGGGGCACCTCAGGGGTGGCAGATGGGGAAGGACTGAGGGGAAAAGGAGGAATTGAAGGGGGACAACGACCTTGCTTTTAATTCCAAGAGGAATTTTATCCTCCTTGGAGTGTCCCAGCAGCAGCTCCCTGCTGCAATTCCTTCTGGGAGAGAGACAGGGAACAACCAGAGCCGTGTTTAGTCCGGGGCAGGAGGCTGGAAAAGCAATTCCTGAGTGGACTCACGGTCTCCTGAAGGCACCTGATCCTGGCAGTGGCTCCAAATGGAACCTCAGGCATCACCTGGGGGAAGATAAAATAAACCTGGATTAGAAAACCTGGAGAGGGACTAATTCCAAGCTTAAAATTCCTATGGAATTTGGGGACAGACCCAGGCTCTTCACAGTGGCCGTGGCAGGACAAGGGACGATGGGCACAGTGACACGAGAGGGATTCAAACTGGATTAAAAGGAATTGTCCTCATCATTCCACAGTAAATTATTGGATCAGCTTGGCCAGGGACGTTGTGGAGTCTCCAACATTTCAAATCCAAGTGGATAAATCCCTGAATAACCCCAGAGCTGCCCCCACTTGGAGCAGGAGGCACCTCCAGAGCTTTTTCCAGCGTTAATTATCCCAGGATTGACAGCAATCCTGCCTCCCCTCACCCCTGGATGTGCCAGGGCTGCTGACAGAGGAGGGGATACCTCAGCAGCACCAATGCTTGGGATTATCCCATTTTTCCTCCCTTGGGTCCACGCTGGGAGCACCCCACCCCATCCATGTGGATCTGGTCATTCCCTGCCCCTGACAGTTGTTTATCCCAAAACATTTGGCTCTCGATGCCTTCCAGATGAAATCAGACATCAAAGGCCCCACATTTCCTTCCCTCCCTCTGCATTCCCCTTCCACATCCAGCCCATGGCCTGTATTGATCAGGGATTTCTCCATGGATTGGGAAGAGCAGCTTGGGAGGAAAAGGACAGGCAGGAGCCAGGAGCAGGTTGGGAATGGCTGCAGATTCCTGGATTGGGGAATTGGGAGAGGCTGAGTTGGCAGCAGCAGCAGGAGAATGGAATTATGCAGAAAACACAGGAAAATCCAGCGGTAGGAATATCAAACAGGTACCAGTGGGAAGGTTTTGTCCTTGCAAATGGGATGGAAAATTCCAGGCCAGTTCCCGCAGGAATTTGGGAGCCAAAGGGAGCTGCTTCCATTTCATCCCAATCCTAAATGGGGCTCCCGTGAGCAGGGAACCCCCAGGCTCGCCCTCCCCTCACAGCATCCCTGCTGGAAAGGTTCCTGGATTTGGGGAAAGGGTTCCTGGATATCAGGGAAAGCTTCTTCCCCCAGAGGGTGCTGGGGCCCAGAACGGGATCCTCAGGGAATGTCACATTCCCAAGGCCGCCAGAGCTCCAGGAGTTTTTGGACAACGCTCTCAGGTGGGATTTTGGGGTGTCCCGAGCAGGAATAAGAGTTGGACTCTGATCCTGTGGATCTTTCCAGCTCAGGATATTCCCAAATTCCATGATTCCAAGTGTCCCAGTGTCGCCATTCCTTGAATTATTCCCGCTGTGCCCTTCCCTTCCCCTCCTGCCCGAGCACAGCCCGTGATTCCCTGATTTCCCTGGCAGGGAACACGCAGCCCCTTCCCTGCAATCAGGGAGTGTTTATCCCACCACTTCCCTTTCCATGGGAGGCCCGTGGCTTTTCCATTGCTTTTCCATGGCTTTCCAGACATCAAACAGCTCATTTCCCTTGGCTTTTGTCCGTGAAATGGGCTGGAACAGAGGCTCATAAACAACTGGATCAGGAATGCTGAGGTTGATTTAAAAGCCAGGAATTTTTTTTCCTGTCCTTTCTTAACACTTTAAATCCAACTTTTTTTTCAAACATTTTGCCCGTTCCCATCTCTGGTTTTGCAGAGCAGGAAAGGGAAAGTGAGGAAAAGATAAAAGTAAGGACAGAAATTGGGATGAAATGATCCTTCAAGGATTCTTGGGATCACCCTGCAGTGCTGGGAGGATCCTGCCCTGGTTGGGAACGGCGGATCCAGGTGAGGAATTTTTTCCCTGTTTTTCTCTTTTCCTGGGCAAATCCAGAACAATCCAGTGAAAGGAGCTTGGGCAAAGAACATTTTATTGGAGCTGCCCTGGGGAACAACAGCATCCAGGTGGTTCATTGAGGATCCCGAAGGGCTTTTCCAACCTTTGATTCCCAGATTTGGCAGGGATTGGGGCCCTCAAGAGCCCACCCAGATTTCCAGCCAGAACTGGAGAGACCTTCAACATTCCTGTGCTTCCCCTTGGACATTTTGGGACTCCAAACTACCTGTCAGAGCTTTTTCCCTCTCATTCCTACAAAAAAGTGGGAATGAAGAAGGCAATTCCTGTGGCTTGGGGGCTTGGGCAGGGTATAGAATACGTAGATAAAGAATTTGGCTGGGAAAATTTCTTCTAGTCCAGATCCAGCTGCTTGTCCCTGCCCAGCTCTGCTGTTTGCAAGCCAGAGTCCCAAAATTCCATTTTTCCATCCCTCCGAGATGGAGGATTTGGGCTGGCAAGTGGAATTTACCTCACATTTATGCCCATAATCCATAAAATAATCGCTGCAGCATCCTCCTGCTGCCTCCCTCCTCCTACAGCGTCCCTCCCTCGTCCTTGGGGAATGTTGGAGAGGGAACAGCCTTGTCACTACCTGGGAATTGCACTAATTGGGATATTTGGGATATTTAATCCCTGCTGCTGAAACCATCCCAGGCTGCTTGATAAAAGACCCCAGTGTCACGAACACAGAGGAGTTGTTCATGCCAGGGGCTGCTCCGGGTGATGGCTCCAGCCTGGCTGGAGGGAAAAGCTGTTATTAGGGAATTAAAGCGGCACAGACGACGTTCCAGCAGGGCTCCATCCAACCCACACGGGGCTGGGAGCAGGGAACTGCAGCCCGGGGTGAGCCTGCCAGGGGTTCGGCATTCCCAGGGAACGGGGGACAGGATCAGGGGGTCACCCTGCTCCTCCCCGGGGCTGGGACCCCCAAAATTCCTGTGCCTGCAGCCTTCCCAGAATGGATCTGAGCTCACAAACCCTGGGAAAAGGCTCCGTGATCCATTAGGAGAAGGCTCTGTGATCCACTAGGATGAAGCTCCAGGATCCCTTAGGATAAAGCTCCGTGATCCATTAGGAAAAGGCTCCAGGATCCCTTAGGATAAAGCTCCAGGATCCCTTATGGAGAAGGCTCCGTGGTCCCTTAGGACAAAGCTCCAGGATCCATTAGGATAAAGCTCCGTGATCCATTAGGACAAAGCTCCAGGATCCATTAGGATAAAGCTCCGTGATCCATTAGGACAAAGCTCCAGGATCCATTAGGATAAAGCTCCGTGATCCATTAGGACAAAGCTCCGTGATCCATTAGGACAAAGCTCCGTGATCCATTAGGAGAAGACTCCAGGTTCCATTAGGAGAAGACTCCAGGTTCCATTAGGATAAAGCTCCAGGATCCCTTAGGAAAAGGCTCCGTGGTCCCTTAGGATAAAGCTCCAGGATCCATTAGGACAAAGCTCCAGGATCCATTGGATCCCACGTCCTCACCCAGAACTGGTGAACTACCAATTTAACTGCTTTAACTCCTACCAGGACGCATCTCCTGCTTTTCCTGGATTTCCTGGGCAGAATTCCAAGCTGTTTGCTCCCATCTGGAATCCAGACAGCCATGGCAGATGTTCCCCCTAATCAGAGCCTTCCAGATGTCCTCAGCCTCGGGACGTTTGTCTCACCCAGACAAAATGCCCAAAAACTTCCCTCCAAATCCCAAATCCAAGAGGGAAACACCATTCCTGGGATTGCCCGAGCCCAAACCCAGCTGGGAAAGGCCCTGCTGGAATTTGGGAGGCTCCTTATCCCAAAGATCTCCCAGTGCTTTGATAACCTCATCAGGCCTCTGTGAGGATTCCAGAAATCCCACTCAGGATTCCCTTGGCAGCAGGAAAACTGAAATTTTGGGAAGAAAAAGCATTTGCCCTGGGAAAAGCTGAGCCTTATGGAATAAACCCAAATATTGGGACCTATTATTAATGAATTATCAATTATTTGGGGTCCCAAGATGGGATGCTGGAAGGGAATTTTGGATTTTTATACAGGCAGTGAGGCCTGGAAAACAAATCGGGAATCTGGATTTGGATTTTCCAGTTGAAATAAATCCTAATCTTGGGCTCAACCTCCCCAAAAGCATTCCCAGTGTGGCACCCTCTCCTCCCCACTGCAGGTTCTGTGGCCCATTTTCCATCTGTTTCCAGCTAAAAAAAGATGGGAAGGAAAAAACCCCCCCTCATTCCCAAGGAATTATCCCAAGAAATCACCAACACACAATTTCCCCCACAGGAATTATCCCAAGAAATCACCAACACACAATTCCCCCCAAGGAATTATCCCAAGAAATCACCAACACACAATTCCCCCCCAAGGAATTATCCCAAGAAATCACCAACACACAATTCCCCCCCAAGGAATTATCCCAAGAAATCACCAACACACAATTCCCCCCCAAGGAATTATCCCAAGAAATCACCAACACACAATTCCCCCCCAAGGAATTATCCCAAGAAATCACCAACACACAATTCCCCCCCAAGGAATTATCCCAAGAAATCACCAACACACAATTCCCCCCCAAGGAATTATCCCAAGAAATCACCAACACACAATTCCCCCCACGGAATTATCCCAAGAAATCACCAACACGCAATTCCCCCCACGGAATTATCCCAAGAAATCACCAACACGCAATTCCCCCCCAAGGAATTATCCCAAGAAATCACCAACACACAATTCCCCCCACGGAATTATCCCAAGAAATCACCAACACACAATTCCCCCCACGGAATTATCCCAAGAAATCACCAACACACAATTCCCCCCCATGGAATTATCCCAAGAAATCACCAACACGCAATCCCCCCCAAGGAATTATCCCAAGAAATCACCAACACACAATTCCCCCCACGGAATTATCCCAAGAAATCACCAATTCCAGCCACGCCTGCTGAAGCTGCAGCTGCACCCCCAAGTGATTCCTGCCAGGACCACGCTCCTGGAAAAGATTTTTCCCTAGTTTTTTTAAACTTGGAATCCATTTCTCCCTCTTTTTGATTTTCCTTGCATCCCAAACGTGCCCAGGCCTCCGGTGTTTACTTTGGGAACAATGGAAAACTCCTGGCTCTCCCTCACAGGAGGCCCAGGCCTTTCTTCTCCAGCCTAATTAGAGTTCCTTCCATGGCTAATTAAATCCCCCAGGGAATGAATCCAAATTTCCTGCAATGAAAATCAGCTGGATTCGCTCTGGGCACAGCCAGGCTCCCGTGCTCTGCTCTCCAAGGCTGGAATCTCCTCTTCCCCACAGGGAAATACTCTGGGATTGCACAGCTTCCAAGGAATTCTGTCACCTTTCCCCCTCTTCCCTGCTTTTTGGGATTTTAGGCAATTTTATTTCCAAGCAGAACAGTCAGAATTTAACTTTATTCTTCTTTATTTCTGATTTGACCTCTCATTCCTTGCTGGAATTTTCCCATTCCCACTTTTATTCCTTGTTGACTTCCCCAGCTTTGGGAGTAAACTGGGATATAAATACGGAAATAGGATCCCTTTCTTTATCCCACAACTCAGGGTCACTGCTTGATTCCCCCTGACTCAGCTATTCCCACAAAATTCTCTCTCTCATTAGGAATAAATCTGTGGAAATAATAAATAAAAAATAGGGAAATAAGAGCTTGGAAATGTTCTGACTACTCTGAATTCCCATATTTTCCACCAAGGAATGTCCCCCAGTCCCTTTCAGGAGAGCTCCCATCATTTTGGAGTCGATTTTTCCTGCTGGTGCAGCCCTAGGGTTGGGAGAAATTCCCAGGATTTAGACACCAGTTGCAGTGAGTTGGGGAATTCTCTTTAGTCCCCTTTTCCCCTAAAACAACTCAAGGAAATGGAATTTTCTACCTTTACATGGGATTTAATTTCCCAGTTAATGAGGGAATGAGGGAAAGATTGGCAGCAGATAAATCCCAAAATCCACCTCAGGACACTGACAGGCCCTGGAGAATCCCAGACAGGGATTTGCAGCCCTGTCAGCCTGACTCCCATACAGGCCTTTCCCAGGCCTGGATAAATCCCACCTGGACACATTTCCAAGGATTCTCTGCTTCCCTGAGAGAGGGAAAAGTCCCTTTTGTGAGGGCTGGAGCAGCAAACCCTGCAATTCCATCCCACCTGAATCCTTCTGGGATTCCACAGCATCCCAGCACAATTCCAGCCCTCATTCCTTCCCTCCCAGCAGGAACGAGACCAAGATTTTCAGCAGATAAATCCCAAAATCCACCTCAGGAGACTGACAGGCCCTGGAGAATCCCGAGGCAGGGATTTGCAGCCCTGTCAACCTGAGCAGGAACCTCCAGACAAAATAAACACCCAGGAGGGAATATTTATTTTAGTGCACATTCCAGACTCTCGGATTTCTGGCAGTTGGACTCCAGTGCTCCTGGAATCCCGAGCCAAACACGACAGCCACTCCGTGCTCCCTCCGGCTCCTTTCCCTGGGAGCTGCTGTCTCCCGGGAATCAGCTCTGTCACCTTCCCCAAAGGGAATTTTTCCACTTGGGATTTGCCCACGCAGAGCAATGTTTGGGAATTGGCACGAGGATTTTGTGTGGATTCACTCCTGTGGGGCAGGGAGATGTGGGAGCAGGTTTGGGAGCTCATCCCAGCCTTTCCCTGGCCTGGGATCTGCCCAGGACAGATTTCATTCCCTGCTGTTTACACTGAGCTCAGAGTGATAAATTCAGCTGCTCCCTCAGACCAGCCAGGAAGGATTTCAAATCAAGCAAGGAATCATCATATGGAAATTCCTGGAATCTGGGAGTGACAATGGATTTCAGAGGGTTTTATTTCCCTGTTTGTCTTTTCCCTTGGGATTTTTTTTAGGACTTCTCTGAAGTGAGCAACACTTCAGTGGTCTCGTTTCTCTCCAGGCCTTTGGAGCAGAGGAGCTCTGGAAATGTCCTTCCTGAGGGACTGAACAGATGGAATAAAGGAGAAATCTTGGATATGGAAAACATCCTGCTTGATTTTTGCAGACACCACAGCCCAGGCCAGAGGAGACTCCAGATTTTGGGGAGTTTCTCCAAATCCCAAGATCCAACCGCATTCTGGTCTTTTTGGGGGTGTCCTGTGCCGGGCCAGGAGTTGGATGATCCTTGGGGATCCCTTCCAGCTCTGGATATTCTGGGATTCCTATGGAGATCCAAAAGGTCCGGGAAAAGAACTGCCCTTCATGAGCTCAAGTTCTTTTTTTGGGAAGTATCAACCACCTGGAAGTGAATTCCAGGGATTTAGATCCAGCTAGATCTGGACCTCAAAGACTTTTCTGTCTGGAAGAGCCAGTGCTGGCCCAAGCAGCTTTTCCAGGAGCACTGGCACTTCCCAAAATATTGAATTCCCTTTTCCAGGCAGCCAGGCTTGGGACAGGTGTGGGAATCATTAAAATCTAAGGAAAAAAACCATCCCTAAAATCCAATTTTGAATTAAAAGTGCTGAGTGAATGGTTGGGCTTGGTGGGCTCAGAATTCCAGAATTATTGGGTGATTCTCCAGGGCCTCTCCTCCCTGCTGTTCCCAGATTTTTGCCTCGTTCCAGGGGTTTGGTTAAATTTCCAGCTGGCAGAGGTGGGGATCTGCTGGATCTGAGATCTCCAGGACCTGGCAATGGATCCCCCCCAGTGCCCAACTGTGCTGGAAACTGGGAAAACTGGTTTAGTGCTCCCTGAGCAAACACAGCTTGGAGATCCCTTGGATTTTGGCTTTATTCCCTATGGAAAAGCTGGAAAAATCGCCCACTTTGTTTTCAGGGCTGCTGGGAGGAGCTCAGAACAAGAGGGGCACGTGCAGGGGCAGAGCACAGGCTGCGTAATCAGCGTTAATTAATGAATGAATTAATTACTGGGGCTCTGCTGGCAGGCACCCAACGCTCCGGGAGGGGTGGGAAGGCGCCAAATTCCAAAATCCAGGCTCGGAGCTCTCTGTATCTCCAGGATGGGAGCAGTTGAGAGGGGAGGGAGGGTTTGGGGGGGATTTTGGTTTATTTTGGGGTCAATTTCCATGATTTTAGGGGAGTTTTGGGGGATTCTGGGGGGATTTGGGGAAGGATTTTGGGGCTACCGGTGCCCCCACCCCAAAAACTGCAGGTGCTGGACGGGGCCAGACTGCTCAGGGACAACCTGGAATGGGGGAAGATTGGGAATTTGAGGGGTTTTGGGGGGTTTTATGGGAATTTGGAGGGATTTTATGTGATTTTGGGGGGAGTATCCCCTCAGGGGATTGAGGGAAGACAAACCCTGCACTTGTCACTCACGTGGGAGAGGCTGAGGTGTCCCAGGTTCTGTCCCCATGGAGAGATGGATCCTGAGGGAGATTTTGGAGGAGGAGGCTCCTTATCCCAAAGGGAAACTAATGGAAAATGAAAAATGATGATGATTAAAATCATTATTGATAAAAATAATTAATAATAAAAACCACAGCAGCTTTCGACCCCTTTTCTCCACATGAAAATCCAAAATAGGTGCTCAGGACCCACAGAGAAACTGAGGTAAAAAATTCCTAAAATCTGGATTTTTTTTCTCTCAGCTGCCAGAGGAATTCCTCCCTGTGAGGGTGGGAATGGAATTCCCAGAAAAACTGTGGCTGCCTCATCCCTGCAAGTGTCCAAGGCCAGGCTGGGATACTGGAAGGTCCCTGCCCATGGTGGGGGTGGAATGGGATGATCTTTAAATCCCTTCTATCCCAAACCATTCCATACTCACTGATCCCAAAAGCTTTTCCAGGCTTATTCCAAGGATTTCATCTCCAACAGGAGAGAAATAAACGGGAGCAAAGTGCTGGAAATGCGAGTGGGTTGTGTTTGTTCCTGAGGGAGGCCCGGCCAGACCACACAGCTCTGTTATCCAGGTGGAATTTTTTGGGATAAAACGGACACAATTCCGGGTTTGTTTCCCTGCTCCATAAATCCAGCACCTGTGTGGTCCCTGCAGGAACAGCACAGCCCGGATTTTCCCATCCCCAGCCTCTTCCCAAGGATTTGAAGGTGATGTTGTTGCTGGTTTTGGGAGAATTCTCCACGTGGAATAACACCAGGGCCTGGAGGGAAAAATTCCCACCCTCTTTTCCCTGCTATTCCTGGTGGGAATTTACCCTGGGTCCCCACTTCAGGTGGTCCCAAAATCCTTCCCCAAATCCCTCAAAAATCCCCTAAAACTCCCCTAAAATCACTAAAATTGACCCCAAAATAAAGCAAAATCCCCCCCAAACTCCCCATCCCCCCAAACTGATCCCAGAATCCCCCCAGTCACAAAAAATTCCCACAAAATCAGACAAAAAATCCCCAAAATTCTGCTAAAACCCCCCCAAATCCCCCCAACCCTCCCAAATGTCCCTAAATGCCTTCAAAATTCCTTAAAAATCATCCCAAAATCACAGAAAGTTCCCATTAAATCACCCCAAATGAAACCAAAACCCCCCAAATGCCTCAAAAGTCCCCCAAAAAATCCCAAATCCACCCAAAATCCCCTAAAACCACCCAAAAATCCCCCAAAAATGACATAAAATCCCCCCAAAATCATCAATATTCCCCAAAAAAATCACGGGAAGGGAAGGGAAGGGAAGGGAAGGGGAAAGGGGAAAGGGGGAAGGGGAAAGGGGAAAGGGGAAAGGGGAAAGGAAAGGGGAAAGGAAAAAAGGAAAGGGGAAAGGAAAAAGGAAAAAAGGAAAGGGGAAAGGAAAAAGGAAAAAAGGAAAGGGGAAAGGAAAAAGGAAAAAAGGAAAGGAAAAAGGAAAGGAAATCCCCTCCCCACATTTTTACCCCCAACTCCTCCTCCTGCTCCCCCAAATCTCCTCCGTGGCCCTCAAAGCTCTCCCAGATCCCATTTTTATCATTCCCAGCCCGAGGGATCCGTGGCCCATCCAGGGTGGGCAAACAAACTCCTCATCCCAGCCAAGCACGGCCCAGCCTCGGCTCCAGCCAGGAATTTCCAGCCAGGATGGAGCCAGACACATTTACATTCCTGGAGCTGAGTAAAACCCTAATCCTTCGGAAGATTTGCAGGCTGAGCTCTCCCCCAGGTTCCCTTTCTGCCCTGCAGCAGAACTTCCCAAGAAGAAAGGGCTGGAAATTTGGGAAAGGGGGGTTTGTCCCAGTTTTTCGGAGGCATTTTCACTGATTTTAGGATTTCCAGGTTTTCACCTCTACGGATGAAGGGATTTTTCCTCCCCCCTCCTTGTTTTCCCAGCAGTGTGTGGAAGGAAAATCTTCCAAATAGGAACAATTCCATGGCAAAGACAGCATGGGAATTCCAGAGGTTTGGCTCCAGTAAAACCAGTAACAACCAGTGACTCAACACCCAGGGTTGTCCCAATCCTGATCCCTTTAAAATTCCATTTTTCCCTGCTGGTTCTTGCCCAAAATCGTCACTTTCCATCCCAGTTAGAGAATTCCACCAATTTTCATGGCATTCCTTGTGTTCTGCTCCTCACCTCCCATTCCAGAGGGTGGAATTCTTCTGGGCACAGCCTCGGAAATCACAAGAAGGACAATTCCAGCCTAATTAACTCAATGAATGCCAAAAATTTGGGAAGCCCTCCCAAGTGACCCCTCAGGGAAATGTCACCCACAGCATCCACCCTGCGGGCATTCCCGTCTGGAAAAGCAGAGAATTCCAACCTTAAATTAGCATTTACACCTTACATTTTTTGGGAATGGCCAGGTTTGGGCAGAATTCCTGGGAGCACCAGGTGCAGGAGCACATCCAAGCCCATTCCTGCCCCTTTTTGGGCTGGATTTTGCCACAGGAAGTCCATCCCATGGGAAATAATCCCATCCTGAAATAACGGGAATATTTCCTCTGGGAGCTCTGCAGGTTTATTTATTCCCTTTTCAGCCCTACCTTGGCAGTGGGGAGTTGATCCAAATAAATTCTGGGAATACTGATGGAATGAGCCGGTTTGCCTCCATTTTTAACCCTTGATTCCCACATCAAATCCTCCCTGGAAGGAGCAGGGGATCCACCTGCAGGAACAAAGTCAGCAGGAGAGGTTGGAGCTGACATTTGGAAGGAAAAACCATGGAAAAGCTGCTGGGAATGTTGATGTGGGAGCGTGGCCAGTGAGAGACCCTTTAAGGTTCTCCCAAAATTCTGGATTTGGGGATTTTTTTTTAAGGAGAGAGAAAGCAGAAAAGCGGGAAAAGTCCCATGCCATGGGCAGTGCTGCCCATTCCTGCT
This sequence comes from Corvus cornix cornix, assembly GCF_000738735.6. NCBI lineage: Eukaryota > Metazoa > Chordata > Aves > Passeriformes > Corvidae > Corvus > Corvus cornix. Next base: position 5,123,137 of record NC_046350.1, on the reverse strand, counting down.
TTAATCCTGACTCCAAACAATTCATTCCTGCACTTTCCCTGCAGGCCTGGGCACTGTGTGAAAGCATCCCAGAGTTTTCCACAGCTTTCTCCCTGCTCTCCTTATCCCTCCACGGCATTTTCCAGAAGCCTGAAATGGGATTTTGAGGGAGAAACCTCGGAATTCCTGTCAAGTTCCTCCGGGTGCCACGGCAAATGAGGAATTTGCTGTCCAAACCACACAGCCCGAGCTGGCCCCGCTCCCGCTGCTCCGACCTCCTGATGTGTTTTCCTTTCCCCTCCACTTCATTCCCTGTGGCCAATCCCAAGTGTTGCACATCCATGAATCATGGGTTTCCCACAAAACCAGCATTTTTTTGGGGGAGAATCAGCTGCTTTTCCAGACAAAAATCTAGGAAATGACGGATCCTGGCTCCCTGAGGCATCGGTGGAATGAGGGGTGACTGTTCCTTCCCACACGGAGCAGTGGGAGATTCCGGAATTTACTGATGAATTCCTGAATTTGCTGATGAATTCCTGAATTCCTGAGGAGTCTGGGTTGAAGGGATTTAAATCCCATCCTATCCCACCCCATCCACGGGCATTTTCCACTATCCCAGGTTGCTCCAACCTGGCCTTGGACACTTCCAGGGATGGGGCAGCCATAAATTCTCCGGGAATTCCATCCCAGGGCCTCCCCACCCTCACAGGAAGGAATTTTTTCCCATTTTTTCCCACCTAAACGTCCCCTCTGGCAGTCTGAACCCATTCCCTGTGTCCTGCAACTCCAAAACCCCTCTCCAGGCTCCTTGGGAGCCCCTTACAAAACTGAGGATGGGATTTCTTCCCATGGATCCTTCCCTCTGCTCTTCCCTAGGGAATATTCCCATATTAGGCCCTCAAACCCCTCATTCCCAAACTCTTCCCACTCCAACCCTCCCCATTTCCCTCCTTTTATATTTTCTGGGTGCAAAATTCCACTGAAACAGCCCCAAAAGTGGGTGCTGGGAGCAGCTTTTCCCAGCCCATCCCTTTTCCCTGCCCACAGATTCGATCCCAGAGGAATTGTGCTGCTCCCGAGGCAGGAAAACAAACGCTGGGAAAAGGGTGTTAAAAGCTCCCGTCTCGCCCCAGCACCCAGACAGCGCTGAAAGCCGAATTCCTGCCAGATAAAGCCCTTGGAGAATTCCCGGGATTGACAGGCGGAGAAAGGGAGGGAAAATCCCGGCTCCAGCCCGCTCAGGCGAGCAGGACGAGCCCCATCCCCCGGGATAACCCCGGGCAGGGATGTGGCGCCTGCAGGGAATTAAAGCTGTTTACAAGGACAGGGAGGGATGGATTTGATGGGAATCAGCTCTCCCAGGGAAAATTGGGATCGTTATTTCATTCCTGGCGTGTCCTGGCGCCGTGCCCAGGCTGGCCGGCTTCGGTGGAAACGACGGAAAAATGGATATTCCCAAAACTTTCTCGTTTCTCAGCTCCTCGCTTCCCAAGGTTTGCTTTGATCCTGTGGAGCATCACCGGGAGCGGCTCCTTGAGGCTGGAAGTGGAAGGGAAAAGCTCCAAAATCCGCGTGGATTTGGACACGGAAAACTCCAAACTCCCTGGAATCAGCTGGGAGCCGCCCCCACACCACTTCCATTCCGTCCCCTCTCCTGTTTCCATTTTTCACTTTTCCTTTCCCATTTTATCCCCTTCTTTCCAAGGCTTTTTTCTTGGGAAATCCAATATCCCGTGACCGAGGTCCCCCCTCACCTCCCGTCCCCTCCTGCTCTTTGATCCGCAGATCAAAGTGACACCAAGGAAATCCACACGTGGGGGGAAAAGAAAACAGCTCCTGAAAAAATGGGAATTTTGAGAGAATTCCCGCACTTTTGAGGGCCCCACACGCAGCTCCAATCCCTGATTCCCTGGAAAATATCCCTGAGTGACCAATTTGGGGATAATCTGGGAAGCCCCAAGCTCAGATTTGTGGTGAAAAGGATGATTTTGGTCTGCCAGGAAAATTCCTCAGGCCCTTATTCAATTATTGCCGCCTTTCCAGGGGATTTTGGGATGCTGTGCCAGCCTGGAAGTGTGTGAGGAATGGAGGAGCTTTGTCCCACCATGGAAAAAATTCCATGTTCTCCTCATGCATTCAAGGCAGGGCAGGGAATGGGAATGGGTGGGAAGCTGAAACTCCTTTTTCTCCCTGGAATTCCTGGGAGCTGTGAATTCCCAGTGATCCCAGCAAAGTGCCCCAAAGAAGAGGGATGTGCTCATCCCAAAAGAGGCAGATTTGCATCCCAGATTCCTCATCCCACATCCCAATCCCGCAGGGGGATTGATCAGCTCCAAAACACTCAGGACACGCAGCGTGGAAGGGAATTAAAGGTTTATCCCGGATTTTTCCAGCTTTAACAACTCCACGGGAGACTGGGAAGGGACGTGGAGGGAGGAGCAGCTGGAAAATCCCTTTATCCCTGTGCTGGGAGAGCGGGCAAGAGTCCCCAGGGCTGCAGGGGGATGTGGTTGTGCAAGATCGCAGCCCAGCATTCCCATTTTTCCGCCGTGCCTGGGGTTATCCCGGGAAGCACCTGCCGTGGAGGTGCCAGACAGAGATGATATCGGAGTTTTGGCACCCAGACCCGCATTCCTCCGCAAAGCCAATTTAAATTCCTCACTCCAAGAGCTCCTGGAGCCAAGAAAAAAAACAGGAATTGAAAGAAAAAACAACAAATCAGTTTGGATCCAAAGTTTCCTTGTGTTGTTCCCGGGTGTGAGGCTGAAATGAGGTTCTGGGAGAGTTCCCAGTGGGAATTGCAAGGAGCAGAGTGGGAACAAGGAGGATTTATGGGATTGTGAGGAAAAATGCTCCTGCCTTGTTCCCATCCTCATCCTCCAGCATCTGCAGGCATGGATTCGCTTTTATTCCCAACTATGGAAAAGAGGCTCCTTCCCAGATCAAGGGAGGTGCAAGAATTCCCTTGGGATGAGGGTTGGGATCATGGAATTTTATTTCTGGACTGGGCTCCCCTCCCTGTTGTGTTGTAGCAGGGATTTGTCTGGAATAAAAAAAGAAAAAAAAATTTAAAAAGAACCAAATAAAACTAAAAAAAAAATTAAAATATAAAAATAAAAATTAAAAAGATAAAAATTAAAAAGATTAAAATGAAATCAATAAAAAGAAGCCTAAAAATACAACATTAAAATTATAAAAATGAAAGTTAAAAGCATAAAAATAAAAATAAAACCAAAAAAGGAAACCTAAAAATAGAAAAATACAATAAATAAATTATTATTGAAAATACAAAAATTAAAATATAAAAAGTAAAATATAAAAATTAAAATATAAAAATTAAAATATTAAAAAACCCCAATGCAAATAAACCTAAAAATATAAAAATAAAATTATTAAAATTAAAATTAAAAATATTTTTTTAAAAATTTAAAATGTAAAAATAATCCTTCCCACAGGGCCAGGCACCTCTGGATGAAAATATTGCTCAGGAACCAGATCCATGTTTTCTTTTTCCACCTGTTTTTTGTGTGGATACAGTGATAAGAGACAACAACCACCCACAGAAATTCCTGGTGATTCCCAGATTTTTAGGGAATCAGGTTGTGCCTCTGCTGTCTGTATGCAATAAATCCTAACTGAACCTCCCGAGGGCTGGGATACATCCAACTTCCTACAGATTTCATGGAAGAGATAAAAAAGCATCCAGGTAAAAGCAGGGAGTCTAGGAATCTCCTCAGGAAAAGGAACTGTCCCTCAAACCAGGAATCCTGAATTCTTCCCCAAATCTCCCTCAAACCAGGAATCCTGAATTCTTCCCCAAAGCAGGAATCCCAAACTCCCCCTCAAATCTGAGAATCCTGAATTCTTCCCCAAGCCCAGGAATCCTGGAATCCTCAGCTCTTCCTCAAACCCAGGAATCCTGAACTGTCCCTCATACCCGGGAATCCTGAATTCTTCCTCAAACCAGGAATCCCAAACCCTCCCTTAAACCAGGAATCCCAAACTCTCCCTCAAACCAGGAATCCTGAATTCTTCCTCAAAGAAGGAATCCCGAACTCTCCCTCAAATCTGGCAATCCTGAATTCCTCCCCAAACCAGGAACCCTGAACTGTCCCTCAGATTCGGGAATCCCGAACTCTCCCTCAAATCTGGGAATCCTGAATTCCTTCCCAAACCAGGAACCCTGAACTGTCCCTCATACCCAGGAATCCTGAACCCTCCCTCAAACCAGGAATCCTGAACCCTCCCTCATACCCGGGAATCCTGAATTCTTCCTTAAACCAGGAATCCCGAACTCTCCCTCAAATCTGGTAATCCTGAATTCCTTCCCAAACCAGGAACCCTGAACTCTCCCTCAGATCCGGGAATCCCGAACTCTCCCTCAAACCAGGAATCCTGAACCCTCCCTCAGATCTGGGAATCCCGAACTCTCCCTCAAACCAGGAATCCTGAACCCTCCCTCATACCCGGGAATCCTGAATTCTTCCTTAAACCAGGAATCCCGAACTCTCCCTCAAATCTGGGAATCCTGAATTCCCTCCCAAACCAGGAACCCTGAACTCTCCCTCAGATCCGGGAATCCCGAACTCTCCCTCAGATCCGGGAATCCCGAACTCTCCCTCAAACCAGGAATCCTGAACCCTCCCTCAGATCTGGGAATCCCGAACTCTCCCTCAAACCAGGAATCCTGAACTCTCCCTCATACCCGGGAATCCTGAACCCTCCCTCAAACCAGGAATCCTGAACCCTCCCTCATACCCGGGAATCCTGAATTCTTCCTTAAACCAGGAATCCCGAACTCTCCCTCAAATCTGGCAATCCTGAATTCCTTCCCAAATCAGGAACCCTGAACTCTCCCTCAAACCAGGAATCCTGAGCCTTCCCTCAGATCCGGGAATCCCGAACTCTCCCTCAAACCAAGAACCCTGAACCCTCCCTCAGAGCCGGGAATCCCGAACTCTCCCTATCTCCACCCCAAGCAGCCACGTCCGCCATTTCACGCGGCCATTCCATGGATTTAGCCCCACTGGGATAGAGCACGAGGAGCGGGGATTTTCGGGAAGCAGGGAAGCTCCAGCGGGGGCCCCAATGTCCCCTCGTGTCCCCTCAGCCGCGGGGCTGAGCCGTTCCCGGCAGGGCTCTCCCTCAGCCCCGGCTCTTATCAGATCCCGGAGCGGGATAATGGCTCTTATCAGATCCTACCGCTCCCTCATCCAGCCGCAGGCTCCAGCTCCTGTTTGTTTAAAGGCACAGGAATGTCCCGCACGGAGGCAGCGCTGGCATTCCCTCCTTTCCCTGGAAGGGAGAAGGGTGAATCTGGGAGCGCGGAGCAATTCCAGGGATGCCAGAACTTCGGGAGCCAGCCTGGCTCCGCGCTGCTCCCGGCTGATCCCAAAAGGGGACGTTTGGCCTGGCACGGAGATCCAGAGGGGTGGGAATGAACCTTTCCAAGGTCCTTCCAGGGAGAATTTGATGTGGGAATCAAGGGTTAAAACTGGAGGAAAACAAACTCATTCCATGCTAAGGCATGAGTGTTCCCAGAATTTATTTGGGAATCAGTGCCAAGGGCTGAAAAGGGAGCAAATGAACCTGCAAAGCTTCCAGAGGAATTATCCCAAATATTTTAGAGTTCCAGCTCCAGGAATTCTATCCTATGAAGGAAAATTTTTTTTCCAGTCGTGGGGTGGAAAAAAATCCCTTAAAACCCAAATGAGAGAGGCCAAGGTGAGTGCAGGAGGCTCTGCCTGCAGGGACACCAGGTCATGGAATCATGGAATATTCCGAGTTGGGAAGGACCATGAATTCCAGCTCCTGGTGGATGAGGCACAGAAGGAATGAGGGATCCTGCCCCAGGTGGCTGGAATAACATTCCTGCTTTTCCATTCTCCCACATTCCAGTGTGTGCCCCCTCAGGATACAACAACCATCCCAAAAAAACCTCCAAAGGAATCCAGGGAAGGCAATGGCAGCTCCCTGTGCCTCCTGTAAAGACACCCCCGGGAATCTCCATCCCTCCATAAAACCCCAAATCCCAAACCTGGCTGGGGACATTTGCCCTGTTTGAGGTCGTTGCTGGTTGTCATTCCTGGTTTTTTGAGCTCCCAGCACCCTTTCTCTGGGAAAAAAAAAGCAGGATTTGGTAATTCCAACAGCCCTGGAGAACTTCACCTGAAACCAAACCAAGCAAAGCAGCCCAGACTTCACCATCCTGGAAAAGTTCATCACATTCCAAGTGGGACATTCCCTGTCTGGTTTTAGGGATCATTTTCAGCCACTTTTTCCCAGCTTTTCCCAGTTTCCCTTCCACCTGGAGCCACCTGCAGAGGGTTCTCCCTTCTCCTCACACTCGGTCTCCTGTCCACCCAAACCTCCCGTTAATTCCAGCCAGGAGAATCATGGAATGGTTTCTTTGGGAAGGGACCTGGAGGATCACCCAGTTCCAACCACTTGCTGTGGGAACTGGTGGAATTCCCAGCCCTGGAAATGTTCCAAAACCTGTGGAAGTGGCCCTTGGGGATGTGGTTTAGTGGTGACCACGGGTTGGACTCATGATCTTAAAGGATTTTTCAAACTTTAGTGATTCTCAGTTAAGAAATTCCCAACCTTTTCCTAAGGAAAAGCCTAGGAAAAGCTGTCGGGAATTTATCCATGAAGCCACAAGTGCCTGAGGGACCACAGGAACCTCCAAAGCTCCTTTCCCACTCTGGGTTCTGAGCATTTCTCTTCCTCGTCCCTTCACCCTAAAACCAACCCTAAAAAGCAGTGAAACATGAGGAGGAAAATCCTAAAAGAGAGCAGGAGAACGAATTTCCAATCCAGTTGGAATTCCAAGTGCTCTGAAAAATCCACCAGAGCATTTCCAGCATTGTTTTCCAGAGAATCCTGAAAAATCTGCACCTCCAGAGCTCCGGGAGAGCAAAGAGCAACAGGAAAAGGACCAAAACCAGGGAAAGCAGCAAAGAAATAAAGAGGGAAAGTAGAGGGAAAATAATAAAGAGAGAAGTGGAGAAAAAAAACTGGGAAAAGAGTGAAGGAATAAAAAGAAAAGTGAATAAATAAACAGGGAAAAGAGTGAATAAAAAACCTGGGAAAACAGTGAATACTGTTTTCAGTATAGTGAAAGAACAGTGAAGAAATAAACAGGGAAAGCAGTGAAGGAATAAAAAGAAGAGTGAAGAAATAAACAGTTTAAAAAGTGAAAAAATGAAAAGAAAAGGGAATAAATAAACAGGGAAAAGACTGAATAAATAAACACTGCAAACAGTGAAGGAATAAAAAGAAGAGTGAAGAAATAAACAGTTTAAAAAGTGAAAAAATGAAAAGGGAATAAATAAACAGGGAAAAGACTGAATAAATAAACACTGCAAACAGTGAATAAATAAAAAGAAGAGTGAATAAATAAACAGCGAAAGCAGTGAATAAATAAACTCACAAATGTTTACTCCAAACAAGCTGTGAACACGAATTTTCACTGCTAAAAAAACCCCCCCAAGCCCTGAAGGACAGAGCAGCTCTAAAAACAAAGCAGCAAATGCCTCGAACGAGGTCTGAAATTCCCACTTGAAAAGCCCCAAAATCCACGGGAACGTTTTAGGGGAATACAAGATGTTGTTCTGCACATGATGCTCTTGGTTTTTATCTCAAATATGGATGGGAATTGCTGGTAAAACAAGAAAATAAAACTATTAAATCCCTTCCAAGCCTGGGATTGAGGTTGTAGGGTGCCAAAATTCCCTTTTTTTCCCACCAGACGTTAAAAAAAATCAGTGTAGTTACCTTAAAAAGCAGCAGACACAACTCCTCCTCCCCACAGAGCTCCAATAATCAATATTATTCATATCAATACCTATTGAGCCCTTCACCACTGGGTGTTTTTTAGGGGATTCACGAATTTCCGCAGGAAATTTGGGACATCTGAACCCCCAATCCATGGGATTTCTCCCTCATTGATCCCTCAGCTTCATCTGAGCATTCAATGGAATTCCTGAGTGAGAATCAGCTCTGGAATAAATGGGAATGTAATGCTTTATTTACATCAAAAAGAGTCACAACGCCATAAAAATTCCATGTTTTCATAGGGTCAGCAGCTCCCTGATTTTCCTTGGAGCCTGGATCTCCCTCTTGGAATCTGCCCTTCCCAAAGAATGTATTAAATCCTCATTATCATAATATCCAACTATCTTAAAGGGCTCATTTGGCTTTTTTCACCAGTTCTGGAGAGTTTTGAAATTCCCCTCGAGGTTTCCTTGGAGCTGGAGTGTTTCCCTGGAATTCTGCTGCTCCCTTCTCCCAGAGGAGAGGCTTGGAAAGGTTTTTCCCTCTGTTTGAGGAGTGATTTGTAACCTGTTCCTATTCATAACAGGAGTTTTAAATGACAAATAATCCTATTTTTTGGTGGTTTAACAGGCTGCCACTCAAGGGGAGTTGACATGAGCCGGGCTCTTTCCTCTGGAGTGAGGAAAAACAGGGAATATTCTGCTAATCCAACATAAATACCCCTGGAGTCAGTCTGGAGTGTGGCATTGGAAGCGTTTACAGAACATGAAACTCGAAGAGAACTCAAAAAACCTCAAAACCTGGCAGCTCCAAGGGAAAATATCCAGGGAATGCCTGGGATTGGGAGCTCAGGGCCTGGGATTTGTTTGGGAAGGGCCCTGGATGGGCCTGGAATATGGGGGCAGCTTCTCCTGTGGGAAGGAAATAAAGAATTCCCTGCAGATTCCAACTGGGAAGGGCTGGGCTGGGCCCTCCAGAGCCAGAAAATGTTGGGAATAACAGGATCAGGGATCCCAGGGATTTGGGGATAACAGAGGACAGGATTTAACAGCGGCCATAAAGCACTGAAAGGTCACTCTGATATCCTGAAAATTAATTCAGGGATGAATTTCAGCTCTGTCCTGCACCAAAACCCTGCATTTTTGGGATGAATCAGCAGCTTTTTGGGTGGATTTTCCAGCAGTTCTGGTGGATAATAAACCCCAATTTTCAGCTCTTTTTAGGAGGGATTCCAGCATAAAAACTTCCTGGTGACCCTTCCAGAAGCCCCAGAGGATGATATTCAAAATTCACCTTAACATGAAGCTGGAAAAGCAAAGGCAGGGTGAAAACAGCAAAGTTTGAGGGAATTTAATTGATTTGTCTCCTGATATTAATTGATTTATCTCCCAATAAACCCTCTGAGGGTGTTCCCGGGCAAAGTTGGGAGCTTTTATTAATATTTGAATCTCTCTGGGGATGCTTCTGTGGCAAAACTTCCTGTGAAGAACTGAAAAATTGAGGTAAAAAAGAGATTTGTCCCAGGAAGAAATGAGATTTTCCTTCAGCTTCCCCAAATCTCTTAGGAATTTGAAGGAAAAAAGCTGCAGCAGCTCTCGGTGTTCTTTATTCTGCCAGGACCCCAAAAATGAGGGGTTTGGATCCCATCCCCCTGCCCTGGCTGTTCAGGGAATGTCTGAACGACACGAAAAACCCCAGAATATTTAATTTATGTCTTTTTTAGGTTTCTCCCCTTGCCTGGGGGTGGGATGAACACCCTGAACCACCAAACCAGAATCTCAGGGGGTTTATTTCGTTATAAACAACTTCATCCTGAACTGCTGAATCCTTCACTTTTCCTGGATTGGGAATTTTCTGCCTGCTTTGCTTCACACCCCATTATCCCTCAGGAGTTTTATTCACTTGCACCTCCACAGCAGAGACTCAATTTTGGGTCATTTTTTTTTTGCTGTTTCAACCCATTTTGCCCCATTTTAATGCTGGCTGGAGCCCCAGGGACCAAGAAAACCGCTGGGAGCATCCACAGCTTTAAAAAAACTCCTTTAAAAATAATAATAATCATTTTAAATTTTGGCTAAAAGACTTTGGTGATGCAGAGAAAAACTCCTGGAGGGCCAGACCTCCCTCCTGAGGGTAAATGGAGCTGATGGAACCCCCCAGGGGGGTGACAGCGACCTCAGGATCAACCAAGAGACACAAAGTCCCTTCCCTCTGCCAACTTGGCTCCTTTTCCCTCAATTCTGACACAAGATTCCTGTTCCTGGCTGGAGCTTCCAGGCCCTGTGGCTTCCAGACAGATTCCAGGGATGGAGCTTTAATTCTCTTTTTTTTTTTTTTTTTTTTTTTTTCTGCCCAGGGAGATTTCAGGCTTTATTCCCAGTTTTTGGGCTGGATGTTCTCAGGAGAACACTGGGAAAACAGCAGGAAGACCCCCCTAAAATAAGGGATAAGAGGTATAAAAGCAGGATAATTATTCATAATTATCCCTGTTAATAAAACAGGAAAAATGAGATTAAAACTTAGCATGGAAAGGAGGGGAATAAAAGCCACGACTCCCAAAGCAAAGTCTGAGAAAGGTTTTTTTAGTTCTATACAAAATAAATATTTTAGCTCCGAGTTAAGCCTTGGGGTGGAACAGCACGTGCTGGATGTCACAACTCCGGGATTCTGCTGCTGGAACAGGCCAAATTTATTCCAAATATTCCCAAAGAACAGAGCACAGGGCAGGGAGACAACGTGGGATGTGGGCCCCGTGCCCTGCCTGCACTCACTCCATCAAACCCAGGGAAAATATCTCATTTATATCTCATTTTATTGACAGGGGTTGGTGATGTTTGGTGATATTTAGTGATATTTCATGTGTTATCAGCTTTTTGAAGCTCCAAAAATGACCATCGTGGCTCCTTGCTCTGCTTTTCCAGAGCTGTGCATTCCCCCCGATCCCAGTTTGTGCTTAAAAGGAATTTCTCCCCCAAAATGTGCTGCAAAAAGGGAATTCTGGCATTATGGTGGGGCAGGGAGGAATTTATAAACATGGGTAAATGCTGTGTTTTAGACAGAACAAGCACATTCCACTGGCTGGGAAGTGGAATTCATGGAATCAGGGAATGGTTTGTGTTCAAAGGGACCCTAAATCCATGGGCAGGGACACCTTCCCTATCCCAGGTTGCTCCAAGCTCCATCCAACATGGCCTTAAATTCACTTTTTACCTGCAACAGCACAAATTGATCCCTCCCCGTGCCCTTTTCTTCTTCCAGCAGGTCCCAATTTAATTTATTCTTCACAAAGACAATAAAAATATCCTTTTATACCCTCAAAGGTCTGGCTCAAGGTATTAATAATGGAGATTAAAACCAGTTTAAAATCTGGTTTCCAGCAGGTTCTTCCACAGCTCCTGGAATATCTCTTTGCAGCATCACCTGGAGCTTGTAAAACCTCACAGATTGATCTTCTGCAACAAACCCAGCAATAAATGACATCTTCTGACCCTTCATTGCACAAAGATGCTGCAGCTGATCAAAAATGGCAGCATTTTAAGGGATAACTTCCAAGGACAAGGAGCTGGGCTCTGTTTTGGGCCTCATCCCCCTCTATTTATGAGGCTTTTCCACAAGAATTTCCTCAGCTCAGGTGAATCCTCAGAGCCCAGGAGTCTGAGGGGAGGGAAAAGCTGCAGAGGGGCGTTAAATGAGGGAGGTTTAATCCCAAGGATTTTTCCACCATGGAATGTCATCCCCCTTTTACTTAAAACAAGAGGATGGCCTGGAGCTGTGGGCCAAGCTTGGTCTCACAGCCTTATTTGCACCCAAAAGTCCAGAAGAAATTCCCTGGATTTTTTTGGCAGCACTTTGAGGCTCCAGGCAGAGCTGGACTCCATTTTGGGCCTCATCCCCCTCTATTTATGAGGCTTTTCCATAAGAATTCCCTCAGCTCAGGTGAATCCTCAGAGCCCAGGAGTCTGAGGGGAGGGAAAAGCTGCAGAGGGGCATTAAATGAGGAGGGGGTTTAATCCCAAGGATTTTTCCAGGTCTTGGATAACAAATCCCATGAAATGTCATCCTGTTTCTACTTAAAATGAGGTGATGGCCTGGAGCTGTGGGCCAAGCTCAGTCTCACACCTTTACTTTTGCACTCAGAAATCCAGAAAAGATTCCCTGGATTTTTTTGGGAGCACTTTGAGGCTCCAGGTTTTTTGCAGGCAGACCTGGAAAAGCTGCTGGGAGTGACCCCTGCCCTGTGCTTTCTTTCCTTAATTCCCTGCAGTGACCAAACAGGTCTGAGCCTGATCCAAGGCTCCCATTCCCACTGGATTTGGACAATCGGTGGGCTACACCTGACACACTCACCAGGGACTCTGAAGATGCAGATTTTGTGCCCAAATCCGTGGTTTTATCTTATTAAATCGTAAGAACGCAGTGAGGGGTTTGTGCTCCCCTTGGCTTTCCCTTTTCCCCATCCCAAAGCACTGGCAGGGAAGGATTTGGATCTTCAAGGAAATATTTTGATGTAAAGAACCACAATTAAAGAGTTCAGACCGTGGATTCCTTGGATTGTGTGAGAATTCAACATATTCCTGGTCAAATGTATCCAATTCTGACCCTGGGAGAAGATCTAAACCATTTATAATTCGATGGAAAAAGCAGTTCTGCTGGAAAATCCCTGTCCCCTTCCTCCCCACCACACAGAACAGAGTCACTGCGTTATTTCTGTTCTTTCCCATCTCAATCCTTCATTTCCAAACCCAAGCACCCCCCAACCAATCCCCAAAAAACCCGTGCTGGTTACAAGTGCTACGGTGAAATAATAAAATTACAACGTAACAAACCCCAAATCTCAGTGTGCTGCTCCGTGAGCATCTGGTGAAGCACAAATTAAATAGGAACAGTTTCTTTCAGGAGGATAAAAAGAATAATTCTGATGAGGAATTGAGCTGGTGAGGACCTCAAGAAGCAGCAGCAGCCTCTGGAAGCAAAGCTGGAGGAGCTGTGAAAGGATTTTGGCTGGTTTCAAATTGCTGCAGGTACAGGGAGCAGTTTCAAGGTCAGAGTGGGGTTTGCTTCAGTCCCAAAAGCAGGGCTGGCATTCCCAGGCTTCCTGCTACGCTCCCATCAGCATTCCCATGAAATCAGATCCGTTCTGGATGGTGATGGGAGCCCCAGCACTGTTGTCCACGAAGATGGAGGTGTATTGCCCAGCCTGCAGGGAGAAGGAGAGGGAAAGGTGACACATTCCAGAGGAAAAAGAGGGAAAAATCCCATGGCTCCAGCAGGAACTCAGCACAGCAGCTGTTCTGTGGCTCCTGGGATCTGATCTGATGAAGTGGAAGAAATTTGGTGCAGTTTTGTGGTTGATTATTTTTATATTTCTATATTATATATTTATATACAATAATATATATTCTATAAAATATATAGATAAATTAAAAGTATCTATTAAAAATTATATGCATGAAAAAATTATATATTAAACATTATATATTAAACATTATATATTAAACATTATATATTAAACATTATATATTAAACATTATATATTAAACTTATATATTTAGAGATATGTTTATACATCATATATTTAATAGAATATATTAATTTAATATAATATATTTCATTTAATATATTTCATTTAATATATTTCATTTAATATAATTGTATTCCTATATTTATATCTTATATAAAAATAAAATTAAATCGATATTATTTAAGATATATTTATTATCTATTTAATATATTTATTATTATCAACCAAATCCTTCCTGAACTGGCACCTTTTTGGGTGAAGTGGCCACCTGTGCTTCAGGTGGGAAATTCAATTGGCATCTTGGCAATGCCAGGGGAGAGTTGGGAAAGGAAAATATTTCTATTTAAAATGTAATATTAATAGAAATATTTAATTTTTCCTCAAAGGAAAGGTTCTTCCTGTGCCTTAAATTCAGAATGTGAAACCCAAGTCTGGTTTTTCATCCCAATCCTGCCCCAGGTGAGGAATTTCCCTCCCTTAACCTCAGAAAGGAGGTTCCTAAATCCTTCCCCACCTCCAGGGGAGAGTCCAGCCTGGCCAGGAAATAACTCCATGTCCTGCCAAGGGATTTGGGGCAGAAATTCCCACTTTTCAGGGCCTCACCTGCAGCTGCAGCAAACCATGGACGTAAATAGTGAAGATCTTGCTGTTGCTTTCCAGCCCAGCAATGACTTCCAAGGACCTAAAGAGAGAAATGAACAGATTAAACCCCTCAGGCAACTGCAGCAGTTGTGTGTGGAAGGACAATTGTCCCTCAATTTCCTTGGCAATAAGACCAAGGTGATAAAATTCGCCAAAAAGGTGAATTTTGACTGGATTTTTGATGTTTGGAAGTGTTTAAAGCCAGGCTGGATGGGGCTTGGAGCAAGCTGGGATGGTGGAATGAGGTGATCTTTAAGGTCCATTCCACAATTCCATGATTCCAGCTGCATTAAATATAAAATAGGAGAAGCTTTTCCTCACTGCAGATGGAAAATCCACAAAGAACCCAGGATTTTGGATAAAAAAACTCAGCTGGGAGCCACCTTTCCCCAGAGGCCTTTCCAGGGTCCTGTCCTCTCTATTCCCACCCTTGAGCATGTGCTGAAAACCCCTTTGGATCGATCTCCACCCCAGTTTGCCCAGTTTGGTGAGCAGTACAATGGTTTGTACCTGTTCTGCAAAGAGCTGCAGGCACCCTGCCAGTAAAACTTCATTTATTTTCCGGGGATGAAAGGTTTATTTCACCTGAACCACAAATTTCTGTGTGAGAAAGGACAAATTCTGCAGCTTCTTGGGAGGATTTTTAGATCAGGGATCACACACAAGCCCCCAGAAATCCTTAAATAATTGTGCTCCAGCTCAAAATCCAGGGAAAGCTTCACATCACCCCTCCAGCATTGCTCTTTTGTTCTGAGAGCCATCAGGGAGAGCTGTTCCCTGTGGAATTCCCGGTTCACAGGACAAAATCAGCTCCTTTTGTGCAGGATTCAGGTTCTTGGGACACCAAAACCCAGCACAACCCAGTTAAGCTCAGTCCTAAGCTCCCTGCCTGGCTGGTTCCTCCCTCCCTGCCCAGTGGGGGTTGTTTTCCCGTGTTTTCCCAACTGAACCAACCCCTTTTGTCCCTTTTCTTTTCCTCGGTGATGAAACCCTGCGAGTTCCAACGTGCTTTTCCCAGCCCTGTGCGAGGGAATAAATGAAAAGTGGGGGCAAATTGGCCCCGAGAGCAGGAGCCACTTGGCACCACCTCGGTTCAAGCTGTGTCACATCCTGCCCAAATCCCAAATCCCGGCTGGGGTGGGGACTTCCCACAATTAATCTCTTCCACCGCGACTGTCTCCTTCCACCTGAGTTTCCATCGCTCATCCCAAAGCCCTGGGGGCTCCTCCAGCTCCATGGATGGATGGATGGATGGATGAGTCGGTGCTGACATCCCCAGGAAATTCCAGAGGCACGGGGTGGCAGCAGGGAGTGTGTCCAGGCAGGCTCCCATCCCTCCTCCCAGCTCCTTCCACCCCAGCCACCCTCTCGTGGCACTGGGATGTGTCCCAGATTCATCCTGATCCCATTGCTCTGGGATCTGTCCCAAATTTATCCCTGGGCAGGGCACTAAAATAAACCTGGGCAGGGATTTGAGGTCTGGGGCCAAGGACAGAGCCACAGCAGCATTGCCCTCTGCTGGGAGCCTCCCATCCTCTTCCTCCCTGGAAAAGTTCCCAAAATCCTCCTGAGCCTCCCGTGGGACACGGCACCTCTGGGCTGCAGCTGGAAAAAATGGAAGCACAGGAAAAAAGCAGCCGAGGAAGTCTTCCTGACTTAAAAAATGTGGGGTTTTAAGCAGTTTTGCCCTCAGAAAAGGGAAATTCAGCACCATTTTCTCAGCAAGCTGAGGAGGTACCACAAACCTGCACTTCCTGCCTCATTCCCCTCGATTTCCCACCCATTCCTTCCCCTCATCACTCCAACACTTCCATGGCAACACCAGGGAGAGGCTGGGATCCACTCAGGATGAGGAAATGATAAAAACGGAGCTCTGGCACAAATAAAGTGTTGAATTCTGTGTGTTAATGGTGACAGCTGAGCACTCAGCACCTGGAGCTGCAGCCACAATTCCCTCAATATTTGGGTGTATTATTCTATATTTAGGTGATATAAGTATTATTATAAATAATACTTCATTCACAATTATGTAATAATTATTTATCACTAATATTTATAGCACTGAGGGGTTAAAACTCAGAATTCAAATAACACAGAGAGCCTGAGGGCTTCTCTGCAGAACAACTCTACACGAATTTATGATATAAAATCCACTTTTGGTGAACTTGATCTTCCAGAGTTGGTTGAAATAGCAGGAAATACTGAAAATTTGAGGAAAATAATTGCCCAAAGTCCCCCCTGGAGTGACTCACGTGTATCTGTGACACAGGGACTCGATGCAGATCAACACTCGGACGTTGTCCCTGGCTCGCAGCTGGACTTTGCTCTTCAGCTCACTGTGGTCTGGGAAAAGCAGTGGGGAAAATATCAGCATTTCCACAAATTCTGGGATTTGGGCTTCAGAGGGACACCAGCAGCCTTGGGACTTCTGGGTTTGGGGCTACAGAAGGTGCCAGAAGGTTCCCCCATATCCAGTGGAGCCAAAGCCAACAGCTCCAAGGTGGATCCACCTCTGCCCATCAGTGGCAGAACCTCTGGAATATCAGATTAAAAAGGGGAACCACCTCTGCCCATCAGTGGCAGAACCTCTGGAATATCAGATTAAAAAGGGGATCCACCTCTGCCCATCAGTGGCAGAACCTCTGGAATATCAGATTAAAAAGGGGATCCACCTCTGCCCATCAGTGGCAGAACTCTGGGATAATGGATTAAAAAGGGGATCCATCACTGCCCATCAGTGGCAGAACTCTGGGATAATGGATTAAAAAGGGGATCCATCACTGCCCATCAGTGGCAGAACTCTGGGATAATGGATTAAAAAGGGGATCCACCTCTGCCCATCAGTGGCAGAACTCTGGGATAATGGATTAAAAAGGGGATCCACCTCTGCCCATCAGTGGCAGAACTCTGGGATAATGGATTAAAAAGGGGATCCACCTCTGCCCATCAGTGGCAGATCCACCTCTGCCCATCAGTGGCAGAACTCTGGGATAATGGATTTTAAAAGGGGCAAAAAAAATAGTGCAACTGTGAAGAGAGGAGTGGGAATATATGGGGGAAGAGATGCTCCAGCAGGGAAAACCACTGAAAACCTGCCTGGATGCAGTTCTACATCGACATTTACATTTTTTCTGCAGTGTTTTGTGCAAGGCAGAGCTTCTGCACCAAATAAATTTGCTCCCTAAGCTCTTGCTCCATAGGGAATGCGGATTTTTGGTGCCCATGGAGCAGCCACTGGGGTCGCAGGCTGTGGAAGGAGCCAGCCATGGTTCCAAAGGGCCATATCCAGGCTTTTCCCTGGATGCAGGGGGTTCTCCAGGAGGATCAGGGGTCCCTGTGGGCAGCACTCACCGATGTGGACGTTGGCTGAGAACTGGTAGATGCCGCCCACGGGGGCGGTGAAGCGGCCGGTGGCCAGGTTCAGTCCTGTGCCCCGCAGGAACGCGCCCTTGGCCAGGGGCTGGAGAGGGAAAAGAGAGCCTGAGCACATCCCAGCACTGCCAACATTCCTCCCTGCCCAGGACACAGAACCAGCCCAGCTGCAGGGGAACAGAGCTGCTGAAAATGGCCCGATCCCGCCAGGAGATTCCAGAGGGGCTCTCTCCCAGAATTTGATGTGCACAAAAGGGAAAATGATCAGTGGGACACACAGAGCTGGCTCTTCTGACTCATCTGGACCCAGACTGAGCTTACAGCATCCCTGGACTGGCCCTAAATCCCTGTGCTGATCCTGGCTCCATCCCTGTGCTGCTCCTGGCTCCATCTCGGGGCTAATCCCAAATCCCTGTGCTGATCCCAGTGGCCTCCACTGACGTCCTGATGCTCTGTTCCCATTATTTGAGCCAAGAGCTCCCTGCTACTCCCAAAAACATCCCAGATGGGGCCAAGCCACATTCCCAGGCTTATCCTGGAACCTTCTCCATTGCTTTTTGTGGAGCCCTAACACCCACAGGAGTCTCCAGAAGTTTCCTACCTACTTTAGGTGGAAATCAGAGGGGTTTGACGAAGAACTGGTTGGATTCTGGGGGATTCCATTTCAGTTTTGGTTTGTCCCAACCTTGGATTGTCTGGGATAACCAAACCCTGGTAAATCCAGCAGGGAGCTGCTCCTGGTGGCAGGGAAGTGCTCTGGAGTCACACTGGGAGCAGATTCTCCGAGTCAGACTCTGATAAACTCGGTGAGAAATGTTTAGTGTTTGGTTTGGCCCCGCAGGGATTTGGCTGGAGCTGGGGAGAGGCTCCAGAGGGCCAAGAAATCCCATTAGTCAGACTCTGCTCCCACCACAAGGACGCTCTGGGCACTGGGAATGTGGCCCCTGAACACTGGTCCAGGAGGTTTATCCCAAACTGGGATTAGGGATCACAGGAGCTGTTCAGATCTGACTCTCTGAGGGCACATACACAGGGCTGGATGCCAAAAATACCCAGTGATGTATCCCAAAAACTACTCACTGCTGTATCCCAAAAAACAGGCACAGACTGCTGGATCCCAAAAACTACTCACTGCTGTATCCCAAAAAACAGGCACAGACTGCTGTGTCCCAAAAACACACCCTGCTGGATCCCAAAACCAGGCCCAAATCCATAACTTTTCCAGCCAAAATAAGTCTGTGATTCCAGGATTCTAAGTCCATGTGGAACAACAGATTTTCTCATGATGAAACTTCCTTAGAATTTCGAATTTGAGGATAATTCCTATTTTCTCATGCACAGCCACAGCCAATATAACAGCAAACCCACCAAAAATCATGGAAGGAGCTGGATTCTGTCCTTATCCCACCACTCCAGCACGATTTTTGGTAATTCCAGTTTGTATTTCCCTCAGCTCCAAGCCCTGCCCGGTTCATTCATCCCTTTCTTGTTGCAGCCGTGAGCAGAAGCAGCACCAGAATTCCAACCCCACTGGCTGAGCTTGGAAAGCAATTCCAGGCCCCAGTAAATTCCAACTGATAAAATTCCTGTTCCTTCATGCCCTCCCTGCCTTGTTATTCTTCTGCTCACAATGCAGGGTGAGGTTCCCTGGGCAAAATATTCCATTAAATCCCATGCCAGAGCTGCTGCTGCCTCCCAGGGCCCTCACCCAGCTGCTCCAAACTCCACAGGGATTTATTCCTGAGGAAATCACTCAATTAGCCCAGAAAGCAGCCCCAAATATTCCAGTATTTCAGAGCAGCCACTCTGGAAAAACCAAATCAGCTTCTCCCCCTCAGTTCATCCCACACCTCCCTCAGCCAATCCTTGGTTTTCTGCCAGGAGGAAAAACAGGAGCCATTCCTGGAGAACTGGGATGGGAACTCCCAGTTTCACATCCCAGGGATCCCCCCAAAAGCAATGCCTGGATTTATCTTAGTAAAGAAAAGGATAATCCAGGCACAGGGATATCCACAATCTCCTGATCCAGCACTAAAATTCCAAAGGCAGAGACATTTCACTTGAGTTCAAGGCCGCACAAGCCATGAAAAGCAGGTGGGCCACGTTAAATGATCTGATTCCAGGAAGATTCCCAGCTAAATCCCACTTCCATGCCCTGCCAGAGGCTGCAGTTCCTTCAATTCTTGCTGGGAAAAGCTTTTTTTAAGAGGAAATCCTCAAAAACCTCCAGTGTGAGGTGCAGGAGGGAGAGGTGTGGGAAAGGAGCATCCCATGTTTCATCCCACATTCCAAGGACATCATGAGGCCAGGAGGGAGGGAATTTAGCATGGAAGGGTGGGAAAACTGGTAGGAAAACCTCGGTGCTCAAGGTCAGAGTGACTTGGACACCACAAATGAGGGAGCAGAGGGATGGGCCCCTCTCAGGTTCTCTCCTCTATCTCAAAATGCTTTGGATCAGCTCCAAATCCAGGAATCAGGGTCAATCCCTGTTATCCCACTGGGAATTATCCAGCTGTTGGCTTCTTCCCTCTAAACTGACGGAATGGTGGGAGAGGAACTCTCCCTAAAGACAACATTTTCACCTTTGCAGGAGCAGCCTGTGGCTCCCTCCCTCTGAATTCCCCTTTTCCAGAGAGCACAAGCCAAAACCAGACACTTCTTGTCCCGGGCTGCAGTGCCAGGTTGGCATCCAGACCCTCCCACAGCAGCTCCAAGCCAGGAAAAATTAGGAAGGAGCTGGGCACCCCATCCCTGAGGCATGGGAAGCAGCAGCCCACGCTCCCACTGCTGGGATGTCTTGATTATTCCCATTTTCCATGCTAATTAATGAGGCAGCAGCTCTCCTTCCAGCCCTGCCCACCCCTCAGGGCAGATCCTGCCTCGCTGCCAAGCCAAGCTGCCAGAAATTTGGGGAAAATCCAGGAAAGCACCTTATTTAGGATGTAAGCACTGCCTGCAGTGCTGCAGCTGCGAGGAATCCCAGCAGGAAACCACCCCAAGGGACAGGATTCTCCCTGTCACATTCCCTTTTCAAACCCTTCCTGTCACCTCAAAAAACATCTCTGAGGGCCTTGTGCTCTTCCACAGCCTTTGTGACCCCAAAATCCAGCATCAATCAATTATCAAATAACTATTTGGGTTTAATTCTTACTTTTCCTAAAATTTATACTGCAAATCCAGAGCCTGTTTGCCACTGGAATGGTTTATTACAAGTTTTAATATCAAAAATTTAGTATTTAATCTCAGATTTAATATTCAGCAGCTTGCTTGTAACAATGATTATAATGACCCCTGATTGAAATTATAACCTGATTATAATTCAGTTATATAGGTAATGTTTATTAGTCTATTATGTAAAGAATTTAAGCATCAGAACTGGCTCACCTAACAAAATTCAGCCTTTATTTGGGCTCCCAAATCTATGATCAATGGTTTCTGCCTGCCTCTGACGTTCTACATCTGAATTTTACTTTGGGTGTGCACTGAAAAAACAGCAGAGCCTAAAGATCCTGCTCATTCCAAACCTGGACAAGTCTCCCTCCATCATTAACAAAATAAAAACCTGGCTCTTGTTGGAACTGGGAGCACGGGAAGAACTGTGGGAGATCCTGCAGGGCTGCAGAAGAAGGAGAAATTCTGTCTTGGGTTTGTCAGGAACAGAGGACTCAAAGCTCAGTGCCCACTTCAGCCATAAAATCACAGAATATCCTGAGCTGGAAGGACCCACAGGATCATGGATCCTGCCCAGACACCCCAAAATCCCACCCTGTGCATCCCTGGGAGCTCTTGGGGCCGTACCCATTCCCTGGGGAGCCTGGTCAGTGTCCCAGCACCCTCTGGGGGAAGAACCTTTTCCTAAAATCCAACCTAGACTTGGCCTGGAGCAGCTCCAGCCGTTCCCTTGGTGCTGTCCCTGTCACAGAGAGATTGGAGCTGCCCCTCAGGAAGAGCTGCAGAGCCCAAAGAGTCCCCCCTCAGCCTCCTCCAAGTGCCCTCAGCCCCTCCAGACCCTTCCCCATCTCCCTGTCCCTCCTTTGGAAACTTCCTCATGGATTTCTATCTTTCTTTCAGCCTGGGAGGAGTTTCTGGGATGAGCCTGGCCTTTCAGGAAGCCCCACAGAGCCAAGTAGGGAACAGCCAGGTTGACTCTGGAATTCCTTCTCACCGACTGGAAGTTCTGGAGTTCCACCAAGGTCTTCTTGTCCACCACGACCTGGCCTTTGAGCTTGCAGTGGAAAGCCTCCTCCACACGCCTGTGGGATGGAAGTTCCTCCAGGGACAGCAGCAGCGGGGGCAGCTGGCTGGGATGGGCCGAAATGGCCAGGGACGCTCGGCGCTCGATGGCTTCTGAGGGGAAAAGGGAAATAAAAGGAAATAAACTGTAAGGGCCTGGCCCATGAAATCATTAATTGTGTGATTGGATTTTGTGTTTTACTCTTTCATTTAAGCCAGGCAGCACTGGGAAAACATTTTTGGTTGCCAGGGGAATGCTTTAAGGTGAAGCCGGTGCTTGGTTTGTCGTGGTGCTTCAGCAAAACAAAGCACAAAGCTCTTACAGCCTTTAATGTCTTTTACCTTGAATATCCTTTTAAAATCTTTTACCTTTTAAAGTCTTTTACCTTTTAAAATCTCTTACCTTTTAAAATCTCTTACCTTTTAAAATCTCTTTGAACTCCTGCAGAAGGACTTCCCTGGTGACTTCAGCCCCAGGGGCTCCTGGAGGTCCCTGAGGCCCAGGAGGTCCTGGGGGCCCAACCAGGCCTCGCTGAGGGAGCAAACAAAGGAAAATTAGGGATGAGGAGCAGGGAATTGCAGTGACAGAGCAAAAATCCTACAGGGACATCAGCAATGTGAGGTGTTTTGTTCCCAGAGAATTCCTGTTTCCTCAAATAAACTGCATGGAAGGAAATCCTTAAAAGCATCCAAGATTGTCCAAGCAGCAGATGAAAAGTGCCACATGATCAAGTGTCACGCAGCTCATTAATTTGAAATAAACTACCTGTCCACACCTTGATTCATTTATCCTTTGGGATACTTGGACTTTATCTCGTGGAAGGGGGAAAAAAAGAGTGGATTTTATTTCTACTGAGCAGAAAAACAACCCACAAAAGGCCCAATCCAAGAGCAGCTGGGTCAAAATTCCCATATCTTCTCTCCCAAAGCACAAAGGCTCAAACTTCTCCAAAAATTGAGAAATTAATCACAAAAAAAAAAAAAAGGAAACTCAGCACTTTCTGGGCTGGGAAAAGCTGGAGCCCTGAGGATGAGCAGCAGGAAGGGAAGCCATGGGATACATGGAGTGCACATCCTACCAATTTCTTGTCTTTCCCTTTGCATCTCCTCTTGGAGGTGTTTCCATCGTCCGGGCGGTGCACGAAGGAGATCCAGGTCCTCCTGGGGTCTGTGATCCGGGGGTCTGGAGACTCCAGGAGCTGAGGAGACACAAGGACAAAGGCTGATGTCACTGCTTGGCCACAGCAGGGGCTCAGAGGATGCAAAAAAATCCAGCCCAGGCTGTTTCTGCTGCTTTTGGAGGACACTGAGGGTGTCCTTGGGGAATCAGGAAGAGCCAAGAGCTCTGAGAGTCCCTCAGAGACCTCTCTCCAACTTCTGGGACTCCCAGTCCTCTGATAATCCTTTAAAATCCCCGTGCCAGCTGCTAATAATTCACACTTAATAATCCTCTGGTTATTAATGAGATGGAAAATCATGTCCTGAGCACTTGTGGTTTTCCTTGCAGCACAAGTGTGAGGTTTGGCCTCTCAGCCAAATCCAAGAGGGAATTCCTCCCTAAATTCCCGCTCTGTTTTGGGAATGAAAAATGATGTTTCTCACCTCATATTGAAATATTTTTAACATTATTCCACACGGGCCACACGGAATCACTGTAATTCTGTTATTTTTTGTAGCTCTTCTTCATAATCTTCCAGAAAAATGAGATGGGTGTCAGACATAAACCAGGAAAAACAACATTTACTGGTCACAGCCAAGTTCCTCCCATGGTTTTACCACTTTTCAGGCCCAAAAATCCTTTCCCCAAATGCCCCTGGCTGAAATATTTGATAGAGGAGGAGTAAAACTTCTGCAGAGTCACTGACCCAGCTGCTGCTTCCAGTTGGAAGCAAAAAAAAAGAAAAAAACAAAGGGAAATAATTCGGGGAGATTTAAGAATAAAGCAGGTGGATGCAGCCCTTGGAATCTGACAGAGGGATTCAGGATGGAAGGGATCCACAGCTGCTTCCCATAAAAATCCAGTGCATCAAAACCTCTGTATCCATAAAAATCCAGTATCCACCACTCATGTCCTGATTTCTCTCAATCCAGAGGAGAAAACTCTGGTGGGCTTGGCAAAAACACTGCCATCAACTGAAAGATGACACTGGAGGAAACCCTTCTTCCTTAAAAAACCCCACATTTTTCCTTAAAAAATTTTTTTTCCTTAAAAACCCCATTTTTCATTAAAGAAATCCCATTTTTCCTTAAAAAACCCCACATTTTTCCTTTAAAAAAAAAACCCAACAGGTTCCCTGTCCCCTTGGCAATCCCAGGTTTCTCAGGAGATTTGAGCCTTCCCAATTTTAGTGGAGTTTTCCCCACATGACTCAGGCCCTGGGAATGTCAAAGAGGAGCTTTCTCCGATGCTGCTTGAACAGAATTCCCGAGGGAATTTCATCCCAAATAAATTTAGCTTAATGAGAAGGAAAACGCATCCACCTTTTCAGCAGGGAAAATAAAAAAATCCCTCAGCTCATAACTCATTCCCTGCTCCTTCTGCTCCAGCTGGGCCCAGAGGATTCCAAGGTAAACACATCCTGAGTTTTTCCCTGCACGAGGCCACAAAAATTCCAGCTGTGGGGAATTAATTGGGATGAGGATTCTGCTGCTTCATTTCCCTGCTCAGGGCATCCTTTCATGCCCACAGAATTCCCTTCAAGGGCCTAAAATATCACTTTTTCCACAAAAAACCTGGCTTTTGTTAGCTAAGGATGGGTTAATTATTAAGTGTAATGATGTAAATTGTGATGGTTTCACTGTAAACTGCAACTTTTACCTCAGATATTGTGGGAATTCTTAAGCACTGTATTAATAATATTATTAATAATAATAAAATACTCCCCACAGCTTGGGCAGGCGCTAAATAAATATAAAATATCCGAAATACTCTCACCCTGGACATTTAGAACCAGCCTGAACTTCAATTCCAATCAATTCCAAGGAGAAACTGCAAAATTTGGGAGCAATTTTCCCTCAGAGATTTGGGTTGTGCTGCCTGAGCTGCAGCCAAACATTTGCCAGGGATATTTTCCAGTATTTCCATCCAAAACTTGCAGCATCCAAACAAATTCTGGATTAATGGATGCCCTGTGGGGTTTTTTTCCAGCCCTGATATATGGGAGACTCCATCAGAATTAAACAATTCCTGCTTTTTGTTTTTGCAACCAGAATCCACCCTGCTCGTGGTCCAGCGCATTTCTCAATCCAGGAAAATTAATTCCAGGATAAACTGGGATTAAATTCCTGCCTGGCCTCTCTGCAAGGGCAGGGTGGAGGGGTTTTAGCGGGGGACAACCTCAACAATTCAGCGTGGCCACAGAACCCTGCGCCACACCCCAAAAAATCAGCAGGAAAAAATGGCTTTTTCCGTGGGAATTTGATGGGAATTATTTTTTTTTTTTAATGGGAATTTTAGCGGAGCAGAAGGGTTTTAGAGCCCTCAAACCTGCCCAGCCTGAACCAATTACTCTCCCGGAGCGGGATATTCCCGGTGGCAGCCCAATTGTTCCCAAATTTGTGGCCGATTGTTGGCGGCCATGCCCCAATTCCCGGGTTGTCCCCTGGTTGCCATGGCAACTGCCAGCCCTAATGGCGCTGATCAAAGCGGGCCTGGAGGTCACCCCATGGGGACAGGGGACATTCTGTGTCACCAGGGTGGGCACAGAGGGACGGGCTGAGGCTGACAGGGATTCCCTCCCTCCTCGCTGCCCTTCCCGCTCCCAAATCCTCAAAGCTGCTCTGAATTCCCCAAACTTCTCTGCTATTCCCAAAAATCCCGTGCAAAGATTCATCCCAAAGGATTGCGAGCAACTCGCTGGAAGTTTGCTGCTGTTTCCAGATTGCCTCGCTCCTCACAGTCCTAAAAGCTGCTCTGAATTCCCCAAACTTCTCTGCTATTCCCAAAAATCCTGTGCAAAGATTCATCCCAAAGGATTGCGAGTAACTCCCTGGAAGTTTGCTGCTGTTTCCAGATTGCCTCGCTCCTCGCTGCCCTTCCCGCTCCCAAATCCTAAAAGCTGCTGTGAAATCCCTAAACCTCTCTGCTCTTCCCAAAAACCCCGTGCAAATATTCATCCCAAAGGATTGTGAGCAACTCCCTGGAAGTTTGCTGCTGTTTCCAGATTGCCTCGCTCCTCGCTGCCCTTCTCGCTCCCAAATCCTAAAAGCTGCTCTGAATTCCCCAAACTTCTCTGCTCTTCCCAAAAATCCCGTGCAAAGATTCATCCCAAAGGATTGTGAGCAACTCCCTGGAAGTTTGCTGCTGTTTCCAGATTGCCTCGCTCCTCGCTGCCCTTCTCGCTCCCAAATCCTAAAAGCTGCTGTGAAATCCCTAAACCTCTCTGCTAGTCCCAAAAATTCCATGCAAAGATTCATCCTAAAGGATTGTGAGCAACTCCCTGGAAGTTTGCTGCTGTTCCCAGCTTGGGGAATCCTCCCAAAAGTGCCCTCACCCTACAGAATTCCCTCCCAAGTCTCCACTGCAGCTCCACTTCCCATTTATCCACAACCAAACCCATCCTGGATCCTTTCCTGGAGCCACAAAATCCCCTTGGAGACATCCCCTGGCTGCTCCCAAACCTTCCCATCCCTGATTTTCAGAGAAAGCTCTGCCACGCTTGGTTTTAGACCTGGATTTGCTGGTGAAAAGGTCTGGAATAACAATTTCAACCGAAGAATTTGTCTGCCAGAGGCACATTAATATTCCTAATAATTCCTATTAATAGTTAATAGCATCACTATTGTGATTCCTGTCTTTTTAAAAAATTAAATACGTGGCAATTCTTAAGCACTGTATTAATAATATTAATAATAATAATATAAAAATACTCCCCATAGCTTGAGTCTATTTATATAAATATGAATATAAAAATACTCTCTCCCAGGACATTTAGAACCAGCCTGGACTTCAATTCCAATCAATTCCAAGGAGAAACTGCAAAATTTGGGAGCAATTAATTTTTTTTTTTTAATTAGTTGTCACTGGTAGAACCAGAACTCTAAAATATCATTCCCTGCTACTGAGAAGCTGGAACTTCAGTCCAAAATAATCACAAATTGGGATATTAAAGGCTTTGCTTCAGCAAGTATGAAAAAAAATTGAGCAAAAAAGGGCAAAAATCAAGAATGAAATTAAAGTTAAATACAAAAAATCCAACAAGTTAGCCTGGAATCAGTTGGGAAAAGGCCCCAGCATCCCTTTCCTGGCAGGAATAAGCACTGAGAATTCCAAAACCCACCTTGGGATGCCCGTGCAGCTCCTCGCTGTTGGACAGGGTGGCGTTGAAGGGCTCTGGGTGCTGCTTGGGCTCTTTCCTGCCCTTCCTGTCCCTCCTGGCCGCTGTGACCCTGCAGGGACAGAGCTGCTGACAGAGCAGGGTGGCCACCAGCAGCCAGGTGCACCCCTTCATTTTGGGAAGGGAGGGGCCAGCCACAAAAATCCTCCAGCACCAAGAAGAAAATCAGATTGGTCTCCAAAAAAAAAAAAAATCAAAATTAACCAGCTCAGAAGGATCCAAGCAGCCAGGCACAAAAATCCTCCAGCACCAAGAAAAAAACCCAGATTTGTCTCCAAAAAAAAAAATCAAAATTAACTAGGTCAGGATCCGAGCAGCTCCTCTGGGATGTGCTGGTGGCTCAGGGGGCTCTGCTCAAGCAGGAGCCATGGAAAAGGTGGAGATGAAGTTGTTTGGAATCCTGGATCCCCTCGGAGAAGGAGGTAAGTCCATGCAGCCTCTGGAAGCTTTACATAAATACGAGAGGCCCTGCAAAGTCCTGCCACCCACCTTGAAGGGCTGCTCTGCCCCCCTAAATCGGGCTTAAAACTGGTTTTACACTGCCCCCTCTGCCCCCCAAATCGGGCTGGAGACGGGTTTTACTCTGCCCCCCTAAATCGAGCTTGAAACTGGTTTTACTCTGCCCCCTGTGCCCCCCCCAAATCGGGTTCAAACCCGGTTTTAAAGGCACTCAGCCCTAAAAGCTGGAGAAGTGCTCAGGGCAGGGCTGCCAGCCCCAGCTCATCGCGGGCTCTGCTGCTCCCTCTTCACCGGGAGATTTCCCCCTCAGAGCAGGCTGGAATTCATCCCATCCATTCCCTCTGGAATGATGCTGCTTCAGGGACAAGTCCTCATCCTTCCCTTTCGGGATGCTGGGGAATTGTAATCCAAGGAATTGGGAGCATCCCAGCTCAGCCTTGTAAGGAGAAAACAAATCCCTCACATCCCAAAAGTTCAGGCAGGGGGAAGCAAAACCTCTGAGGGTGGCCCAAAGTGCATGAGGAGCAGGTGAAGTTTTCCCAAGTTTTTTCCTTCCTCTTCAGCTTTGTCCTCGCTTTTCCCTAAGGATGAGCAGCAAATCCCGAAGCTGCGGCTGTCAGGGTGCAGAACCTCGTGGATTTTGCATCCCGATCCTCCTCTCCCCTGGCTCCAGGCAGAATTCCAAGTCCCTCCGAGGCTCTGACTCCTCTGGCTGCTCCTTTCCACACTGGCAAAACCCTCCCCGGCTTCTGCTTCAAGGGCTCCTTTCCCGAGTGAGTTTCCATCAACTTCAAGAAAAGGAGGAAAAAAAAAAAAGGGAAAGAAGGAAAAAAAAAAAAAAAAGGAGGAGGGCTCACATTCTAATGAGCTGTCAAGCCTCCTCTCCTCACATTCCCATTAAATTCCCTGATAATGGAGCCGGCCGCGTGTGCCAGGCAGATTTAAATCAGTGCCCATGCCCTGCTCCCTCCCCTCCGCCCCTCCCCTTCGTTATCCCAGGGAAATCACCCTTTTTCTGGGAATTTCTAACGCTCGGCGGGAGCGTGTGTGGCAGGGCTGAAAATCCGTGGATTGGGGTAAGCCCCCAGCGTCACGCCAGGCATGGATATGGCAGAATTCCTGCTTTATTTCCCAGTGTCCAATGCCCAATTTTCCCCGTTTGGATACAGCAGAATTCCTGCTTTATTTCCCAGTGTCCCATGCCCAATTTTCCCAGTTTGGATATGGCAGAATTCCTGCTTTATTTCCCAGTGTCCAATGCCCAATTTTCCCAGTTTGGATACAGCAGAATTCCTGCTTTATTTCCCAGTTTGGGGTGTCCCATGCCCAATTTTCCCAGTTTGGATACAGCAGAATTCCTGCTTTATTTCCCAGTGTCCAATGCCCAATTTTCCCAGTTTGGATACAGCAGAATTCCTGCTTCATTTCCCAGTGTCCAATGCCCAATTTTCCCAGTATGGATAAGGCAGAATTCCTGCTTTATTTCCCAGTTTGGGGTGTCCCATGCCCAATTTTCCCTGTTTGGATACAGCAGAATTCCTGCTTTATTTCCCAGTTTGGGGTGTCCCATGTGCAATTTTCCCAGTTTGGATATGGCAGAATTCCTGCTTTATTTCCCAGTTTGGGGTGTCCCATGCCAAATTTTCCCAGTTTGGATACAGGAGAATTCCTGCTTTATTTCCCAGTTTGGGGTATTCCATGTGCAATTTTCCCTGTTTCCCCCCCTGCCCTCAGTAGCAGGGGCTGAAGAGTCAGGAATATTCTTTACAAATAACAGAATTCCAAAGGCTTTCCTCCACCAGCATTTCCCAAGGGAGCTCTGGATGTGCTGGGACACTGCAAATCCCTCACCACCTGGAACAAATATTCCCATCCTTCCCAAAAATCCAGACCCTGATGCAAAGATTTCCCTGGGATCACACCTGGAGAAATCCAGGAATGCTAAAAGGTGGAAAATCCCAGAATTTGAAGCCCTTTCTGTGGCCAGCAAGCAAAAAACTTTGCTTTATTTTGGCAATTCCTTTACCATAAATTGTGTAATCCGAGGGATAATGGTCAGCGTGGTTTTCCTTGGATTTTGCAGGGTGGATTGGGAGCAAAGCTCTGGATCTGTGGATCAGCAGGAAAACTTTGTGGATCAGGAGCAAAACTCTGGATCTGTAACTCGGGGAAACGCGAAACAATCCGAGCACAAAATCGAGACGTAGAGTGAAAAAAAAAATGAAATTTAAAATAAATTTTTACAGCATCTCTGGGGAAAATTGGGATTTGGGAACAGGAACAAATCCCAAAGGGAAGCTCCCCAGCAGCCCAAGAGTTAAGAGCACCTCACCCCTCCCCCGAGCAGCTCACATTCCATGAAAAGTACGTGGCAGCCTTGATTTGTTAATAATATTTAACTTTCTTTGGCGCCTTCCCATACTCCAGGCTGGGTTTTTTCCAGGTTGGTTGTAGACAAGCCCTGAATTTGTCCGAGTGCTCCCGATGACACATTAATGGGATAATCCGTCAGATCCCGGCTAAACAGCCTGACAGCTCCACACTCCCCAGCCAGGGATTGGGAAAAGGCAGCTCCAGGCTCAGCTTTGCCATTCCCAGAGCCAAATCCCAGCGTGGATTTAGGGAAGATCAATCCTGGCTGTGTTTGGGAGAGTTCTGGCTGCTCCTGGGGGGATGGAGGGGTTGGAGCTGCATCCCAAACATCCTTTTCCCTATTTTGGGCTGGAATAAGTGGTGCCTCCCTTCCAGCCTCCTATTCCAGAGCACCTGGAGGGAATTGTTGGGCACATCCCAGCTTTGAAGCATCCAGCTTCCAAAAGAATTGGGGAATTCTGATGTCCTTTTAGGGGAATTCCGATGTTGTCCTTTTATAAAACAGCAAGTCCAGGAGCTCACAGGAACTGGGGGTTGATCCCTTCTCCCAGGATGAGTGGAAGCAACCTCAAGGTGTTCCAAGGAAGGTTAAAATTGGATATTTGGGAATTTTTTTCCCACAGGAAGGGTTGTAAAGCATTGGATCAGGCTGGGCAGGGAAGTGGTGGAATCGCCATCCCTAAAAAAACGTGGATGTGGCACCTGGGGATGTGGTTCAGGTTGGATTGGATGATCCTAAAGGTGTTTTCCAACCTGAACAGATTCCATGATTCCATGGAAGAGAAATAAATCCTTCTCTGAGCTCAGCATCACCACAGGAAAAATGGGAATGAGGAAGAAGGGAACAACATCAATTCTGCACCAGGACAGGGTGGAAGTGGAGAAAATCCTACAAGGAGCCACAGGAACGTTTCCAAACGGTGGGAAAATGGGAATCCCGGCCTTGGAAAAATTGTGTGCAGCCAGAGGAATGAAAAGTCAGGAAGAAATTGAGCTCTGATCCTTCAATCCCTGCTTCTGCAATTCCCATTTGCCTCAGGATAGGCCTGACCTATGCAGGGAATAATCTCCAAAGGGAAAAAGTGCAAAGGGTGGGATTTTCCCAGTTATTTATTGGAGATTTATCAAACAATTCCCAATCCTTGGCACGGAGATGGGGATTTTTGAAACCAGTGGCTGACACAAATCCCAAGTCCTGCTCCATAAAGATCAGGAGCAGGGAATAAACTCTTCCCTGGGATGGGATTCCCAGAGAAGCTGTGGCTGCCCCATCCCTGCGAGTGTCCAAGGCCAGCTTGGAGCAGCCCGGGATAGTGGGAGGTCCCTGCCCTTGGATGGGGTGGGAATGGCTGGGATTTAAACTCCCTCCAACCCAAAACATTCCAGGATTTTATGCTAATCCCATAGAAAGGCTCCCCAGGGAATGGTGACATTCCCAAGGCTGCCAGAGCTCCAGGAACGTTGGGACAACGCTCCCAGGGATGCACAGGGTGCGACTGGCGGGACCAGGAGCTGGATCCATGATCCTCGGGATCATTCCCAGCTCAGGATATTCCAGAATTCCAAAAAGACCCCGCTCCATTCCCGAATCCCGACGCGGCCGCGCCACCTCGTGGCCAATCCCCAAAACCACCGAAATTCCCGGAAAAACGGGGAAAAAAAATCCCTGCGGCTCCCAAGTTTCTCTCGCTCCAAATAGGAAAGAACCGGGGTGGGGCAAAGCTTTCAGCGCTAATTAAGAATTCCCAATTAATCCTAATGAACCCTCCTCACTCATGGCTCGGAAAACAATTTGTAGGAATATGGGAATGCTTGGAGTTTCTATTAAATTCATTCCTTTTCCTGTGGGGGTGATTTTTCCACTGGAAATGTGATTTTCCTGCTTTCAGAATAACATTTTTTCCATGCAAACGGCATCACCTCGTTCGGAATTTCCCTCCCTGACAAATTAACCGTTAATTGCCAATAATTATTAGTAGAAATTAATAATGATTAGCAGAAAGTATTCAAATCTATTCCAAAATTACCTTTAGGAACACAAGGTTTAAGGGAATAATTGGAATTATAAATGGGCAGGTGAAGAAAAGACACTGAGACATTGAAGGGAGGCTGGAAAATCCAACTGGAAAGGGAAAAAAATCAGGAAAAATGCTGTTTTTTCATCCATATATTTATATTTCTATATTAATGAACTGAAATATTCCCAATTCCATTTCTTCCCAAGGATTTTTTTCCCAAGAACAGCCCCACAAAGTTAATTTCTCATGGATGTTTATTATGAACAAACATTACAATGCAGCCATTCCCACTCCTCGGGACATTCCTGGAGCGAGGGAACTTCCATGACCTTGGAATCTGCAGGGAAAAGGGGAGAACTTCCAAAAAATCCAGGATTTTTTAATTAAAAAATGAAGAGTTCTTAAATGTGGGAAAGCTCCCAACCATCAAATTATACCAATTTTACAGAAATGCATGGAATTGCAGCATGGAAGTCAAGGATTTATTCCAAGATTATATCCTGAGAGGGAAATTTGAATTTAATTACAGGGCATGGGAATTTTTCCTCCATGCTTTGGGAACAGGAAGCTCAGATCCTGCACTCTCAGGAGAACACAACCCCCCCAAAAAAAGGGAATAAAGATTCAATTCCCAAAGGCAAGGAGCTGGATCAAACTCCTGGAATCCACAGGGATTGCTCCCAGCATCCCACAAATGGCACCTGGAATGATTCTCAAGTCTTCCTCCAAATCCAGGGAATTAAAAATAAATCTGCAGTTGGAATTTTGGCCTTTAAATACAACCCATTTTTAGGGGAAAAAAAAAAAAAACAAACCAAACCAACCCCACAGCATGTCCAAGGTTTCACCAAAGGAATTTTGTTCCCGATTTTCCACTCCCTAAAAACAGGATCCACCTTCAGGTGTAGCTTAAATCCCATTTTTTTAATGTCATAAAAAGCCTTTTATTCACTTTTTCCAGGGATTTTTCTTGGGAGCTTGGTTAGGAACAGGTCCCAAAAGCTGCTCCCAAAGCCTCCTTTTGGGGATTTTTTTTGTGGATAAAAATTTCCATGGGAGAGGATAAAGGTGGATCAGCAATGGAAAAAGGCAGGAAAAGGCAGTGGGAGAACACAAAAAGGACTGAGAGGGGTTAAAATCTCAGCTCCAGGTGCTTCTGCTTGGAGAAAAAATCAGGGAAAAAACCAAAGCCAGCCTGAAAATCCCAGCCCTGCAGGAAAACCAGGACATTCCCACTCTTCCCAGCACAACTTTTCCAAGAGCTGGTCAAGCAAAAGAGGTAAATTAAAAAAAAAAAAAAAAAAAAAAAAGACAAGTAATAAATTAAGATTTGGTAAGAAAATAAATAATCAAGGATTTATACACCTATTTTAAAACCTAGCTTTTTTTCCCCACATCCTGAAGTCAGGAAAATCAGATTTAGGAATTTTTTTAGTGAAGATTTTCTAATCTCTGTTCTAATTTTGGGGATTCCTACCTAGAGCAGGGAACTGGTGACGTTTTGGGATGCTCTGAGTTCTGCCTCACGAGTTTTGCTTCAAAATTCAGGGGTTTGGGAGATTTTTTGCTTAAAATTCCTCAAGGAGAAGCTAAAAAAGAAGAAATCTGGAAGGGAAAATAAAGCAGTTCTGAGAAGATTCTTAAACACATGAGGAATTATTTATTTGGGGCTTTTTAGAATCATTCAAATAAGACTTTACCATGAAATTCAGGGGGTTTAGCCCTGTTAGGACCCTTTTTGTGGGGGTTTTGTCACTTCTGGAAGGCACAACCAAGTTTGCCTCTAAAACAAAGCATTTGGAGAAAATGAATTAAAAAAAAAAAAAATCAAGCAAACTGAATTAAAAAAGAAAAAAAATCAGACAGATTTGGGAAGTTTAGTGTTGGATACAGTGAAAGAAACCTCAGTATTTCATTTAACAACACCTGAAGGGGAAGTGTGAGGGAATCACACCTAAAAGGAAAATATTTCCAGATTTTCCAATGAAATTTGGGGTCGAGGGCAAAATATTTCCAGAATCCCAGATGAATTTTGGGGTTGGGGTTGTTTTTTTTTTTAAGACTTGAAGCAAAACTTGAAGCAAGTGGAACTAAACTGAAGGTTTTCCCTCAGCAGATGAATTTTGGGGTTAGGATTTGATGGTTTTAAAGAGTTTAAGCAAAACTTGAAGTGGAATGAAATTGAAAGGTTTACACAAACTCAGCTGCCTCTGAGGGAGCTGCTTCGTTATTCCCACTGAAATAATTGGAATTTTTCCCTTCCCAGGTGCTGTTCCCTCCATCCCCAGAGCCAAAAAATGCAGATTTTTGGAACACACAACCAACTCTCTCCATGGGGTGGGTGCACTTTTATTCTTTGTTTCACCAGTGGCCCCTCGTGATGAGAATGAACTGTTACAATTTCCCTCCCAAAATGAAAAGCTCCAAAGTGAACAACTCCAAACCAACACTGGATGTGGGAATTCCCACTGATTCCAAAGTTGTTGTTTTTGTTATTTTTTTGCCTTGCTGATGGCCAACTGCATTTCCTGGAGGCCAAAGAAAACCTGCAGTGATGTTGTGACAATTTTGACAACGCATTTGACACATTTGGTGTTGTTTTTCCCACTCATCTAATCACTACTGACTAGATATGCAAGGATGGGCATTTTATTTGAAATTAAAAGAAACCAAATTTCCTGTAAAATCAATATTCACCAACCCCTTTTCCCAAGTCCACGTGGAATCTCTGTTTGGATCCCTGCCCACCTGTCCAACCTCTTCCCTAAGGAAAATAAAAGATGCAGGAACGATGGGATTTTTAAAAATTCAATGGAGTAAAAAGTATGTGCTGAAGATTTCCCAATTTCAAACCACAGATGGGAGGAGAACTCTACAAATCAAAGCACTAAAAATGTAGTGTCTCATCAATAATGCTTTGACTTCTCAGCCAGCAGCAAAATCCGCTTCACCCAAACTCCCAACGCAACCCCATGGCAACAAATCCCAAATTTTATCCCAGTGCCAGAGCCAACTACCACTAAAATTTGGTCTTTTGGGGGGTGTTTTTGTCCCCTCACTCTTGTGCTATGCTCCTCAGGACGTACTTGACTGTGTAGGCAAAGGCTGCAAAGCCCACGATGACAAACAAGTTCGCCAGGGCTCCTCCCAAGAGTCCGTGGTTCCTGTGGGGCTGCTGGAGCCCGGCGGGGTGGGCAGGGGCCAGGGGCACGTGCCCGTTCAGCAGGGGGTGCCCATTCTGCCCAAAGTGGGCATCCCCATCCGGAACAACATCGGGGAGAGGCAGCGAGGGCGGTCTGGAGCTCAGCTCTTCCTGTGCTTTCTGCTTTTGTTTGATCTCCTGCAGAGGGAAAGAGGAAATTCAGTGGTGAGAAGAGGAAGTTGTGGTGATTTGGGTGTTTTTGTTTCATTCTCTGCAGAGGGAAAGAGAAAATTCAGTGGTGAGAAGTGGAAGTTGGATGAGAATGAACTGTTACAATTTCCCTCCCAAAATGAGAAGCTCCGAAGTGAACAACTGGGATGTGGGAATTCCCACTGATTCCAAAGTGGTTTTGCCTTCCTGGAGCAGTTGGATGCTTTTGTTTCATCTCCTGCACAGGGAAAGACAAAATTCAGTGGTGAGAAGTGGAAGTTGTTGTGATTTGGGTGTTTTTGTTTCATTCTCTGCAGAGGGAAAGAGGAAATTCAGTGGTGAGGAGTTGTGGTGATTTGGTTTCATCCTCTGCAGAGGGAAAGAGAAAACTGAATGGGAAAGTGGAAGTTGGATGAGAATGAACTGTTACAATTTCCCTCCCAAAATGAGAAGCTCCAAAGTGAACAACTCCAAACCAATGCTGGATGTGGGAATTCCCACTGATTCCAAAGTGATTTTGCCTTCCTGAAGGCCAACTGCACTTCCTGGAGCAGTTGGGTGCTTTTGTTTCATCCTCTGCAGAGGGAAAGAGAAAATTCAGTGGTGAGAAGTGGAAGTTGTGGTGATTTGGGTGCTTTTGTTTCATCCTCTGCAGAGGGAAAGAGAAAATTCAATGGAAGTGGAAGTTGGGATGATTTGGGTGCTTTTATCTCCTGCACAGGGAAGGGAGAAGCTTCCCAATCAATGATTAAAGGATTAAAGAAATGATCAAGATTAAAGAAAGCTCAGTGGTGGGAAGTGGAGAGATGAGAACACAAGTTCTTCCAGAAATTTATACTGAACAGTTCTTAAATAGAATAAATTTATGTAAACAGTTCTTTAACTGTAATAAATTTATAGGGTAATTTCTCTAATTGTAATACATTTATATGGAGCAGTTCTTTAATTGTAATAAATTTATAAGGTATTTTCTCTAATTGTAATACATTTATATGGAGCAGTTCTTTAATTGTAATAAATTTATAAGGTATTTTCTCTAATTGTAATACATTTATATGGAACAGATCTTTAACTGTAATAAATTTATAAGGTAATTTCTTTAATTGTAATACATTTATATGGAACAGATCTTTAACTGTAATAAATTTATAAGGTAATTTCTTTAATTGTAATACATTTATATGGAACACTTCTTTAATTGTCATAAATTAACTGTGTTTCAATTGTACCAAGAGCTCCCCAACTCCTCCAAAATGACCAAATTCAGTGCTTGACACCAACAATCACTGGTCAAAATTTTGCCCACTTTATTTTTCATTTTTAAGACTTTTTTTCAGAAATGTCAAGTTCTTGTGTGTCCAGATTGGTTTGAACACAAGACATTAAAAAAAAATTAAGGAAGCAATTAGAGGAGTTTAGGATTAGGACTCCAAGTATTCCATGTTAAAATATCTCCTGCTGCCTTCAGTTCACCAGGAAGCATCTCCCATCCTCTGGCATTTTTGGAAATGCTAAGAAAACACAATTAAACCCTTCCATTTCTAGTTCTTTCTGCCTGAGGAAGAAAGGAAACAGAGAAAAAGCTTTTCTCTTCCAAAAGACAACAGAGGGAGAATGGGTCCTAAATCAGAGCTTTGTGAACTCCTTTAGGAACAGGAAGAGAGGAATCAAATCTGAAATCCCACACAGCTCAGGGATAAGGAAAAACCTGGAAAAAGGCTCTTCTAATAAATAATTAACACCTTTTAAAAGGTTTCCAAGATTAACAAATGAAGCTCCAGTCTGGGAAAATCCTGACCAGGAGAAGCTGAAGCAGCACAGAAAACTGAATTATTGTAGGGATAATGAATGATGAATGAATATTCCCTTACCTCCACCACTTCAGGGAAGAGCTCACAGAAGACTTTATCTTTTAAATTAAATGCTAAGCTCTGTGCAGCCAGCTGCCTTTTCTGGGGAGGAAACACAGATTATCAGCAATTGCATGAAAATTAAATCACTACGTTTCAATTCAACCCCTGATTCCCCACAGGAACGGTGCAAACCTGCAGCCAAGCGGTTTGTAACACTTAAAACATCAAATTTCTGAGTATTATTCACTAAAATATATGTTTATAGGCATAAATTATGTTAATTGTTGTTCCTGTGGGATCAGGGCTCTGTGCTAGAGGCTGGAAAGAGGAACAAAATCCCAACCACGCTTTATCCCTGAGACATCCCAAATTCCCAAAGCTTCCCCCAAAAGCCCATCCCAGCCTCTGGAACTCACTGTGAACTCGGATGTCTCGATGCTGCCCAGGGTGGGGCCTTTCTCCACCATAAAACTGAGGAGGCCTGTCAGGATTGTGGACACTGACCAGGCTGGATTCCAGGTATCCGGGTGGAAATCCGTGATGGAAAGACACAACCTTAAAAACAACAACCAGGCACAGAGAGGGTTGGATTGGCCATGGGAATGCTGGGGAGTTGTGCACAGAGCTGGAATTGCTGAAGAGGTGGAAGGAAGTCCTTACCTTGTGTTACACTTAAACCTTCCATTGGGTGTAATCATATAAATACTAGGAGGTTTGAAGGGGAATTCTCGGGGGAATATTAGTTTTCCATGGTAATATCCACCTGCAGCACACAGAGAGAGGGCAGTCACTGCTTGGGCATCAAGATCAAGTCCTAAACTACCCAAAAATGGGTTAAATAAACCCCTCTGATTTATTCCTTCTCCTAAACTACCCCAAAAATGGGGTAAATAAACCCCTCTGATTCATTCCTTCTCCTAAACTACCCCAAAAATGGGTTAAATAAACCCCTCTGATTCATTCCTTCTCCTAAACTACCCAAAAATGGGTTAAATAAACCCCTCTGATTCATTCCTTCTCCTAAACTACCCAAAAATGGGTTAAATAAACCCCTCTGATTTATTCCTTCTCCCCCTCTCACTAAAGAAACCAAACTTTTCATCCTGGACCTCTAAAACTCAGGGATAATCATCCAAACCTGCTCTGGATTTACTCTGCAGGAATTTCCTCACATTCTCTCTTACAAACAGGGTTTTCTGCTGTCCAGGCTGGGATATATTTAAGGAAAACCAGCCAAAATATATTTAATCCAACACAAACTGGTCATTTTTCTAGGAATTAACTGAAGAATCCAAATTCCAAAGGCATTTTTGAGAGGCTCCAGAAGCCACTGTGAATTCTGTGACTACAACAGATCAATGAGGCTTTTACATTTCAACCTTTCTGCAGAAAAATTCCAAAACAGAATTTTAATCTCAGTTCACTGAGAACATTTCTGTGGTAAAAATGGGAATTTTGAGATTATCTTTGTCATAAATTAGAGAATGTTTGCTGTAAAACATAATGAAATTTAATACGAATATTTGTCTTCAGTTTAACCTAAATTTTATTTTATTAAAGCCCTCGATAACAGGAAAATGATTGACAGCAGCATCACTGTTTCTTTATCTCTTTCCCATAGCTCTGAACTGGCACTGGAAGTTTTAGGAGCTCTTTTTAGTGGGATTATTCTGCCTCTTCCCACCCCCCTGGAATTCCTGAATTTCCATGCAAACACCACAGGCAGGGCTTTACCTTCATAGGGGGTCAGCTCAGGCCCTCGCACCACGTAGTGCCTGGAAAAAAGGGAAATGGAACACTGGGAAACCACACAATATCCCAAAAAACCCCCAGGATCAATCCCAACCACACAAAGCCATCAAAATCCAAAAAAAAAAAAAAAAAAAAAAATCAGGATCAACCTCAGCCAAAGTTTCCTTTTCCACCTCCCCAAACTCAAGGACAGAGGGAGCCAGACTTGAAAATCTTGTTCTGTCCTTGAGTGAGGAACCATCCACCCCAATTCCCACCCCAATTCCCTCCCCAATTCCTACCATTCCAGGATATTGGATGGGAGGGGCTCTGCACAGATGTAAGGCACTGGATCTTTTTTAATCCTCAGGTAGTCTTGTTTCAGCCTCTGGGTTGCTGTGGTTGGTGCTCTCTTATTGCTGTTGTTGCTCATCTAATCAAAACAATTAATAAATAGCATTTGAACAGACACAGAAGTTCGTGGACACTGCTCCAGATTTGTGCAGAACTCACTTTATGGATTGTATCTGAAATATAAATTAAATTATCTTGGGTTTTAAGGAGCAAGAATCACATAAAATCTTAATAACAAAACCCTAAGTGAACTGGGTGATCCTTGGGATCCCTTCCAACTTGGGATATTTTACTCCATTCCTTTCTGTCCTAAAGGCCTTTTGGAGCAAATAATTATAAATTTACCCCTGTTCTAAATTAAATTCATCTGCTGTTTTTACTGTTTTAACACACCCAGTTCTCTGAAATGAATAACAAACAAGAACCTGACTTGGGAGTGAAGGATTTTGAATTTCTGATGATTCTCTCCCAGGTAAATAAATAAAACTTCAGGGTGAGAGAAGGAAATTCCCTGCTGAATTACAGGACAAAGGAAGCATTATCCCTTATAACTCACCTACAGAACACACACTAATTAACAGCTGCTATTTAATTAACTTTCCCCTCAGGAGTTTGGGGAGTTATTTGATTTTACACAAGGAAATTCAGGCAGAAATAAATGAAAACACAAAGCAATGTCTCCAGTATGACATATTATTAAATTTCTATAGCCCTCTCTATTACAAATAGGCAAAATGTATTTTAAAAAGAACTTTTAACCCATGAGTAACAGTTATATGTGGTCAAATATTCCACCTCAACTCAGAATAAATTTGTTTAACCTGAATTTTGCCAGAATTGCTCTAAATCATTGATACAACCTACAGTATTTTATTTTTGAAGTCACACCTCTTGAAATCAAAAAATTAACGATTTTTTTTCTCTAAAGAAACCAGCTGTGACTTTAAAATATAAATTAAATAATACCTTTCTATTTTAACACAATTATTCGTTCTGATGCCCACTCCACAGCCACCTTCACCACGGGCAGCAAAAAAACCAGCGAAATATTTCAATTATTGGGATTTAAACACGCCTCAAACCCTCACGTGGATGAATATTTACATCTGAAAGGCGGAAAATAAAGGGCTACGACCGCAAATCCTCCTTTCCCATCTGGGTAAGAAGACAACGGAGCAGAAGTGAGGGAGCACAGGAGGACAAAGAGGGAGGGGAGGGATGGAGAGAGTGAAAGGGAGAGGGGAAAAAGGGGGAAAAGGGGGGAAAGAGGGAGAGAGAAGGAGGGAGGGGCTGAAAGGGAGAGGGGGAAAGAGGGAAAGGGGAGGGAGGGAATGAAAGGGAGAAGGGGGAAAGAGGAAGCAGAGGAGGAGGGAAGAAGGGAAAGAGGAAGGGAGGGACTGAAAGGGAGAGAGGAAAGGTGCAGAGAAAGTGAAGAAGAGAGGGAGAAACGGAGTGAGGTGGGAAAAGGAGGGAAGGAGAAGGGGAAAGAGAGGGAGAAGGAGAAAGGCAGGGAGGGGGGGAGAGAGGGAGGCAGCCCGCCCGTTCCTCCCCGCTCGCTGCTGGCGCAGGCCCCGCTCACCTCTCCGCGACCGCCAGGCCCCGGGCGGTCCCTCCTGCCCGCGGCGGAGGGAGGGAGGCAGGCGGGGAGCGGGCGGCCGGGCCGCGATGGCGGCGGAGCGGGCGGGGCGGGCAGCGGCGGCCGCGGCTCCCTCACGGCTCCAGCCAAGATGGCGGCGCGGGGCGGCGCTTCCGGGAAGGAGAGGCGGCGCTTCCGGGGCGCGCGCGCGGCCTCGCGGCGGGTTCTGCTTCCGCTTCCGGTCCGCCCTGGCGGGAAACGCTGAGGGGAGGAGAGGCGCGCGGTTACTCGCTCCTTGTCGCGATATAAAGTGACAGAAATACGCGATCGCGGCACGTCCCGAGCTGGAAGGGAGCCGCAGGATGATCGAGTCCTGCCCAGCAATCCCACCCTGGGCATGGGAGCGTTGTCCAAACGCTCCCGGAGCTCTGGCTGTGACAACTGCTGGGTGGGGAGGGACTCACAAAGACCATGGGAGTCCAGCTCAGTGCTGTATTTGGAAGGGATCACGGCGTTGTCTGATTTTTCTTTCCTGAGGGATTGGCCATAGGCTTTTTTTTTTTGCTATAAATCTGAATATTTTCCTCGGATTCCCGGTGTGCATAAACGAAAGATGGAGAGAGGCTGTTTACAAGAGCATGGAGTGACAGGACAAGGGGGAACGGCGTTAAGATTTAGGTAGATACTGGGAAGAAATCCTTCCCTGTGGGGGTGTTGAGGCCCTAGGACAGATTTCCCAAAAAATCTGAGCTTGCATCCAACCCAAGAGAGATTCCTGGCCAAAAGAGCACAGGTTATTTCAAATAATCACATCCTGCCTTCGTGAATTCCCTTCCAGTTCCAGGTGCATGGGACATGCATCACTGCCAGCTCTGAGCAGTGGCATTTGCATTAAAGCACCTTTCCCGTCTGAAATAGCCCCATTTCCTTGAATTTTTGTTACGAATTTCTCATAAAGTGCTCCTGAGTCAGTGCTCCTTTAATCTTTGCCCAAAAAGCAATTTAGAGGTGTCTTCTTTTTCTTCTTTTTGGGATTTTTGTCCTCCCGAGTGGTTTTATTCCTTTACCAGAGTGGCTTTTACTGAAAAAATTTCCCTGTGGTCAGTGTTTTGTCACAGAAATACAATAGATTATTATCTAGCAGAATTGTTTTCTTTTCCAGAATCCCCCAAACCCGTTCCATTCTTCTTTTTCTCAACAGAAACTCAAACCTTGCTCATAAACATCTTTGACCCTCTGAGTGCCAGAGGAGGGCTCTGAGTCTCTCTGATTCATCGCTGAGCACGAGGAAATCGTTGCAAAGCTCCCATTTTTCTAAATGCCTGTCTAAAGAAGGGATAATTGGATTTATCCAGCTTCACTGATTCATCCTTTGGTGTCACCCAGGCTGAGCTCTCTGGAGCAAAGGTCCCACCTGGGTGAATCATCACCACCTTTCTTTTCCATCATCGCTGCTGCCATGATAACAATCAATGTTGTTCATTTATAGGACAAGTTCACATTCCCAGCCATCATTCCCGCTGGGATTTCCTCCCTTTCCTCCTGGCTGAGCAGCACAGCAGCCAGCCTGGGGTGACCCATATTAAATGACAGCAATTAAAGCCAAGCATTGCTAAATCCCTGATAATTTTGCTGGAATCAGAGCATTTTTTCCTTTGATTTCCTCTCCTGAGCTGAGGTCGGGCGTGACCTTGGTGCTGGGAGGGAGGAAATGATCCTGGCGTGATCCTGGCGTGATCCTGGCGTTTTCCTGACTCAGGAAGAGGAAAGCTCCATCCTCTTCCTTATTTATCCCCCCTGTGCTGGCTGAGCAGCTCCATCCCGAGGATCCAGCTCCCATCCTGCCTTTCCCAAGGGATAATTGGAGCCATCAGTGGCCTGGCAGTGACATCACCTGGAGGTGCAAAGCCACCTGCTGTGACATTCCATCACTTTCCCTGGCAGCCTTTCCCTGCTCCCACGTGCTCTCCCATGGCATTTGAGCTCTCCATCCCCAGTTCCTGGGATTAAAACATCATTAATTTATTAATTTATGTGTCCCTTCCAAAGGCATCCCAATGCCCGGGGTTTCTTTATTCCCAAACTTCCTTCAAAGCCAGGGAATCTTCACAGAAAAGCATTCTTCATGGGATCAGTTGGAATTCCATAGCGAGTTTTTGTGACAAAATATTCTGAATGGTTTAAAGCAGAATAATAGAATAGAAGAAGAATTTAGAAGATCCTTGCTGAGCTGAGCAGGGCTTTGTTTCCCTCACAAAATGAGCTGCTTTCCTCAATTTTTGGGCAAATACTCCCCTCCCTCGAGCCAAAGGAATAATTTCCAGTGTTAACAGCAGGAATTGAGCCTTTCAATGATAAAATACTCCCTGTAAATCCCTGCTCTCCCACTCCTCCTAATCAGTTTTTTTGATTTTATGCCTCCAGAATGGCTGGATCGGAATCCAGGAGCACATCCCAGTATTTTTCAGCCAGGAGTGGATAAAAGTTCCCCTCTTTGATGCAGTTGTGGAGCTGCTGCTTCTTTGAAGAAGAATTTTGGAGGTACTGGTACAAATAATTCCCAGAATTTCTCTTTTCCAGCCTGGTCTCTGGGCAATTTAATAACAAAAATACATTAAAATAAGG
Source organism: Corvus cornix cornix (assembly GCF_000738735.6). Lineage (NCBI taxonomy): Eukaryota > Metazoa > Chordata > Aves > Passeriformes > Corvidae > Corvus > Corvus cornix. The sequence goes on along the minus strand of NC_046350.1, from coordinate 5,079,937 downwards.
GCAAGGCAGGAGGAGAGTAACAGAATGATGTCCCACCTCTCAATTTATAGGGAATATTCATGGCAGAGTATCCTGGAGAGTTTTCTCCTGAGGGATGCTCTGAACTCTGGGATGGATCCATTTTGTTCATCCCTAGAGCTGCTGATCCATCAAGTCAAAATCAACATCCAGGTTTTTCATGGGATAGGATGGGAATTTGAGGTTTGCTCCCCAAACCTGCTGGAAAACTCTGGCAAAAATGCCAGGGATAATGGAGAAAACCAGGAAAAAATGCCAGGGATAATGAGGAAAACCAGGGCATTGTAATTTTCAAAAGGAATACAAAAAGTATTGTAGTTTAAGTCAGTGCTTGTGTGAGGAGTGAATTCACCTCTCCAAGAAATTCAGAATGTCAGGAAAAACAGCAGGGAAAGGCTCTAAACTTTCCCTTCTGGAGGCAAATGAAATGGATTGCACAGGAAATTCAAATTACAAGTGTTCCTGATCTCCAGATCTCTGCCAAACAGGCCTGGAAGTGAAAATAATCTCCAGATCTGATGTTCTGGTGCTGCTGGAGTGAGAAGAAAGTCCTTGACATTGAGCAATGGGCACTGCAAGGAGCTCATGGAAATGTCTGGAAGCCAAAAAATTTGGGATCTGATGCTCCCAGCACCCTTTGGAAAGCACAAAATAATCCCAAAGAACAGAGGAGCAGGCACAGCCTCTCCAAATGCCAGCTGAGCTCGAGGAATATCCCATAAAAACATCTTTTTAACGAGGGTGGAATGACCCAAACGTGTCCTGGTGCAATTACGGAGCAGTGGCAAAGCCGTCCCAGGGCAGGTGACATCACCAGGGCTCTGGACAAACACCAATTAACAATTTACCAATTAACCCCTGAACAATGCTGCCCGTGTCATCAGGGCTGCCTCATGGGTGAAGCAACAGGGACGGGGGAAAAAGATTTGTCCAAGGTTGCACAGCCAGGGAAGGGAAGAGTTCAAGAGTTCACAGCTTCCCAGTTGGGTTTTTACAGGCTCTGCTGGAAGAGAGTTGGGAATTTGGGGATTTATTGCCACTGCTTTTGTGCTTCTGGTGAGTAGGGAAATTAAATCTCTTCTTCTGTGTTTGTTGTTTGTTTTGTCTGGGAGTTTTTTGGTCCTTTTCCTTTAAATGTGCTGGAAAATGGTCCAAATCCCCTTGGCAAACAGGATGTGAATTGAAACAAAATATTGTGAAGGATTTGTAGAGTTCTGCCTTTAGGGTCAATCCAGTGAGAAAACACTGAATCCCTCACTGGTTTGGGTTGGAGGGACCTTAAAGCCCATCCAGCTCCAACCCCAACACCTTCTCCTACCCCAGGCTGCTCCAGCCTGGCCTTGGACCTTTCCACAGATGGGGCAGCCACAATTCCTCTGGAAAATCCATCCTAGGGCCTCCCCACCCTCCCAGCCAAGAATTCCTTCCCAATATCCCATCTTTGAAGCCATTCCCTTTGTCATGGCACTCCCAAGTGTCCCTAAGAGCATCCCCAAGCTCACAAACCACTCCTGATGCATCCCTTTTGGGGTTGGTTTGGGGATTTCTGCTGGTGCTGATCAGACAGGTCAGACCAGGAATATTTGTGCTGTTCAGGTGCCCTCCTCACTCCGTGTTACTCATGGAGGAAATGGGGCCTGGCAGTCACGTGGCAGCATTTTTATTCTTTGACTGATGAGTAAAGTCTTTTTGGGGCATGAAAAGAATTAAAACCAGGTTTTTAATAGCAAATCTTAAGGGTTATCTGGTGCTTTCCATACTTCATGTATGGAAAGAATGTAAATAAACACCCCCCCCCCCTACCATCAGAGCAGACAGACCCTGAGCACAGCAGGGGTTTTGGGGTCTCCCAAATAATTCCTGCAGGTTTGAATGATTCCAAACTAATTCACCTCAGCCGTTGCATTGGCCTGGTGGTTTGGATTGCCTTTAGCAGCATTTTTAAAGGCTTCAAAATGATCTCTTTTTTCCAAGCCACACCACTTCCCTGAGGCTTTCCCTGCATCCAGGGAAATATTCCTGGGCTTTTCCAACTTCTTCCAGAGCTGTTCGTTTGCAATTCCCAACTCCGCCGTGGACAGCACTGCTGTGGGAGAAGGTGAAGAAATCCTCCAGATGGAAAACACGGCATTGCAGCTGGATTTATCCTAAAGAAAAGCCCCCGTCGGGAGAGGAATGGCAGCTGACACAGGCACTTATGTAATAGCTGGTTTCAATTAGGATTTGCTAATGACTGTTTTGCCCTTGCGCAGTTTGTTCCCGGTTTCTTCATCCCCTCCTTCCCTTGGTGCCACACTGGAGCACCTCTTCCTCTTGTTGACATCTGTTCCAGTTCCCAGCGGGAAAGGCTGAAGTTCCTGGATTGATTAACCCCTGGGAATTGCTGCTAAGTGTTGGGAACCAAGGTTTGGGGACTATTCCAGGAGCCAGGAGCGCTCTCCACCTCTTTTTTCCAGGCGTTTGAGGCACTGCTTGGGAATTTTTGGCTTCATTCAGGACGGAGTGATGGTACCTGGGATTCCAGGATGGTTGCATCTTGCATGTCCACAGAGCAAGAAGGTTTTGCTGGTGTTCTCCAACCCCTGCCAGCCCTGATTGCCTCAGAATTCCTACAGATCCTGCAGCGGAGCTGGAGCAGGACAAAAACCCATCCACCAGCAAGCAGGATCTCATCCTGTGAATCTTTGGGGGACAGGTCTGGAGTGGGGGCACAGCGCTGATGAAGAGCTGGGAGTAAAGAAACCAGAAGAGGAAGAGAAGCCAAAAAAACAAAACTAGGAAGTGTTATCCCAAAGGGATGCCAGGAGCAGCTGCAGCCACCTTACTCAGAAAGGTGAGTGAGTGGAAATGAATGCTTGGTCATCCCGGGAGCCTGCAGGATTCTTTTTGGTGCTGAGGCTGGATTTTAACCCTCTGCTGGAGGCTGCACCGAGGGCAGGGCTGACGTGGAGCCTCCTCATTCCAGAGGGGTAATTAAGGAATATTTACACGGCTGGTGATTAGCAGATTATTCATGTGCTCATTGCTGGGCTTGAGAGGATGTGCCAGGGAGCTTTATTTTGGAAAACTGGGGATAAAAGCATGGCACAGGGAGCCCAGCACAGGTTCAGGGGTGTTCACCTCTGCCTGGAGCATGTTTGGCAGCGTTGGGAGCTGCTCTGGCAGAAGGGACACGCTGCAACACCGGGGCCATCCTGATTCTGCAGGCACAAATCCATGGGATTTCCAGAGAGATCCCCCAGCCAGGCCTCAAAGCATGCCACAAAAGGAGATTCAGGGATTGTCAGAGGAAATGTTGGTGTGCAGAGCTCCACAGACATTCCAGGAGACGAGGAAAACATCCAGAAACCAGAGGAATTCAGCAGCACTTTTAGGGCAGGATCAGAGGGAGATGTGAAGCAACATCTGGAAGCTCTCCAGGGCAGGCACTGCCTTTGTTCTGCCTCCTGAATAAACTGGAATTCTGCTTTGTAAGGATGACAGAGGTTTGGGAGAGCAAGGACTGGGAAAAACAGAGGAGGCAGAGCCTGCTGGGAGCGGAAAGAGGGAGCACTGGGAGGTTCCTGTTCCTGGAGTTGCCCACAGGAGTTTGGAGTGGGAGGAGGGATGGACTGGCTGATCCAGTGGCCGTCAAGAAAGCAGGGAGAGGGAGGCCCCACAAAACCAGAGACAGAACTCATTCCAGAGAGGAGAACTGGGGTGGTGTGTGAGGGGACAAAATGTGGGAAGAGGGTTTGGCAGAGTAACCTGGGGCGTTCCTGGGGAATAAACTCCATTCGTGCAGGAAGTAAAGCCAGATCTGCTCAAATGGAGATTAAACTGTCTGCAAAACCTCCTGAAGGCAGGATTTATCCCTGCTCCACATCCCCACCTCTGCTCCAGGGAGGGGATGCCCAGGGCTGCATTCCATTCACAATCCAGAGGGAAAAGTGGGAACCTCTGGGAGAGACAGCAGTGGAAAGTCAGGAAACTGTGGGAGAGCAGGATAATGTGGAACAAATGCAGTGAGGGAGAAAGTTCATCCCAAGGAGAGTTTTGTGGTCAGTGGGCAGCAAATTACAGCGGAGCCTCCGTGTGGTGAGGCCCAGGGAAAGCCGCTGGAATTGGGATTTTCCGGGGTCCCTTCAGGTGGGGCTTTGGTTTTAGGCCCCTCAATGTTCAAGCAGCTGGGAAAGGCTGCAGGAAGGAGAGGCTGGAATGAGCTCAGGTGGGATTTTCACACCTCTGCCCAGTCAGAGCCTCCTCAAAGACCTCACAAGTTCTTCTTTGGGACATTTTCAATGATAGTGGGCAAAATATTTTAATATTTGAGTTCTAAAGGATGAGCCAGGCATGGCAAGAGAGGCTGTGGAAAACATCCCTGAGCTTCTCTCTTTCACTCAAGCCTCTACAAAACATTTTTCATGTGCACCAGCTGTAAGAAAACATTCAAGAATTTAAAAATTGATTGTCTGGCAGAAGATTTCCCTGATTTCTTGAGTCCATCCCACAAGGAACATGAATTTACTGCGTCACTTCTAGGTGAAGGAACTAAAATCTCCTACAGGATAATCCATGTGCCTCTCCTGCTATTGTGCCTGGCTGATACTGGCATCTTTTTATAATCTGATATTTATTTCTGCTTCAATAGTCTTATCAAATAGCTGAGAATCATTTTATCATCCATCTGAGCCTGTAAAATAAACATTATAATATATTATGGTATAATAATAATCAAGTGTAGGGCCAAGGACAGGGTTTGCACAGTTCATATGTGAAAGCTTCCAAGCCAAATGGCAAAATTCCTTAATTTTCTTTATCTCTGCTGTTTTTATCAATTAAATTGGATGTGATTCCATTAAAACCAACAAATTAAAAACACCCAGTGGGAAAAGCAACCTTCTGTACTTGCCCAGAGTTGCTGCTCCTCAGGACACACAAAGCATTTTCTCCTTCCCAGCCCTAATCAACATTTTCAGCCTTACTCAGGGTAATTACAGCCCTGCAACCCCCCAGGACTTTCTCAGGGCTCTTATCTCCACAATCTCTGCATTTTGAAAGAAACACCACATTTTTAAGCAGCAAAGGAGGTTTTTTTTTCTCCCTGCTCCTCCCACTTCAGGATCCAGGACTATGAGCCAACAGAACTGGGATCTTTTTTGGAGGGATATTGATCCAGTTTTTCCCCATTTCCTGCAGGAAAAAAAAAAATTCCTGGAGGAAACTCTGAAGGGATTTTTCTGAGGTGCTGCCAGGGAATCTCTGCACCATCATGAGGCAACAGGAGCTGTCTTGTGCCTGCTCCTTGTGCAATAATTCCATTGTCACAGATTTATTGTTGCCATTTTGCATTGCACAACGTGGAATGGAGAGAGAAGGAAGGGTGGGGGACAGAGACACGAACGTGACAGAATGAGGCTTCCAGTGCTGGGAGTTTTTTAATGAGATTTTAGCTAATGAACTCTTCACGTGGCTCTGCTGCAGCTCTTCATTCAGTTGGGTTTCTCTTTTAATCAAAAGTTTCCAAAATACCAGGGTTTTTTAAAATTTAAACCAGGTTCCAGATATGTGTTTTGAAAATTCCTTGTAATATTGAAGAGGGGTGGAACAGAGTAATAGCAGCTGGTTAATAGGATTTGAGTTTTTTAAATAATAATTGGAAAATTGGAGGGGAACATTCTATGTGGTTTGGGGTTTCTAAAGCAAAATCCAGCATAAATCAATCAAATCAGTCAAAATCAGGGGAGTTTGTTTCCCTTCATCTTTGTCCTTTCTCCCTTCTTTCTGAATCAAATTTCACAAGAAAAAATCTCCATCTTTTTTATTTTTTGCAAATGCTGATATTTCATAGCTTCCAGTGGGAGAGAAAACCCAATTTGGAAAGGCAGGCTCTTTTTTGTGGCTCTAAACTTCATCTGGATCCCAAATATTCGTATAAAAAACTTCCTGCAGAGCTGCTTTCCACGTGGGAAAGTATCAGAAATAATTATGGGAATTTTCATCCTTCCAATGAATCCATTTCTCCATCACTTCTGCAACTCTTTAACTAAACCACCTCCTAAAACCTGATTTAAACGGGGTTGATTTGGTTCTGTTCCCATCTCAACACCTGAATCCTGGCTGGGGATGGGATGGGATGAGCAATATTCTTGGAGAAGCAGGAGGAAATCCATGTGTGCCTTGGAGTAGCTGATCAATTGAGATTACACTGAGGAATGCAATTCCTCAAGCACACCCTGGCATCCTGCCAGGCTCTGGAAAACAAGGAAAGAAGGCAGAAATATCCTGCCTAGATGGAGAAATCCCGAGTGGGAAGAACATCCTGGAATCCCTGGTTATTTCCCTAGAAATGATAGCTAAGAATCCACTCTAATCAGGAGGGGAAAAACCAAAGATGAGCACGCCAGCAGCACTTAAACCGAGCTTAACTCCGGTGTAAGCTTCGTGTTAACCCGTCTGGCCAGTTTATTCACTTCCTATTATTCCCTGGATCATGCTTTGAATAATTTCCATGATCTGTTCCTCAAGTCCTGCCCCCTTTGATGTCACAGATTGGATCCATATAGGCTGGACAGCTCCCAAGGCCTCTGCACTCCCAAATCCCAGAGTTTTGGGCCAGCACTTCTGCTCAGGATTAAGCCCAGGGCTGGGTTTAGTGGCTTCTCTGAACACTCAGAGATCAGAGTTTCTGCCAAGGTACAGTGGGGAGGGGCTGGAATTTGGTTATAATTTGATTGTTAAATGTGTATTTTTAGATCTATTATTCATTTGTAGCTATAAATATGGGGGTGTGCTGTTTTCCACATTACCTCGGGATTATTTTGCTTTCTATTTCTTTTTCATTCTAATTATTTTAACAATGCAGATTTAAATGGGATGAATGAGCCAGAAACTTAAAATCCCACTGACAACGCCTGAAAACTCTGAATTGTTTCTGAAAACCAGGCTTTGTCTGGGGGTTTTAGAGTCACAAATAGACATTAAAAAAAATCTGTCTTTGATAAATCCTTTTAGCATTCACTTTGGGTAATTCTGGCCTTTTATTCCACATTTTTCTCACTGATAAAGACTCTGAGCTTTAATTCCATTATCACAGAGCCTCTTGCAACAATTCTTTAGTGACTTCTGCTCTCCTCATTCCCAAACTCTATCCCTGCATCCCTAAGTTTTTTTTTTTATTTGGAGCTAAGGTTGCCCCAAAGTTTGGACTCAGTAAACTTCTCTTAATGACATGATGGGCAGGGTGACTCAGGGCTGCTGTAATGTTGGAAACTCACACCTCACAACACACGGTGTCATGTTCTGGACATGAAAATGTGACAACAATGTGTCCCAAACTGGCACCAGAGCCCGGGACACATCCTCAGCAAGGCTGGAATTATCTCTGGAGTAGCACAGGAGGTGTTTTAATTACTGCAACAAAGGAAATGGGGGTTTTTATTTGGATTTATGCCACTCTTTTGAGTGATTTTCAATTTCTGTGCTTCCTTTTCACTGCTGTAAAACACAGAGAAGCCTTAAATTCCTATTTCTGTGGCAAAATAGCTGTTAATAATATTAATTAATATTTTGGTGCTCTCCAGAAACACCCTGAGATCATTTTCTTTTCAGTGCTACCTACAAGGCTTTATCCACACCCTAATTTGGCTCATCCCCTCTGTGGTTCCAACTGAGGTGTTTTTCTCCACTTCCATCCCTAAATTCCTGTCTGGACTCTGCAACACCCCCTGTATTTCATCTTGGAGGAGAGTTCAGAGGTAAATGAATCCTGTTTATTCTACAGAATGGGAGATCCTACAGCAAAAACGAACAACCAGGTTCTAATTTATCCAGTTCAAAGCTGGATTTATCCCAATTCCTTAAGGATGAAGCCATAGTAGTAGTTCTAAGCCAGTCTTGTTTTAGGCCCATAAACCAGAATATTCCACTAGAAATATTCCCCTAATCATGATTTATAAATCTGTATGGATGCCCAATGAGTCAACACTTCAGGATTAAACCCTGCTCCTTGGAGTTCTTAGAAAGACAAAAATTCCCCACCCTTTTTGGCCTCAAACTTCCCAGCATTACTCACAAACCCACACTGGCAGAGAAATCCTATGGAACTGTGGGCAAACACCTCGTGTTTCTTCAGCAGCAGCACAGTCTGAGCTCTTTGCTCCTGCCTGGATCCAGATTCTGCTCAGTTCTTGTTGGGTTTTTCTGATTGCAAACCTATTTGGGGCTTGTTTGGAAGAGGCCCCTTTGGAAAAGGTCTCTTTGGTGTGTTCATCTGGGTTTTTTTCCCCTCATGGATTCCATGATGTTCTTCCCACTCTGAATTCTCCCACCAAGGGAGGATCTTTGGAAGAGGCCTCTTTGGAAAAGACCTGTTCAGAAGAGTCTTCCCCTCAGATTAATAAGATTTTTTCCATCTTTTCCATGCCCAGAAAGACACTTAGAGGATGGAGCAGGAGCTGGCACGAGGAGAGGAAGAGAGGCAGGAAGGCCTGATCGAGTTTTACGACTCCTTCAAGGAGATGTTTGAGTTTTTCTGCAAAAACACCACGATCCACGGCACCATCCGCCTCGTGTGCTCCGACAGCAACCGCATGAAAACGGCTTTTTGGACCCTGCTGCTGCTGGCCAGCTTTGGCATGCTCTACTGGCAGTTTGCCCTCATGTTCAGCCAGTACTTGGCCTACCCTGTGGTGCTCACCATGTCCATGCACTCCGAGCCCAAAATGTTCCCAGCCATCACCATCTGCAACCTGGATCCCTACAGGTAACCTGGGCTGCTTCCCAGCACACCTGGATGGTCCCAAAGCTTTGGGAAGGGTCAGGGATGCATCCCCAGGATCCCTACAGGTAACCTGGGCTGCTTCCCCTCACAGCTCGATGGTCCCAAAGCTTTGGGAAGGGTCAGGGATGCATCCCCAGGATCCCTACAGGTAACCTGGGCTGCTTCCCCTCACACCTCGATGGTCCCAAAGCTTTGGGAAGGGTCAGGGATGCATCCCCAGGATCCCTACAGGTAACCTGGGCTGCTTCCCAGCACACCTGGAGGGTCCCAAAGCTTTGGAAGGGTCAGGGACCCCCTGGGTGCATCCCCCAGGATCCCTACAGGTAACCTGGGCTGCTTCCCAGCACACCTGGAGGGTCCCAAAGCTTTGGGAAGGGTCAGGGATGCATCCCCAGGATCCCTACAGGTAACCTGGGCTGCTTCCCCTCACAGCTCGATGGTCCCAAAGCTTTGGGAAGGGTCAGGGATGCATCCCCAGGATCCCTACAGGTAACCTGGGCTGCTTCCCCTCACACCTCGATGGTCCCAAAGCTTTGGGAAGGGTCAGGGATGCATCCCCAGGATCCCTACAGGTAACCTGGGCTGCTTCCCAGCACACCTGGAGGGTCCCAAAGCTTTGGGAAGGGTCAGGGACCCCCTGGGTGCATCCCCCAGGATCCCTACAGGTAACCTGGGCTGCTTCCCAGCACACCTGGAGGGTCCCAAAGCTTTGGGAAGGGTCAGGGATGCATCCCCAGGATCCCTACAGGTAACCTGGGCTGCTTCCCCTCACAGCTCGATGGTCCCAAAGGTTTGGGAAGGTTTAGGGTGCATCCCCCAGGAGGGACAGAGGGATCTCTCTGCCTTCAGCCATCCCCATCTGCTTCCCCTCACACGTGGATGGTCCCAAAGGTTTGGGATGCATCCCACAGGAGAAGCAGCCAGGTCCCTGTGCCTGCCCCAGCTGGAAAGGGACTGTTGTTGTTGTTTCCAAACTGGTTTCCAGATAAAGATCTTGTTGGGAATTGTGCAAGGACTTGTAGCAGTGAATTCCATGCGCTGAGTCAGGACAGAGGGAACGGAGCCGGAGCCGAGGCACTTGGTGGAAGCTGCTGGCTGATTTTGGGCTCTGATAAAATCAGCCTTTCCCTGAAAAACGTGGCTGCTCCATGGATTCCTTCCTAAGCCAGCTCCTGAGCTCTGGGATGGTGCGTGTCAGAGGCAGCTCTCCTGGGTGTCCCACAGAAACGTGGAAATAACACAGTAAATGAGGCAAACCCCATGGAATTCTGTGTGGCTCTGCTTGTCCAATGAGGCTCACGCGACAGGGGCGAGTTAGCACGGAGTTTCATGTTACATAGTGAAGGAATTATGTAATTGCCTTGGAATAATTAGCTAATTGCTGACAGAAAGGCCAGTTTGTGCAGCTCTGCACAGCTGCAAGGTCTGAGGTTTCCAACAACTGGAAATTCAGCCACTGGAGCTGCTGATAAAGTATTGCTGAGCATTGGCACCAGAATTCCCAGATATTCTCCCCCAGACTTCAAGGAACAACCTTTCCATGGATACTGTGAGGGCACAAAGTGCTTTTTTTTCTGATAGAAATGTGAATGTTCCCAAATTCCTTCTGTTCCTGGCAGGTTTGAGCTGGTCAGTGAACACCTGGTGCAGCTGGATCGCATGGCAGAGGAATCCATCACCTTCTTGTATGGAATCAACACCTCAGCCAGGTTATTCCACATGAATGACAGGAATATCCACGTCCAGGGCTTGGCCAACCTCAGCAGGTCGGGCTTCAAGCTGAGCCAAAACTTCTCCCTCTTGAGGATGTCGGACCTCAGGTCAGGGAAGAAACATTCCAGCGTGGGCTTCAGGCTGGTGAGTGGGGTCCTGGCAGGATTTCACCGGGATCCAGGCAGGGAAAGGAGCTCTGGGTGTTCCTTCATGGACAGAGGGAGCCTTCCAGCAGGGCAGGATGGGGATTCACCCCAAAATACCTGAGTGGTGTCCAGGTCCAATCAAGAGTCCAGCTCATCAGGGAAATTGTGGAGCTGAGGGAAATTTAAGATCAGGGTAACAAACTGAGTCTGTGGTGAGGCAGCAGCCCAGTCCCACAGCCCAAATTAGGGCTGGGATCCCCATCTGGGCTTAAATTTGCTCCTGGAAGTGTGGGTGGAAGCTCCAGGTGAGGCTGCTCAGGGCCTTTAAAGGTACATTAAAAAAAAAAACCAAAAAGACTGAAAAAAGAGATGATTTCAGAGCTGGGTAATGAGAGATTGGGAGTGCTTCAGGACAGTTCATCCATCCCTGCCTCATCCCATCCATCCCTGTCTTATTCCATCCATTCCTGCCTCAATCCATCCCTGTCCATCAGTTTGTGCTGACCCAGGAACAGAAGCTGGGATTGATGTGGCTGGAAAGAGCAGCACTTTTGGGGTGATTATTGAACCCCTGCCGTGTCCTGGAGTCCTTCACCAGCAGTTTTGGGGTGATTATTGAACCCCTGCCGTGTCCTGGAGTCCTTCACCAGCAATTTTGGGGTGATTATTGAACTCCTGCCATGTCCTGGAGTCCTTCACCAGCAGTTTTGGGGTGATTATTGAACCCCTGCTCTGTCCTGGAGTCCTTCACCAGCAGTTTTGGGGTGATTATTGAACCCCTGCTCTGTCCTGGAGTCCTTGACCAGGCAAACTTTCCCCAGAACCTGTGGGTGTTCCCCTGAGTAAGAACAGAGAAAGCCTCTCTGGGCTCTGCTCATGATTCATGAGCTGCAGAGAATTCCCAGCCCTGTCATCCCTCCTCCCAAGCTTCAGCTCCCTCCTCCTGCCTCCTTCCCCCTAAGATGGAGCAGCTCCAAGGAGAAAATTCCTGAAATAATCAGAATTTTCACTTTCTGGGAAAACAGAGATTCCCCTCACCCCTGTCTCCAGTATTTCCTTTTCCCTGTGACCTGTCAGCCTCACCCTGAGCCTTTCCCTCTCTCCCAGTGCAATTCCACAGGTGGGAATTGCTTCTACAAGACCTATTCCTCGGGCATGGATGCCATCCTGGAGTGGTACAGGTTCCACTACATGAACATCATGTCCCAGCTGCCCGTGATCATCAACATCTCCCAGCACGAGGAGCACATCGAGGACATGGTTTACTCCTGCCAGTACGATGGGGAGCCCTGCAGGCCCAGGTGTGTGGAGATTGGGATTTGCAGGCAATTAACAGCTCATTCCCATTATCCCAAAGGCATCCTGCTTTAAATTAAGGTGTTGCCACACTCACCATTAAAACCCCATCCGATCTCTCTCGGTTCCAGTGATTATGTTCACTTCCACCACCCAGTTTTTGGGAGCTGCTACACTTTTAACAGCAAGGGGACAGATCCCTTCTGGACAGCCACAAAACCAGGAATTCCTTACGGTGAGTGACCTGCCAAACTGGGGGAAAGGGCATTAATTAATAGAATTAATTAAATATAGCTTCTGTGTAGGATTTACTGACATATTGAGGCCTCCTTTTTGGTCTGGTGGCACAGATTATTGGCTTGCCACATGTGACAGCCATGCCAGGCACATCTGGGCTTAAAAAAGCAGAATCTTCTTTTTGTTTTCAAGCAGAATATTCTTACAGTTGTTATTGCAGAGTATTATGGGGTTGTTGAAGGTTTGGAATAGGTGCCATTGCCACCAGGTTTCTAAGGAATAAAAATGGCTCCTCCATGAGGGATTTGATCAATGCTGACAGTTCAGGATGTTCTTCTTTCACCCCGAGCTGTCCCACACTTCCCTCTCTCTGCTTGCCAGGGCTGTCCCTTATCCTGAGGGCAGAGCAGAAGGATCACATCCCCCTGCTGTCCACGGTGGCGGGGGTGAAGGTGATGATCCACAACCACAACCAGACCCCGTTCCTGGAGCACGAGGGCTTCGACATCCGGCCGGGCATCGCCACCACCATCGGCATCCAGCAGGTCTGGCACTGCCCCGGGGCTGGGAATGTCCCTCCTGCTGGCACAGGGACGCACAGCAGCCTCGGGCTCCTCTCCTGCCTCGCTTCACTGTGCTCAGGGCCAAATCAAATGGTCCCAAACGTGGCCTTTTGGCTCTCAAAATGTTGGAGCCTCGTTTGATTCACACTTTTGAGGGTTTTGCACCTCTCCAGTCCCATCCCAGCTCTTCCCAAAGAGCTGCCTGGGTGAATTGGGATCAGGACGAACATCCAGGAGGGATTTATTTGGACAGGATGTGTTGCTGTTGGTCAGCTGAGCCACGGGGGCTGAATCAGGAGGGGTTGGGCTGGAGATCAGGGAAAGGTTCTTCCCCCAGAGGCTGCTGGGCACTGCCCAGGCTCCCCAGGGAACAGGCACGGCCCCAAGAGCTCCAGGAGTGTTTGGATAACACTCTCAGGCACAGGGTGGGATTTTGGGGTGTCCTGGGCAGGGCCAGGAGCTGTGGGTGATCCCTGTGGGTCCCTCCCAATACTCTGGGATTCCCCTGCACTCTCCCACCTTTCCCCTGTCACTCCCTGTGGTTTTTATCCAGGTCCAGCTCTGCTGCTCATTTAATTCCCTGCCCTTCCTGCCCTTCTCTGCTCCCTCCAGTGAAGCTCAGAGGGTGCTGGCTGGCCCCAATTAACACTGCTAATCACCCAGGCCTCTTTTCTGTCCCCACAGGACGAGGTGAATCGCCTGGGTGGCAATTATGGCAAATGCACAACTAATGGGGATGATGTGGACGTGAAACTGCTCTACAACAACTCCTACACCCTGCAGGTACAGCCTCAGGCCTGGCTGAGCCCAGCTTAGCCCAGCCCAGCTCAGCCAGGCTGGATGAGGAGCGAGCAGCTCATTCCTTCCTGTCTAGGGAGCTCTCCTGGCTGAGCAGTTTCACTGCTGGAGGTAACAGAGAGATCCCTGCCCATCCAAAAGGAGTTACAATCTGGGATGTGCTGGAATGAGTGGAGGATCCCCAGTGCCAGACCTGGGGCTCTTCTCACACCAGGCAGGGAGCACTCAAGGCAGCTGAAGTGTTCTAGGAGGATATTTTTGCCCATCAGGGCTTTATTTGTGTCAGGAATTGCTCCTGGCTCTGTTTTTCTGGGCTGTTTCACTGAGATGTCACTGAGCATCACGGAAAAGGGAGCTGGGAAAATTCTCCAACAGCCTTTGCAGGGGTAAAGCCAAGCACTGAGGAGTGGAAACCTTTCCCATCCTCGTGGCTGGTGCCTTTTGCTGTAACAAAATCTGTGCCTTGTCTCCTAAGAGCTGCATCCTACAGATTGGGAGTTTTCTTTGGTTTATCCAATTTTTTTTTTTTTTTTTGGCCTTCTTTCTTTTGCAGGCCTGCCTGCATTCCTGCTTCCAGCACATCATGGTTCAGGAGTGTGGCTGTGGGTATTATTATTACCCCCTGCCTGCTGGGGCTGAGTACTGTGACTACAACAAGCAGCCTGCCTGGGGTAAGAGCTTTTCCCTGCAAAAGGGGACACATTCCTGAATCCCTCTCTGCTGCTGGGACTCCTTGGATCACTCCCACTTTGTGCCCATGCTCTGCTGAGGCTCTTCCCTCACATGGATTCGTGGACTCACAGAATATCCTGACTTCCAAGGGACCCACAGGATCACTGAGCCAACTCCTGGCTCTGCACAGACACCCCAGTGACCCCACCCTGTCCCTCAGAGCGTTTTCCAGATATTCCTTGAATCCCTGAATCCCAGCTGGATCCCTGGCACTTTCCTGGGCATTTGGATATCAAGTAGTGCTTAAAAATCCTGATTAAGGGCATTCATGTAGGGTTAAACTCCTTCATCTCCTCAGCACCATGCTGGTGTAGGAAATTTATGGATGAAATCCCTCCCTGGGAGGGTGGGGAGGCCCTGGGATGGAATTCCCAGGGATTTTATGGCTGCCCCATCCCTGGAAATGTCCAAGGCCAGGTTTGGAGCACCCTGGGATAGGAGAAGGTCCCTGCCTGGGCAGGAGGTGGGAATTGATCTTTAAGGTCCTTCCAACCCAGGATTCCGTGGTTTTATGATTTTAAGCTCTGAATTCGGATTATGAGTCAAAATCTCTGCCTAAATCCTCTGCTCCTTAAGCTTGGCCCATCCTCAGCAGATCAGATCCGTGCCTGGCACTCCGGTGCCCCTCTGGAATCATTCCAAAGGCTCAGGAAATCTCTGAGCCTGTTCCTTCCATCCCTTTTTCCAGGTCACTGCTTTTACCAGCTCTACAACAGGCTCAGGAATCACCACCTGAATTGCTTTGACCAGTGCCCCAAGCCATGCAGGTGAGTCCCAAACGCAGGGCTCAGCAAGGGAAAACACACCTGGAACTGCAGGGAATTCAGTGGAAAATTCATGGATCAACTGGCATTGGGAGATTCCAGTTTGATGTTTGCACCCCAGAGCTGAGAAAGCAAAAAGATGAGAGCATTAAATTAAGTTAAATTAAATCAGAGCTTTATCTGTGACACCAGAGAGATTTAAATCACCCTGAAATGTTTAATTAGGCCCAACCCAAACTCTTTGTGTCACTTTTCAGCCTGGAATTCTTTATTTTCACCTTTTTTACTGCCAATTTCAAAATGAAAAGATAATTTTAAAACAAAGTGTCAGATGTTTTCATTTTGGGTGCATCCCAGTGTTATCAGGACTTGGGAACCATTCTGATTTACCTGAACAATTTTCAGGTAACCTCTGGTTTTGTTTTGTGAGCTGACTCAGGAGGGTTCTCAAGAGCTGCCCCAGGAATTTTCTGCTTTGTTAAATTCCCCCATGCCAAGATCCCCATGGTGAAAATCTCTGCTTTTTCTCTCCTCAGGGAATCCCTGTACAAGGTCTCAGCTGGGACAGCCAAGTGGCCCTCAGCAAAATCCCAGGTACTGCACAAAACCCCTGAATTCCGAGCAAACTCACCCAAAAGGTGGGCCTAGGGAATGATCCTGTGCTTAAACAGAAGGATACAATCCCAGACTGTTTGGGAAGGGGTTGGAAGGGATCTTAAATCTCATTTTATTCCACCCCTTCCACGGGCAGGGACAGCTCCCACAGCCCAGAGCTTCAGTCCTGTTCTAATTCCTTCAATCCTGTTCTAATTCCCAAATTCCTTGAGCAATCCCCTCAGTTCCCACCCCAAACTGGAGTTCCTGGCTCTGCTCCCAGTGGGAGCCATGCTGTGGCTGTTTGGGAGGTGTAAACTCCTCATTTCTCATGTTCTAATGAGCAGGTAATTAACTCACCTGAGTGATGATGGAGATGCAAATCCAGCCAGGATGTTTTAAAAGAGGGAACTGTGTGGTGGGGTTGCCTTTAAAGGCAGAACTTAATGTTGTGAACACCTCAAAATTCAGTTTTTCTTTGATATCCTGGCAAATATTGCTTGGATTTGATAGCTCTCCCTTTATGTTATCAATCAATCAATTACAGCCTTTTTAATTGCTCCAAACTGACATTTTAGTGCTTAAAAACTGCAGTTTTAAAAGTGTTAAACATAAAAAACCTCATGAGGCGGGGTTCCAATAAAAACAAGCATTCCAATAAAAACAAGCATTCCAATCACAAATATTCCAATCACAAATATTCCAATCACAAATATTCCAATAACAACCAACCTCTGCTGCAGGACTGGGTCCGCCAGGCTCTGAGGCACCAGAATGGCTACAACTCCACCAGCAACAGGTAAAACCAGGGCTAAACTCCTCATCCTTGTAGGATTTGGGGCTGCCAAGGGAGGGCAAGAGGAAAATGGGCAGGAAAATCCAATCAACTCCCAATTTTTCCTCACAAAACTCTGAAATACTGAGGTTTTTTTTCCAAGCTCTGGTTGAACAACCTCAGGGTTCAGTCGGTGTGGGTGGGGGAAGCTCTTTTTTCCCAAAAGCCTGGAGCAGCAGCAGCACCTCCCAGCCAGGGAATGCCCCCCCAGTGCCAACTGCTCCTCTGTGCCCTGCAGGAAGGACATTGCCAAGGTCACCATCTTCTACCAGCAGCTCAACTACCAGGCTGTCAACGAGTCTCCTCTGCTCTCAGTAGGTTCCACCACGCCAAACTCTGTCCCCTGCCTTTCTTTTGGGGTGCTTGGGGTGCGTGGAGGGAGGGCTTTTAACAGCTGCCACCATGGGATTCTCCTCCTTGAGGAAAACTTTGGGAGTTGCACTTTTTCCACAATCCCATCGATTCTCCCTGGGTGCCAACAGCAAAATTCCTGTTCCCAGAGCTCTGCTGTGCCTGATAAAGAAAACTTTGGACTTTTCCCCCAGGAGAACCTGCTGCTGTCCAGCATGGGGAGCCAGTGGAGCCTCTGGTTCGGCTCCTCGGTGCTGTCGGTGGTGGAGATGTTCGAGCTGCTCGTGGACACCTTGGTCCTGTCCCTCCTCTTCTGCTACCAAAGGCTCAGGGCCAAGAAGACCCTGAGGGTCTCTCCCACCATCCCCAGTGTCAGCCTGGCCCTGGAGAACTACAGGGTGGTGCAGGAAGAGCCTGGGAAGGGAGAGGAGGGTGCCCGACCCTCTGGAATGAGGGACAGCACAGGGGAGCTGCAGCTGCAGCCCCTGCCCCAGAGGTGCCCAGAGGTGCTGCTGGATGGGTTTGGGTGCACCAAGGAGGAGGATTTGGGACAGGAGTGAAGAGCTGAGGGGCTTTTGTGAGCATGGAGAGGCTTGGAATTCCCTTAATGCTGTGGGAAGGGTGCCAGCGATGTCCTGGATCCACAGCTGAGCGTGGCAGCTTGGAATTCACCTGATGCTGCTGGAAAGGGGACAGGGACATCCTGGATCCACAGCTGAGCGTGGCAATGCTCCCTCAGCCACTGCAGGTTCCCCCTGCACATCCCTGAGTCCTGCAGCCAGAGATTTTGGATCCCAGGGAGTCTCTGGGAAGGGGGAGCTGCACTTCTGTTGTGGGAATCCTCATCAAAGGCTGCTCCCAGCTTTAATTTATAAATCCTGGTGAGGAAACCCCTCTGTGGCTCCAGCCAGGCCCAGCTACATTTCACAAACCTCCTCCAGAACTGGCTTTTCATGGGAAGAATTCCAGTGTGTGGGACAGTGGAAAGGGGGTTGGAATGGGATGGGTTTTAGGCCCCTTCCAACCCCAAACCATTCCCTGGCCCCGTGCTTCACATCCAGGGTTGTCCTGAGGGGATCAAAGCAAGAGGGGGCTCTGATTCCACCCTGAATTCCCAGACACCTCCTCACCCTTGCAGGATTTGGGGCTGGGAAGGGAGGGCAAGAGGCAGAGGAAACTTCTCCTGCTGCCCTTTGGGGCCAAGGCTCAGGATGCTGCTGCTGAGATGCTTCTGGACTCACCCCAGGTCACTCCCAGTGGGTCTGACTCTCCCAGGGGGAAAGAAAAGAGAAGAAAATGTGGTTGGGAACTTTTTTAGGTGCCAGAAAAAGCATCCAATTTCTGTGGAAGGTGCCACAGTGCTGCGTTTTTGTTGCAGCCCGTTTACAAATAGAGAGCATGTTAATATTTGACAGTAATTTATCTGTACATAAAATACAAAAAACAGCTTTATTTTTGATGGTGACTTTGCACAGGAGCATTTTACTCTGTTGTTTATGACTTGCAGGAAACAAGAAACCCAAAAAGCTTTGTTTTTTAAAATTTTTTTTAATAATAAAAGGCTCTGGAATACAGATTTGGGGAGTTCTTTGTGACTTTGTTTTGCCTTCAGCTGATATTCGGGTTCATTTTTGCCTGACTGTTGTTTCTAAACATCTTAAATGCCCAGACACCTGAATGTACAAAGGCAAATTATGATTTTGGGACCTCAGTTTGCTGCTGGCATCACTGAGAGCCAAGCCCCAACCTGATTTTGAGCCTTAATTTTGTTTGATTTGCTTAATCCTGGCCTCAATGCCCCCCAAAAAATCACTGCATCATGGAATTTAATTCCAGGAGGAGCCAATTTGGGGGCAGAGCATCAAATGCTCTGCCCAGGCCCAGGGGGCAGGAGGTGATTTCTGGTCTCGTGGTCAGATTTGGCACAGGAGGGCTGGGAATTCAGGACAGGGATGGGGAAAATCTGCCACCTTTAGTGGGATAAAATGGATTCTGAGCTCGTGGAAGCACAACCAACCAGTCTGAGGTAGCTCAGAGCTCTCTGCACTGAGGGCAGGAACTAATTTTGAGTTTAGGAGACTCCTCTTTATTCCAGAACCTCCCCCAGCCTGCTGAGTTGGGCAATCAGCCCCCCAAATTCTGCTTTAGGGTCACCCCTGAGGGCTTGGGACATCAGCACCTGCCCCAAATGGAGCTTTTCCACCTGAGCTGGGCCCTTCCAGCAAAAATCCAGGCCCCAGAGGGAGTCAGTGACAAAACCCCACAGGAATGAACGCCAGGGGAGGGGATAAATCCAGAGCCAGGTCAAATCCGATTTTTCAGAGCTGCTTGGAGCAGGAACCAAACAAAACTCAAGGCCCAGGTGAAGGCACAGAGTTCAGGTGTCCCAGGACAGAACCTCCTGGGCAGGGATGGTTTGTGCTGCAATTCTGGGGGTAATTAAGCACCCTCATGCCATTAATGACGTCCCTAATTTCACATTTGAACTTTCTGGGGTAATTTTTACCTGGTGATGAACCCACAGGGGGAGAGAGAAGGGAGAGATCCCAGGAATTCGGTGTCCACCCTCACTCAGAGCTGCTGTGTCCCCTGGAGGCAGTAGGACAGGGAATTGCTGGGAGCTCCTGCTGATAAAATCACGGATAAATCCTAACAGGTCACTGATCTGTTAGAACTCCCATTTTAAGACTCCCACTGTTGTAATAAAAGAGCAGCCCCAGGTTTTTGAAGCTATTTAAGCATTGAATTCTTGTTAATTAAGGAAAAAGGGTCAATCTTTTTCTGCAATCCCATCTCAGCCTGCAGTGTGCACCTTGGGGTGGTGTTTGAGCTAAAATCTCCATTTTAGGCAGGAAAACACAGCAGTGAAATAAATGGGAAAGGGACAGTGGGAGCAGGGCAGGCATCCCCCACATCCCCTCACTATAAATTCATTGTAATATCACAGCTCTACTCCCATAAATGCCTAAAAAATGCTCCTGATTTCAGAATATTCACCTTATTTAACTCTTCCACTGAGCGAATGAGTCCCCCTGAATTAAATCATTGGGATCTATTAAAAAACCAGAGATTATTCCCCAAATCTCCCCTTCCTGCCCTTGTTCTCTGTGCTAAGCAGGACAGAAATCACAAGGCCAGGCCGGTCTTTTTTTCCTTCTTCTTTTATTTTTCTGCCACAGACACACAGGATGGGAGAACCCAGTGGGGAAGGATTGCCCTGTGTGGGGAAAAAAAAGGAGGATTTTTCCATGTAGTGCAAGGACAGAGCTCAGGATCCAGCACAGGAAGGGGTGTAATGGGGCAGGGGTGACCTGAGCCTGTCCCTTTTGTCCCAGCCTTCCTCCAGAGCAGCCTGGAGTCATCATCATCATCATCATCATCATCTTCACCACCAGAGAGTCATAGAAACCCCAGCAAAAAAAAATCAGAATATTTATGTGCCATTCAGTGCCCCACAGCTCAGCCTGGAAGGTGCAGAGGAGAAGGGAAACAGGTTAAAAAAGGGATTTTAGATCCAGTTAATCCAGGCAGCAAGGCAAGAAAGCCTCCAGCAATAAAAGCCAAGAAGGAAAGGGAAGGATTTATTCAGATTTTTATTAACAGTGCTTCAAGAGACCATAGAAGAGAAAGGAGGCGAGGGGGGAGGAAAAAAAGGCCGACAGCACAGCAAGAGCTTTGAAATTGTACAAAGGTAATTACAGAGAGAATATCTGGTTTTCCAGAGGTATGGGCAGCACAGGCTGTGTGGGGAGAAGGATTAAAAAACCTGGTACAAAGTGGCACCGAAAGCAGGAGGGTGAGGGAGGGGAGGGGGGAAGGGGTGACAGCGGCGTATTTACAGCGAGGGCAGAGCCCTCAGGGCTCCGGCCTGGCCAGGAAGGGCCTCTGGGCTGGCCACAAAGGATCTCTGACCTGGCCACAAAGGGTCCCTGGCCTGGCCACAAAGGGTCCCTGGCCTGGCCAAAGCATCTCTGACCTGGCCCAAGGGCCTCTGACCTCCCTGAAGGATCTCTGGCCTGGCCAAAGGATCTCTGGCCTGGCCAAAAAGGGCCTCTGGCCTGGCCCAAGGATCTCTGACCTGGCCAAAGCACCTCTGGCCTGGCCAAAGGATCTCTGACCTCCCCAAAGGATCTCTGGCCTGGCTAAAGCACCTCTGGCCTGGCCAAAAACAGCCTCTCCCTGTGGCCACAGGACCCGTCCCTGTCCGTGCTGTTGGCAAGGGAAGCTGTGGCAGCCCCTGGCCGGCCTGGCTCAGGTGGCCCCAGGTCGCTCCTGCTGTGCCACCTCTGGCAACAGGAAGATTTCCACCCAAACTGCTCCATCCTGGGAGCAAGGTCCCACCCCAGGTGTCCTCTCCTGCCATCCCCAGTCCTCCTTGTGCCTTGGGAAGCGCTTTGGCTACACTTCCCCCCTCATTCCCTCCCCATCCAGCTGCATTCCCCCTGGCACAGCCCCAATTCCCTGCGAGGCTGGGGATATGAGGGATATGAGCCCCATTCCTATGGAAACAGCACTCATCTGTTCTGGAATCTCCCCAAAAAATCCCCTTTTCCCCTCAGAAACCCCCTCTCCCTCAGCCCCTTGGTGCCCCGCCGCTGTCCCTGTGCCACCCCACACTCACTGGGGTTGGCACCAGCTCTCCCAGGGCTCAGTGTCACCTCCCAGCCCGTTCTGTCTTTGGTTGAAAGCAAAAATGCTCCGGGCAGTGAGGGACACGTGGCCAGGGGACAGCCCAGCACAGGGGACAGCCGTGGCCAGGGCCACTGGGCAGGAATTCAGTGCATTTCCTCAGGAGCTCCTGGGGTTTTCTTGCATAAATCATGGCCTTGTTTGCTGCTCTGAGATGTTCCTGATCTCTTGATTCCAAAATCCTCCCTCCAGTTCTCTCTTTGAAGCTGCAGCGTCATTAATTTGATGACCTCAAAGGGCTTTTCCAACCTTAATAATGCCATTTTATGCCCATCACAGCTCAGCTTGTCACACTTTATTTTTGTTAAAGGCATAAAATCTTCCAGCTCCACGTTTTTCCTTTAAAATACTCCAAGAAATTTCCCATCTCAGAGGCAGCAACACTGAAATAACCTGAGGCTTCCCTGGATTTCACTGGAGAGGGAGCACTGAGGGCGTTGCTTAAAAATCCAACAAGCTGAGCTCATCCCACCTGGAATGAGAGCCCAGAGATCCAAACCCAGAGACCCAAACCCAGACTGGATCCAAGTCCAGGCACTTAGTTACAGGGTTGGTCAAATAAAAGTGAGGATAGGGAGAGAAATATTCACCCAGATCCCCGAAAATTCCAAGGATGGAGGATCCTGGTGGCTGAGGAGGCTTTGGGCAGTGCCTGGCACTCTGCTTTCTACACAAAGGCAAATTCCTCCTGTTAAATGTGGTTAAAGTCCAGAGAAAACACTCACACACCCTTGGGGAAAAAAAAGGGAGAGTGAAAAACCAGCAATTTTGGGCAGCAAATATTCCAAGCAGGGTTGTACAACACAAATCCAGCTGCGTTTGAGGCAGGAAAACCAAGAAAATGTTCATTTTCTCATCTTCCCCGGAGCCTGGAAATGCATTTCCCTGGCTGGAAATGAATTTTCTGTGCACCTTCCCCACTCTCCCCTCCAAGGTTTGGAGCGCACACACCCCCCCCACACACTCCCCAAGCAAAAATAAAAATCAAAGAAACACAGAAAATAGGGAGAAGTGCCTCCTTAGCGTGTTTTTCCTGGAGAAATTTCAGTTGTAGGGACTGCAGGGTGTTCTCAAGTGTTGGGTTATATCTCAAATTAGAGGCATTTAATGCCTCATGATGAAAACAGAAAGGGGAGGGGGGAAGAAAGGAAAATTAGGGGAGGGAAAAAAAGGCAGGTTTGGAAAAATATTCCCTAGCAATGCTACAAAAAAAAAAAAAAATCCTGACATTAAATACAGACCAACTGTATTGAATAAAAATTGCACTAGTCCTCTGGGCACATCAATAAGAATAAATTAAATACTTAACAATTCCACTGATTAAAAAAGACAGCACAAAACCCATAACAAAAGAACATAAAACCCCCCAATACTGTCAGGTAGGAAAAGTGCACAAAGTTGCTTTATACATTGACTCTAAATAAAGTACCAATACATGTTAAATAGATCAATTGTCTTGCAAGACGCTGCTTTTTGCATCAATATTTACATTTTTTTTTCAACTTCATCTACTCCAGCAGTGAGGCTGAGCTTCCAGGGAGCAAACTGGCCAGGATTTCTGGCCAGAATTCCCAGAAAAAGTGAAATAAAACGACCCAAAAGTGGAAGCCACGGTTGTCCTTGGCTCACAGAAAGGATCAGTCGGGTTTCTAACTCCTCCTAAAAAGCTGGGAAAACCAATTGGGGTGTTTGAAGTTGCTGTACAGGTAAAAAAAAAAAACCACAATGACCGTGCTGAAATCCATGAGCAGAGCAGGACCATGGCAGTGGTGAAACTTCTACTTCACTCTCAAGAGCTTTGAAGTACCCTGAAAAGATTCCCAGCGTGGAAAGGGCACAACTCGAGGGGGAATCAGCACCAAAAAACCGCCCCAAGTGATGCAGATCAGCACAAAACGGGGTGCGATTGAAGAGGGAATCCCCTGCAGGAATCTCCCAGCTCCTAACCCGGGAAGAAGAGCAGGATCTTGGATCTGTGGAGCTCTCCAGGTGTCCCAGGGGGATGTGGGGGCTGTCCCTGGGCACAGCAGGGTCCTGCTGAAGGCAGACTCGGATTTGAGGGTGGATTTGGGAGCGGGAGCAGCAGCACTTCCAACCCCATCCCAGCCGTGCCAGGAGCAGCCAGGGCACTGCTCAGGGCTGGCTTTGAAACTTTTAAACGCTGGTTTTAAACTTTTAAACCGAGTGCAGCAGCAGCAGCAGGACAAAGAGGCCGGAATGCCAAGGAAGAGGTGACAAACGGGGCCGTGAAGGCAGCGCCCTGCTCGGGGCGGGGGGGGCATCGAAATCTGAGGTGATTTGGGTCAGAAAGAAGACAAAGCCCGAAGCAAAGGAGCGAAAGTGGAGCTCCAGGAGCTTCTGTCCCTGCCCAGGAGACACTGAGGGGGCAGCAGTGCTGGTGACACCTCCCAGGGGGCAGGAGGTGTTAAATCCAGGGAATGTTAAATGGAAAGTGAAGGAGACCCCGGAGCAGCCCTGCCACAGCTGGAATCCTGAGGGAGCCACAGTCAGAGCTACAATCTCTGCTCCCAGAGCTGTCCTCTGAATTCGGGGTTTATCCATCCCAGCTTCTCTGAAATGGAATTGCAGCAATTTCTGCTTCATCCCAGGGGTGTTCCCGAGGCGCTCCTGAGGGTGCCGGAGCTGGGCAGGGATGAACGGACCACGGGAGCTGCCCCTGCTCAGCCTCCACTTCCCACTCAGGAGAGTTCAGAGGGAGCACTGCCTGCTCCAAGACCACAGGAGATTTCCAGCCCAGGCACTGAACAGCCAAAAAGGGGGAATTTTCATTCCCCAGGATCAGTGGAAGGAGATTGTTCATGATTTAAGGAAGCACAGGAGGCCCTGGGGGCAGATTTTGCACTGCACCAGGACCATTCCAGACTCGCAGCAGACACTGAGAGCAGAGCTCAGCTCTGGGAATTGCTCATCCCAAAGCTCCAGTGGGAATCGAGATTGCACAGACAGGAAAGAGCAGCCTGGCTGCAGGAAAACCTGGGACAGCACCTTCCTAAGGAAGCAGGAATTCCCTCGAGCCAAGAGAGACCCAGTGAAGGCTCTTTGTTGTGTGGGAGGGCTGCTGGCTGAGCCCCTGAGGGTGAGCAGCTGTTCCCTCAATATCTGAGGACACAATTCCAGCCCCAGGAACAAATCCTGCCAAGGTTTCTGAGCAGGGCAGCGGCCAGGAAGCGAAAACATCAAGAATTCCAGAGTGGATGGGATGAGAAATGGGATTGTGGATCTGCCAATGGAGTGCAGAGAGTGGGGAACTCTGCCTGCGATTCTTTGTTTCCTTGGAGCCCCTCAAGATCCTGGGATGATCCATAAGGCACTGTGGCCTGACCCTGGAGCCCAGGCAGGGATGTCACCCCCGAGCCCTGACAACCTCTGGTGCCAGCTGCAGTTGGGGACGTTGGGGAAAGGCTCCTACAGGAGCCTCCAATCTCCAGACAGGGCTCCAGAGGTCCCCGTGCTCCCTAAGCCCTCCCAAGACGGGATGGGACAGCTCCAGACACACGAGACAGCAACAAAGTGCTCCAAGGAAAATTCCCTCACTCCAGCCAAAAACCTCGGGGAAAAAAAGGAGGGAAACACAAAATTCTGCTGCTCCCTGGAACTGGGGAGCTCCAAAGCCGCTGAGATGCTCCAGCATGCGGGGGGAGAGCACGGAGGGGACTCATGCAAGTGGAATTCTCCTCCACAGAAACCTGAAGGGAGCAGGGAACCGAGTGGAGTCAGATTGCACCGAGCAGCTGGAGCAGCTTCCCCTCCCTGCCCCGAGCCCATCGCCAGCGACAAGCTTCTCCCAGCTCCAGGGATCAGCGCTGCTGCTTCCAGGAATGCTGCAGGATGGCTGCTGGAAGCAGGGCAGCTATGGCTTTGAGCAGCCAAGCACCCAGGGCAGCAAACGAGGGGAGCATGGCTGGTTCAGTCCTGAGAGCAGTGAAAGGTGAGGAGCTCCCGATGCCACCCGCTCCGCTCGGAGCATCCCTGCCCCAAAACCAGCCCGGGAGGGCACCTCTGAGTTCTCCCAGGGGCACAGCAGGCTGAGGGCTCCACAATCCCTGCCCGAATTCCAAGCCAACTCTTCAGGGCCAGCTTCATCTGATCCTGGTGTTGGTGGCTCTCTCCTGGTCACTGAGGGCTTTTCCTTTTCTTCTCTTTTTTTCTTTTTTTTCCTTTTTTTTTTTTTCCAACTCTAAGCTCCTCTCCCACACTTCCCACACATTCCAGCCCACATGCCAAGGTCTGTGGTTATGCCCTGGGAGGCTCCTACTCCAAAAAAACATAAAAATCAACCATCCAGTAGTCAAGCATGAGAACTTAAAGCTCACAGGGAAGACCCCCTTGGCCTTCCTGCGGGCAGCTCAACCCGAGGGGTGCAGGCATCAACAACAGACCAATCTGCAAGGAAAACACCGAGATATCCAAGGATGGGGCTCTCCAGGGATTCAGCCCAGCTCCGGGGCAGCAGAGGGGATGGGGACTCGTCACTAACACTCGTCGATGTTAAGGCTGATGAACTCCTGGATGCATTTCCTGTACTGCAGCTCCGTGGGGCTGTTGCTGGGATATTGGCCCGGCTGCCCGAAGGGACCCTCTGCTTCCCGCATCTCCTCGTTCATCCGGGCCAGGCGCAGCCTGCGGCGGGACAAAGAGCACGGGGGGCAGGATTTGGTTATTCCTTCCCCTGCTGCTGGCATTTCCCAGTGTTTCCCAGTCCCCAGGCGGTGTTTCCCAGTGTTTCCCAGTTCCCAGGTGGTGTTCCCCAGTCCCCAGGCAGTGTTCCCCAGTGTTCCCCAGTCCCTAGGCAGTGTTTCCCAGTCTTTCCCAGCGTTTCCCAGTGTTTTCCAGCTCCCAGGTGGTGTTCCCCAGTCTCCAGGCAGTGTTTCCCAGTCCTCAGGCAGTGTTTCCCAGTCTTTCCCAGTTCCTGGGCAGTGTTTCCCAAGGTTTCCTGGTGTTTCCCAGTCCCCAGGCAGCGTTTCCCAGTCCCTAGGCAGTGTTCCCCAGTCTTTCCCAGCATTTCCCAGTGTTTCCCAGTCTCCAGGCAGTGTTTCCCAGTGTTTTCCAGTGTTTCCCAGTTCCCAGGTGGTGTTCCCCAGTCCCCAGGCAGTGTTTCCCAGTCCCCAGGCAGGGTTCCCCAGTCTTTCCCAGCATTTCCCAGTCTCCAGGCAGTGTTCCCCAGCATTTCCCAGTGTTTCCCAGTTCCCAGGTGGTGTTCCCCAGTCCCCAGGCAGTGTTTCCCAGTGTTTCCCAGTCCCTAGGCAGTGTTCCCCAGTCTTTCCCAGCATTTCCCAGTCTCCAGGCAGCGTTTCCCAGTCCCCAGGCAGTGTTCCCCAGTCTTTCCCAGCGTTTCCCAGTCCCCAGGCAGTGTTCCCCAGTCTTTCCCAGCGTTTCCCAGTCCTCAGGCAGTGCTGCCTGCTGTTTCCCAGTGCTTCCCAGTGTTTCCCAGTCCTCAGGCAGTGTTGCCTGCTGTTTCCCAGTGCTTCCCAGTGTTTCCCAGTCCTCAGGCAGTGTTGCCTGCTGTTTCCCAGTGCTTCCCAGTGTTTCCCAGTCCTCAGGCAGTGTTGCCTGCTGTTTCCCAGTGCTTCCCAGTGTTTCCCAGTCCTCAGGCAGTGCTGCCTGCTGTTTCCCAGTGCTTCCCGGTGTTTCCCGGCGCCTCCCAGCCCCGGCAGCACTCACAGGGTGACGATGTCGGCGTTGGCCGCGGTCACGGCGATGCTCAGCGGGTCCTGCCCGTCCCCATCCACGGCGTGCTGGTTGGCCCCACGCTTCAGGAACAGGCACACCTGCCTGCGGGGGCACAAAGGGCCCTCAGGGCAGGAATTCCAGCTCCAGAGGCACAGAATTCCAGGAGTCTCCACCTGAGTGTGTCCCGACTGTTCCCGCAGTGTCTCAGCAGGGACACTGAGGGATTCAACTGCTGTCCCAAAGTCAGGTTTGAACCTGCTGATCCCACATCCTCCTCTCCCTGAGCTTGCATCCAACCCTTGAGCAATTATCCATCCCATGATTCCATGGATTTGATTGTCTCAAGGATAATTGCCCTCATGATGGCACATAGGGGATAACCAGGCCCCTGCACCCCCATTCCTTTCTCTGCAGCGTTTCCTGATTTAGGCCAGCCTAAGTGAAGCTGTGCCTGCCAGTATTTGTAGAGTTTTGCCTTTATTTAGGGTAAATTCAGTGAGAAAAGAGAGAATCCCACACTGGTTTGGGTTGAAGGGATCCCAAAACTCATCTCATTCCATAGGCAAGGACACCTCCCACTACCCCAGCTTGCTCCAACCTGGCCTTGGGCACTTCCAGGGATAGGACACCCACAGCCTCTCTGGGAATTCCATCCCAGCCCCTCCCACCCACACAGGGAAGGATTTCATCCCAATATCCCACCTAACCCTGTGCCACATTCATTGATATGCTCTAAAAGCCATATTTTACAAATCAATTCCCTAAAACCCCCTCAGCCCTGGCTCTCTGGGCTGAGGGGATTATCCAACTCCGGGTTATCCAATTCTGGGTTATCCAGCTCCCTGGGTTATCCAACTCTGGGTTATCCAATTCTGGGTTATCCAGTTCTGGGTTATCCAATTCTGGGTTATCCAGCCCCCTGGGTTATCCAACTCTGGGTTATCCAATTCTGGGTTATCCACCCCCCTGGGTTATCCAGTTCTGGGTTATCCAATTCTGGGTTATCCAGCCCCCTGGGTTATCCAATTCTGGGTTATCCAATTCTGGGTTATCCAGCCCCCTGGGTTATCCAGTTCTGGGTTATCCAATTCTGGGTTATCCAGCCCCCTGGGTTATCCAACTCTGGGTTATCCAACTCTGGGTTATCCACCCCCCTGGGTTATCCAGTTCTGGGTTATCCAATTCTGGGTTATCCAATTCTGGGTTATCCAGCTCCCTGGGTTATCCAGCCCCCTGGGTTATCCAGCCCCCTGGGTTATCCAATTCTGGGTTATCCAGCTCCCTGGGTTATCCAATTCTGGGTTATCCAGCTCTGGATCCCATGCCAGGGATCCAGACTCACCCGGTGTGCCCCAGGTACGTGGCGTGGTGCAGGGGGGCCCGGCCCCGTGAGTCTCTTTGGTTGACATCTGCCCCGTTCTGCAGCAGGAATTCACAGGCTATCAAGGAGCCCTGGTGAGGGGGAAAAGGAATTTCCACATCAATTTATCCAGCAGGATGCACAGGCCGGACAATTCCTGTGCTCCAAACCAGAGCCAAGGCCTCACATTCCCAGCACAACGTACCCCCTTCACAGCCTGGATCAGAGGGGTTTTGTTCTCATCCTCGTCGTTCACCCAGTTGATCTCGGCCCCGTGGGCCAGAGCTTCTGCCATCAGGGGCAGGTTCCGGGCCTGAGCTGCCCTGTACATCAGCAGGCCGGGGTGCAGCTCCCTCAGATCCTCCAAATCCGACGCCTCCTGCTCGATCTCGGCTTCCCCGCTGCTCTCCTCCGACACCTCGCACTCTGCCAGGCAGGGAAGGGTGGGGAGAGATCAGCCCAAAGCTTCCCACTTCATTTTTTTATATCCCTGCTCACCCATCCTGCCTATGTGAAGCTGTGCCTGCCGTTATTTGGATAATTCTGCTTTGATTTAGGGTCAATTCAGTGAGAAAACAAAGAATCCCACACTGGTGTGGGTTGGAAGGGACCTAAAAGCTCATCTCATTCCATGGGCAGGGTCATCTTCCACTATCCCAGGTTGGTCTTGGACACTTCCAGGCATGAGGCAGCCACAGCTTTTCCAGGAAATCCATCCCAGGGCCTCCCCACTGTCACAGGGAAGGATTTAATCCCAAAATCCCATCTAACCCTCACAGGGAAGAACTCCCTCCCAAAACCCCATCCAACCCTCCCCTCTGGCAGGGCCCAAGTTGTTGCTACGATATACAAGCTCTGTTTTACAAATCAATTCCCCCGAACCCCCTCAGCCCTGCCTCTCTGTGTTATCCAACACTGCATCTCCATCCAAGAAGATCCCAGACCAATCCCTCACGCCCTTCCCCGTGTGCCACCCACCTTCCTCTGTCACGCTGTCCACCACGGAGCCGAACACCAGGATGTCGGTGCTGCCATCGGTGCTCCCTCCCAGGCCGCTGTCACTGCTCAGACCTGCGGGGCCAACAGGACACAAACCAAGGCCACTTTAACACCCAGGCCCCCCCAGAGCCAGGCCCAGCTGAGCCCACGGGGGGACAGGGCAGCGCAGGACGTCACACACACACTGCTGGCACAGGGACAGGGGCGCTGCCACCCCGCTCAGCCCCCAAGGAGAAGCTCTGCAAAGCCTCACGGTGGCCGTGTCCCCACACTGCCCTTCATGCAGGGATGCTCCAACACTGCCATGGCACTTGGGGGCTGTTGGGGACAGCCCCTGCTGCAATCCCTGAGGGATTGTGACGGAGACTGGAGCGGAGCAGCAGCAGAGACAGCTCGGCAGGAGGTCGGGTGGTGTCACGGGCAAATGAGGACACCCCTCTGCTTTCAGCACTGACCATCCCAGTTCCACTCTGGGATCTCTCAATTGTCACTGGGGCACTTTTTTGTTGATGTGGTTGGGCCAAATCACATCTTGAGCCAAACTCTTAAAGCTCACCCACCTTCCCAACATCTCTTCCCTTTCCCACAGAGCTTCCAACCTTCCCTGCTTGGCCACTGAATGCTACAAGAGCTGACTCCATCCAAGAAATCCATGGATCAAGGAATCCCAGACTGGTTTGGGTTGGAAGGGACCTTAAAGCTCATCCTGCTCCTAACCTGTGGGCAGGGACACCTTCCACTATCCCAGGTTGCTCCAAACCCATCCAACCTGGCCTTGGATGCTTCCAGAGATGGAAGTGAAGAGATGAAGCCACTTGTCCAGGGACACACACAAGGTGCCAGTGGCGGGGAAACTTCCTCAGCCCACACCCAAAATTGTCAGGAAAATGAAAGAAAGGAAGGAAGAAGCAATGCAGGAATTGCTCCTGCAGGAAGAAGGGTGGCACATCCCCTGTGCCCTGAGGGGTGGCACATCCCCTTTATCCTGAGGGGTGGCACATCCCCTGTGCCCTGAGGGGTGCCTGGCCAGCCTTGGGAACTCTCTCTGGATTCAGCTTCTTGCTGCTTTCACTGCAAGGCCTGGGAGTGTCCATCCCCCCAGAACTCCACAGGTTCAATCCCTATGCCCTGTCCTCAAACCACTGGGATTAGGAAGGAAAACAAGCCTGGAAAAGTGTTCCTAAGCCAGCTGAGTGCTCTGTGAAAGGAATAACAGCAGGAAGGGCTGCAAGAACCACAGAGCTGAGCCTGGAAAAGCACGGCAGAACCAGAAACCTGAATTTCAGAGGGTGTTGAACTCCCCAGAGCAAAATCCCAGATAAAAATCAGGCTCTCCATGAGTTCTCCCAAAATCATGGATCACGAGGAATCCTCCAGCACTGCTCAGCAGCCAGGGGAGGGAAGGAAGGCACAACAGGAAAGGTTTCAAGCAGCCCAGAGCACGAGTGGTTTTTTTTAGAGCTGCTGCAGATTTTTATAGAAAGCAAACCCACGGCCTGGGGAGGAAGGAAAACGTGACTGCAGCGAGGCCTCGTGGCTCTGCTCCACATTCCCAGCACAACAAGAAGGGAGGATCTGGCTCAGGGCACATGGATATGGATACATCACATTCCCAGCTCTGTTCTCAGGGATAAAGTTGCTATTTTCTTCTCCAGGAGCAAGACAAGGCTCGGAGGGATCTGAGGGACTCTGAAATCCTGCAATTCCCATGGTTTTTGTGGACTAAAAGCATGAAATTCCTTGAAACTGGAACAGCCCTTAAAGCCCTGATGCAGACAAGCACTAAAGCCCCTTTTTCCTTGATTTCAAGAGATAACGTGGACATGGAGGAAAGCCTGGGAGTTTCTGCTGTGCTGAACTCAGGGTTATAAATATTTATTGTAAATTCCTACAAGGACAAGCAACTGAGCCAGGAAATTCAGTAACTCCTGAGCTAAGGATGATAATGGAGCACAAAAACTCTGGGATGTGGAACACTGAAGAAATAAAATAAATAAAGTTCCTATCTGAGATCCAGGATTAGATCCTCTGAGGAATTTACTGAAAGGGAATGCTTTTATTTATTTATTTATTAAAGGGAATGCTGGAAAGCCTAGGAAGCATTTTGCCTGTGGAAAAACCTGCCCCAGCCAAAGGAGCTGGAATCCCTGACCAGAAATCCATCAGTGCCTCGGAATTTTGGGGTGGAACAAGTGAAATTTGGGTGTCTCTTTTGCTGCTGGCTGCCAGAGCGTCACCTTACCTCCGTCCAGGAGGGACCCAGCGGGACCCATCCCACTCCAAGGGCCACCTGCCAGCGGGTGCTGCAGAGAGATGTGGCTGGCACCTAGAGGAAGGTGGACGGGAATGTGAGGGGAGTTCATTGGCACAAACACAAAAATTTAAAAAAAAGAGGAAAAAAAAAAAAAAATTGTCCGCAGCGAGACTCGGCTAAGAAAAAAAATTTAAAAATAATAATTAAAAAAAAATATGGAAAGCCAAAATGAAAAGCAAAATTAAAAAAGAAAAAAGCCAATGGAATGTGAAGTTTGGGAGTAAAAGATGCTGGGGGGAAAAAAAAAAATCCCCAGAATGCCGAATGGCAGTGGGATATTAAAACAGGTGCAATAAAAGAGCAACAACGGGGCTGGAGTTTGTGCAACCAACTCCTCATCCCTCTGCTGGAATGTTTGGAATGTTCACCCTGTCCTGGCATAGCTGGCCTTGGCTCTGGGGCAGTGGGAGAGCTGGCAGGGAAGGGCAGGAGCTCTTGGTGGCACTTACTGCGAGGGCCGGAGCCAGCCCCGGTGTCGAAGTAGGAGAAGAGAGAGTCCAGCTCATCCGGGCAGAACAGGGAATCCCGGCGGAATTTCCTCTCCAGGGTGGCTGCTGCTGGACATGGGAAATTCGGAATTAATGCCGAGCAAAGGAGACAATTCCCCAGCTGTGCTTGCACATCCAGCACCACGCTTGTGGTTCCAGCACAAAACATCACGAATTGCTGACCAAAGTCATCCCAGAGCAGTCAGAACCTTCCTAAGGACCCAAAACATCACAAATTGCTGACCAAAGCCATCCCAGAGCAGCCAGAACCTTCCTAAGAACCCAAAACATCACAAATTGCTGACCAAAGCCATCCCAGAGCAGCCAGAACCTTCCTAAGAACCCAAAACATCACAAATTACTGACCAAAGTCATCCCAGAGCAGCCAGAGCCTTTCCTAGGAAACCAAAACATCACAAATTACTGACCAAAGTCATCCCAGAGCAGCCAGAACCTTTCCTAGGAAACCAAAACATCACAAATTGCTGACCAAACCCATCCCAGAGCACTGGGAGCAGCCAGAACCTTTCCTAGGAAACCAAAACATCACAAATTGCTGACCAAACCCATCCCAGAGCACTGGGAGCAGCCAGAACCTTTCCTAGGAAACCAAAATATCACAAATTGCTGGCCAAACCCATCCCAGAGCACCGGGAGCAGCCAGAACCCTTCCTGAGCAACGAAAACATCACAAATTGCTGGCCAAAGCCATCCCAGAGCAGCCAGAACCTTCCTAAGCACGGCCTCTCTTACAGAGATAAAACCAAAAGGATTTAAAGCTTATTAAAAAAACCAGGAATCACCAAAAAATGCCCAAAGCGAGCTTGGAGATCCCAGGGTCACCCTGGTGATCCCCTTCAGCCACAGGAACCCGGAAAACGTTAGGAAATGGCTTTAAAGGCTTTTCAAAGTCCGTTTGTGCAACACCATTTTTGCCCGGAGCTCTGACAGGTCCTGGAAGGGAACGCGGCCGCGCCGGGGGCACTGGCAGGGATCCGGGGACACAAGGAGGGGGTGCCCACCTGAGGACAGCATGGCTGGGGAGGCATTCCCAGTTTCCTGGCGGTACTTCCTGCGGGCTGTGGGGGCTCTGGAGCCGCTGTTGTGCCTCTGGCACTTCTTGACGCACCAGCGCCGTGGCTTCCGCTCGCTCTCGGCCAGCGCCTCCCCGCCCGGCAGCTTCTTCAGGAATTTCTTCTCCACGTATTTCACCTTGATCCAGGCCTCCTTGTCCTGCCTGAGGGAGGGACAGCGCAGAGATGAGCACGCACACCCAGAGGATCTGCCATGAGGGGATGGAGCTGCTGCTCAGGGGCGTTTTGTGCACCTGAGGCCTCAAATTCCTGTTTCTCCAACTTGAAAATGTCTCCTGTTTCAAGGCACAGCTGAGGAGGGCAGGCAGTGGTTGAGAGTGGAATGAAATTCAGCTCCAGGCACCACCACGAGCTTTAGGTGTTTGAGAGGTCTCAGGGCAGGGGTAAATCCTGCAATTCCTGGTTCCCAAGCAGATTCCAGTGCCCCACTGACCTCCATCCAGGAGTCCAGCTCAGGTGAGTGAGGCATTTGGAGCCCTCTGAACCTGCTTTTCCATGGATTTGGGGGCACTGGGGTTGCTCTGTGGCTTTCCCTAGGCCCTGTGTGTGCCCCCAGCCTCACCTGGAGCTCCCTGAGCCTGCTTTTCCACGGATTTTGGGCCACAGCTCACCTGGAGCTCCCTGAGCCTGCTTTTCCATGGATTTTGGAGCACAGCTCACCTGGAGCTCCCTGAGCCTGCTTTTCCACGGATTTTGGGCCACAGCTCACCTGGAGCTCCCTGAGCCTGCTTTTCCATGGATTTTAGGCCACAGCTCACCTGGAGCTCCCTGAGCCTGCTTTTCCACGGATTTTGGGCCACAGCTCACTTGGAGCTCCCTGAGCCTGCTTTTCCATGGATTTTGGAGCACAGCTCACCTGGAGCTCCCTGAGCCTGCTTTTCCACGGATTTTGGGCCACAGCTCACCTGGAGCTCCCTGAGCCTGCTTTTCCATGGATTTTGGGCCACAGCTCACCTGGAGCTCCCTGAGCCTGCTTTTCCATGGATTTTGGAGCACAGCTCACCTGGAGCTCCCTGAGCCTGCTTTTCCACGGATTTTGGAGCACAGCTCACCTGGAGCTCCCTGAGCCTGCTTTTCCACGGATTTTGGGCCACAGCTCACCTGGAGCTCCCTGAGCCTGCTTTTCCATGGATTTTAGGCCACAGCTCACCTGGAGCTCCCTGAGCCTGCTTTTCCATGGATTTTAGGCCACAGCTCACCTGGAGCTCCCTGAGCCTGCTTTTCCACGGATTTTGGGCCACAGCTCACTTGGAGCTCCCTGAGCCTGCTTTTCCATGGATTTTGGAGCACAGCTCACCTGGAGCTCCCTGAGCCTGCTTTTCCACGGATTTTGGGCCACAGCTCACCTGGAGCTCCCTGAGCCTGCTTTTCCATGGATTTTAGGCCACAGCTCACCTGGAGCTCCCTGAGCCTGCTTTTCCACGGATTTTAGGCCACAGCTCACCTGGAGCTCCCCGAGCCTGCTTTTCCATGGATTTTAGGCCACAGCTCACCTGGAGCTCCCCGAGCCTGCTTTTCCACGGATTTTAGGCCACAGCTCACCTGGAGCTCCCTGAGCCTGCTTTTCCACGGATTTTGGGCCACAGCTCACCTGGAGCTCCCTGAGCCTGCTTTTCCATGGATTTTGGAGCACAGCTCACCTGGAGCTCCCTGAGCCTGCTTTTCCATGGATTTTAGGCCACAGCTCACCTGGAGCTCCCTGAGCCTGCTTTTCCATGGATTTTGGGCCACAGCTCACCTGGAGCTCCCTGCTGTTGGTTTCTTCAGCCCCAGCTCCTCACATTGCGCCTCGTAAATCTGGTTCATGGTGCTGTTGCCCAGCTCACACATCAGCTGCAAGTCAAATTCAGGGAGGGAATTAAATGAAACCCTCAGGGGAGGGGTTCCCTCTTTCCAGGGAACCCCTCCATTCCCACATTTCTCCCTGGCTGGTAAAGTCCAGCACTCACTTTCAGCAGCTCTGGCTCCCAGGAATCCAGCGTGAGAGACCGGACCTTGGAGCAGTGAACACCCAGGCTCCTGTTGAGCCAACAGGAAGGAAATCCCAATTATTCCAATGCCATAAAAACCAGAACTTCTCTTAATCAGCTGCAATTCCAGCTCCACCACATTTCCCGGGATCCTGCAGCCAATCCCTGGCCATTTTTCCATGGGATCCTGCAGTCCATCCATGGCTATTTTTCCTATTGAACCTTTTAGTCCATCCCTGACCATTTTCCCTGGGAGTCTCCAGCCCATCCCTGCCCATTTTCCCTGGAATCCTGCAGCCTGGCAGCACGGATCCCACAGCCCCTGGCACCTGTGGATCCCGGAGCACTCGATGCACAGCAGGATGCCCAGGTTGATGCTGGCCCAGCGAGGGTCTGGCTGCCCACAGTCACAGCACTGCTCATTCCCAGGAATGCTCTGCACTCTCTGCAGGATGGTTTCCCCTTTCCCGCCGCGCTCCCGGGAATCCGTGGCGGAGTCGATGCTGCTGGTGGAGGGGGAGGCTGTTCTGTCCAGCCTCTGAAGGGAAAAGCAAAAAAATCAGGATATTAACACCTGTAACACACCTGGAGAGGAATAACCCAGGTTTTCCATGGATCCTCCCTCACCTCGATGTAGTAGCTGTCAGGGCTCTCCCGGTAAGCCGAGGCAATGCTGGCTTGGACAGCCTGGATCCAGGCCTGGCGCAGCTTCTCCGAGTCAGCCTGCAGCATGCAGCTCCTGGAAAAGCAGGGATGGGGTGGCAGGAGCCAAAGGCCAGCAGGGATATTTTGGGTGAGGTTGTTCCTCTTCATCCTCAGCAGTAGGGTAAAAATTAACCCTACGAGGTTGGGGTGTTCCCTCTCCGAAGCTTCCAGGCACCAAATTAACCCCACAAGGTTGGACAGCCAGAGGTGTTCCCACTCCAAACCTTCCAGTGAAAAATTAATCCTACAAGCTTGGGGTGTTCCCACTCCAAACCCTTCAGGCACTAATTAACCCTACAAGCTTGGGGTGTTCCCATTCCAAACCTTTCAGGCACTAATTAACCCTACAAGCTTGGGGTGTTTCCTCTCCAAAGCTTCCAGGCAAAAAATTAATCCTAAAAGCTTGGATAGCCAGGGGTGTTCCCTCTCCAAATCTCCAGGCAGGTCTGGAAGCTGTTTCTAAAAGCTGGGAATGATATAATTGGGAATTATATATATTAAGTATCAATTATAAACATAAATAATATAAAGGCATATATTATATAAATAATATCTATAATTATCCACTCAGATCCAGCTTAAAGTGATGTCTGAGGAAATTCCCAGGGATTCTGGCATCTCCCAGCCAAAATTTAACAGCCCAGGGCAGCCTCTGCTCCAATCTCATCTCTCACAGGGAGCCCCAAACTCACTTGGTGGGGGACACGACCTCAAAGCAGAACCTCCTCTCGATGTCCTCGCAGGGTTTGACCGTGCAGAGCCTCAGGTCCTCCACCACCACCGTGAGGACGTCCTGGGGGGGCACAGGGGGGCTTTGAGGGGCTTTGAGGGCGCCCTGGGTGTGGGGCACAATTGGGAAACTCCTGCCCAAGCCCTCGAAATTCCCTCCTGCCCAAAACCTCCAAACTCACTCCCAAATCCTCCAAAATTCTGCCCAAACCCTCCAAATTCCCTCCTGTCCAAAACCTCCAAACTCACTCCCAAATCCTCCGAACTCCTTCCTGCCCAAACCCTCCAAAATTCTTCCCAAACCCCTCCAGCTCCTGCCCAAACCCCCCAAACTCCTGCCCAAACCCCTCCAACTCCTGCTCAAAGCCCCCAAACTCCTGCCCAAACCCCTCCAACTCCTGCCCAAACCCCTCCAACTCCTCCCCAAACCCCCCAAACTCCTGCTCAAACCCCCCAAACTCCTGCCCAAGCCGAGTGTGGAGAGAGCAGAGCCAGCTCCCCCCCAGGTAACTCCAGGGCCATGGGAATGGGTTTTATGGAAATTTGTGTGGGATCACACACACAAAGATCAGATTTGCTGGGGAACCTCCCCAGCTCCCTGCACTGAGCAGGAAGATTGAATCTAAATAAATATTTATTTAACAAACACCATTTGCTGCCACTTTTCTGACCCTGGAGCTCACTTGTGGCCTCGCTGTCCCTCTGATCCAAATCCCTGCTCCTGTCACCCCACTGCCAGCAGGAATCCCCAGCCAAGCAGCTGGTTAATGAAGCAGTTGGTTAATTAACCACTTGGTTAATCCCTGGGGCAGCCTCACTGACCTTTAGCTTCTTCTGGTAGACCAGCTGGCTGTTCTGGATGGAAAACCACCTCCTGAGGAGGGACAGATACACGGACAGGCATCAGGACATGAAAAGAGGGGGATTTTCCCATTTATATCTCCATTAAAAATCCTGTCATTCATTTATTCATTTATTTAGCAACCTGATCATCTTCAGGGGAAGCAAAGGAAGCCGTGGCCACCATTCCCACCAGGAAGAAAATGCTGGAATGCCTGAGTGTAAAGAGTCAGAGGGTTGCAGCAGGGTGTTTTTCATGTATGACACACACTGCTGGCAAAAAAAAAAAAAATCAGGGAAAATGAGGTAAAACAGAATTCTCTGCCTTTTGTCACGGCTGAAATATCAAACAGATAAAAGGCAACAAAAGGATTTGGGAAAAATGGGGAAATCCAGGTGACTGGAGGCTGTCCCATCCACGTGGGAGCTGCCTTGGATGAGCTGAGTAGGTTCAGTGTCGCTCTGAGTGCTGTGGCAGCAGCAGGCTCTGCTCAGCTCCTCGTGGGGCCATTCCAAGTCGGGATATTTTGGGATTCTGGGAGGATTTTGCTGCTCCAGGGAGAGGGAGGTGCTGAGCACAGCGAGGAGGTGACGAGTGGGCTCCAGGAGCTGGGAATAGCTGGGAATAGCTGGGAATAGCTGGGTGTGGGTGGGAATAGAGACAGGGACAGAGCTGTGGGGAGGCTGCTGCTTGCATGTGACTGGGATGGGGGAGGATTCCAGGAAGAAAACTGGGATTTAGGAGCAGGGAAAAAACGTGGAGCCCTTGAGGCTGACATTATTCAAAGGTCAGGGAAAGCAGGATGCCTTGGAGGGTGGTGCTCCCTCTGGGATAGGCACCCTTTGGAGCAATCCATAAATTCACAGGGAATTTCTAGGAGAGAGGAACAATTTCAGGCAAATCCTAATGCCAAGACCTTGGCATTAACCCGGCACTTTTTGGGATGACATCCTGCTCCACACGTGGGAGCAGCTATGGATCAAGGCTGGATCAAGGAAAACAGCGAGCAGGAAATCCTGAAAGGTTGATAAAAACTCAGCCCAGACCGAGCAGGAAATCCTGAAAGGTTGATAAAAACTCAGCCCAGATGCCTCCCCACAGCTCTGAACTCCAACAGGGCCCTGGAGCTGCTCCCTCCTTCCAGGGGAGCCTGAGGGACAAGGAATGATGCTGAATTTGCCTGGAATCTCCTCAGCACCAGGGGAAGCTTCAAAGAGAAGGAATTCTTATCCAACCCCTTCAGCAATCTCTAATTGCAAGCCTTTTTTCCCATGCAAATAAAAGCAGTTTCTGTGCATACCATACACAGTTCATTGAAGCATTTAGTTAATTAATTAATTTTATTTATTTATTCCAAAGCCTCAGCACAGCCCAGCCTTGCTGTATTTATCCCATGGCCAAGGAAAAGATCCCTGATTATTGTCTCATTCCCTGTTATGTGAGAGGAGGGAATGTGGGTCAAGCCAGCATCGATCCCAGGCATCAGAAATTCCCTGGAAGGGCTGGAATCCTTTGGCACAACCATTCCTGACCCTCTCAGGGAACACCAAACACACAAATGTCGAGCAGGGGTGGAACCTGAAACCTCTGCTCCCACTTTTCTACACCTCTGGCAGCTCCAGAGGCTCTCTTGGCTGGAGCAGGAGGCAGAGGAGCCAGGGAGCTCCCAGATGGAATATTTGTAAATTATTAAGGGCAGGGTCAGGGCACTGAAAGCCATTTCTGGGAGCACAGATGGTATTTGCACTCTCACATCTCCCCATCCCAGAATGGACAGGTTGGATCCCCCTGAAACATTCCCTGTGTTGGGATATTTCTCTAAATTGTTATGAATGCACTTTAAATTCTCTTAATTGTTATAAATCCACAGCTTTTCTGTGAACTGCATTGGGCCCTCTCTTCCCTGGGAGGATCCTGGTCATTTTTCCATTGTAAAAAGCACTAAAAATGCAGAAACTCTCAAATTTTAACGGCTTTAATTATTCATCTTTTAACTGATTAGCTCAGAATCCCTCCAGGGATCTCCCTAGACAGGAAGTGTGTTCCTGTGCAGAGTCTGAGCCCAAAGATCAGATGGAATTGGAGTTTTTCCTCACCTGTTCCATGTTTTGAAGGCGTTGCTGGCTCTCTTGAAGAGGTACCCTTCCATCACCACCCCGTTGGGGGCATCCACGTTGAACTCCACCTTGGAGTCATCGTAGGAGAAGTCCTGGAAAAAGGAAACAGACTCAGACTCTGGCAGGACAGGGCTGAATTGCTGGGATTGTGGTGGAGGTGGTTTAACAAAACATCAAAAAGAGACAAATCTGCCAAAATCCCGAGAGCTGTCAGTCCCTGTGCCTCAGTGAGGTGCAAACATGGATTATCCCCATTCCAGCAAACTTATTTATCCCTGGTTTTGCAGGAAATTGCTGGACATGCTGCATTTCCCTCCCCTGGCAGCTGATAAGGAGAAAAAGCAGGGAGTTTATCAGCAGGAGTGCTGAAAATTCCCAACATTTGGGTCAGGCTGAGGTGGGAAATGAAGCCAGGAGTGCTTTTCACTGGCATGGGGCTGCTGCCACCCCTGTGCCCTGCAAGGAGGCAGGATGACCCCAATCCCAAACCCAGGGAAAAGGAGTGAACTCCAGAGGGGCAGAGCCACCAACCCCATTCCTGAGCTGTCCTCAGATGCCACCTCCCTGTGCTGTGCCACCCATCAGAGCCCATTTTGTCACCCCAGCCCTCCTGGATTCTGACAGCTGCAGAGCAGGACACGGAGCAGAGGGAAGAGCAGCTGCTCTCCAGCACAGGATCCTCATCCCTGGGCGATTTTCTGCCTCATTCCCAAGAGAAAATAGGTCAGGAAAGCGAAACCACTTCTCTACCCCGGGGCACGCTGTCTCTGCTCGCTGATTCCATCCTCTCTCTCCAGCACAAATATTCCAAGGGTTCCAAGACCCTTTAAAGGCCTTTCCTGCTTGGCATCAGCCCCTGCAGATGCTCTGTTGCCTGGCAACAGGCACTGGGCTCTCATTAGGATGAGTTATTTCCACAAACGTGCCTGGGAGGTGTCGTGACAAGAATCATGCTGATCCAGGAGGAGCAGATCCAACGGGACAGGAGGGAGGAAATCCTTGGAAAGGCAGCAGGATGCTCAGTTAGATGCTGGGAAGTGCTGCAAGGCACCCACTTAAAGGAGTTTCTGCTCAGCCCCAAATTTTCCTGCCATGAGAGGGTGAATCCCTCTCAGCTCTTGCACCTCCACGCTGCAAAGGCCAGAGGGGATTTTATTCTGATTCGTGGATGTTTGATTTTTGTGGGGCTGCTCTGAAGTGACAATTCTGTGCATTTGATGGGAACCTGCAGTGATTTGTATCTGCACTGGTTTGGAAACAATGCAAGCAGCCTAAAAAGCTCAGCAAAAGCTCAACAAGGGTAAAACCCATCTCAAAAATGCCCATTTTTAAGGGCCATGCCTCACTTTGGGGAGCAGGATAAAGCAGGGGGAGGGTGTAAATCCAACCTCCTGCCTCCTTCAGTTGTCCCCATCCAGCAGAGTGGTGGAGAGGAGGATAAATCCCCAGGAGTGCAGGAGGAACAGATGGGCCACACACGTCACCAGTAAATCCAGTAAAAACCAGTGCAGTCAAGGCAGGTGGGAGTTTAACCTGGCTGAGCCTGAATTTGGAACACCTCTGCCCATGGAATGGCTGGAGCTGGGCAGCTCCAAAAGGAGGTGTTCCCTGCCTTTGGAAGAACTCTGAGCTGCACTTTTGGGACATTCCACCCCAAAACATACCCCAAAGATGACTCCATGAAGGTCCCCCAGGCCAAATTCTGATTGTATTTCAATGAAGGTACCTCAGGCCAAATTCTGCTCGTATTTCTGCTGCTTTAGGTCCTCCAGTGCCACCAAGAGAACTCCTGAGGGGCAGCCAAGGGCAGAGCAGTCCCCAGAGCTGGGAGGTGGATTTGGAAATCAGGGACAAATTAAGGGAGAAGGACCAGTCTGCCCAGTAGCCCGGGGATGTGGAGCCTCAGGGCCTCTT
Organism: Corvus cornix cornix; assembly: GCF_000738735.6. Taxonomy (NCBI): domain Eukaryota; kingdom Metazoa; phylum Chordata; class Aves; order Passeriformes; family Corvidae; genus Corvus; species Corvus cornix. The sequence goes on along the minus strand of NC_046350.1, from coordinate 5,038,218 downwards.
TGTTCCATCCCAGTGCTGGGAGCACCTGGAATCTTTGCTACAAAGCCACAGGGAGTGTTGAGACACAAATGAGGGGAAAGGGGAGAGAAAAATCCAACTTTATCCCCGTGCTCAGGTGAATTTTCCTGTTCTCAGCCAGGCCAAGGCCTAAAGGGAGATGGACAGGAAAGGCTCAGGGAGCTGAAAGGTGAAACCACAGCAAGGGCAACTGGGGAAATTCCAGTTTAAACCGTGGGATTCCTATACCCAGCTCCTGCTGCAGCTCAGCCAGGGAATTTTCACGCCACAGCCACTGCAAAGAGGAAAAATCTCCGGAAAAAAAATTACAAGAATGTTTCTTGAGAGCTGATTCCATGGTTTGGACTCTGTCTGAGGAGATCATCCTGCCCAAGGTGGGGTGTGGGCACACAGATGTGTGAGGATAAACCCTCTGAAGTGCCAAACCTGCTTTTAATGTGTCCCTGGATCCATTTTATTCGTTGAAAAATTTGGATCCTGGCAATTCTTGGGAATAACAAAAGGGTCCTGGCTGGCACAGCAGCAGCTCTGCCTCCACTCCCAAGGGATGGATGTAGTGGAAAACCTTCTCCCTCTTTCTCCTTTCCCTTCTAATATTTATCCCTAAAATATAGCAATATTTTAATGCAGGATTTTAAGATTTTAATGCAGGATTTTAATAAAGAAACCTTTTCCTAAACTCTCCCCACACACTTTGGACACAGAGTTCAGACTGATTTATTCACTCTGCCTTTAGCCCCTCGTTGTCTCTGCAACAGAACAAATTCCTGACACAGAAAAGATTTCCTGGGATTGGGATCTGAGTGGATTTGGCTCCAACAGCACCAGCAGTGCCAGGTGGGATCACACCCTGCTCCAACAAACCTGACATCTTCCCAAATGAGACACCAGATCTCTGCTTCCCTTCCTCTCCCTGACTCCCAGGAAATCACTGGGATCCTGTCCCTGCTGCTGTCATCCCGAATTCCCACCCTGGGAGCTGAGATCCCTCCGGGAATGACCTCACCATGGTTTCCATGGGAGCAACAATGAAGGGACACATTCCCAGGGCCACATCCAGAGGGATGGGGGGGAAAAAAGGACATTAATGTGGATGCTTTCCAAGCAGCAAATGGGAATTAAAAACCCAGCACGGGCACAGATGGGCTCAGGAAGGAATTAAAAGGAAAAGAGATTTTAAAAAAGGAGAAAATCCTATTTGAAGGTGGCCTCCTGGCCCACCCAGGAAATTCCCTGTCCAGTTCCATGCTGGGAGCAGGGATTGCTTCCAGCCCAGCCCCAGATAAACTCCTCCAACTGCCCCTCTGGAATGAGCATTTTGTGCAAAAATCTTTCTTGTGCAAAGAAAACGAGTGATTAAATCAAAACCCCTCCAGTGAACAGATTTCATGTGGAGAGAGAAGCTGCCTGGAATCTTTGGGAGAGGGAATTTTCTAAGCAAGGAGCTTTCCATACCCTCTGGAGCAGGGAGGTCTCACTTAGAGGTTCATTCCTATCCCAAAAATCACAACCCCTGGCTGAAAACAGATCAAACCTCTCTCTAAAATACCAACAGCTCCTTAAAAGCCTTTAAAATAAATACAATCTCTGTGCCAGGAGTGATTCTCCCTGAAATTCCCTGAAAACCCACAGCGTTATTCCCTCCGTTACCCATTCCAGGTGGAAATAACGCTGAATAAAACCGAATTTTCTCTGCAATGATTTGATTTTTCCAGATAGAAAACCTCCCCAAGCCTCAGCAAGCACGGGCAGGGAATCATTTCAGTCCAGCTGCGTTTAGATATTCCAAGAAAAAATATTTCTTCTCACCAAACCTCCACATTATTTTATTCTTTTATCACTTTGTTTTCAATCAATGCCATTTAGGAGCAGCAACAACACAGGGAAAGCTTTCCCTCTTGGAAGACAAAGGCTTTTATCCCAAAGAATCCTCTTTAAGTGATCGATAACGCTCAGTATTGAGCAATGACATCATTTCCACCCTCACTGCATTATTTACACAGCACGGAAAAGAACTTCTCCCGGAGGCAAATCAGGAATTGTGCCCAGTTTGGCTGTTTGATTCCAAACAAAATAATTCCAGAGGAATATTCCCATTCCCTAAAGCTGCACACACCCCCCTCACACACACAAACAAACACCATTCACACGCTCTCTCCTGGTGCCTAAATTCCCTTTTTTTTTTTTTCTCCCTCTGGCTCTTTTCCTGGTGCATAAATTCCAAGCTTTTCTCTCTCTGGCTCTGTAAATTCCATGGACAATCCCAGCCCCAGCTGGAATTTGGGAATTTGCACCGGCAGCTCTCACTCCTCCCGGCCAAATCCCACTCACAAACCCTTTTGTTTCCCGGTATTCCCGATGCCAGAGGCTCTCCCTGCCAGCAGCTGATGCTCAGGGAGCTGGTCCCTGCCCCAGAGCTTTCCCAAATTTAGGGATAAACCCAGTGACAAAGCCGAGCTTGGCTTTGGGGTCACACCAGCAAAGCCCCACAGCCACAATCTTCATTCCCACATTAAAAAGAAGCCCTGAACTTCTTCCCCTGCAGGATTTTCCTTACCAGGAGATATTCCAGCCTGCCGAAAATCTTCATGCTGCCAGCTGGGAGGCTCTGCTGCTTTTCCTAGAGAGCAGGAGCAGCTCCGTGTCCTCTCCCTGTTCCTAGAGCAGCATCCCCGTGGGCTGCCAGCGAAGGAGGGATTTCTTTTGCAGCCCCTTCTCTTTTACTCCTCCTCTTCTTCCCTTTTGGGAAGCTCTGGCGCTGTCACCGAGCAAAGGACGCTTGGTGGCCCTTGGGGACCACCTGCTCCCCCCTTCCCGAGCCTCCTATTGAGAGGCAATCAGCTTAGAGCCGGGCTAATTACCATACAGCTGGCAGGGAGGGCAGGGAAAAGCGGGAGCAGAGCAGGATGCGCTCCCAGTGACCCGACAGAGCCAGGCTTTGTGCCTTGCCCGGATCCCTGGAGCAGAGCCACGCTTTGGGCAGCAATTCCTGCCCCAGGAATTGGCCCTGCAAGGGCCAGATGGGCCCTGGATTGTTCTCCACCAGCTGGGCTCAACGAGGCCCAGAGCTCTGCCCACACTCAGTTCCCAAACTGCTCCGCACTGGGAATGGCTACGAGGCTGGGAAGGAGATTTTTGAGAGCCCTGTGTCCTTAAAATGATGGAATTAAAGTTGGGAAAGCTCTCCAGGGTCATTAATTCCAGCGCGGCTGTGCTCACCACTAAACCACGTACCCAAGTCCCACATCCACACATTTGTGGGCACTCCAGGGATGGTGATTCCACCTGTTCCAATGCCAGAGCACCCTCTCAGTGAAGAATTTTTCCCTAATTCCCAATCCAACATCTCCCACTGCCCCCTCAGTTTTGGAGCAGTGGAAGGTTTCAGGAATATCGGGACCTGTGAGCAAGGCCTGCTTCAAACATTCCCATTTCTCTCCTCCTTTCCCACTGGGAAACATCCCCAGCTCTGTGTTTTCCACATTACCTACATTACAGCATCAAAAGGAAACAGATTTGGGATGAGTTTTTCTTCCCCACTGGATTTCTTTTAATTAAAACAACAATGAAACAAAATGCCACAGACCACTTCCCTCTGAACTTGGCTCTCAGAAAGCCAAGGACAATCCAATCCAAAATCACAGTTCCCCACCCCAAAACCACTTAAAAAAATACTATTTACCCCAAATTTCCTCCCTTAGCAGGCTGCTTGGGTAGACACTAGTGAGGAAATAAAGATATTTGTGCCACCACACTGATTAAGCACAACAATCTCCCAATCTTTCCACAGGCCAGAGGGTTTTGTGGGCTCAGCTTGAAGATTTCTATTTAAATCAGGGCTGCACAGGGCCCTGCTCCATCACAAAGGGAGCAGCAGCAGCACAGAGGGGCTGAAAAGCAGCTCAGGACAGTTCCAGGCAGGAAAATTTAAATCCTAACTTGCAGTGAGGATGTTCAGGTCCCTTCCAGGCTCTGAGGTTTTGTATCCTGATGGAGACTAATTGCTGCTTCTCCCTCTTGGAATCTTCACTCCCTGCTGCTCCAGGGAGAGGCTGAAGTGAAAAACCCACACTGGAGAGGTTTTCCAAGTCCCTTTGGATGAAGTCATCGCTCCCAGGGGAGCTGAGGGGTCACAAATGGATTCACCTCTCCCTCATGACTTCATCAACACTCCCAGGCCATTCCCAGGGAATGTCACTCCTCAGAGCTCAAATTTCCATTCCATGGATTATGGCATTTCTGAGGGAGGGCATTAGAGGCCACTTAGCTCCCTTCTGAGGGGGAATATTGATCCCTGTGAGTGCCTGCCAGATGTGGATCCAATCCCACCAAACCCAAGCTCCTCAAATCTCCAGGCACCAAAAAAGAATCAGCCAAGGGTTGTTGTCACTGCAGTGCTGAGCCCTGAGCCACAAGTGAGCATCACACAAAGAATTAAAACCTTATTTTAACTCCTTTCATGAGGGTGAAACCAAAGTAATTTAAAACTGGGCTTTAAAATGCCAACTCCAGATGCCAGGCCAAGGCTTCTTTGTGTTGCTTTCAGTAAATACCCATTTTTATGAGGAAAAAAATGCCAGAGGAAGGAAATCTGGGTGGGTACTCACCTGCAGGAGGGTCTGCAGGGCCAGGGCAGCAACCCAGGGAGAAGAGGAGGGAAAGAAAAATAAATTAGTCGATGTTTCTGCAACCTTCAGGTTGGGAATCGTTGCCAAGGGTGGAAAATCTGAGCCCAGGTTAATCAGAGATGCTTCCTCACTGAAGGCTCAGCTTAAAGATTTTAAATCAGGGTAGACACTAGTGAGGAAATAAAGATATTTGTGCCACCACAATGATTAAGCACAACAATCTCCCAATCTTTCCACAGGCCAGAGGGTTTTGTGGGCTCAGCTTGAAGATTTCTATTTAAATCAGGGCTGCACAGGGCCCTGCTCCATCACGAAGGGAGCAGCAGCAGCACAGAGGGGCTGAAAAGCAGCTCAGGACAGTTCCAGGCAGGAAAATTTAAATCCTAAATTGCAGTGAAGATGTTCAGCTCCGAGTTGTGAGAGAGGGTGGCAGGGAAGAGCTGTGCCCTTTCCCCAAAACCAGCTGTGCTCTGCAATGGTTTTCACAAACCACATCTCTGTCTCAGAGGCATTTCCAGAGTTTAAATCCTCCCACATCCTCAGCAGCAAAGAGGGCGGCAAAGTGAGAACAGAAAAAACCACCCAGGTGCTCAGGCCTGAGGGGTCCTGGAGTGTCACCATCCCTCCCACCCTCAGAAGAGTCAGAAAAATCCTAGATTTGAGCCAGCTGGAGCTCGCAGCAGCCACGAGGTGACATCCAGGTGGCATCCAGGCTGTGACAGCCTGGCCCCTGAGCAGATGGCAGCTGCCAGGGGCACCCAGAGGGGCACCAGGACTCACCCTCTGCTGGATCAGGGCGTGCTTGTGCTCCATCTCCCTCTTCTCCACAGCTGAGTCGATCACCAGCTGGTCCAGCTGAGGGCAGGGAGAGCAACAACAGGTGGAAAAGTTGGGAAGGAGTTTGAGGAGCTGCTCTGGGGTGACAGCAGCACTTTCCAAGATCCCAAATCCCCAAAAAGAGGGAAAAAGGAGGGGGAAAAAAGGAGGGGGAAAAAAAGGAGGGGGGAAAAAGGGAAAAGGGGAAAAAAAGAGAAAAGGGGCAAAAAAGAGGCCAAAAAGGGGCAAAAGAAGGCCAAAAAGGGGCAAAAGAAGGCCAAAAAGGGGCAAAAAGCTGTGTTTGGATGTGCACCCACTCATCCAGCACCCCCAGCACGACACTCCAAGCATTCCCTGGTGGCCAAATGTGCAGCTGGATGGAAAAGGGGGTGTCCCTCCTCCTTTTAGGATGAAGGGGTGCAAGCAGAGCCCACCCCATTCCTGTCCCCTCACCTCTGTGGCCAGTTTCTTCATGTAGGGGTCGAGCTCGTGGAGGAGGCTGTAGCCCTGCTGGAAGAAGGTGTACTGGGCGTGCATGAAGGACAACATCTGGGGAGGGAAACAACAGCGGGGTCAGGGAGAGGGTGAAAAACCCGAATTCATTATCCCCCACCAGAAAATAAAAGGGGTTCACACTTTCTTTTTTTCCTTTCCCAAAGCAATTTATCCCTCTTCTCCTTGCTGTGGGCACAAAGCAGGGAAAGCAGCGTCCTCCACCCTGAAAATCTCTTCCAGGGCTGGATTTACTCCCTGGGGAGCTGCTCCAGCTCCTCTTTTTGGCATTCCTGCACCCCCAGGGCAGTGCCAGGGCTCCAGGGCTGCCCTTTCCTGCAGCCACTGAGGGCACCCACAGGGCTCTTACCGCGTCCAGGATCTCAAATTTCTTCTTGGCTTGCAGCACGTTGATCTGTGGGGGGAAAAGCAAGACATTTTCAGCAGCAAATCCAGCCTGGAAGTCTCCCAAATTCACTGAGAAAGCCTCAGAAATCAATCACAAATTATTCCAAACCAATCCAAATAATTCCACACGGAAAGTGTCTGAAAGGTCAGTTCTGGTGAGTTGCAGGTGGGATAAAAAGGTGGAATAAATGCAGAACAGGTGGATTTTCTCACCTGGATGGGTTAAAATCACTGCTGGATCTGTGTCTGTACCCAAACCTTGCCCCAGTGAGGGAAATATTCAATATATCAATCACTGATTTCTTCCAGCAGGCCCCATATTTCAGATTTAAAAGAACAAAATAACTCCCCTCACTCACTAAAAAACTTGAATTAAAAACCAAAAGATACCTGGATAAATTCATGTCTTAAGACTTTAATTAAACACCAAAGGATACCTGGATAAATTCACATCTATACATTTCAAAACTGGTGGATTTAAGGCGACACCTCGCACTGGGCCAGCCTCCCCATGGATCAGCACAATGCAGGAATTCCCGGTTTTCAGTGGGAGAAATGCAGGGAGCATCCTACAGTGAGGCCTTGCATTCATGTCCAAAGCCAAAATGCAAAATACCAAATGATTTATCCTTCGAGGGGACAGCATTGCCCTTCTACCCCCAGAGCTTGGGACACCAGGGACAAGTCAGAATGTGTCACCAGCTGGCCTGAGTGGCAGCCAGAGGGGACAGCCAGGGATCAGCGCTGAGCTTCTCTGCTTAATCACTGCCTGAGAGCACAAAAAAACCTAGGGATGATTCCAAAAAATGACTGGAAAAAGCCCCAAACCCTGACCGTTCAGGGAGCAGTGAGTGAGTGCTGCTGCACTAGGAATTCAATAGAAATAAATAGAAATGAAATTCGAAATGAAATAGAAATGAAATTCGAAATTAAATAGAAACTGAATAGAAATTGAATTCGAAATTAAATAGAAATTGAATAGAAATTAAATAGAAATTGAACAGAAATTGAATTCGAAATGAAATAGGAATTGAATGGAAATTAAATTAGAAATTAAATAGAAGTTGAATAGAAATTAAATAGAAACTGAATAGAAACTAAATTCGAAATTAAGTAGAAATTGAATAGAAACTAAATTCGGAATTAAATAGAAATTGAATAGAAATTAAATTAAAAATTAAATAGGAATTGAATAGAAATTAAATTCGAAATTAAGTAGAAATTGAATAGAAACTAAATTTGAAATCAAATAGGAATTGAATAGAAATTAAATTCGAAATTAAATAGGAATTGAATAGAAATTAAATTCGAAATTAAGTAGAAATTGAATAGAAACTAAATTTGAAATCAAATAGGAATTGAATAGAAATTAAATTCGAAATTAAATAGGAATTGAATAGAAATTAAATTCGAAATTAAATAGAAATTGAATAGAAATTAAATTTGAAATTAAAGAGAAATTGAATAGAAATTAAATTTGAAATTAAATAGGAATTTAATAGAAATTAAATTAGAAATTAAATAGAAGTTGAATAGACATTAAATTTGAAATTAAACAGAAATTAAATTCAAAATTAAATAGGAATTGAATAGAAATTAAATTCGAAATTAAATAGAAATGGAATAGAAATTAAAGAGAAATTGAATAGAAATTTAATTCGAAATGAAATAGGAATTGAATGGAAATTAAATTAGAAATTAAACAGAAGTTGAATAGAAATTAAATTAGAAATTAAATAGAAACTGAATAGAAATTAAATTCGAAATTAAATAGAAACTGAATAGAAACTAAATTCGAAATTAAGTAGAAATTGAATAGAAACTAAATTCGGAATTAAATAGAAATTGAATAGAAATTAAATTCAAAATTAAATAGGAATTGAATAGAAATTAAATTCGAAATTAAGTAGAAATTGAATAGAAACTAAATTTGAAATCAAATAGGAATTGAATAGAAATTAAATTCAAAATTAAATAGGAATTGAATAGAAATTAAATTCGAAATTAAATAGAAATTGAATAGAAATTAAATTTGAAATTAAAGAGAAATTGAATAGAAATTAAATTCGAAATTAAATAGAAATTAAATTCGAAATTAAATAGGAATTGAGTAGAAATTAAATTCGAAATTAAATAGGAATTGAATAGAAATTAAATTACAAATTAAATAGAAACTGAATAGAAATTAAATTAGAAATTGTGTGAGGGACTAGAATTTCCCTGACTGAAATAAAGAGAATTTTCTCTTTCTTTCTCTTACTGAGGTAAAACAATGAAAACTTCCCCTCTCAGGTGCAGGGTGCTGCTAAAGCCAAGGCTGGGGCGTTGATCCCTGTGTGGGAGCTGCACTCTGAGCCCTCACAGCTCCGAATATTCCACGACCACAGCGTTTTAAAGAACAAAATCCCATCCTGAGCACTCCTGAGAGGGCAACATTTACCCACCTGCAGCACATAATCCAGGGCCAGGTGCCTGAAACATTTCCTGGTGATGCTCAGGGTGCCCGTGGCCTCCTCCACCTCGTGGGGCTTGTGCCGGGGCGCCTGGGCGTTCTTCACCAGCGAGATCTCCATGTCCTCGCGCACCTTGTCGAACTGCTTCTTGGTCTCCTTGAACTTCCTCACGTCCCTGGGGCCAGGGAGGGAGGAACGGGGAGAAATGGGGAGAAATGGGGGTTAGAAATGGGGAGAAATGGGGGGGAGAAATGGGGGGAGAAATGGGGGGAGAAATGAGGGGGAGAAATGAGGGGGAGAAATGAGGGGGGAGAAATGAGGGGGGAGAAATGAGGGGGGAGAAATGGGGAGAAATGAGAGTTAGAAATGGGGAGAAATGAGAGTTAGAAATGGGGAGAAATGGGAAGAAATGGGGAGAAATGAGAGTTAGAAATGGGGAGAAATGGGAAGAAATGGGGAGAAATGGGGAGGAATGGGGCGAAATGGGGAGGAATGGGGAGGAATGGGGAGGAATGAGGGTTAGAAATGGGGAGAAATGAGGGTTAGAAATGGGGGTTAGAAATGGGGAGAAATGAGGAGAAATGGGGAGAAATGGGGGTTAGAAATGGGGAGGAATGAGGGTTAGAAATGGGGAGAAATGAGGGTTAGAAATGGGGGTTAGAAATGGGGAGAAATGAGGAGAAATGGGGAGAAATGGGGGTTAGAAATGGGGGTTAGAAATGGGGAGAAATGGGGAGAAATGGGGGTTAGAAATGGGGGGAAATGAGGGTTAGAAATGAGGAGAAATGAGGAGAAATGGGGAGAAATGGGGAGAAATGGGGAGAAATGGGGAGAAATGAGGGTTAGAAATGGAGAGAAATGAGGGTTAGAAATGGGGGTTAGAAATGGGGGTTAGAAATGGGGGTTAGAAATGAGGGTTAGAAATGGGGGGAAATGGGGAGAAATGAAGGTTAGAAATGGGGGTTAGAAATGGGGAGAAATGAGGCTTAGAAATGGGGAGAAATGAGGGTTAGAAATGGGGGGAAATGGGGAGAAATGGGGGTTAGAAATGAGGGTTAGAAATGGGGAGAAATGAGGGTTAGAAATGGGGAGAAATGGGGAGAAATGAGGGTTAGAAAAATGAGAATGAAGCATCGAGAGGGGCAGTGAGGCTGTGGGCAGACCCCAGGTGCCAGTGGGATCCCAGCTCAGCCCATCGTGTCCAGCTGGAGAAACTCCAGATTAAATCAAATCTTTCTTCAGAGAGTTGGTAGGGAAGATATTTTTAATTTTTTTATTATTATTGGTTTGGTTTTATTATCAATTTTATTTTTTTTTGGTTTCTTTATTCTTTTTTTGGAGGATCAGCCCTGCAGGGAGGTTGTGGTTCTGCTCCCAGCACACCCAGGACACGTGGAATGGGAGCTCAGGAAGCTGAAGACCGAAGGGAAAAGACAAATACTCACTCTTTGACAAAATTGTGCAGCTGCTGCCGGACTGACCTCTGGGCCTGATCAAACAGGATCTGGAAGGAAGGAGAGGGGAAAAAATGTCAATTATTTTGCAACGTGGAAACATTGAGGAGTCAGAAAATTCATGAGCAGCTCTTGAGGAGCTTCCGTGTGAGGGACTCAGAAAACTCCAGGGCTTTGTGGTGTCCATCACTTGGTCATAATAAATCACGACTTTTCCCACAGCTGCAGCATTCCCAGGTGTAGAATTCCTGCAGAATTCCTGCAGAATTCACACCCGGGGCTCTGACCCTCACAGGGATGAGGTGCCACCATCACACCTCCACAAGCAGAGCGTTTGGAGGAGCTGCTCCCTTTACATCCCTGTTGCGAGGGCTCAATCCCGAGGCTCGAATTCCTCGTTTTGAGGCGTCATTCCCATCCCGAATTCCTCGTTTGGAAGCATCAATCCCATCCCGAATTCCTCATTTTGCCGGAGGAGGGCACTGGAGCCTCAGCGCTGCATCCAGGGAAGGAGGGAAGAGCCAAAAACACGCTGGGAGCTCGGTGAGGGGTCCAGTGCACGGTACAGAGGCCGAGTTCTTAAAAACCTCTTAAATTTTACTCTCTTTTGCCAAATAAATCCTTCCAAGCCCCTTCCTTTGCACCTATTTATTTGTATTTGGTTTTGTATTATAAAATAATATAAACGTATGAATAAATAAATGTAAACATATAAATCTAAATATATGAATAAATAAAAAATTATATTAAAATGTATTATAAAATTATAAATGAGCTTTATTTATATTTACATTTATTTATATTTACATTTGTATTTCTCCACCTCCTGCTCTGTCAATCCTCCTCTCCCTGCTCCTGTCAGAGCACCCGGAGCAGGGATTAGAGTGGTTCCTGAGGGAATTCCAGGTAAGGAACACACCTTTCCTGCCTGTGTTCCACACCCCCCTGTGACCCCATATCCCTTTAATTCCTTCATCCCTGATTTTGCCAGACAAAATCTCCAGGGGAACATTTCCAAGCGTGCCCTCCATGCAATTTTCAGCACAAATAAATCGAGTTTTAAGAGCTAAAGTTTCAAACATAAAACCCAACCCTCGGCTTTCCCTCCTTTCCCGGCCAGACTTGGAACAAATCCGTCGGTTTTCAGATTTTCCAGCCCAAAACCTCACCCCACCCTCCTTCCCTTTGCTGAGGTCCATGACTCAGCCACAGCTGTGCCTAAGGAGGGGCAGGATGGGAGAAGGGAATTCCCATCCTTCTCCCCCAACAGCATTAAAAACCTGGATCCTACATTCCCCTTTCCCAGGTTTCGGAGGCCACGGGATCAATCCAAACCTGGGCTTGTTAGGGGCAGGAATTTCAAGAAATGAAAGCAAGCTCAGGGCGTTATCCCTGGAATTTCGAGCCTAAAATCAGGATGGGAGACACTGGAGATCCAAAGGCTGGTGGGAAATCCATGCTGCTCATCCCGCCTGGAATCTGCCTGGAACCAGGACCTCCACCTGCAGAGGTCAGCATTGGATCGGCAGGAAATTCCTTCTGTCCCTGAACAGAACATCCCGGGAAGCCGAAGGTCCCAGGCTTTGGAAGGATATTTTTCCCCTGGATCAGCACGGTGGGATGTGACAGGAACTCATCCTCAGGGGCTCCAGGGCAGTGCCATTCCCAGTTCCCTACTCCAATCACAGCCAGCTGGAAAAATTCATTCCTGGACCTCTTCCTGCATCTCCATCACCCACCTGAGCTGCCTGACATTCCCTACAAAGCCATTCCCAGAAAAGCACAACCAGCCAAGGCCAGGAGCCCTGAAATCCTAAGGAGAAGCAGCCCAGGAAATCTTGGATCCCACCTTCCTGAGCACTCAGGAGTTCCCTGGGAGTGTGTGGCTGCTTTGGGAATGGCTCAGGCTGGATCCAAATCCAGCTGCTGGGGACATAGATCCCTCTGTGAGGTGGGAATGACAAAGCTGCCAGGAAAAGTTCAAAATGGAGGGAGGAAATGGGGCTAAAAGGACCCAAAAAAGGCAGAGGACACCGACTCCAGCTCCTGTCACCTGCCCTCTCAGGTGCCTTTGGTGTTTATTCCTCTCGGCGCATTGAAAGGAGAAAAAAAAGTGGGAATTCTCCAGAGCTCTGCATGTTTATTTCCACATTCCAGCAGCTCCAAGCTTGGATTTTGCTGAGTCTGAAGCAGGCCCCGTGCTCTGGCAACAAAATTGTAGAACAACTGATTTTTTTTTGGTGGGGGGGGGGGGGAGGATATTTTCCCTTTCTTTTTAACTGGTTCCAGTTGTACATACTGTCCTGGAAACATTCCTGGAGCGAAGCTCCGACATCCATTCCACAGCTGAGATCCTTGGATGAGCCAGACACACGCACAGACACACTCACACGCTCCGGAGACAGCAGCAGGCACTAAAAATAACTCCCTGAACCCCTGGAAAGGGCTGGGGATGCAGCTGAAGTCATTCCAAAGCCATTTCCTGGAGTAGGATTTGCTCTGCTGTGCTCTCCCAAGGCTGGGAAAGGCAGGATTTGGGAATATCCCCCCTGGGCGTGTGGTGGTGGCAGGGAGACACTGCTTGGGAGAGCCCCTGAGCCACAGTGGGGGACAGGGGAAGGGTCCCAGATCAGCTGGGAATTCCCAGCTCTGGGAAGGATCCTCCTGCTGAGGGAAAAACAATTCCCACGTCAGGGGAAGCTGCACTTGCAGATTTTTCGCATCCAGAGGCTCCTGGCTGGGGCTGCTTCCTCGGGGCTGGAAGGATATTTTTCCCCTGGATCAGCACGGTGGGATGTGACAGGAACTCATCCTCAGGGGCTCCAGGGCAGTGCCATTCCCAGTTCCCTACTCCAATCACAGCCAGCTGGAAAAATTCATTCCTGGACCTCTTCCTGCATCTCCATCACCCACCTGAGCTGCCTGACATTCTGGGCTGGGCTGCAGCTGGAATGGGATCCCTGGGATGAAGGGGGAGCTTCTCAGGGCTTCGGGTGCTCCTTGGAAGGAAGGTCTTACAGAAGAAAATCAGGATTTTCTCTGCTGCTGCCACTCATTTATTCACTCTCATTTATTCTCCTCACACCACCACAAAAATTTGCTGTTTGCTCCCAAATCCCCACAGCCCTGGCAGAGCTGCACGTGCATCCCCTGGCGCTTTTATCCTGGGAAAAAAGCCTTTCCACCTGCCTCATGAAATAATGAAAGGGACTTGGTGCAGCTTCTCCTCCAGCTGCAGTGGGTTTGTTGCATCCCAGAGCCTAATGGGCTCTGACAGGGCCCTCGTGGGCAGAAGTGGGTCAGGCAGAGCTGACACCCTGCAGCTCCTGCACTTTAAAGCACTTCTGCTTCAGGCTCTCACAGGCACAGACTTCAAATTGCAGCTTTGGAGCCACCCAGAGTGAGGCACCTTCCTTTCTCTAGGAGGTTTTGGGGTGGAGAAAGGCCAGATTTGAACTCCTGGGGCTGTGTTGATGAGTGAAGGAAGAGTTATTGTGTGGGAATTTCGCTGCTTTGATCTCAGGGCAGGATTAACAGGTCCTGCGTGTTAAAATCCTTCAGCACTCAAGATCCCTTGAGCAGCGCTGGACTCCCAGTTTGACCCCTCCACACCCTCACCCATGGCCTGATGCCACTAATTTGGATGCCAGGCTCCAGAATCTATCCCAAATCTGCCCCAAAATCTTCCTCAGGCCCCTCTGTGTCCTCACTACAAACCCCTCTGCTGCCCAAAAAGAAGAAGAAAAAATTCTGCAGTGCAGGACTTTGGTGAATCATCCTCTTCCTTTATGAAGGGGTTTTGTCACCCTTCCAGGAGCCCAAATGGCAAACACAGGGGACATCAGCAGTGCCACCAGCACCCAAGGGGACAGGAGGAAGCAGCCCCTTACCATGTGATAATTGATCATTTCCTGCAGGCTGTCCCCGAATTTCTCCAGGCACTCCTGCAAAAACAAAACCAAAAAAAAGGTGAAGTGGCAATGAAGAGAAGCAGCTGCCCCTCACTGCCAGGGGCTCAGGAGAGGCTCAGGAAGACTCTGAGGAGCCTCTGCTGCTTGGCAGGGGGGTTTTGGAGCCATTTGAACCTGTCCTTGCCAGTCCAGAGCCCAGATCCACGTGTGCCTGCGTGGGCTGGTTACCTCCCAAATCCTTGATGCTCACTGACCTAGATTCCCACAACCTTCCTCAAAGTCTGCATCTGCCTGCAAATCGTGCATCTCACCCTGACCTTCCAGCTTGGTGTTCTCAGGCAGCCTCTGCATCCCTCCAAGCGTAAAATCTCATTTTAAGTGGCTGCTTAAGCAGCAGAAGGGGCTTGGATTTGTGATCCATTGGATCCATTGCCAGCAGCAGGGATCTGAGCAGCCCCCAGCCCTCCCTGTGCCCCCTGCCCCACCCCAAACTCACCGAAATCATCTCATCCTTCTTGCACTGCTGCGACAGGTCCCGCACCCCGCTGACAAAGTGCTTGTTGGTGGTGATGTAGACCTTGCCAGCCTCGATCATGCCACTGCAGAGCTTCACCAGCTGCACGGGGACACAGGGACAGGCTCAGCACTGGGATTGAACCAGCCTGGGTTTGTCCCACATCAACCCCAGAGCTTTGGGGCAAACACCCTTCCCATTCCTGCTGTGCTGGGAACCTTCACCGGCAGGAGCAGGGATGCAAATCCCACCCCAGGGCATGTCCTGCTGTGCACATGCCACTTGTCACTTAGGGACAGCAGGCCCAGGCTCTCCCCTGAGGGCAGATGGATCCAGGAGCCCGTTTTTTCCAGGGGGTTTCTCCTGCTTGGTCCATCATGAAAGGAACCTGATCACACAGATGGGCCAGGGAGGATCCAGGATTGACTCCTTGGTGCTCAGAGAAAGGGAAAAACTGCCTAAAATCTCTTTGGGAGCATCAATCAGAGCCCAGCTGACTGTTGTACTGGTGTGTACTGGTGGAGACTGGTCCTGCTCTTACCTTGGAGTGACAGGAAGCCAGAATTCAGCTTTTCTATCCTGTTTTCCTTTACTCATCTGCTTAACCCACCCCAGCTGTGAGCAGACAGTGCCAATCTGAGCTCCCTCACAGCTTAAACCATCAGGATTGCAGATTAATGAAATATTTCCCACATTTCTGCAGCTCCAGGAATCTTTGCTGGGAGGAATTCCACCTCTGGAACTCGGTGCAGCCTTTCTGATGGACCTGGGAAGAGCCTTTTTATAGGGATGTCACCAGGGAAAAACGGGGTGGCTTCCCCCTCTGGAATTTGCTGCAGCACCAGGCACCCATCCCCAGACAGCCTTTATTAACTCTGGATAATTTAACAGCTGCAGGGAACATTCCCAGACTTCCACAGCAAACTGGGAGTGGAGCTTTAGCTTGGAATTCTTGGCCATTGGCCTCTCTCCTTTCAGACCAAGCTCCTTGTGAAACAACCTAAAGATAAACCCATAAACCAAAGGATATTTGCAACAGCAAGGGCTGCCCACGGAGAAAATATTTTTGGGGTTGGTTGGTTTTGTTTGCTTTACCTCATCCCTGTCCTGGGCTCCTGAATTAAGTGGAAAACCTGCTGCTGATAATGAAAAACAAAATTTTACATCCTCAAAACCCAGCAGCTTTTTAGGGATATTCGTTTTCCTAATGAAAAATGGGGTTTTTTTCCTGCCAACCAGCCTCACCTACAGGCTGGGAACGAGGAGCTCTCCGCTTTGGTTGGATGCCAAAGCCCTGTGTGCTGGTCTGGGGCTTGGGGTTTGTTCTGTTCCTGCAGCCCCGGGGCTTTGGGGTTTATTTTGGGGTCTGCTCTGTCTGCATTGCAGAACAAGCTCTGTAAAAGCACAGCTGAGCAGATCTGAGTGCATAAATAAAAATATCTGGGGTCACACGTGGCCCATCTGAACCTCCAAGCCTTCTCTCTCACACCCTCCCCTGCCCCTGCAATCCCAAGATCCCCTCCAAACCCCGGGAAGAAAAGCAAACAGCTGCAGTTCCTTCACATCTGGAGCCCAGACTGCACTCGGGATTTGGATGGAGCCTCTGGAAAGGAAATCCAGCCTCTCCTGCAACGTGGCAGCTTCCAGAGCACCTCTGCAAACAAAGCCCTGTGGCCAAGGCTGTGTCCCCAGGAGCTCAGGGCCAGCCAGCAAAATCCCAATCCCAAGGGAGCAGTGGAAATGGGATAAAATGTATCCATTGCCACTGTTTTACCCCCAGTTAAACAGGTGATAAAAGATAATAATTCATAAACCAAGGGCTCGGGGGCACAGGAAAAGGCAGAGTAAAGTCAGGCTTTGTCAGGCCAGTCCTGGCAGCTCTTTAGGACTAACATTCCCACCTGGAAAGGCTGCCCTGGGCATCTCACACAGGAGAGGAGCTGGGCCATCCCAGGCTGATTTATTAGGAATGGGAATGATTTATTAGGATTTATTAGGAATGGGAATGATTGAATCTGGTCCAAAGTTACCCTCAGAGGAATTAATCTGAGCTCCAGTGGTTCTCCAGCTGCAAATCCCAGCCCCACTGCCCTGGCCCCGGGATGACAGTGACTCCTGCACTTCCAGCTCCATCCTCCTGGCTCCAGGATTGTTCCTGGCACTCCAAATCCCCTCCCTGCAGGGCACTGTGCCACAATCAGAGCAGTTTTCACCCCCTGCTCTCTTTAGGGAACCCAAATCCCTCTGCAGCCTCCCCAGTGCCACCAGTGCAGACAAAGCACTCCCAGCAGCTTGATGAGTAAATAGGTTTTATAGGACACAGCCTTGCCTAGGGCTTGTGGCTTCCACACAGCTCATTTCTCCCTCAGACACGGGAGAATCTCAGATAAAAAGCCAGCAGCTCTTCTGGCTCCTCTCCTTCGTTTCTTTCTATTTTTGTTAAGAAACAACATCTCAGACGAGGAGGAGCGGGGGTGGAAAAGCCAACTTGCAGCACAAACTAAAAACTGGGTCTAAAGAATCACCAGCCTAACGCAAAATGGCCAGACTGGTCCCTCAGAGGGCATTTCCAGCGTCACATCCCAGAGAGTGGCTGAACAGCAGGGCCCTTGGGTCCCCGTGAGGACACCAAACACCTGCAATGGGGCTGCAGCTGCAATGGGGCCCTTGGGTCCCCGTGAGGACACCAAACACCTCCCACCCCACACAATGTCACGGGCAGGAGGGTGGAGAGGGGACAGCCAGCACTGGAAGAACTGCCCAGGGCAGTGAGAGCCCTCTGGGATGCAGGAGCAGGGCGAGGAGGTCAATATTCACCAGCAGGTCTGGCTGGTGCTCCTGTCCCAACTCAGAGGTGCCTGGGGACAAGCCTGGGGTGTTAAACATCGATTTATGGGCTCAGGTTTTAGGGGAGACCCTGCAGGGATGTTATTGCTGAGCAGGGACTCACCAGTCCCCCTCAGACCCCAAAGTGCCCTCACCTTGTCGAGCTTTGCCTCGATCTCCACCACATCTGTTTCCACCTCATCGATGGTTGCCCTGCAACGAAACAGCGACGAGGAATCATTAACTGGCAACAAGGAATCATTAATTAGCAGTGAGGAATCGTTAATTGATGGCTTGTGATGACTGGGGAAGAGGCCAGGAAGTGGTGAGCAAGGATCAGAGGGGCTGAGGGCTGCGTGGACAGGAGGAGGGGCCCGTCATTCCCACTTGGATGTTTCCTGCTGCTACAAAACCTCGGGGCTGAATCGCTCAGGGGAAGGCTCAGGAATGAATTCCAGGCATGGGGAAAGAGATGGAGATTATTCCATTATTCCATCTCCTGTCAGCACCACAGAGAAATTCAGGTGGGTTGGGAAGACACCCCCAGCAAACTCATTGAGTGGCTTCGTTCTGCTAATTACCAGCAGTGCTAATTGTCACAGGGATAACCGTTGCTCCATCCATTCCCATCAGGCACAAATTCCCTGTTCCAGCCTCACCAAACCCCGTTTCCAGGCTGTACCTCTGCCTGAAGAGGTGAATGATGACCTTTAAACCTCAGGAACCAGCACTCAAACAGAAACAGAGCAGCCCTTTGGCCACTGAACACCAAAAGGCTCCTCCACACATGTGGGGCTTTGCTTGGATAGGGAAAACTCTGCTCCAGGATTCTGGGATCTGCTTCCTTTCCACGCCACTGGACAGATGTGACAGTGAGGAGCTGTCAGAGCCCAGCTGCAAAGGTCACCGGGCCTCCCTCTCCCAGTGAAACATTAACATGACATCAGCCACTTGCAGGAGGCATTCCCAGACTCAGGAATGTGGTTCTGGAATGATTTTTGGGAGGCCAGAGTCCAGCAGAGTCCCTGCAAACCTGAGAGTGTTCCCTGGCAGAGCACTTGAACACGGATTTCTTTAACCACACACCTGGGAATGTGGTCAGCCTCTCACCACCCCCCTGCTCCAAGGATTTGAAATCCAAATTTGACTGCAGGGAGCTTCTTAGGTTTGTGGGATCAGGAATTAAAAGGTTGCTTCCTGAAATATTCCAGCCAGGGTTTGAAAAAATCCAGGGTGAGCATGTGCCAGCTGCAGGGACAGCAGGGGAGGGATGGGATTCGGAGGGACATGAACTGATCCTGCCCTCAGGAAAAGGACAGGACACCCCCAATCCAAGGGAACAGCAGAAGGAACCATCAGGATTTATGCTAACTCTGAGGCTCTGGGTGTCTTCACCCCAGGAATATTCTCCAGTGAAAAAGTGCTGGGTTGTCCCTTCTTTTTCCTCCAGCTGCCTCCAGAACCCCAGCAGAGCCCTGACCTCCCTCAGCCTCCCTGGAAAATGAAATCCAAGCTGGAGCCCAGTCGGCCCCGTGCCCAGGGCTTTGGCCACCATCGATCTGCCACCACCAGCCCTTGGAAAACACAGCCAAAAAAAGGGATTTTTTTTTTCCCTGGAATAACGCAGCGCTCCCTCTCCGCTGCCTCCCATATGGCCGCCCCACACAAAGGCAGCGTGACTGTGCCCGGGGCAAAGCTTTTGGAAAGAAAAGGAATCATTAAAGAGGCTCCTTTCAGGCTTTTTCCCCTCTCCCAGCTATTTTTGTTCCCCGGGTTCGGGACTCGTGTGCCTTCATGCATCGAGCTCTCGTTGCCAGATCCAATTTTTCCACTCGGTTTCCTCGTGCTGCTGATAGCTGGACACAAAAACCAGCTTGAAAAAGGAGAAGAGCTGGTTTTTCTGGGGATGCTTTTCTTTCCAGGGAAGCAGGAGCAGCCATTGTGGAAGCTGGCAGCAGATTTCCTGCCAGGAGGTGGAGAGAGCATCTATAATTTTCTCCCCATTTTTATCCCAGCCCGTGGATATATTTGGACTCCGTGGAGGAGGGAGACGTTTTTGGGGCTGGGATCTACTGAGGGGTGAACACGACGGGCTGTGGCTAAGAGGGCACGAAATTGAAGCTTTTTATTTGGGGTATGGGCTTGATGGGAAAGGTTCCAAAGGGTTTTAATCCAAGGGCAGAGATCCCAGGGATTTATTTGGCTGTAATGGAGTTCCAGGAAGCAAAGGGGGACATTTATCCATCCTTTTCAGGTACACTTTTATATCCAAAGGAAGTCCTTGGGGAGAGGAATTCTGAGGCTGAGGTGGGGCTGGGGTAGTGCAGCCATGCTTCCATTTGGGATAAACTGGAAAAGGACCCCGATACTCAATCCCAACTCCTCCCACACACCTGATCCTGCCGCCCAGGGATTTTTCTTTCTGCACCTCAGGACCTGATCAACACCTGATTTCCCACCCTTCAAGGGCATACCATGCCCAAATCCATCCCTGGGTTTTGGGGGTTGAAAAAATATCCTTTTCCTGCTCACTGATGCAATTCCAGAGCCCACTGATCCTGCTTTCCTTGAGGAATAACGATTTCAGTCCAAGTGCTCGCAAGCTGAAGGCTCTGCCAGCTCCATTCCCAAATTTAAATCCTCCCACCACTCCCCCAGCGTGTCAGAGATGAAAGGCAGAGCCTTCCCAGTTACACAAGCAGGCTGAGGACCTGGAATGACTCCTCAGGGATGAGTTAATGCCACCTCAGCACTGCCGAGCTGCTCCATCCAGGAGGAATCTGGGAATGGGAATCCACATCTGCTCCCCACCCATCCCATCCCATCCCATCCCATCCCATCCCACAGCATTTGTGCCTCCTGAGTAAAGCCCAGGCTCAGGAGCACTCGGGGATGCTCAGCACAGCCTCTCCCAGCTGCAGGAATCCAACTCTGCCAAGAATTGGATCTTTTCACCCCCCCCCAAAACAAAAGCTGGGCAGCCCCAGAGCAGCTGGAGCCATGTCCTGGCTGGGTGCCCTGCGTGTTTCCTGATGCTCTGCTCTTCCTGCTGAAGCTTTGCCAGGCCTTTTTCCGGCAGGAGGGGAGGGAAAACAATCCCTGGCCTCATCTAAAGCCCTTCTGAGTTTCCTTGCCCAGAGAAAGCAGCAATTCCCCACAGCCCAGAGGGCTCCACATTGTGCATTTTGCTTTATCCTTCAGAGAAGCCACTCAGAAATGGCAAAAATCCACCAAATGTGACGAAAATCTCACCAGAAGAGGTTTTTCTATCCCGTGGGGATTGGAATAATGAGCCCTAAGAGCAGAATTTGCCTCATGCCTCCTCTGACTTGCTCCCAGTTCCAGCCAGGCACCAGGATCCCAATCAGCTGCATCCCAAAAGCGATCCAGGCAAAGGATTCCTGGGAAACCGATCGAGCTGAGGCTGTGGCTGTGTGGGAGGCCCGAACTGGATTTTACAGGCTGTGCTTGGAGAGAAGGATGGACAAAACCAAAGGGAAAATGTCCCCCTGGGTGCAGGTCTGGGATAGCACAGCCACAAAATCTCTCTTTAGTTGGATTTTCATCACCTCTGACTCCTGTAACAGCATTAAAAAGAGCTGGGTGGTGGCTGGAGCCATGATCAGGCCTAACAAAGCTGGGATCAGCTGAGCCTTGATCCCTACTTTGATCAGCTCCCTTCCCAGGGAGACTGCAAGCACTCCCTGAGGAATCCACCTCTGGCAGGAGCCAGGGATCCTCCGGTAACCAAGGCCATGGATTCCATGGATAAATTCAGCATGAAATGATCTCCTTTCACCACAGCTGAGGCATGAAGCAATCAGCAGACATTGCCAGAGAGGCCTGGCTGCGTTTTCCTGCTTTTCCTCCAGGCTGGAATCGCGGCCGTGGTTTGCTTGGCATTTCTTTGTTCCCTGACACCAACACCCGCGTGAAGAGCAGCCGAAACCCAACCCCAAAACGGGGATTAAGAAGCAATAACGTGACCTAAAATTGCTCCGTTACCTCTGGCAACCAGCAGGAGATGGGAAACAAAAGCATTGAAAGTGTAATTCCCACTATTAAGTGCTCTCAAATCGGCCACTCACCCTCCCAGCTGTCAAAGCTGCCTTAATTAACCATTCCCTTCATTCTCCTTGGGAAGTGCTGTTGGTTTTCCTCACTTTTCTGGCAGGGAAATTTAGAAATAATACAGAGGCTGAGGGGTTTTGATGGTCAGGAAAACACAGGGGTTTTCTGCAGGTTAGAGCAGGTGAAATGTGCGCGGGGAGGGCTCGTTTGTGCCTAAAATGAGCATTTTTACAGAAAATTGTACAGGAAAAATATACAGAAAATTGTACAGAAAATTGTACAGAAAATTAAACACACATTTATACCCAAAACCTCTCTCAGTCGCCACCCGGAGCTGCAGCTCAACAGCACCTCAGAGCTTTTTCCTTCCCAAAGTTGCCCCCAAATGCAGCTCCAGCTCCTCGCAGCTCCAAGTGAGCTCATCCCACTGGGATCCCAGCCAGCTCCCAGGGCAGTCAATGGGAAGAAATCCCTCCAGCAGGAGCAGGAATGCTTCCGGAGAGCTTCCCTCCCTCTTCCTGCGCCAGTGCCAGCTCCGGCTGATTTGTGGCTCTCCCACGTGGGAGCCAACTACTACAGGGTGTTACCACTCCCCTACAAACTCCTGTGTTCCCATAAAAGCCTCTCCCAGCTGGAAAGGAGGGATGTTGGAGCTCCCCTGAGCTGTTCCCAGCTGCTCCCAGGATCCCAATCTCTCCCCTTTGGATGGATCATAAATCAGGAGCGCCGCACTCAAAGCTTTTGTACCTCGTGCTGTGCCCAGTCAACACCTGAGCGGGGAATTGCTAAAAATCCCTCCTTGCACCAGGAATTCAGAGGGGGATAAACCCCACTGGGTGAGCAGCAGCAGCAGGAATGACTGTCAGATCCAGGGAAACAGCAGATCCCTGTCTTGCAGTGACAGCTCCCCCCAGAAACATCTTGCATGGCCAGGGAAAGGCTCCTGCGTGAGCCTGATGTGGTTGGAAGGGAGCCCCTGGAATGCTCAGATCCCAGAAAATGTTATTTATCCCCCCCTAGAGCAGCTGGAGCCCTGCTGAACCCAAATCAGGCCACTCAGGGCCCTACAAGATGTGGCACTGCAGGGATGCTCAGGGTCTCCCTCGGTTAATTCCATGGGACAGAGTGATTTCCATGGCATTTCCAGAGGTCAGGATACAAGCCAGGAACTCCTGGATCCTGTTCCTGGTGGCCACAGCATCCCTGGGAGCTTTACCACCAACTCTGTGCCCCATTATTGCTGTTAAAGACTCAGGATTATTAATAAATAGCATAAGTAGCAGTGGCAAAATGCTCAGAGGTGGGACCTGTGGGTGTGCAAATATTACTACCATTATTATTACCACTATTATTATTATTATTATTATTATTATTATTATTTCTGACTGATTTCTATTTGAAACAGAGTGAAACCAACGTCTGCCTCGGTGAGACGAGCTCTGCCTGAAATAAAAAGGGGGGGTTTGGCACAAAACCAAAGCATTTCTCATCCAACTCCTTCTCCCAGAACCATCAGCAGCCTGACAAGGGCACTGACAGCTGCCAACTGCCCCAACTTTCTCCAGGAACTCAAATAAATGTTTTCCTTTAAGGAAAAGAGGATGAATTTTATGGATTTTAAGCTCCACCTCCCTATCTTTGTCTTCTGCCAGACGCTGGTTTTGGAGGTAAAATGAGGTAAATGCCACTCTTTGGATTTTTAGGTCGCTCTTTAGGTTTTTAGGTAGTTTTGAATAATTTATGAACCTCCCTAAATATCGATCTGAGGGCTCCTGTGCCCTCTGGTACCCACAGTTCTCCCTCCTTCCTTCCCAAGGATCAGCGCCCTTTGCATCCCTGTCCATGGGAGTATCACCATGGCAACGGCTCCACGGTGACGGTATCCATGGCAACCACACCCTCCCGGTGATTTCCATGGCTTTTTCCTCCTGGAAATGGCCGGGGAGTGGTCAGGGGATGAGTGCGGCCACAGGTGTGTGAGGGTGAGGAGTGGGGATTTGGGATAACATTGGAAATAGGAGTTTAAGGAGAAAAGGAGCTGGGAAATGACATCAAACAGCAGCTCAGCCTTCCCAGCTCACCTGGAAAAAGAGGATTTGGGAAGGGAATGAAGGGAAATCCTGGATCAGAACTCCCTCCATGAATCCCAGCCACTCCTGAATCCAAATCTCCCTGAAAACACGGATGGAGCCTTGTGTGTTTCACACACAGCTCATGGCTCAGGGGGGAACGAAGGCACAAAAACGGGGCTCAAATGGTTGAACTTCAAAAAGAAAAAAGTCCTCTCAGCCCTGGGCCCAGTTTTAAACTGGATTCCTGTCGGAAGAGTCAACCCAGAACTGGGCAAAGGGTTTTTTTCTGCTTCTCCCAAGCAGCCACACGTGGGCCAGGCACAGCCCTGTCCCCTCCTCCTCTAAATGCCACCAGCCACCATTTCCAAGCAATTCTAATCCCAGTTTCTAATCAAGCCAGGCTCCCCCATCACATTCCCAGCAATCCCAATCCTTAGCCCTTGCTCTTCCACAGCGCCACTCATCCTCTTCAGAACCTGGCTTGGAGTTTCAATGGCAAGATCAAGGCAAGCTGGATTGAAACTCATTTTGGTGGAAGAGCAGTGACACTTCAGTAATGCTGAAATTCTGTTCCAGAGCAGCAAATTCGAATTAAAGAATATCCGGAGTTGGAAGGAACCCACAAGGATCAAGTTCTCCAAGTGCAGGTGATAAAGAACACAGAGAATAGAAATTAGAAGTTTTCGGTTCCCCCCGAAGTTGCTGATGGAGCTTAAAGACTAATGAGCAAAAAAGATGAAATAATGTCCAAGTGGGCACAGGCTTCACTTCTCTCTTTGTGGATCAGTGGGAAATCCTGCCTTTCCCATCCTTGGGAGATGAGATCCCGGTCTGGAAATCAGGGAAAATGCCCCTCCACCATTCCCGAGCCTGCTGTTCCCTCCTCTCTCCCATCCTCGTCAAGCTCCTGAGCAGCTTCATTCGCTCCCTTCAGATTCCCGGGAAAGGCAGCCTTTCCCTTGTCCCCGTGTCGTTTATCCCCTTTTATCCCTGTCCCCAGCTCCCGTCTGGCTGCGCTGGGGGAGGGAATTCCCGCAGTCCCCGCTCGCACAAAGGAAAAGTCAATGTTTATCCGGTTCTTTGGGATGGAGATCACAGCCCGGCCCACCAGCCTGGGATAAACGCCTGGCAATGCCAAATTCCAAGGGTGGGGCTGGCCAGGGAGCTGTCTGGTGGCTCGGAGCGGAGTCTGGGCTGTGTCCTCACCTCTGGCATGACTCGGGCGAGTCATCACCACCAGCTCATCGCTGCCACTTCCACGTGCTGTGAACTGCCCTTAATGACAGCCGTGACACCCTCGCAGCGCTGCCGATGAAAGGCACCGCTCCCAACACTGCCAAGCATTTATTCACACCCCCTCCAGTGCTGACAAGGCAGCGGCACAAAGCTCCAGACAAACCCTGACCTACATTCGGAGGAGTTCTGCTGGAAGCTGCCACATGTGATGCTCCTGCCCGAGTCAGCAGCGTCCACCTCGGCAGGGAATGCACAGCTGGCCCTTTCCTGCTGCAAAGATTATTTTTTTCTCTTTTTTTCCCAGCCCCAGAGCAAAGATTTTTTTTTTTTTTCTCTCTGTTTTTTTCCAGCCCCAAAATTGAGGGCTCTGCTGCTGGAGAGCAAAGCGAGGTTTGGAACACCCCGTGACACTTCAGATTCCACCCAGGACAGGGCAGCGCTGCTTGGAAATCCTCTCTGAGGCACAGGCTGGGCACAGGGGTGGCACAGCCCGCTCTTGTGATGCCAGCAGGGAAAGGAATTCCCACAGAACAGCTTAACTTGTCAGAGGAGGAGGACAGAGCTCCTTCCTGAGCTCTTGGAGCAGGTTTATCTCCCTGTCCTCATCCCACCCTGCTGGAGTGCAGGGATGCTCACTCATGACTAATTATCTTGCTTAATCAGGTTAAGGAAAAAAGCCAATTTTGCTGGAAAACACAGATTTCCTCCCTGATTTCTGTCCCTGTGAGGAATTGGCTGCTGGAGCTGGAATCTCCCAGCGCTGCTCCTCTGCCTGCCTGGTCCCAAAGGGAGCATCCACGAGGCTCCTGCCCCAAACAGCTTTGGCAGGGATAAAATCTGGCCCAGGTGAGTGCCAGGATGGATCCCTGACAGCATCCACAGCACCAGGACACCTGGAGGAGGGAATCCTCCAGCAGAAAGTTTGCTCAGACCCTTGAGGTCTAACCTGGAGAGTTAAATTAATCAATAAATAAATGATCCCACAGTGAGAGCATTCCCAGAGCACTACTTCATGCTCTGGAAGCAAAAACCAGGGAGAAAACCTCCAAAGGTGGGTGGACATCCCAGTCACCACTGGAAAAAGGCTCAGGAAACAACCCTGGGGAATATGGAATTGAATATGGAAAGTTCTCCAGCAGGGGTTGTAAACCTTCCCCTCACTCCCAGCAAATTCCATGTGGGATCTGCCACGTCCCAGAAGCTTCCCCCAGCTCCATGAGCGGGAACCAGGGTGAAGAAACACCTTTGCCAAACCAGTTGCACTGGTACAGCCAGTGGAACAAACTGGATCCAGGGATATCCCCAGTATGGGATAAAATAAGGAGTTAATGTCAAATCCTGCTGCATTTAAACTCCCCCCCAGGTGCCTGGCTGTCCCAAGGCTGAGCTGGCAGACATGGATGGCTCTTCCTAAGCTGGGAATGGGGACAAATCCTGGTTTTTTGGCTCCACCTGCATTCCAGCAAAACTGGGATCCCACAAACTGGAACCCCACAAAAATTCCATTCACAAATCCAGTGTTTTCCTCATGGCCGAGATAAAACTGAGGGAAAGAATTCTCACCCCAAGCCGCAGCAGGTCAAGCTGCAGGTTGCTAAAGTTCCCTAAATAAATAAAAATCTGTTCACTGTGCTTTTATTCAAGCAAACAGAGAATAAAGCCAGGCACAAAAGTCAGGAGGAAGCATTTGGAGGGGGTATTTTGGAGGTGTGTCCATATGTGCTTGTCCATGGAGCTGTGACTGCAGCAGCCACTTCCAAACACGTGACAGATCTTAAAATAGGAAGCATAAAATCCCTTTTTTTAAAAAATTTGCCTGTGGCCTTTTCTCTGGAACCACGAAGTCTTTGATTTCTCCCATGTGATCACTCATTAGCAGAAGCTGCAACTTTAATTTAAAAAACCCCCAAATATCACAAATTAATGATCAGCCTGTCATTTGGGCAGCAAGGGAAAGCAGACAGGTTGGATTTTCTGGCATGAGCCACACATCCCCCACTGCTGCCACAAATACCAGCCTGAATTCTGAGCCAGAAGGGCAGGACAGCTGCAGAATCAGGGGAGAGAGGCTGTGGGTGGCTGAGGAATTGCAGAATTGACTGGTAAATGTCTGCATGTTAAACCCAGGCCTTAAATCACACCCCACGAGTGACAAATTAGGCCCTGCAGCTGGAGGCTGAGGCCTGGTCACTGATCTACATCAAATCAGAAGACATCAGTAGGGGTTAAACAGGATTTTAATTCGAAAACAAATCAGTTGGATGCAAAATAGGGCAGCCCTGCACCTTGCTGGTAACGGTGTGGTAAACTCAGGGCCTGTGACTCGCTGGAATTCCACAGGGAAGTTGTTTTGGGGGAAAAAACCACCATTGGCAGCAAATCTTTCTGAGAAACCCTTCTGCCTCCAACCAGAAAGAGCTGGAGTGAGGACGTTGTTTAGTCTGGGATGTTATTGCTGGGGAGAAAGCTTTGTTTTATTCCTAAATATTCGCCCTGCCCCACACGGAGCACACCCAGCTTGGCTGGGATGCAGGGCCTGCGTGCTTGGAACCTCCAGCTGGAATGCAGAGGGATCCCAGGGAGCCACGGGAGCAGGGAACAGTCAAAGGACACGCTGGCAAAACCAGGGGATGCTGCAAGGCAGGAGGGGGCTGAGAAAATGATGCAGGGAGGGAAGGGTGGGTTAGCAAAGAGAAGTGGGAGAAAGGAAGGGAAAAATGCTTTTTTTGCCTCTCCAGGGCAGAGTTCCCACTCATCCATGAAGCTGCTGATTTATTCCAGCTGGGAATGCAGCCCTCAGCTCCAGTTCTGCATCCTGGCAGCCAAAGAGAGCCGTGGCTTTGCTTCCTGTGCCACTTTGTGCTCCAGAAGCCCGGGCACCGCTTGTGCACCTGGGCTGGCTCTGCTCCCTCCTCATCCCCTTCCCATCCCCTGGAGAGCCAAAAGAGAGAGAAAAAGGGGGAACTGTGGTGGGAAATGGTGAGAAAGTCCCATTGAGAGAGGCAGAGCAGTGGCAGGTGTCCCTCTGGGGCCCTGGCAGGGCTGAACATCCCCTGGCTCCCGGCACAAATGCTCCCACACGCTCACACTCCGGCTCTTGTTCCCAGGAGCTGCGGGACAGGGAACCATCTCTGCTCTGGGGGCAGGGGCTCATCCTGCACTGATTGCTGCTTGTCCTCGGCCTCTGCCCGGCGACTTCGAGCTCATGGAGTGCCCGTGGCCCCGCACGTGGGGCAGGGACAGGCTGGGCACGGGGACAATGCCCTCCCTTGTGGCAGCCGCCACAGGAGCTGCATTGTGAGCCCCACACTGGGGCTGTGTTCCCTTGGCTGCGTCCCCACGATTCTCCAGCTCTGTGAGATTCCCAACCCTCTGCCAAGGCTGGGCCTTTTCATGCTGGCCTTGGCCTTCCCATTTCCCATTTCCCAGCACTGGCAGCCAGGGATGACATTCCCAGCTCTCTGTCACCCCACTCTGCTCACAGGACCCTCAAATTTCTCCTTTCTGAACCCCAGAAAGGGCCTGGATTGCACGAGGAATGTGGCATTGGTACTGCTCCCTGTGCCAGCCTTTTTTCCCCTGTGTTTTCCTGCTCTCTCTGCTGAGACATCAGGAAAAATCAACCTCCCCAGAGGTTCAGGGGCCTGCTCAGCCCCTTCCCTGAGTACAGGTAAAACAGGGACACCTGAAGAATGCTGATGGGATAAACATCATCCAATGATGATGAATTTCCATGTCTGGAAGCAGCAGGGACACTCAGGACTGTCCAGTCACGCTGGCATCACTCAGAAAATTCCCACTGGTCACTGCAAGACCTGACCCTGCTTTGCCAACATCTGCTGATGTCCAGTGTTCCTCTGTTTCCAGGTGGAAGGAATTCCTTTTTACCCCAGAAAGCAGCGATATCCAGAATTAAACTTTTTGGATCCACAGTGCATGGAAGAGGACAGTAAACATGACATTAAAAATCCCCAGCCCACTGGGAAATACTGGGAGATACTGGGAAGTGCTGCCCAGCAGATCCAAACCATCCCTGCATGATGCCTCAGACCCCCTGGCATTCAGGTGCACAGCTCCAAACCAAATTGCTGCCCTTGAATCCCAGAAAATCATCAAATAATCCCAGGAAATTATCAAATAATCCCATAATGTCATCAAATAATCCCAGAAAATAATGAAATAATCACAGAAAATCGTCCTGGCCCTACCCAGGACACCCCAAAAATCCCACCCTGTGCCTGAGAGCGTTGTCCAAACGCAGCCTTGGGGCCGTGCCCATTCCCTGTTCAGTGCCCCACCACCCTCTGGGTGAACAACCTTTCCCTAAAATGCACCCTAAACCCCCTGGCACAGGGATCTCCATCCCAGGCCCAGCTGGAATCTCTCCCCCACAGGCCCAGAAGGAGCCGTGCCCCATTATCCAAAGGCAGAGAGAGCATCCACCACTTTCCCTGGATAATCCCTTAATTAGTGTGGCCTCCAAAATAATCCTGTTGAACTCTTCACATGCAGCCCAGTCGAAAACCAGATCCCAGGGAAATGCCCAGCCTGCCATTCCCAGTTGCCTTTTTTTGGAGGAGCTGCTTCATTCCCTTTCTCTCTCTGCTCCAACAGGTTGTGCCCAGCCCTCCCCATCTTCCCGAAGCCCTAATGAGCCTTTGATTAACACAACACAGCTTGCTGCACTTGCAGGCCAAAAGATTTTTTTCCCCCATTCCAAGTTGGCAACAGCTCGTCTGCAAGGAAAACCATTCCCATGCCAGCTCCGTGGAGGATGGAGGAGCAGGATGGGGATTAAGACATGATTAGCTCGGCCTCTTTGGAGGGGAGTGGGAAGAAAATGTTGTTACTGATTCATGCAGACAGATAAGGGAACAATTGCTCTGCTGATCCAGCGTGGCTGGGAGTCAGGGATGTTTGTGTGCCCTAAAGCACTGAAAAACAAGCTCCCATCACGTCCTGAACCCACACAGGAATCAGGGAATTAGAGGGGGGGCTGTGCTTTAGGCATTAAATCCCTGAGGGTCAGAAAGTGCTCCCTGAAATCAGACTCTGGAGGCTAAAAAGACAACTGTTATTGTTATATTAAATAATTATTATTCTTGCACCTCAACCTGTGTTTTGGGGTACAACAACAATTATTTCTCCTTTCTCAGAGCGCACACATTGATTTCTGTGTGCTCTGCCCTTCCAGCTGCACGTTCTGAGCAGGACAATGTCTGGAAAGGTTTCCTCACGCTGCCAGAAGAAACAAAAGTCTTGGATGAGGGATGCTGGCTGGGGAAAAGAGGGGGCTGGCTTTGGACTGGGCTCTGAAAATGCCTTTTCTCCCCTCTTCCCACTCCCTGTTTCTCCTCTGATTCATGAGGAAACCACAAAGCAAACTCAGGGCTGGATGAGATTTGGATTTGTGAATGTTCTGGGTTTTGGGTTGGTTTTTTTTTTCCATTCACTTCCACCCCCACCAGCCTCACTCTCCTCCCTTCACCCCAGCCCAAAAACCTCTGCAAACTTCCACGAGTGTAAAAACAACCAAAACCTGGCCTTGGGTTTAATTACCTTGTACTTAATTACCAGCACTGGGAGTGATAATGGCAGAATTCAATGCTCTTGTTTGGTTCAATGCTGCTTAATTTGATTTATCCTAAGCTTTACAAACCCTTTAAACACCTTGGTGTGAGGACAGGCTTAGATAAGCCAAAGACCAAAGTTATTCAGTGGTTTTAGGTGTTAGGACAGGCTTAGCTGAGCCAAACCCCAGAGTTACTCAGCGTTTTTAGGTGTGCATCCCTCTGCCTCTCCAAGCTCCTGCTCTGAAAATCCCATTCCAAGACTTTTTTGTGACCCTCCCCGTTGAGCTCTTCCCATCCCCAGAAGGTTCTGGTGCAAAATCCAGCAGAACCAATTAAAATTACCTCTGTCACTGCTTTTAGAACATATTTTATGTACTCCAGCCTGTGTCTGCTCGATAATGGGATTGAAGGGGATTTTTCTGAAATTTCACAAGCCACCCAGGTCTTTCTATAGGCACTGAAGTGCTTTTAAAATTCCCCCACCGGCTCTAAAATGAGATTAATTCCCCATCTAACAAAGAATTGAGGGAAAAAACTCTGCTAATGCTTGTTTACAAGCTCTGGGTGATACAAGGATGGATTAATCTGACTGGAAAGGCTGGAAAAAATCTCCTGAAAAACATTGGAAAGAGCTGATGGGGTTTATCCAAGGCTTCCTTTCCTTGGGAAACAGGTCCTGCTGAGGGCTGAGTGGGAGGGATCACACATCAAAAGCTTGGATTATGCAATCCCAGGGCTAGGAGCAGCTCAGGCTGGGGTGGCACTGGATCCGTGGGGGGTTCCAGAAAGTGGGAGCTGCTGGGAATTTTCTGGAGGGGGAAAAAAAAAAAAGAAAGGAAAAAAAAAGGTATTTTCTGGAGAAAAAGAAGTATTTTTTTTGAGAAAAAAAAGGTGATTTATGGAGAAAAAATAAGTATTTTTGGAGAAAAAAAGGGTGTTTGATGAAGAAAAATAAGCATTTTTTGGAGAAAAATTCCTTTGGAATTTCACAGAATTGTGGGATCATTTGAGGTTTGAAAAGACCTTGAAGCAGCCATCCACC
This sequence comes from Corvus cornix cornix, assembly GCF_000738735.6. NCBI lineage: Eukaryota > Metazoa > Chordata > Aves > Passeriformes > Corvidae > Corvus > Corvus cornix. The sequence goes on along the minus strand of NC_046350.1, from coordinate 5,006,704 downwards.
AGCACCGTGTTCACCACTGAACCACATCCCCAAGTGCCACATCCACGTGGGTTTGGAACATTTCCAGGGACGGTGACTCCACCACTGCTCTGCTCCCAAAATTTACACCACCTTCCATTAAAAAAAAATTCCCTGATATTCAGTCTAAACCTCTCCTGGCACAACTTGAGGTCATTTCCTCTCCTTGATTTCACATCATGGGAGTTTCTTTGACCGATTTTTCAATGCTGAGGTAAAAATTGGAATAAAATCCAGAAATTCCTGCAAAGCTGCACTCCCAGAGCTCCAGGAAAGGCCAACACCCAAATCAAAAAGAGAATTGATCCACCTGATGCCTCATCCAGGGCTTAAAATCATAAAATGACACAAGGTTTGGGTTGGGAGGGACTTTAAAGCTCATCCAGTTCCACCAGGGACACCTTCCACTACCCCAGGGGGCTCCGAGCCCTCTCCAACCTGGCCTGGGACATTCCCAGGGATGGGAATTGGATGGGAATTCACCCTTCACACTGCCTGGCAGACAAATAGAACCCAAAAAAACTGAGAGGCGATCATCAAAAAGCAAGCTGGAAGCAGCAACGGAAAAGGACTGGGAGCTGGGAGGAAATCCAGATGTTCCCAAGCCCGCAGCTGCTCCAGAGTGGATCCAACAGCAAATGTTCCCACACAATGTGGAGAAATGGCTCAGCAGCGCTGAGGAGAAGCCCATTCCCTGCCCACCTCACACATTCCCTGCCTACCTCACACATTCCCTGCCTGGATTTTCAGTGGGAATGCCAGAGAGCAGGAGAAATGCAGAGCAGTGCTGGTTCCACAGCCAGCGTGGAGAGAACATCTCCATCGCTGCAATGGTGCCTCAGCTGCTTTTGATTTAATTAACGAAGGCCTCGTTAGCCTTGGGAAGCAGCAGCTCTAGGAGTGCTTTGAAAGGGCTTTTTTTTCTCCACACATGAGCACTTCTGTTCTGATAATCCCATTCCAAAGATTAACAAAGGGAATACTTCACCACGTGCCTCGTTCAAAGGAAGGGGAGCGAACCCCACATCTGCCTTCAGCTGCCACAAACTGCTGGCAAAATATTCCTCCAGGCTGGATCTCCACCTCCACAGCCACTGTTGAGGCCATCCAGCAGGGATCCACAGGATTCCCACATTCCAAGCCAAGGATGCTGCTCTGGCACAGCCACCTGCTACATTTTTGGCCAGGTGAGAGGTGGCAGAAGAGGTTTTGGGTCTAAGAGGAGGCAGGTTGTGTTTGGAGACCCTGATCCATGGAATATCCATTTTTCCAGTGTTCTGCACAGCCAACATCCTCTCCCTGCACTGGGAAGTTGGGAATGCAGAGCCCTGAGTGAGATGTCCTGGGAAGAAAAGGAACGAGGAAAGGATTTGGTGCCTGGGTTTGATTTGAGGCTGAGTCAAGGCCAAGCCACGGCCCTGGATTCTCCATCCCTGAGATCACACAGGCCTGGACTGGAAAACAACTGCCAAAAACTCCTCAGAACTGGTGGCTCTGACACACCAAGAAGCCCGAAAAGCACAAAATTCAGCCTTTCCCCTGCCCAGAGCCACAGGGAGTTTGATTTGTTCCAGGGGTTAATGCTCCAAAGGGGTTTTTCCTCCATCCCAGGCACAGGAATGACCCAATACCACTTCAAAACCACCACGTTCTCGTGGGGAAAAGGCAGGAACAACACCCAGCACCCTGCTTTAGTTTCATCCTCACATTTCCAAGGCTCTCTGTGCAGGCACGAGCTCAATTTCAGCCCTGCCAAGCCTTAACGCGGCCTTTGCTCGTGGTGTGAGGGCTTCCTGCACATCCAGCTGATGTAAATAAGGAATAAGAAAGAGATGGATGCTTTTTCTGTGTGAGAACACCCAAATGCGTGCTCCAGCTAAGCAGAAATAGTGGCTGGGGCAGTTTGGGCCTGGTCTGGAGCTCAGGGTGCCTTCAGCCAGGCCTGATCCCACAGCTCTGATCCTTCCCAAAGCTTTGCTATCAGCCTGGGAACATCCCCGAAATCCCTGAGCTGCTGCTGCTGATCCCGGTTTCCCTTTTCTGCCCAGAAGTGACAAAGCAGGAGGCAGCTCCTGCCTCACATTCCGGCGAGCCCACAGGAAACCATAAATCACCGGGAAAACACAACACCCAGGCAGAACTCGCAAAAGGCCAACACCAGCATGGCCTGAGGGGCTGGGGAAAGGGAACCAGCAAAGAAAACCAGACATAAAGTGGGCACTAAACCCCACTTCCACTTTGGGAGGGGTCCTGCTCCAAAAAGTAGAGGAAAATTGAGGGGGGGGGGCAAGTAGAATTTTCCCCTCTTTCAAGGGGATATTTAGAGGCACAAATATTCCTCTTCTTCATGGCCTTCCACCACCCCATTGCCTCTCCTGTAAAAAAATAGTAATAATAATGACAATAATAATGGTAAGAATGGTGGTAATAATAATAATAATAATAATAATAATAATAATAATAATAATAAAAACCACCCTTCTGGCAGGAGAGTGTTGAGCCCCCCCAAGTGTCACCTGGCAGAGGTCTCAGGTGGCTTCAGGGACACAGAATGACCCTGCCAGGGGCCAGGCCCCAGCAGGATGGGCTGTGGGGTGACAGGAAAAGCTGAGTTTGTGTTCGGAGGGAAGTGGGAGAATCTGTGAGGTGCTGCCTTGGTTTGGTTCCTGGAACCCATTTGGGGTGTCCCAAATGGATCTGGTGGGGTCAGTGCCACCTGCCTGGCCATGGGAGCACAGTGCCATGGCATCCAAAGGGTTTTGGGCATTCCTGGGAGCTTGGCTGACACAGAGAGGTTGGTTCAGCACATCCACTTGTCACCCCAGTGCCACCCAACTCTGCCATCCCCTGGGGAATCTCCTGGAAAATCTCTGGGACAGAACCTGCTCCATCACCCCCCAGGATGAGGGTTTAGGCAGCAAGGATCTGCTTTGTTTAGAGGTGACTCTGGTCAAAACAGCTGAGCTTTGCTCTGGCCCAGATAAATCTATTTATAGCAAGTGTTATGCTAATTTCACACGGATCGGATCCGCTGGCACTGCTGCAGGAATAATATTTTCTGCTACCTGTCCTTTTAACCACCCTGAGCACCCAGAAACCATTTAATTCTCAAATCACCAGCACTGTGTGTTCTCCTTCTGCTTCCCTTTCCAGACAGCTCCATTCCCTGCTGATTTCCTCCCTCTGGAAATCGCTGCTTCACCGCAAAATTTACACTGGGCTTTGGAATAAGTGGGAGAAACCCAGGTAAAAACAGACTGTAAAAATAATTTTAAAGCCACTCGCTTTTAGTCACTAAAAAAAAATTTAAATTGAATTGTTTTAATCACATTACCTGAGGTTCGTGTCAGGTTTTGTAAAGAATAATTCATTTACTGCCCCTCTTGTGAGCTAAGGAGTGTGGAGGGGATTGAACTCATTAAAATGTCTCTGTCCTTGGGATAAAGGTTTGGTTTTTTTCTCCCACCAATTGCTTAATGGAGAAATGGTAATAGAAAAGCTGTTTTTAGTGGTTGTGTTTTGCTCCAGGATAATGGAATAAGCTGTATTTCTAATCTTGACTAAAATCTCTCCACAGATGGCTGCGGGCATGATGCAGATGTGGGAGGCCGTGCCAGTGTGACCCTGGGAGCAGGAAAGAGTTTCCTGCAGGAAAAAATCCCAGGTGGAACAGCACAACCTCACACACTGTGACACCAAAATCATTTCTCTCTTCGTTGTTTTATCCTCATTTGGGTTTGGTTATTTTTTTTTTTCAAAAGCCTGCTGAAAAATCTCTTCTGCCTTTCAGGGATTGCTCAAAAACTTGAATTTCTCATCAAATCCATCAGCTCCAGCTCCTTTCCCAGAGTACCAAGTACCACCAGAGCCAAAACCTCACTCTTTAGAATGCCCAAATCTGCTTTTCACTTTGCAGACATTTCCTGGTGTTTGGTGTTCTCTTTTTTCCCATTTTCCACAGAGTTTAATGCAGGTACACAACCCCTAAACCCACTTTGCTCCGAGGTGAAGAGATTCTGTGCCCAAACTCAGCTCTGGCTTTGGCAGCAGCGCTCTGAATGTTTCTGCACGGCTCCACAAAGCCCCAGGTCTGTGTCTGGAACATGTTAAATGTCAGTTTACAGCTCCTACCCTTCCCTGAGAGGCTGGAGGTGGATGTTTAGACAAGGCTTTGAAGCACGATGAGTAAGACTTCGGAGGTTTGGTTGCTTGGTGTGTTCAGTTGATTTTGTGCATTAATATTTAGCAAGAACCTGGCAGTTTTCAGGAGACATGATGGGGTTTTTTATGAACTCTTCTACACACACAAAATTCCCAGTATTTCTTCTCATTTATGTTCAGACTGTAAGAATTTGGAACTGGAATTTAATCAAATATTTGAGTTTACTGAGTGTTTTTCTCCATTGCTACCTCCTGATATCCAGCCCGAGTTCCTGCAGCATCAAGGAGCTACTTGGGGAAGGTCACTGGGATTAGATGACCTCCAGAGGTCTTTTCCAACCTCAGTTACTCCAGGATTTAATGGCTTAAAGATGAAATCCTTCCTGAGCCCTCCTAATGCACTCCTTATGTCATGGATCTCATGGTAACAGGTTTTTCCTTGGGCAACTCCCACCCAAACCTTCCAGGAGCAGCAGAACCTCCCCAGGCCCAGCTCTGGGTGTAAAACAGAGGGGAAAAGCTGCACTGAAGGCACTTCAATGTTCACCACCCCTCACTGCAGCCCAGAGGGGAAATCCTGACAGAAGTTGCAGCAAATTATTTCCTAATTGTGCTCGAGGAGCTTCCCAAATCTTGGGAGGAAAGGGAAGCAGAGCACCAATGTCAGAGTTCTGCTGAGTTTCCACTGCTGGTCTGTCAGGGTGAGTGAAAAGGGGAGTCACAGTAGAAAAGGGATTTGGAGAGGGCAGGTGGCTCTGGCTCCCTCCTCCCCAGAGCCCTGTGGTGGTTTCAGAATGCAGAATTTTGTGCAAATTGTGCTAAAACCAGCAAGGAACAGGAACCTCTGTGGGAGGGAATCAGAGTGGACTTTAAAAATGCTTCATCCTAAGGGCAGAGAGGGGTTCTGCTTTTGTCAGAGCAGTCAGAACTGCCCATTTCTTGTTTAATTAACACAGTTCTTGTGCCTTTCAGCTCGCTGAGAGTAATTTCTCAGCTCAGATGCTGAGCTGGGCTCTTCCAAGTGATGGATTCTCCCCACGGATCATCTCCTCTGTGTGTTTAATGCTGATGGATGGGCAGAGAACTGACAGGGATCATCTGCTCAGCACCACACAGCAGCTCCCACACCTTGAGCTCACTGCACCATTCCTGCTGAGGGCCAGGAATTTATCCCTGGTTTTCAGCCTGGATGGATCCCCACCTTTCTCTCTGCTCTGAATATTCATTTTTTTGCAGGAGAACAGCACAGCTGCAGGGTTGATTCAGCAGGAGAATTTAGCAGGAGATTTTAGCAAGAGATTTTAGCACCACTTTGAGGAAAGTCCAGTGAGAGATGTAGGCCTGGAACAACAGGGAAGCTGCACAGCCAGCACTGAACACAGGAATATTCTTTTCCTGAGCTGAAGAAAGACTCTTTATGTGCCACGAGCCCCCTTAGATGACATTTGTTTGCTTTCTTTGACAGGCAAAATGGACTTATCAAAAAACAACTCGCCTCAAACAGCTCTGTCTTCTCCCCAAGTGACCTTGGTGGCATCCGTTTACCCACAGGGCTGGAGGAGCTCCAGCAGCTTTTGTTGAGACTTCCCCCAGCACACAGAAGAGCTCAGGCTCCCCTCTGCCAGCAGGGATCTCTTTCAGCACTAAAAGCTCTTTATTTCTTTTTTTTCCCCCCCCTCCCCGGGCCTTGGCTGGGAGCTGGAGCTCCCCAACCTCTGGGCTCGCTTTGTTTGGGGCTGAAAAGGCTTTTCCTGTGTCGTGTCCTGCCAAGCCCAGCCGAGCTCCTGCCCTCCCTGGCTGCACAAGAGCTGAGGGACCAACAGGGCAGGTCCCTGCCCCTTCCTCTGCCCTGGCAGAGTTGGGTGGCACTGGGGTGACAAGTGACAATTTGTCACCCTCCCAGAGGTGCCAAATGGATTTTGCTGTGCCCCGGCGCCACGAAACAACCGGGATTATTTCCCAGTGCCACAACCCTTTCCTAAAGGGATGAGAGTTTATGGGGCTGCTGAGGGAGTATGAATAAAAGCCCTAGAACTACTCATCCCTTACTTTTATTTATTCCTCTCAAGGCCTGGGTACAGTCCCAGTTTTCAAGCTCCAGCTTCCCCTGACACCTCTCCCGAGGGAATGTGGCTGTGGAATTAATCCCCATGTGAAAAATCGGTGTCTCTATGATCCAGCTTTGGGGAAGGACATTTTGGAGCGCAGCTGATGGGATTTTCACCAGCTACACGTGGTTTGTGTGCTCTCTGTGACAGACCATCCCTCTGAGGTTCTGAATCATCCTTGCAGGATGAGCATCTCTGTCCTGCTGCATTCCCAGACCCTGCTCTGCATTCCCAAGCTCACAGAAAAAGCCAAATTGTTGAGGGAAGAGGGAATCATCAGGCAGGAAACAGGGATCAGGGCTTGGAGTAAAATTAAAGCATCCTCTGTGCTGAGTGCTGCAGTCCAGGCGAGGCAGAACAAAGCTGGCATTGTAGGAAGTGGGGCTGAGCAGAGGAAAAGAACTCCAGCACCAAGTCCAGGGGCAGAACAACAGAACTCAGCCCTGCAGGATTCACAGATTTCCATCCTCCACGCTGAGGATTCAGCTAAAAACCTCCACTCCTTCATTTCCTGGCATCCCACACGTTTCTCCACCCCCACGGCTCCGAACTGCAGGTGAAAGCTCAGGGAGCCGAGGGAACACAAGCGGAGATGAAAGCCCACGAGCCTGGATGTGCCATCTTCCCAGCCCATCCACACACAAATCCCAGCCTGGAGTTTTCCAGGGTCTCAGCCCTTTTTACTGATTTGGCCTCATCCCACATTTTCATGCTTTATCTCCCGATTCAGATGAGTCAGTGGCACATCAAGAGCTTGTTCCAAACTCCCCAGCTCAATCTGGCTTGGATTCCACTCTGGGAATAAAGGCAGGATGTCCCTCCACAAATGTCACTTTGCTGCCTCCCCGGCCCCCAAACTCCAGGTGGGCAGATCCCTGCAGCTCCAGGAGTGCCAGCAGGAAATCTGGGAATGGGGGAAGTGTGGGAAGTGTGGGGAAGGGGAAAGGAAAAGGGAAAAGGAGGCAAAGGGAGGGAAGGCAGAGGGGCCTCCGGCTCAGTCAGTGCCAGCACAGTGGTGGCTGTTCTGACATCCCGGGGCAAGGTCACGGCGCGGGGACAAATCCTCACTTCCTGCCAAAAGCTGGGTTTATCAGGGAACAAAGGGGGGAGGCTCTGCAGAGAGGCTGAGCTGTGGGAAGCAGCGCTGTGTCCCTGAGCTGGAATGGAGCAGGGACAAGGGACAAGGCTTAGGGGGCTGCTCTTCAGGAGATTCCTGCACTCCCCCAACTCTGCCAAGCTGGCAGGACCCTGGGGATGCCTCAGTAAAGCCTGGCGCAACCCCTGGGTGCTGAGAAAGGACTCATCTCTCTGCACACAGGACATTTTATTCCCATAAAATATCCTTTTACCTTATCCAGATGATTCCAAGCCCTGGAAGCACATCTGTATTTACACACACGTTCACACAGGCCGGTGCTGTGAGTAGCAGTATTTCCCAAAGAGAATGGGAATGATTAAGCCCTGCTGGAGTGTGCTGGAGCAGCCTGGGGATGCAGGGAAGGGATTATCTCACTCTCTGATATGATTTAATCTGTTTAGACGGTGCCCCTCGATGCTTATTTAAGGACTGAATGAGCCCTTCGCTCTGGGACGTGCCACCCATGAGCTGTGACATCAGCCCTCTAATCCTCTGGAAGGACGGAATTCCCTGCTCTGCTTCCCAGCCCTTCCCTGGGAATGACCCCGCTGGGATGGGTGGGAGTGTGCACACGGGGGGGTTATCCCACTGTGGGATCACAGAACCCCAGCACGGGAAAGCCCTGAAGGCCGACGAGTCCAAGCTGTGACCAACCCCCACCTTGTCACTGAGTGCCACGTCCAGGCCTTCCTTGGACACCTCCAAACCTCCCTGGGCAGTTCCAAGGCCTGACCACCCTTTCCATGGAGAAATTCCTCCTGACGTCCACCCTGACCCTCCCCTGGTGCAGCTGAGGCTGTTTCCTCTTCTCCTGTCCCTGCTCCCTGGCTGCATTATCAGGGAATTGAGGAGAACACGAATTTTTTGAGGAGAACACCCATTTTTCACGTGGGGATTAATTCCACAGCCACATCACAACAGTTCTGTTCCCTCGGGAGAGGTGTCAGGGGAAGCTGGAGCTTGAAAACTGGGACTGTACCCAAGCCTTGAGAGGAATAAATAAAGTAAGGGATGAGTGGTGTGTAGGACTCATTCCCCCTGATCCCTGTTTCCTCTAGGCAAGATCAGTGATGCTGAACTCCATCAGAGCAGCAGAATGTTCTCCCTTCCCTCAAGGAGAGGCCTGGCATGGAGGCAAAGTCAACTTTTCCTGCAGAGGAGGTGAAGCAAGACAAGAACCCGAAGTGTGAGAGGCTCTGTGAACGCCCCACACTGCGTTTGTTTGGTTAACCTCACCTTCAGTGGGTTGAGAACACACCTACAGCCTCTCCAGTCTTCTTTTCCCCTGGTCTTTCCTTCCTATAAATCAGAGTCTCTGAGCTGAATTCTGCCCTTTATAAAAAGAAAGGCCAGAGGAGACAGCAACGTGCAGAAATAAATGGAATTAAAGCCATTTGTGGATGTGCCACTTCAACACAAACCCTCTCCAGAAAGCCAAAACAAGCACCTACCCAGAGAAAAGCCTGGAATCCTTTTCCAGCAGCTTGTGCAGGGGCAATTATCCTGCTTCATTTGCTTCTTTGGGGAGCAGTGAGGAGTAATCAGCTCCTGCAGCACCACGTGGGGCTGGCTCAGGGCTGCCCCGACCCCTGTGGGGTTTTGTGTGCCCGGGGCTGGCAGGACAGACCCTGCACCCACCATGGGCTGGAGCACAGCCAGGTCCTCAGCACAGAGGACTCCTAAATCCTTCCAGAGTGCCCAGCATACCCTGTGCTCTCTCCTAATCTCTTTTCTTGAACCACAACCCCTTTTCCCTCCCCCCCAGCAGCTCCAGCACCAGCAGCAGAACACGGCCCAGGATGTTTTCCCTCGCTGGTGCCCAGCCAGCCACGCTGGGGGCTGTGACTGCTGCCAAGGGCAGCCCTGGCTGGGCTGGGGGCCAGGCTGGCTGCAGCTGGGCATGGATGCAGTGGAGCTGCAGGAAATCAGCCTCCACCCTCCTCACAGGAATAAAATTGTTCATTATCCCAGCGCTGCTGCCTTGTCCTGGGGGTCCTGCAGAGAGGGAGGCTGGCAGACACATCCCAGAAATCATGCCGGGCTGGGAGTTGGACTCCATGACCCTTGTGGGTCCTTTCCAACTTAGTCTGTGATTTAGCCCAAATTCACGCCCAATTCACTTCTAATTCACCCCCAATTCACCTCTAATTCATCCCCAATTTACCTCCAATTCACCCTCAATTCACCTCTAATTCACCCCCAATTCACCCCCAATTCACCTCTAATTCATCCCCAATTTACCTCCAATTCACCCTCAATTCACCTCTAACTCATCCCCAATTCACCTCTAATTCACCCTCAATTCACCTTTAATTCACCCCCAATTCACCTCTAATTCACCCCCAATTCGCCTCTAATTCACCCCCAATTCACCTCTAATTCATCCCAAATTCACCCCTAATTCACCCCCAATTCACCTCTAATTCATCCCCAATTCACCTTTAATTCCCCAATTCACCTCTAATCCACCCCCAATTGACCCCAAATTCACCCCTGTGCAGCCTGGAAGATGCCCCCACCTCCCTGGACTTCCAGGTGAGCCCTCCAGTCCCTCCCCACATCCCTGGGATTAAGGAATAAAACTCCCAGTGCTCCAACACCCTCCAGGCAGGGAATTCTGCCCCTCAAATCCTTGCCCATTCCAAGATTTTAACTCTCCAGCGCCCCAAAGAAGGGAAAGCAGCAATCACAAAGCTGATGGCAGGTAAAAACCTCCGTTTTCCCTTTTTCCTCCTTCCCTTCTCCCTCAGAGCCTGGAATTGCTGTCAAAGAGGGAACAAATTCTGCTCCTGGTTCCTTTCCTCACAGGAACACTGGTGCTTTCTGCTTTTTTATCACTTCCTCTCCTCCACCCTCATTTTTACCTTCGATAGGAACCACCTCAACTCTGAGAGCCAACAATCCCTGTGTGGAACAAACACTTGGGAAAGTGCACTCAGGAAGGACTGCAAATGCCTGGAATCAGAATCCAGCCCTGAGAGAGAGGAGAGCTGCAAGCAAACAAGCACGAAAACCCTCAGCCCCAGGGAAACATTTGGTCCTGTCCCCAAAATTCAACCAGGCTTGGACTGCAGGTCCCTTTCAAGGGCTCTTTTCTTTATCCCAGATAACCAAGCTCGTACAGCCAGCAGCAGCCTGGCTTGATTTTAAGCAAAGCCAGAAAAACTCCTGGTTCTGTGGCCTTCCTGCTGCAAAATAATTCATCCTGTGGCTGAAATTTCATCGTGTTATGAAACCAGGCTTTAAAGGGGCCAGCGTCGCTTCTGAACAGCCTGGGATTCCAAAGCTGGAGTTTCATTCCTCCCTCCCCTCCAGAACAGCACTTCAGGACGCTTCCAGCCCAGTTTTGCAGCTTCAGGTTGGTTTTGGGTGCAGGAATTGAAGTGATTTTGCGATCACAGGAAACTGAGGGTGGGAATTGCTGGTGTGAGCTGGGGCCAGGCCATGCTTGGCCTGACAGACTGGGGGACAGCCCAGGGACAGCTGCAGCCAGCCCAAAAAGTCACTCCTGCAGCTCTGCTTACAGCTCCCAGCCTTCCTGCTGTTCCTCCCCTCAAACAATCCAGGGCACAAACGCTTTCCAGCATTCAGCTGTTCCTTGCTAAGCCCTGACACCAAACTGGGAGCCTTCAGCCTCCTTCCCTCTGCTCTGAGCAGCGTGGCCACCCCAGGATGTGTCCTACAAAGCAGGAAACGCTGGGAAAAGGGACTCACAGGATCCCCCAGCGTGTGTTTAATGAACTCTGGAGATGTAATGGAATTTGCAGCGCCCTGATCCCTACATTAGCAGTGCTTTATTCCTTATCCAGCGATTACAGGGCACGGCTGAACTGCCCTACTGACAGTGCAGAACCCTGCAAAAGCCCCCAGATTAACGGGCTGTGTCACTGATAACCCTGAGGGATGCCTGGCACAGCAGAAAAATCCTCCAGGCACAGAGCCTGCCCAAAGTCTGGGCAGTTTTATCTTGAGGGGGGAAAAAAAATAATTAAAAAATCCTTTTCTGATTGGGGGAATTGGGATGGATCCCTGAGGTTTTACCTTCCAAACCTGTGAGATACCAAATTAACACAACTCACAATTCATAGTTATTAAGGAAACTTCTTCCCAAAAATAAGGCATAAAGCAGCTCTTATTTATTCCAAGCCGGATTTCAAGTCAGAACAGTCAAGCTCACCCACGTGCTGACCTGGCCATGCTGCAGTCCCTGGAGGAGCAGGGTTGGGATCCAGGGCCATTAAACAGTGCCAAGACAACCAGCAGAGCACAATTTTCAGGCCATGTGGCCCTCCCCAGTGATCCCCCCTGGATAATTCCACAGCACAGATAATCTGAATCAGCAGCTCTCAGCTTCATCACCTCTGGCTCTCACTGCCCTCTTCCACCACGGGGTTATTGCTATTTTGGGGTTTTTATTTTCCTTTTAGCAGGCTCTGTCATCCCACTTCCGACCCTTTCCCATTCCTTATAGCAGCTGGAAAACCAGCAAGTGGCACAGCTTGGAATCCTGGAGGGTTTGGGCTGGAAGGGACCTTAAAAGTCATCCATTCCCACCCCCTGCCACGGGCAGGGACACCTCCCACTGTCCCAGGGTGCTCCAACCTGGCCTGGGACACTTCCAGGGATGGGGCAGCCACAGCTGCTCTGGGAATTCCATCGCAGCCCCTGACCACCCTCACAGGGAAGAATTCCTTCTGAAAATCCCACCTAAGTCTCCCCTTTTTCAGTTCGACCCCATTACTCCTCGTCCTGTCACCACAGCTCCTAATCTTTGGCTCTTCCAGTGGTTTTGGGACATCCTGAAGGACAAAGCTTATGGATCCTGCCTCTGGAAGGCTTTGAGGGGATGAAGAACAGTCTCACCCTCAGATCCAGGTGACAAATCAGTCAGGATTTCTCCTCACACTCATGGGAAGCAGAAGAAGAGAGAAGAATGTCAGGAGACAAAGGGGATTTTTTTCATCTGTGTGTGGCCAGCAGAGAGACAACAGAGAGGAACAGCTACTGGAAAAGCAAGCAAGGCTTCAGATGAAAAGCAACTGAAAATAAAAAATAAACAATAAATTTTAAAAGAATTAAAAATAAAAAATTAAAAAATAAAATAAAAGAATTTTTTTTTTAATTAAAAAAAAAATACTCAGGAACTGCCCCGTTATTTCAAAGTTTGCAGATGTTCTCACTGTGACAAAGCAAGATGTGCCACACAAGTGCTGTTCCAGTAACAAAGACAATCATCCAATTACCAAATAAAAAAATAACAAGATTTCCCTTGGCCTTGTGCTGCAGCAGGAAACTCCTGAGCTCCAGCTCCCACAAGCAGCCCTAGAGATGGCATTTCACAGTTTGGAGATGGCATTTTATAGTTTAGAGATGGCATTTCATTGTTTAAAGATGGCATTTCTTTCTTTAATAGCATCCACTGCAAAGTCTGGGCAGTTTTATCTAGGGGGGAAAAAAAAATATAATTAAAAAATCCTTCTCTGATTTGGTGAGTTGGGATGGATCTCTGAGGTTTTACCTTCCAAAATTTGGGATACCCAATTTAGCCAGCTCACAATTCAGAGTTATTAAGGAAACTGGCCAAAATTAAGGAATAAAGCCCCACCTATTTTTTCCAAAGCCAGATTTCAAGTCAGAACTGTCAAATTCTCTCCTACCAGGGGATTTTCCCTGACTGCAAAGGGAATAAAACCCTTCAGATCTGCCCACAGCACTGCAGACTGAGGGGCTGCAGCTTTTCCCGAGCACTTCAGGATTCCCAGGGGAATTTTAATGCCAGGGAACCTCAGATTGAGGGGATTTCTGCTTCCAGATATTCCTGTGCTGTGGAGGAAAAACCCCAGAGCCACGTGAGGGTCCTGGATTAAGGATGGACCCCACCATCAAACCTGTCCCAGTACAACCCCAGTAAAGCCAAGTTTGGTTCTGTGTTAATGATTTGGGGTCATCTTAAAGTGATGCTGAAAAAGGGAGGCTGGAAAGCAGGAGAGGGAACAAATCCTCACTCACTCCATGGGGAAAGCTTCACCCAAAGACATTTAGGGCTGGATGGACAGGATGGGAGACAGAACCAGGAGAGGGAATAAATCCTCACTCCACAGGGAAAGCTTCCCACAGAATTATTTAGGGTCTGGAAGGACAGGATGGGCAGCTCTAAGTGGTACCACGAGAGGAAGCAACTCCAGGGTGATATTTTTGCTTGGACTTGCCCCTTCCTCAGCCTCTCTGACTTTAGGAGCGCAGGGATGAAGAGATAAGAAATAAATAAAGAGATAAGGAATAGATAAAGAGGTAAGAAAGGAAGGGGTAAGAAATAAAGACACGTGTTAGAGTGGATGCAGGTAATTTCAAGCTGCCTTTATGATAATTTCTCCTCTCTCGTGCTGCTGGAGCAGGAGCTGTGCTCATCAGGGGCTGATTCAGGCTCTCTGTGGGTGTCCTGTCAGGTGACTGCCATCAATATTGGGGACCCTGCTTCCTCAAGAAGCCTTGTGCAACAAAAGCCAATTCCAAATCAATGCCAAAATCAATTTGTTACATTGATTTAGCTCAACAGATGAACATCCTTCCTCTGGCCATTCTGTAATTTAAATTTGCTTTTGAGTAGCAAGTTAAGACGTTTGGCTGCCCTCAAACTGCCTGGTGATGGTGTTCAGGGTCAGCTGAACATCACACTGAGGTGTTTTCTGTGGAGGCACTAAAACTGGTTCTGCTGGCTTTAAACTTGTCTAATTCCATCTCTTATCAGACTGAGCTGGATCAGCTTGACTCAGGGTTTTAATTCTTCCCGCTCTGTTTGGAACACCCCAATCAGAGCTAGAAAATATTTCCTAAATGTACTCATTTTTCCACTTCCCTTTCCTCCGGCAAGCGACTTTTTTAATTCCCTGCCTCCTTCCTGGAGCTGGAATTACATCCCTGCACCTTTCCCTGCCTGAGGAGAGCCACAGCAAGGTGCAGACAGTGCCAGACAAAGATCCCTGCCCATGGCCCTGGCTCTGAGCTCAGCTCCAGGAAATCCTGGGAATGTCTGAACCACAAGCAGGAGGCTGGGAGGGGTGGTGGGAGTGGAGCGGGCCCCCCTCAGATCCTCAATCCCAAATCTCCCGTTCCTGCTCAGCAGCACGGAGCTCCCTGGGGCGTGGATGTCCATTCAGGGATGTTTTCACCATCCCACAGGAGCATCCTCAGGAGAAGATTCCAGCAGCTCTGGCTCATCCACACACAGGGAACCCTGACCTCACACCAGGGCTGATTAATCAGCATCATTAATAACAACAATTACAACAGTAATGTCAGTTATGGAAACAAAGGCTGGGCTCCCGCCCTTTGGGGAGTTATCCCTGAGGAATTTGGGGTTTTCTGGGGCCCACAGAGGGAGGGCTGCAGCCAGGCCCAGCCTCTGCCACTTGTTCCTGCTCTTCCCTCATTCCCCCGAGGGTTCCTGGAGCGCATGGACAGCCAGGGTGAGCAGTGATGTCACAGAGCCAGGAATGGGTTGGGTTGGGTGGGGGGGACCTTAAAAATCCTCCAGTGCCACCTCCCACTGTCCCAGCTTGCTCCAAGCCCCATCAGCCTGGCCTTGGACACTTCCAGGCTCCTCCATCCCTGGAAATTTTCAGGCTGGATGGACCCACAGCTTCTCTGGGCTTCATTTTTGCCAGAATGAATCAGGGAATCACAAAATACTTCAGGTGGGAAGGGACCTTAAAAACCACCTTGTTCCAACCCCAAAATGATCAGATTTACTCATCTAAGATGTTCCTTAAAGATCTGCAAGGGTCTGGACAGCAATGAGTCCTTTTTTGCAGCACTCCAGACCACCAGCTTCCCTGAGTGAGTGGGACAAGCCAGGAAGGTGTTCCTAGATTTCCCAAACTCCTCGTGGGAGATGAAAGCCAGGCTATCTACCGGGGCTGCACTCAGATGTGCAAGAACAGGTCCTTCCAGGTCATTAAATTGTTTACTGCAATTGCAGACACGCCTCTACAAGGTGCCTGGCAGAAATCAGCCTTATCTGCCAAGCTGGAGGTTAGACACATTTAAATTATGAAGTTTAAAACAAAAAGAGACAAGTTCTCCTTGTAGGAACTGGAATTTATAAAGTTGAAAGCAATGAGGGTGTTCTGAGGATGGATTTGACACGGAGTTGGAGGTGATTGCTAATTATCAGGAGATGTTTCATCCGGTGTTTGTTCATCCTGTGTAATTTTTTTTTTGGGGAGGATTTTTTTCCTCCCTGTGTGTGGCAAACAGAAGACAATTTGATTGTTTCAAAGGCTCTCCATGGAGGAGAATAAATCAGCTGGAAAACACGGGGCAAACCTTCTCTGGGAAGTGCAGAGGGGCTCTGTGGGTGCAGCAGGAAAGGGAGGATGATCCCCAGATGGGGAAACCTGCATTCCATTTTTGCCTCTTCCACAAATGGGAAAGGACTTCAATTTTTGCTGTCTCAGTCTCTGTTGAGAACGTGGAGCTTTCTCTCACCTCATTTCCATCTCTATTTCTGTATTTATTGGTATATTTTCCTTTTTTATAGTTGCAATATTTTAGGGACATGCCATGTTCTGTGGGAGAAGTCCTGTCCCTTACACACATCCAAGGATTCCCTTGCATTCCCAACAAATAATTACAACAAAAGAACTAATTAAAGACCTGGAAGGAAGGAAAATACAGGAAGAGGCTGAACCCTGCAGCCTTTGAGAAAGCCTGAATAATTCAAGTCGGTTCTTTTTTTCCTGCTCACGTCAGGATTTCTCACTATTTGAGGTGTTCTTAGTTTAAATATTCCCCTGCTCCACATATTCCAGCTTATTCCCCATATCCAAGCTTATTCCTCCAGCCCAATCTCTCGTTCTCCCTCAAACAGGCAGACTGTGTCTGGCCATTGGGGAAATAGTTCATAATTCCAGGCTTAAATAAGTGGCTTTTGATAAAGGTCCAAGAGAGTGCTCTGAGAGCTGTTTTGTTTTTATGGACGGAGCAGACAGAGCAGAATGATGCTGCCTGCATGCTAAGAAACTTGGCCCGGAGCCCACACACACGCACACACCACGGGCAAAATAAATAAATAAACACATCAATCAATCCTGACGTCACCAGGAAAAGGGTCACTGCCATTTGGGACGAGACATCTGGACAGTGAAGTCACAGCTCTGGCTGGGTGCCACCGAGCAGTTCACATGCTCAGCAGCACAATGGGATGAAATGACAGGCAAAAAAAGGGGGAAAAAGAGGTGGATAAATCCTTATTGATGCTAAGTGAGCAGAGGATTAAAGCAGGGATTTCGTACCTAATTTTTCCCTGATGGAAAACTCCCGTAATTCCAGCACCAGCCTGGGTAAGACAAAGCTGTCATCTCACCTGACACTGCCCATCACCTGTCAGCACCAGAAAGAGCAGGATTTCCCCACGGAATTAAAATCAAACCACGTGGAGGAGGACCCTTCCCACATTCCCACACGCAGGAATAAAGGAGGTGCACTCGCCCAGGTGTTCGTGTTACCTGCAGCTCTCCACAACCACACACAACCAGCCACAAAATGACAATTTGTCAGCTGAGCCTCAGCCACAGACCACTGCGGCCTTTCTGGATGGAGCCTGCACTCCAAGAAACCATTTTAAAATGCACTGCCAGCTGCTTTTTTTTTTAATTAACAAAAAGATTCTGAGAAGGAACAACACGAAATGTCTGCAGGAAGCAGAGACCCCCTGACTCTCCTTCCCCTGCACACGCAGCCAGCCCAAGTTGCTCCTGCAGGCTATTGTCTGTATTTCCCTCAGCCAGACCCAGCGCTGAGGCAGGGAATTGCTCCCTGTGGAAGCTCTGCTGTTCCCTCAATAGCCCAGGACATCCGAGCCCAACCGGACACGAAGGCAGGATGCTCCTGGCACAATGGAGCATCAGCCCCGGAGCGTGGCGGCTCCTTCTGCTCCAGCCTCGGGCATTTCTGGAGCGGCCTGATGCGGACGCAGCACAGCCAAGCCGGAGTCTTTGTTGTCACAGCCCAGATTCCTTCAAGACCGCTAAAAAAATCCACCCTCCAAGAGATGGGAATGTGACCGCATGGAAAATGAGTGTATTCCTCAGCCCTGGCTCTGCGGGCGGTTCCAATCAGCGGCGCCCGGCTGAGCCCCGCGGGGTGATGCCCGCTCGCCCTGCTCCCAACGGGATCCGGCACCGGCGAGCCCGACAAATCCTAATTTTTCATCTGCCAAGCGTCCGAACGCAGCGGGGGAGGGCGGGATGCGGGAGGGATGAGGGGCACGGGAGGGATGCGGGGTTCAGGAGGGCGGGATGCGGGAGGGATGCGGGGCACGGGAGGGCAACGCCTGCGGTCGGAGGCATCCCCGGCTGCCGGCTGAGCGCGCTGGGCCCCGGCTCCAGCCCATCCACCGGCAGGAGGGTGCGGGGCCGGTCCCCGCTTCCCGGGCGCGGCCCCGCGGATCGCGGCCCGGTGGGGCCCTGCCCGTCCCCGCGTCCCCCCCTCGCCATTCCCGGAGCGGCCCCGCCGGCCCTGCGCTTACCGGAACCGGGGCGAGTCCTTGATGCACTCCTCGAACTCCACCGTCATCCTGCCGCCTCGGCCGCGCTGCGCTCAGCGGAGGAAGCGCATCGCCCGCCGGCCCCGAGACGCGCGGGCAGCGCCCGCCCCCCGCCCGCCCGCGGCTCCGGCCCGCCTCCCGCGGCACCGGCACGGAACCGGGTACGGCACCGGCACGGAACCGGGTACGGCACCGGCCCGCCTCCCGCGGCACCGGCACGGAAACCGGGTACGGCACCGGCACGGAACCGGGTACGGCACCGGCCCGCCTCCCGCGGCACCGGCACGGAACCGGGTACGGCACCGGCACGGCACCGGGTGCGGCCCTGACACGGCACCGGGTACAGCCCAGCTCCGGGTACGGCACCGGCCCGCCTCCCGCAGCACCGACACGGCACTGACACAGAACGGACCCGCCTCCCGTAGTACCGGGTACAGCCCCCGGTACAGCCCTGACGCGGCTCCGATCCGCCTCCCTCAGCACCGACACGGCTCCGGTACAGCACAGACCCGCCTCCCGCAGTACCACGTACAGAACCGGCCCGCCCCCCGTGGCACCGACACGGCACCGATCCGCCTCCCGCAGAGCGGACACGGCACGGACACGGCACCGACACTGCCCCGACACGGCACCGACACCGAACCGGCCCGCGGTTCCCCCTCCCGGCTGCTCTGGGTGGGTGACATGGGGCGCGTCCCCTCCGCTGAGAACCGCGGGTTCGGTCGGGCTGGGAAGGACCTCTGAGATCCCAGAGTCACGGAATCTTCCGCTGGAGAGAGCTTTAGGATCACCCCCAAAGCGCATCACCCAGAGCCATGGCCAGGGGCCTCTTGGGCACCTCCAGGGACGGGGACTCCCCCCACCTCCCTGGGCAGCCATGCCAAGGCCTGAGCACCCCAATTTTTTCAGTATCTGATCGGAATCTCCCCTGTCTCAGTTTCCTCTCATCCTCTCACTGCAGTCACAGCAGAATAGGCCAGACCCCACCTCACTCCGCCCTCCTGTCAGGGAGTTGTAAAGTGCTGAGGTCCCCCTGAGCCTCCTCTTCTCAACCCTGACCAAACCCAGCTCCCTCAGCTGTTCCTCAAAAGCCATTTTTAGACCTTTGAGAGCCTCGCTGCCCTTTGCTGGACACGCTCCAGCCCCTCAATGTCCTTTTTAAAGTGAAACCATCGACTCCAACCTGTGACCCAGCTCCACCATGTCACCCAGACCTGGCACTGAGTGCCCCATCCAGTCCTTCCTTCAAAACCTCCAGGGATGGGGACTCCACCACCTCCTTGGGCAGCCCATTCCAATATCTCACCACCCTTTCTGTGAAGAAAGCTTTGCCTGTTCCTCCTGTTTGGGTGAGGATGGGTGCTCAGAAGACACTCAGGACATGTGGCTCAGGGCTGAGCTGGCTGTGACACCAGCTCAGGTGGATTGTGACAACCCCAAGGGCAGCTGGTCATGCCAGAGAGGAATTTTTGGCTGGAAACATTCCCATCCCTGGAAATATTTGAGGTCAGGGTGAGCAAACTGGCCCGGTGGAAGGTGACCCTGCTCATGGCAGAGTTGGAATAACTGAATTTAAACCTTCCAACCCAAACCATTCCATGATTTCCAGGCAGGACTCCCACCAGGCTGTGTGTGCACTGCAGGAAGAACAAACCCAACCCGACGGTGCAATTCCATACCAGCAGCAGCAGCAGCAGGATTGGCACCAATCCTGTTACTCCCTAATCTAGTTTTTAATTTTCCATAGGCAGTGGATTTGCTGCTGCCAGCAGCCACGGGATAAATCTGCAGGAACTCCTCTGCAATCACCCGGGGAAGGAGCACATCTGGGTTTGTGGGTCCAGCTGAACTGAACCCGTTTGCCACAGGACAGGCAACAAAATGTGGTGTTGCTAAATGAGGCTAATTAGTCCTGATCCTCCACCCACTGAGCACCACAGACACAACAGCAGCAACCACATCGTTCAGTGCAGGTTTTAGATGCACTTTCTGTGAACTGAGAGAAGGGCCTGAACTGGAAATCCCACGTGTTAAGAAAATCCTACATCTCAACTAAAGCCATGAGTGAAACAACAGGCCCAGGGGTGTCTGAACCCGTGACAGATGTCACAAGGAGACCTCACCTCAGCCATGGACAGGAACTGTGATGAAATGAGGTGAAATGAGATGTTTAATGCCATTTTTGTGCACAGATTACAGCCAAAATTCACCTCTAAACCAGGCTTATTTCCATCTGAGTTCCCAGACCTTGATTTGCCGGCCACAGCCAAGAGTGAGAGCAAAAATCTGAGTTATTTAACAGTTATCAGATGCTGGAGTGTTCCGAGGAATTCAGGGAAAGGAGTTAGCCCTGGCAAACCCCTCGGCCGTGGAGAAGGGGCGAGGTGACCTCTTGTGGCCTCTGTTTTATGTGGTTCCACAGAGGTCAAACCCATCCAATGCTCCTTTTCCGTGGTGCTTCCAGCAGGGATGGAAGCAGCTGCTCCTGCCCGCGTGTGTGTGCACAAGGCCAGGGATTAGGAATCACCGTCCTCCCCAAAGCTGAGATTCATCACTTTCATTATCACAGAGTCTGGGTGCCATTGTGTGGCCTGAAAGCCGCCTGGATTTTTCCATTCAAAACAGATCTCAGCCTTGCACGAGGGGAATTTTTCTCTCCAGGGATTTTTCTCTCCCTCTCCCAATGAGTTGGATGCCTGTTTGTGCTGGTTTGAGGCTCTTGCCCAGCCAGATATTGCAGTTCAGTGTTTTAGAAAGAGTTTTAAACACAGATTACAGGCATCGAGAACATCTGCAGCCTTTGTGTTTTACCATTATCATGGTTTATTTTTGTCCCTGGAGCTGTTATTTCCCCTCAGCTGTTATTTACACATCTTTCCAGGCTGAAAGTGATGGATGTGGGATTGCCTGGAACGCCTGTGCTGGCAGGATTTGGGTTGGAAGGGACCTTAAAAATCATCCAGTTCCCACCCCCTACCACGGGCAGGGACCTTCCACTGTCCCAGGGTGCTCCTACCTGGCCTTGGACACTTCCAGGAATCCAGGGGCAGCCTCAGCTTCTCTGGGAAATCCATTCCAGGGCCTCACCACCCTCACAGCCAGGAAGGAATTCCCAATATCCCATCTGGCAGTGGGAAGCCATTCCCTGTGTCCTGTCCCTCCAGGCCTTGTCCCCACTCCCTCTCCAGCTCTCCTGGAGCCCCTTTAGGCCCTGGAAGGGACTCTGAGCTCTCTCTGGATCCTTCTCTTCTCCAGGTGAACATTCCCAGCTCTCCCAGCCTGGCTCCAGCCCTTGGAGCATCTCCGTGGCTTCCTCTGGACTCGTTTCAGCAGCTCCACATCCTTGTTGTGCTGGAGGCCCCAGAGCTGGACATAGATATCCATCCCCAAGAAACCTTTTTTTTTGTCCTTGGGAGCTGCATTCCTACCCTAACCCCTGCATGTTTTGGCATTCCCATCTGCCTCGGGGGACAGCTGGCACCTAACTGATGCTCTGGGAATTGAAACTGAGGAAAAGCCAGCAGTGAGTGAGCACTCTGAGATAACAACCACAGTTACCAGGCCTGAGGAAGGCAGGGGAAGCAAGGAGCCTCCCCCTCTTGTGGCCCCTACTTGATGTGGTTTCTTAGCTCAAATCAATATTATTATTAGGTTTGTTTTTTTGTTTTTCTGGGTTTTTTTTTAATCCACCGTGTTGCAGGCAGCACAGCTGGAGAGCTGAGGAGCATCCGAGGTGAATCACAGGTTTCCAGAGGGGTTTGATGTACGCACAACATCCCAGAACCCATCAGCACATCCCCAGCTCCCGTGAACACATCCCAGACCTCCAGCAGCCCCCGTGAACACATCCCAGACCTCCAGCAGCCCGTCCCGGTCCCCAGCAGCCCGTCCCGGTGCCTCCGTGCCCGCCCCGTGCCGGCGGCGGCGGAAGCGGCGGTGCCGGCCGGGGGAAGGGGCGGTGCTGCCCGGCCGCTCCGTGCCGGGGTCGGTGCCGGGATCCCGACCAGCTATGGTCGGTGCCCCTGCCCGGTACCTGGTGTTCTTTCAGTACTTTGGCACCAGGTACAGGTACGTGCCCCGCTGGCCCCGAGCCACGTGCGGGAGCGGGGCAGCGCCCGGGGCGGCCCCGGAGAGCTGCGGAGGGGTGGGAGAGAGCGGCGGTGGGGAGAGCTGGGGTTGGGGATAGTTTGGGAGAGCAGAGTTTGGGATGGCAGAATTTAGGGAGTGCAGAGTTTGGGAAGGAATGGATGAGACCAGTGTTTGAGGAGAGCAGAGTTTGGGAGGGCAGAATTTAGGGAGTGCAGAGTTTGGGAAGGAATGGATGAGACCAGTGTTTGGGGAGAGCAGAGTTTGGGACGGCAGAATCTGGAGAGACCAGAGTTTGGGAGGGCAGAGTTTGGGGGAAAATGGATGAGAACAGTGTTTGAGGAGAGAGAGTTTGGGATGGCAGAATTTAGGGAGAGCAGAGTTTGGGTAGGGCAGAATTTAGGGAGAGCAGAGTTTGGGTAGGGCAGAGTTTGGGGGAAAATGGATGAGAACAGTGTTTGAGGAGAGCAGAGTTTGGGGAAAAATGGATGAGAACAGTGTTTGGGGAGAGCAGAGTTTGGGATGGCAGAATTTGGAGAGACCAGAGTTTGGGAGGGCAGAGTTTGGGGGAAAATGGATGAGAACAGTGTTTGAGGAGAGCAGAGTTTGGGAGGGCAGAGTTTGGGGGAAAAATGGATGAGAACAGTGTTTGGGGCGAGCAGAGTATGGGTAGGGCAGAGTTTGGGGAGGAAGGGATGAGAGCGGAGTTTGGGATGGCAGAATTTAGAGAGCAGAGTTTGGGGGGAGCAGGGTTTGGGGAGGAATGGATGAGAACAGTGTCCAGGTGAGGGATGGATCCCTTGCTGAGCAGGTGAGAGCAGGCAGGGAGCTGGACTCTGCTTCCTGCTGCCCACAGAAGTGTGAGGGCAGGAGATGCATAAAATCAGCAAGGATGAAAGACAGGAAAGGACAGAGAAGAAGGGAGATTTCCCTCAGGCTGGGGGCAGGAGGACAGAGCACTGTGTTTGCTGTGATGGAGGTGGTTTGTGGTGCCCCAGAGATGCAGGGGAAGCGATCTGTGGGCTGTGCTCCCTGAGGCTGGATTTCCCCAGGCCTCACAAACATCCCACGGGCAGATTTGTGCCTCTTCCCATTCCCAGGTGTGGGGGAGGACTCGTGCAGCCCCAGCTGATGGAATTGTGCCCATCTTGAGGATGTCATAGCACAGCCCCAGCCTGTGCCAAACCCCCCAGTTCTTGCACTGGGTCACTGTGGGGTCTGACCTAAATTACTCTGAGTAGTTTGGGTTTAGCCCCAGGACATTTCTCAGCCCTTCAGCAGCTTGTGGGACTGCAGTGGCTTCTGTGGCAGAGCAGGAAGCTCATCACAAACTGTCCTTGTGGCCTTTTAGTCCATTTATGACATTCACAAGTCCTGGCCTGCAACTGGCAACCAGCTGCTGGCCCTCAAATAGTTTTATCTCAAACTAATTTAATTTGTCTGCCTTATTCTCCTGTCAGCCTCTGTCTCAAGGGCCGGTCCAGAGAGGAACATTTGAAGGATAATTTTTATTTCCAACCTCCCTTCTTGAAAATAGCCACTGCATCAGCTTTCCTGCCCATTCCTCAGTGCTTGGTCCCTGCAAGTTCTGTGGGATGATCCAGGTTTTCCCATAGCAAACAGTGCCCTAGGAAGTCCTGGATGTGTTGGTGGGCTCTGCGTCAAGTCCCTGAATGCTGATACACATCAATAAATCGTGTTTGTTTTGCTCTGCAGTGGGGTTATGGAGACCAAGAGTGATCAGGCCCTGGTTGGAGTCCAGAATTATTTGGAGGTAGGTCCTTGCTAATCCCAATTGTCGGGAAAATGAAGCTTTTAGGGTCACATTGTTCAGCTGCAGAAATTATAAGGGGTCAATATTACTTTGAGATACCCAAATAAAACTGGCAGAGTGTTAAACACTGTAAAGCTCAAAACAAAATACTTTAAATGGGATCATCATACAGATTCTGACCCTAAAAAGATGTGAACCCTTCAATGAGACTTAATTGAGCCCAGAACTAACTCTGAGAGCCCTGCTCGGGTGCTGGCCCACCTGAGCTTTGCTAAGACTTGTGACTTTACCTCCCTTGTCCTTAAAACTGCCGCAGTTGTGCTTCATGTCCAATTCCTTTATGGATTTAACAACTGGAGGCTGTCTGCTCCCAGGAGAGGATGTCCCTGACAGAGGTTTCCAGAACAAAGCACAGCAGGATGTCCATTGTTTCAGGCTGCTTCCATTTTTTTTGGAGTTCTAATACACCAGGGGGGGAAAAAAGTTATGATCCTGTTATCCCTGCACTGCTCCCAGGGATTCCCTAGGACCTGGGGATGGCTGTGAGGACCCCAATGCTGTTTGGGCTAGCAGTGAGTATAAAAAACCCCCTGTTACACCCAGGAGCAGAAAATGGGTCACTTGTGTAGGGTGAGTGCTCAGCACACCTGAGCATGGTCATCCAATTGGGAATTTAAATTGTTGATTAATTACAAGCTGCTGTGGGGCTGCTGCTGAATCTGCTGCAGGAAGATTCAAAAGGAAGCTGGATTATTTCTCTTGTCTTGGAAGTATTGTGGAGTTCAAAATGAAGCTTGTGCCTGTTTGGAAGATGAGAGGTTGTCAAAGAGCTGATTTCTGCAGGTCAAACCATACCTGGGCATTAATTTTGTTGCTCAGTCCTCATTTGTGGTCATTCTGTCTGACCCCAGTCACCAATTGCAGCACTTTGGGACACCCTGCTCTGCATTAGCTGCAACCCTGGTGGTGTGAAGGACAGAGCAGCCTTGGTGTCCCACCCATGTGACATGGCCAGGACATCCCCACGCTCCGTGAGGCTGAGAATTCCTGGTGCTCTTGCTCAGAAAGAAAGTGTGAGGAATTACGGCTTAAATCAGAGTTCTCAGGGTGTATTTATGTGGCTTCCTGCCTGAGAATGTTGTAGAGAAAGTGCCTAAATATTGTGCAGACCCTGAAAGAAGAGCCCAAAAGGATTTTTTATCCCATTTATCTCATCCTCTGAGCCATGCAGGGCCTCAGGCTCTGGACTTGGGGTGAGCCCAGCAGTTGTTCTGCATTATCCCAGTGATGTCTGAACAGGCAGATGGGGTGGGTGGGTGATGAGAGGAGAAAAGAAGAAGAGAAAAAGACAAACATGAGCTTATTTGGTGTTGTCTTTTCACAGCATCAGCACTTTGCAGGCCAGCTCGGTGCTTTCATGTGGTGGTATTGATGCTGGGCACTGCTGTGTCTATTGGAACCACATGGGAAGCCTTAAAGCAGCTTTAATAGAAAACTTCTGGGGCCTGCAGGAATTTCTCTTCCTTCCTCCTTTTCTCTGCAGCCTTGAACTTCACTGCTTTCCCCAAAGCTAGGAAGGCAACTGAAGGGCAAAATTAAAGCTGTAATGAGATCCTCATTGTGTTCTGAGGATGTTCAGCCATTTGTTTGCAGTGCCAAATAACCTGGGAGGTGCAGATTCTGTGTTTCAGCAGCTGCCTCGTGGAAATTGGAATGGGCTGGTTGGTTTGTGAGTGTTTGTGCTGGGGGAAAGTCGCTGGGCTGGGGCTGAACAGATCTGTTTGTAACCCTGGGTCACTGTCAAGCTTTTGAAGTCCTTGGTGCTGCTCTGTGACAGAGCTCTGGGACTGTCCAGAGGAAATGGAGCCTTGTTTTAGTTCAGAGATACTTGTAGGAGCTTTTTGTGTCTCTTTGAGGGGGGTGAGCTTTGCTGGCAACACTTTATTTCTTGGGGACAAGTCTTGGAGCACTTGGAAGCCCAACTTGGGCTTGTTGAGCCCAAAGCAAATTCCAGGCCTTGTTTCCCCACATGGGGAGGTTGGAGCCCTGGTATTTGGCTCCCTCCAGTTATTCATGGAAACTTTTAACGTCCAGGACTTCAGGCTCTGTCTCAGTTCTTACAAATGTCTCTGCTGTAAAGGAGGATTTCACCTTTTGCTGAGGGAAGTGACTGTTACTTGTGGTAAAAATCACCTGCTGGGATCGACAGAGTTCCCTTCCTTCTCAGGCCTGCCTGGAACCATCTCCCATTTCCCATTTTGCTGGGGAATGCTGCCCAAACTCATCTTCCCCTCACAAAACCCTGTTTTGGCCAGCAGCCTTGTGCTAAGGGCAGATATTATTCCTCATGAAAGGAAGAGGCAGTAGGAGAGGAGAGAAAGGAGAAACAGCAGCTCCTTACTATGCAAGGCAGCTCTGGTACAACCTCCTTCCCCTCATCCTTAAAAAAAAAAGCAAGGAATTCAAACAGACAAAGGGAACTGTCATCTTCAGCCTCTGTTTTGATCATAATTTCAGTGACGTCGGAGATCGCTTTGGAAACCTTCTCTTCTAACAAAATCCACATTCTCAGTGTATCCTTCCTGGCTTTCACTTCAGTTTTATCTATCCAACTGAAAATGAGCTGGGTTTTTAATTAGTTTCAGCTGACATAGCACCCAGTGAGTCAGGGAGGCTGTGATGACTTGCAACCAGGAGCTTGCATGTTATTAATTATTAGAACACTGTAATTAATAAATTGTGCAGCTCCCTGGCAGGGAAATGCACTCCCTGTATCTGAGGCCATTCCAAAGGATGAAACCATGACCAATCCAGCTGCTGGGAAAGAGGAATTAACTTTTCCAAAACATTCCCAATGCCTGTAGAGGTCAAAATCTTGAGGATTTTTTTTTTTGTTTAATTTAGACTTCAGGAGGAGAAATGGATGAACTTTTGCTCCCCTGCCATGGGTGGTGTTCATCAGCAGGCCTGTTCTTCCTCCTGCCCCTCTAGCATGAGAGGAAAACTGAGCTGTGAGCAATAATATCCATCTGGAATGTGGATCCATATCATCCTGGCAGCCAGCAGTGGAAATTCCAGCATAATTCAAACTATGGAAGCGCTCAGTGAACAAAACCTGTTAGGGGACAGAGCAGCTAAATGCAATTAATGCTTTCCCCTGCATCCCTGGCGTGTCTGAGGGATAAACTCGCACCCTGGGATGTTGCTGTGTGGAAAAATTTGGGATAAATGCAAGTGTGGCTCAGTGAGAGGCCTCCAGCAGGTGCCAAAGCCAAGATTTCAGTGTTTCTAGCACCTGCTAAAGAGAAAAATATTTACATGTCCTGTGGCTTAAAGGAGGGAGCAGAGAGGTGTGAGCTCTGAGCACACACAGCTCCTTTATCCCTTTATCTTCTTCATTTCTTTTTAGCTGGCTAAAGTGCTCAACTCCTGCTTCAGTTCCCCCCTGGGAACCCACAGATGATCCCAAACAGGATGGGGATCTGGATTAACAGCACTGAAGCCTTTGGAGTTCCTCAGATGAAAGCCCTGCCTGTTTTAGGGGCTTGTTTTTACTGCAAGGGCAGGAAAAACTGGTCCCTATCCAAGCAATTCCTGCATGTAAATAAATCATGCACCTTTTTTGAAATTCAGGGTGGGGGATATTAAGAGATTAAAGTGCACAGGAACCAGAGGAGGAGACCTTCAGCTGCTCAAAGGACTTTGGATGCACAGATAGAAGACATTTGCATAGGTGAAGGGGTCATTTCTTAGCTGCCTGCAAAGAGAAGTTCAGCAGTTCAGAAATTCTCTTTCGGGAGATTCTATCCCCTCCTGACGAAATGAAATTAAAAATTAAACTTGAAGCTGGAGGCAGCAGTTGGTAGAACATTTTCAGTGTATTTTTGTGTATCAGTGCATTTCCACAAAGCTTTCAGGTTCACAGACTGGGATTTGGTGTTGATGGTGGTCACATTCCTCCTCTGGATGCTCAGAAAGGTGGGAAAAAGCTGCTGGAGAAGGGCAGCTGTGAAAATCCCATTTGTGGAAGGTGTCACCCAATCCTGCACCTTTGTGGATTTGCTGGCTGAGCTGAGCAGGGGAAATAACCAGATCTACTTGGGATTCTGCTCCTCTTTTCCTCTCCAGTCTGGTTTCCAGTGGAGAAATCCAGTGTTCTGATTATTCAGCTTGGTTCCTGATTATCCAGATGGAGATGGGATGCACTGTGGGATCCAAAGCAGCGCTGCATCCAAGCCTGTAGCCAAAAAAATGAGGATGTTTTCCATGTTATCTCCTGTTCTCTCTCGTAACTCTTGTTTCCACTGGCTGGTTTTTGTCTGGTGAGGAAGGAGGGGGAGAAGAGGGTGGAGAGAGGGAGGGAGGAGCCTGTGAAACCCGAACATCTTTGGAGCAACTTTGCTCTTAAAAATCAACTTCTGCTCTCAGACAAATTGCTGAGGCACAGGCCAAGGTCTGCTGCAGGAAACTTTCATTTCTGTCTGCTCCTCTCTTCATTTATCACTGCTTGAGGGTGATAAATAAAGATTTCTCCCTGTTAATTGTGACCACATGTGAGCTCCAAATGGAAGGATTAGGAAGGGGAAAAGCAGTTCAGTTCTGTTTCCCAGGCCTCCCCCTGCAGCTTGGTTACATTTTTCTCTGCCTCCCTGTGCATTTTCATGGAACATTTCTGAGAGCTCGGAATCCTGACTGCTCCAACAGGAGTCTGGAAGGTATTTGTGAGTCAGCAATTTGAATTTTATTGGGTCTTGTAGCCAATTAAAATCCAATGAAAACCACTGGGTTCGGTGCTCGGGAGTGGGGATGGGAAGGAGAAGGAAATTTCGAGTCATTCTTCTGGTTTTCTGCCTTCTTTTGTGGTTTTTCACTCTTTCAGATGTTTCACTTATTCCCTGGAGTGATTTTCGCTGGATTTTCTGTCTGAGAGCCTGGGATTTGGGTTGAAATGGGCTGAAATGGGTGATTCTCTGTCTTCTCCCCCCCTCACCCAACGACACAAAGCAGAGGGTAAAGAGATGAATATTTTTAACTTTATTTTGTGCTCTTAAGGAAGCTCACATGATACAAAGCAGAGGATAGAGAGATGAATAGTTTTGACTTTATTTTGTACACCCAAGAAAGCTCTTGTGGCATTGTGGATGTTGTGTGTGAGGTGATTTCAGAGTAAAAGCTGAGAAACCACTGATTTTCAGAGAAATCCCCCAAACAGGCTCCTCTCCATCACCTCTTTTCAGCCCACAGCAGCTCCAAACTCCTCTGGGAGCCACAAAGAGGTGTGGTCAGCCAGGAGAAGGATGTTTTTCCTGAAGTTTTGCTGAATTCCTCCTTCTTTTGGGTTCCAGAAGGCGGCACAGAACCTGAGGCCCAGCATTCCCATCAAGTTCCACATCTCCAGCCGGACGGACTCCGGCGTCCACGCGCTGGCCAACGCCGCCCACCTGGACATCCAGAGGGCTCCAGGGAAGGCAGCTTTCAGTGGGAAGCAACTTGTCCAGGGGCTGAACTATCACCTCAAGCCTGAGCCCATCTGGTGAGTCAGTGGAGAGGCAAAAATCCTTTATTTTGGATTTTTTGGGGGAAGGAGGAGGTGCAACAATGAGCTCCCACCTTCACCTGTGGGATGTATTTTTTTCCCCTGTTTTCTGTTGGGAAATCACTCTCTTGAACTTGTGTGTTTCTGCTGCTGGCCTGGTGCTTTAAAATCAACTTTGTGCCACCACTGTTGCTGTGGGATCAGCTGCTGGCACCCCTAAAAAAGAGGAGTTGTGGCAGTTCAGTGTCACCATGCAAGGGTTGGATCCCCTGGGCTGCCACGAGTGTGACAGCTCTCAGTTATTGCTCCTTGGGGAATTGATTCTGCATCAGACCCAGGAAATGATGGTGAAAGCAGCAGTTTCTGCCAGGAGTGTGCCTCGGTCACAGAAATAATCACCCCACCTTGTGAAGGTTTCAAAAGATGGGTGGAATTTCACCTTCTTTGCTTTTCTTCCCGAGGTCTCTGTCAGGTGTAACTTTGTGTGTCCTTCCCCATAGGTGCATTTTTATGATTCAAATGTAGATTGAGTGAAAAACTTGGGATTTTTGGGTTAAAAGCCAAATCTGGGCTGTTGTGAGAAGAGCAGCATGACTGGGAAATCCACTCCCTGCTTTATTTCCTAATCTGTCCTTTGTGAAACAAGGCCTGGTGCAAACGCTGACAGAGCAAGGCCTGGGGTTTGGAGCCTGACATCAGCCTTGCATCTCCTCTTGGCTTTCCCAGGGAAGATTCCAGTTCTCCAGAGCTTGGGGAACCCCAAATCCAGCTCTAAACGTGCAGGGGCTCCAATAGTTTGGGGTCTGAGGGAGGGAGGGGTGGATGAAGGTGTTGCTCTTTCCCAGGAATGAGGAAACCCCTGCTTGCAGGTGCTGTGGTGCTGTGTCCCTGGCTCCAGACCTTCTCCTGAGCCCGTAAGAATCAGGGATGGGCTGCAGGGATCAGCTGCTGGGCCATTCCTGGGTGATGCAAGGAGCAGGAGCAGGGACTCTGCTGTGTCATGTCCAGAGGGCACAGTGGCTCCAGGGCACAAATTCCTGGTGGCCAGGAGTGTGGTGAGGCACTGCTGGCCTGGCATTTGCTGCTCTGGGAGGGATGTTGTGACTGGGATCCCACTCAAGGAATTGTTTGGTGCCTGCAGCTCTCCTGGCCTCGGGATGGGGTTTCCCAGTGTTTTCCTGCAGCGTTTCTGGAGCTGTGTGTCAGTGGTGCTTTGCATTTATTTAAATGCAGTTTGATCCCTGGGATCTGCAGTGCGGCAGCAGCTGCAGCAGCTGCATTCCCTCACCTCCAGGCAAGCACCAGGGGAGCCAGCAGAGGCTGAGGGGGAAGAGGAAGTGAAATCCCTGGAATGGGAGCTCAGGAAGGCGCTGGGAGAGCCTCATATCTGCAGGCACAAAGTTCCTGTTCGTTATCTTGTTTTATCTGACCTCTTTCCCTGATGTTTGCAGTTCCTTTGGCAGTCCCCTGATGGTTCTGAGGACATCATGAGGCCACAGTGGCTTTTCCCTTTGATCCTGGCAATCTCCTGGCTGTCCATGTTAGCTCTGGTGTTGCTGGAGGACCCTCCTGGGCTGTTTTGGGTGCGTGAGCTCAGTTTAAGGGCAGGGAGAGGTGGCTCTTACACTGCTGGAGCTTGATCTAGAGCGTGGCTGCTGTAGGAAATGCAGCAATGCCAGCCCCCAGAGAGCCATCAGGGAATTTTCTCTGCTCCTTCGCCACCTTCTTTGCAAAAATTTGCAGAGTTGGTCAAGTCTTAAAGCAAAGTGGGTGCCTGAAAGAAAAGCAAGCTCTGATTTCCCTGCTTTTCCAACACAGCCCACAGGCAGGCCCTGCACCCCAAACCTGAGGTGGGACATGAGCGTGATAACAGAGGATTGATGCTTTGGCACTTCCAAATCCAGTTTCTCTTCAAGCAGCAGCTCAGTTCCTCTGCAGTGAGAGGCCACAGAGCAAATCTCCCTCTCTCAAGCTGTGAGTTCCTGTCCCTTGACAGCTTTCACCTTCCCTGACATGGGTGGAAAGACTCCAAAGCAGCTGCTGTGGGGTGGGGCTGGAGGCAATTTTTTCCACAATTAAAAAAAAAAAAAAAAAAAATCTTGAAATAGAATTTGTGCAGGGTTTTTTGGTTGTTCATTTTGTTCAGACTGAAAACCAGGTCAGGGCCTGGAAGTCCAAACCCCTTTCAGGATGTTGTAGCAGTCCCAGGGGGCATGGAGTTGGGTCAGAGTTCTGATTTCCTTCCTTGAAACAGTTTGGGAGCTGATTTTGCAGGCAGAAGGTGCCACTGCTGTGAGCAGTTTGTTCTGTGTCACCAACCCCTGAATCTCAGGCCATCTTCCCTGAATTTAGGCCTGGAATTAAGTCGTGTTGTCAAGTTTTAATGGCAAAAGTTGTCATGGAGAGCTAAAAGTGCTGATGGGTGGAGAGACAGGTCCATAATCACAGCCAGGTTTGTGATACCTGCACTAACCAGTCCTGCTCTGAGCCAGGGAGCATCTCCAGAATGAGCCAAGAGTGGGATCTCAGGTGGGGAAAGTTCTGTTTCACTCTGAGGTCTGGCGGGTACCTTTGAGGAGGTGATACCTTCTGATAGGATGCAGCCCTGCTCAGTTAGTCTATCAGTCCAGCTTTTCCTTCTCCCCAAGGCTGAACCTTCCCAAAATTGCTTCATCATCTTCCCATTAGGCAGAGGTGACAGGCCTGAGCCTGCACGTCCTCATCCCTCATCCCTCCCTCTGGAAAAATCCCTGTGCCAGGAGCAGGAATTCTTTGCTCATGCTGAAGAGAAAACTCAGAACTTTGATATGGTTGCAAGCAGGGGCTGAAGGAGAGAGGGATCTTTGTGGGAACACATTGTTGTGGATGGAGCTTGGAAGGAAAACAGGATTCCAGGCTGGCTGAGTGTGCCATGAGCCACAAATCCCTCTCTGTGGCCTGATGGTCTCTCCTACCACTGCTCTGTCTCTTAAAATTGCAGAACACATCTGAAAGGATCCTGTCCCCCAAGAATCAGGGAGTATTTGAGAGCTGGAGTCATTTTAGGAGGATTTTGCTGTCCTTGAAGGAGGACTGGCAGTGTAGGAGTCTCACACCTCCTGTTTCTGGTTTTGTAACCACACAATAAAAGTTGTCTGAGTGACAAGGAGAGCTGGGATTCCTCCCACCTCCTGCAAGCTGGGTTTTTGATTCTGTTTTCAGTGGAGAGGGCAGGATGATCTTTGTCTCATAAAATCCATTTCTAGTTAAATGTCTTGGAGTTTTTTTCCCTTTGACCTCTGAAATGCAGGCTCTGTTGGAAAGGTAAAAAATGCCACAGGTCTTTATTTCCCATCATTCACCCGTTTTTTAAAAATGGGATCTCAGCAAGGCCTGAAATGCAGCTGCTGGAATAAATTCTGGACAAACATTCCTGGCTAAAAGGAACAATTGCAACAGGAATTATGTGAGCAGAAATAGGCTCCTCTGAAAGACTCTTCCTAAAAGGATGGTTATTTAATAAAAACCACCCAAGTGTTAACAGAAGAAGCTCGAGACAGATCGTGTGCTTGTGGAGGCATGCAGACAGAGGGAAATAAATGTAATAATTTTATTATTGTGTTTAGAGGAGGCTGGAGGTCCTGGCTTCAAACCCCACTGCAGGCCTGGAGGATGGAGTTTGCATTTCTCCTGATGGTTTACAGCAGCAGAGCCATTCCTGGGCTTGTTATTGCAAATCTTTGTGGCTCAGCTTTAATTTCTCCCTCTGTGGTCTGAGCCAGGGGAGGGCTGTGAGCCAGAGGCCCTTGAGCTGGCAAAAATCCCCAGAGCACCAACCTTTTTTAAAGTAAATAAAGACATTTGTGGTCCCAAATCTATCCTGTTTTTTTGGCTGCCCTGGCTCCCTTCTCCTCGCTGAATTCCAAAGGCAGGAAGGCAAAACAGCAGGAGAAAAACTCCCTTCTAAGGAGAGGTCTCCTCTGAAGCAGCACCTGCAGGGGTTGTGGCTCAGCGCAGGGACTCCCTGCTGGCTTTTTCCTGCAGGATGGGGAGCACCAGAACTTTGGGATGAGGGAGAGTCACATCCAGTGCGCGACAACACTTTGGGAGAGGTGCAGGAACTCGGGGAAGCTCTGTTTCCTTCCTTGACAGGGAGAATTTTGTCTGACAGCCTCTGTGCCCTCCTTGCCGCCTCCCAGGCTGTGTGTGGTGGCAATTTTTGGGCTGGAGAAACAGGGCACTTCCTCCCCGTTAGCTGTAGAAGAAAACAGAGAAGTTCAGCTGCTTGGGAAACTCCTCCTTGCCTTGCCTGGGGTCAGTGGGAGATGGGTATGTGCAGGGGAAGAGCTTTTGGGACTGTCCCTGTGGAATGAGAGGGTTCCCACGGAGCATTCTGCTGGATTCACTCACACCCCACCTTGCTGTTGCTGGGATTCACGTGGATTTTCCTGGCTGCACAAAGTCCTGGAGGTCCTGAGGGGAGGTGGGAGGGAAGTGACCACCTTTGCACCATCTCCATGTGCTGCAGGAGCTGCCTTTGGGGGTGAACAGAGGGGGGCTGTTCTTGGGGGGTCCTTCCCTCTCAGTTTGGGATCTGCAAAAGCAGAGGGGGAAGTTTCCCAAGGTGCTGGGTCACCCTCAGGAGAGATGTTTCCTCAGGCACTGTGGTGACAGGACACAGGGAATGGCTTCCCACTGACAGAGAGTGGCTTTAGATGGGATACTGGGAAGGAATTCTTCCCTGGGAGGGTGGGAAGGCCTTGGAATGGATTTCCCAGGGAGGCTGTGGCTGCCCCATCCCTGAAAGTGTCCAAGGTTGGGTTGGAGCACCCTGGGACAGTGGAAGGTGTCCCTCCCCATGGCAGGGGGTGGCACTGGATGATCTTTAATGTCCTTCCACCCAAAAATTCCACAATTCTGTGATACTCCATCAATCCTAAGCGTGGTTTCTCACATTTCAGTTCCCATCTGTGTGGCGACAACGGGAAAGTTTTTGGATTCGAGTGTGGCACCTGTGTCCCTCTCACCCTGTCCCCTCTGTCCCACAGCATCCTCAGTGCCCAGAGAGTGCCCAGCACCTTTCATGCCCGTTTCTGTGCCCTCTCCAGGACCTACATCTACCGGCTGCTGCTGGGCTGTGCCCACTATTCCCAAATCCCTGTGTTCGAGCGGGATCTGTGCTGGGCTCCTGCAGGAGGGTGAGTCAGTCTCCCTGGGGAGAGACCTCAGCAACTCTCTGGAAGGAAAATCAGGGAATTGGGGGGTGGGGGAGGGAGAAAAGGGGGATCAGGGGGGATTTTGTGGCTCTGCACAACTCCCTGACAGGAGGGAGCAGCCCCAGGTGGGGCTCTGGGACAGGGAACAGGGCCAGGATGAGAGGGAACGGCCTCAGTTGCTCCAGGAGAGGTTTAAGGTGGAGATCAGGAGGAATTTCTCCATGGAAAGGGCTGTTAAACGTGGGAATTGCTGCCCTGGAGGTGTCCCAGGAACACTCAGAGCTCTGGGCTGGGGACAGGGTGAGGATCAGGCACAGCTTGAGCTCTGATCCTGCAAGGATTTTCCAACCTCAGGGATTCCATGGCAGGCTTGGCTTTTGTGGGGGACGGGGAGGGGATAATTAATTCCCACTTGTTAGACCTCGTTCCCTGTTCATGTTGACAGGATTTCAAGGAGGAAATTCCTGGAGTTCCATTCCCTCAGAGCTGCCACTTCCAGCTCTTTCCCACTGTTTCACCTGTGCTGAGCACACCTGGCTCTGCTGAAATCTCCAGGGGGGAGCCCAGCAGGGATTTTTGTGTCCCTGTCCATGGGAGGGATGAGCATTTTCCTTAGGTTTCCTTAGTTTGCCCATCCTGCTGTGCTGCAGAGATGAAATCAGAGTTTCAGGTGTGACTCCACACCTAAAATGGGGGGGAAAAAGCAGACTCAGAGTTCTTTTATCATTCATTTCCCCCAAAATCTCCTCTGCCGTGCCCTGAGGGATTTGTGTGTTTGAAAAAGAGCCAATGGCTGTGACAACCCTACAAAAACAAGCCAGGGTATCTGAATATTCACTTCTTTTCTTGGAGTAACCACCCAGACACAGCAGGTCAAGGAAGGGAAGCAAAACAAACCCAGTGCTATTAAAAAAAAAGTCAGATTTTAGGGCTTGATAAACAGAAGGTGAGGGGGGGAAAAAAAAAAGCAAACAAACCCCAGAAATTCATTTGTTATTGTCCTTTTAGTTTATGTTGTAGTGAGATAAAGATAAATTCAAGGAACCTGGGGTTTTGTAGGCATTATAAAAAGTTGTGGTCAGTCCATCACCACTATTGGGATAACAATTGTGGGGCATGGAAAAAATCATTTCAGCTGTCTGAGGAGTGAAGATGACAAGGCCTGACTTTAAACTGCTGACTTTCTTCTCTGTGGGCTGTGGAAGGGAAAAATAAATATGAACTGGCAGAATGTGAATAAACATGAAATGTGCACAACATGCCTTAATCTCAGGCTTTAGGAAGCAGCATTTAATTGAGTCCAGACACTGCAAAATTCACATTAAACTCCTGTAGGTGTCTGGATTTCCAGTTAGGAACCATCAGTGTGGATTCTGGAATTCAGGGTATTTTTTTCCAGGTTGTTTTTCCTGGAAAAAAATGGAATGATGCTGGAAAATCTCATCTTGGTTTTTTCGTTTTGTTTGGGTTTCCTTGTGTGTGTTGGGTTTTTGGTTTTTTTTTAAATTTTTTTTGGGTTGGTTTTTTTGAGGGGTTGGGGTGGATTTTGGGGTTTTTCTGTTGTTGCTGTTTGGTTGGTTTTGGGGTTTTTTTTGAGTTTTTGTTGGTTGGTTGGTTTGGTTTTTTTGTTTTGGTTTTATGTATGTTTTTTGGGGACTTTTTGGTTTTTTTTTTGTTTTCTTCAGAAACATTTTGATTTCTGGTCAAACCTAAAAAACCTAAGCCAGGGCTCAGGTGTATCTGCTGAGGCTTCTCTTAGGAGGAGAAATTTGCAAAAATACACTAAAAAAAAAAGCAAATCCATCAGTAAATCTGCCTAAATTCCTTTGCTGAAGTGTACTTTGAGCAGAGCTAAATATTTCAAACGAAGAAATCTGCAGGACATCAGAAATTCTGAGTTTTACCCTTGGCCCTTCCTTCTGCATCTGCACCAGTTTCATCTCTCACTCATCCCATTCCTGCTCCTTCCTGATTCCACCTTTTTGCCTGCTGCAAATCCAAAGGTTGGGGAACCACCACAAGGTTTGATATTTTGATTTTTATTCTTACCTGGCAGCATCTTTTTGAGTTTATCAGCTGCAGACACTGCAGAGCATTTCGGTTCTCGTGCTGCAGCCAGGATTTGGGGCAGAGTGACTGGAGCAGGGCTGTTCTGGGAAGCACAGCAGGATAAAAGTTTGGGAAGAGCTTTGGGTCTTGAATTCCAGCAGACATCAGGTCATTTTGGCCTCTCTTTTGTGGTTTGGGCCATTCCGAGCTGGAAAATGTATTTCAATGTGGAATTTGTGGGCTGGGGTTTAAGCCTGGCTTAATTCATTGGGCTTTGAGCCTGGCTTAATTATTGGGCTTTGAGCCCTTCCCAACCTCCTGGTCCCACCTGCTGTGTTTGATTCCAGCCCCTTGGACATCTCTGCAATGAGGGAGGCAGCAAAATTCCTGCTGGGAACCCATGACTTCAGCACCTTCCGCTCGCTCAGCTCCGAGACCCCTTTCCGGTGCCCTGTCAGGACCTTGCTCCAGCTGGAAATCCAACCTGCTCCTGGATTCCTGTCCCACCACAACAGGTGAGAGCCCAGCACTCAGCTTTGGCCTGCAAAGCTGCTTCCTGAGGGTTTTTTGGTTTTGGGAAATGATTTCCTGCTTGCCCCGTGCTGAGGGTTCCGCTGAGGGACGGCTTGGACAGGACCTTTCTCCCGCTCTCCTCGCCACTATCCTGAGGGAAAAAGATCGGTTTGGTTTTTTTGGTTTGGTTTTTTGGTGTGTTTTTTGGGGATTTGGGGGGGCAGGGAAGCTGCTCCAGCTGTTTGGACATGGAAAAGCCGGATGTGACAAGCTTGAGTGTGGAATTTGGCAGGGAGCAGTTCCTGTGAGGTGTTTTTGTAGCATTTACACTCATTTTGGTGGCTAAAAACCACCTCTGCCAAGGGATTGGGGTTTGGTTTTTTTTCCTCCTCTGCCTAAAAGTTGGGAATAGAGGGAAAAACACCCAGCCAAGGCCTGGGTCAGTGCTGCAGGTCCCACCCAGTTCACACCAGTAACTCCCACTGCCTTCCCAGGGGATGCTGGTGAAGGGAAATCCAATATTCCTCAGTCGTTACATAAACAAAAGAGAGTTGAGGATCAGGTTCTTTCAGGGCCAGGTCTTGCAAGTATTGAAATTAAGTGGCTGAATTAAGCAGAAACTGGAGTTTTTTCCCAGAAAGATCATGGATATTTATCACCTGAACATGATTTTTGCTTTCCTGATGCCTTCTCTCTCTCTGTTGTGTCTCAGCTTGAAAGCAAACCTGTCTCAAACTGCATTTTTGTGCTTTTTAATTGGGGAAAAAAACCCTTTTTTTGGGGAGTTTTCCCAAGGATCCTCTATTAAATTTGGACATTTGTGAGATGGAAAAGCAAGAGCCATGCTCCAAAACCTCAAACCTCAAAAGTGGTTTGCAAACACCGCTCCTTTCCCCAGTTTTGCCGTTTTTCAGCTCAAAACTGGACAGAATTTGGAAAAACACAGAGATCTGTGTGCCCTGAGTTCTCCAGGTCTTTCAGTTCATCCCAGCTCCTTCCATCTTTTCCAATTCCTGCTTTTCCTGCTCGTGTTGGTGCCAAAGCACAGCAGTGATTTAGGTCATTTTAGTAATCCATGGGCAGGTGGAAATGTTTCCCTGTTTCTTGGAGCTAAAAACCACCATTCCCATGGGAAAAGGGTGACACAGGGGGCAGGGAAATTCCTCATCCACAGGATTTTTTTTGTCCTTCAGAAAGTGGCAGAGCCCTGAGCTCCCCTGGAAATCACCTTGTGGAGATGCCCTGGGAGCCCCTTTGGACCTTCAAATCCAGCCCAGTTGGCTCCTCTGAGATTTAAAACACATTTTAATTCCTCAATTTTAATGGAAAATAGGGGAAATTACCATTCTTTGCATAACTTGCTGCACAAACCCATCCCACACGAGGCCAGGAACAGCTCAGAGAGAGGAAGCAACCCTAAAAAAAAATGGGAATAAACCCACCGAGCTCCTTCCTGCTGGGATATTTTGGTTTTGGTGACACATGAAGCCAAACCTGTGGTTTATAATGAGTCATTTTTATAATATATTGATATAAGTTCACTTAATGAATGTTTAGGCTGAAGGGGATGGCATTTAACTCTCTTAGAATACTTTAGTAATAACCACAATCCTGAGTTTTCTGATTTAAAGGGAAAAAAATTGTAGGGTTTGGGGCTTTGTGTCAGACTTCAATGTTGTGAGGGCTCTTTTGTTCCTTTGTTTATTCAGGGTTTGGGGGTTTTTTTAATTCCAGTGTCCTGGTTCCTTTTAATCTGTACAAATTTCCCATTTGTGATGGGGCTCAGGGTTTATTTGCCCATTTTGCAAATAAAACCAGCAAAAATCCCTCAAATACTTTGATTTTTATCAAATACTTTGATTTTTATCAAATACTTTGATTTTTTTTTTCACTGCAGGAGGAGAATGAACTGTTCCTAAAGGGTTGGGGACAGTGGGAAAAGCTCATAAATAGAATTTTAAACTTTTTTTTTATTTTCAGCCTAATCTAAGGAGGTTTATTTTCTGTCCCAGAGGAGGAATCACAGAAGGACAAACCACAGTTTTGTCACATAAAGCAGCTTTTCTTCCCAGCTCTTCCCTTCCTTTCTGAATTGACCACTGTGAAATGTGAAAACCATTCCTCCCATCCACCCCAGTTGCTGAGCAACGCTGGAAGTGGAGTGGAGTGTCCCAAAAATGCTTTGGAATGCTCAGGATGTGCCCACTCCGTCACCTGGCTTGGGGCAGGACATCTTTTATTCCCTGCAAGGTGCTGGGTTCTGCTGCCAACTGGGAAAAAAACACAGCTGGGATTTTTTTAATCCACGAGATTAACAGGAAAAATGAAATTTCCCACTTGAAAGAAAGGGGTTTGTTCTCTTTGAAAGCCTCCAGAATATTTTTCCTAAGGATTTTGACTATTTTTGTGGAGCTTAGTAGATTTTAAGGCAACAGGGGCAGGAAAATCTGGGATAAAGGAGGTGGAGAGAGGGGGAATTTGGCCCTTTTTGGGAAAAAAAAGTCTTTTTATCCCAACACCAGCTCTGAGTTGAGCCTTGGCTGTGGTGTGTGGGGCATTTGATGGGATGGAAGTGGTGGAAACTCCTCATGGCCTGGCACAAAGTGGGATCTGGGGGCAGCAGCTGCCAACATTCACACCAGGGATGGCCAAAATCAGGGATTTATCTGTAAATCTGGCAAAAAACCAGCTCCCTACACTGATTTTTCAGTGTCTCTCTCATTGTTCCCTTTATTAAAGTGAATTCTAAGTAGGATGGAATTTTGGGATGCAGGCACTGCTCATTCCTGGCCTGTTTGGACCTCTCTGATGTGTGATCCCTCGATTTGTTTGGGGTTTTTTTATATATTTAATGTGAATATCAGATTTTCTTTCACCTGTAGGAAGGAATTGTGTCCCAGAAAAGGAGCTCTCAGGTGTCCCAGGTGCTGGTTCAGCTTAATTGGGGCAGTGCAGGTTAATTACTCACATTCACCTGTGACTTGTGGGTAAAAGAACCGCTTGAAATTTGATTTAAATGCCTTTTTTTGGGCTTTTTTTTTTAGGGGACTGGAGTTCTGGGAGGTGAAATTCAAGAGCAGATCCTTCCTTTACCGACAGGTACTGCCTGGAGCTGCTGCAAGACCCAAATTTTGGTGCTGCCACTCTAAAGTTTGATTATTTTAGCAATGTTCCAGCTGTGTGACACCCACAGGGACCTGGTATTAGCAGGATGAGGATCTGGGCTCTTCATTTGATCCATTAAAACCAAAATCTCCTAGATTTGTGTCTAAAACCCTCACAAAACCGTGTGGGAGGATGAAAGAAGTTTTGTTTTCCACAATCTCTGTCCCTTGCAGTGGTAAAACTTCTTTTTAGTGTTCTTGCTCTGTTCAGTGGCTCTGGGCCCAGGAAAAGCTGCCTGGAATTTCACTTCCTGGCTTTTTTTGGGAAGGGCTGATCGAGCTGTGCTGGACAAACTGCAGGAATTCTCCCCTCTGCCACAAAACTCTCCCCTGGATTCTCTTGGGAAGAATTCCTGTGGGGGTTTGCTGTGCCCTCAGCTCTTCCCAAACTGAGGAATCATTCCCAGCTCTCCTGGCCTTGGAGCAGGGAAAGGGGTTTGGGGTTTTTTTGGAGGAGAAGGAGGTGTTTTGTGGGAACAGCAAGCAGCTATTTTTTAATTCTGTTTTCATTCTGTTTTGATGTTTTGACAACCCAAATTTGTGGGTTTTATCCTGTGCCAAGCAAGGCTTTGGCAGGGGAGCAAGGGGAGGACAGCAAATCTGAGGAGGGATGGATGGGCAGGGATTTGGTGACAAGAAAATATTGCTGGGAACCATTTAGAGCATGAAAAGGGCAAAAATAGAAGGGAAGTGTTAATTAGTGACACCGCAGAGCGAGCAGGTACCCCCAATCCTCACCTCAGGTGCCTCACAAGGGACACTGGGGTAGCAATGGGATTTGAACACCTCAACCTCATCCATCCCAAATGGGGAGACCACACAGGGGAACCCCTGATCTCACCTCAGCCTGGGGGTTTTTATTGGACAAAAAGGTGAAACCACCCCAAAAGCTGAGCCATGGGTATTTTTTGCTGAAGTGGGGAGGCACCAAGCCCGTGGATATTTGGGATGAGTGCCATGAATCTGCTTTTTCCTGGCTAATTCCCAGTGTGGAGGCATTGAAGCTGAAGTCGTGGCATGCAATGACCTCTAGTGAGGGTGGATAAAATAACAGAGGAGGAGGATTTGAGCTGCTCTGGGCATTCCAAGATCCCAGAATTTTGTAACACCTTGGCTTGTTGGATCTTTTTAAAGCGATTAACACAAGCAGGTTGCTCAGTGGGCTTTGGTTTATTCTTTTTTAAATGTTAAAGGGTCACAAACTCAGCCCAGGGATTCATTCCAGCACTGCAGTGAGGATTTTGGAGAGTCTGGAAAGGTCATGAATGGAATGAATGTTTGTTTAGTCCAGATGAGGGATGGATGTGGTCACCACACAGGGAGAGCTGGGGGTGGAAAATTGGAGGGGGAGAATTGAAAATGAATTGGGGGGGCGAGAATTGGAGGGGGAGAATTGAAAATGAATTGGGGGGGGAGAATTGGAGGGGAGGAATTGGAGGGGGGGAATTGGGGATGGAGAATTGGAGATGGAGAATTGAAAATGAATTGGGGATGGAGAATTGGAGGGGAGAATTAGAAATGGAGAATTGAAAATGAATTGGGATGGGGAATTGGAGGGGGAGAATTGAAAATGAATTGGGGATGGGGAATTGGAGGGGGAGAATTGAAAATGAATTGGGGATGGGGAATTGGAGGGGGAGAATTAGAAATGGAGAATTAGAGACAAAGACCCACATTTGGGGTGCAGGTGGCACTGGCAATCCCAAGTGCTGGCCCTCAGGCAGCAGCTCCTGAGGATCCAGGAGGGGTTTTTTGAGGCAGGAGGATGCTGAGCAGTGAGAGGTGTTTG
The DNA here is from genome assembly GCF_000738735.6 of Corvus cornix cornix. Taxonomy (NCBI): domain Eukaryota; kingdom Metazoa; phylum Chordata; class Aves; order Passeriformes; family Corvidae; genus Corvus; species Corvus cornix. Next base: position 4,964,627 of record NC_046350.1, on the reverse strand, counting down.
TGCAGGAGGTGGGCACCGAGTGTGAGGGCTCTGCCCACCCAGCAGGCCTGGAATTGCTGCGTGTGGAGGGCGGGAGGGGAAGCTGGGACAGCAGAGGGGTGTGAAATGGTGAAATCCCAGATTGCTGGTGGGCTGCCCTTCTTGGGGGATTATTTTTTTCCCCTCTTTTTTGGCTTTCTGAGAGAAAAGACAAACAAAGCCGAGCTCCCACACAGTCCCCAGCTGAAATCAGCACTGCTGCTGTGTGAGGAGCCTGCAGGGAGCACAGGAGCTGCCTCAGTGCTGCTGTTCCTGAAACAAAACCCACCCTGAGCTCAGCTCCTTCCCACAGGTGAGACAGAACTTGCTCCAAGGCAGTTCATTGCAGCTGGAGGTGATTTACAGACCTTGTGAGTGTCTTCAGCTGTAGAGAGGGAATAATTAAAGGAAATGGGGTCATTTTGCTGTTTATTTTCCCTTTCCACCAGCTCTGGTCAGTAGAAGATGCCACTGCACATTGCAGGCAGGCTGAGAATGTCACCCCAGCCCTGCAGTCCCTGCTGGAAGGGGAAAACCAGCTTTTCTTGCAGATTTTGGGGTGGCTGGGGGCAGCTAAGGGGCTAAAATGCTCCCTGGATGAGGTGTTGGATGCCAAAGGCACACCAGGAGCAGCCAGGACTGTGATGGGCGAGTCTAGGCTGTGACTGGGGCACTTCAGACCTAAAGCAAGGGTCAAGGCTGATTCTTTGCTGATTCAAAACAGCATTTCCTCCTCAATATTCCAAGGGCAGCTCCCAGACTGTGTCCTGTGGTTTCCCCAGGTCCGGAGGATGGTCGGGGCTCTGGTTGCTGTGGGCCAGGGGAAGTTGTCCCCTCAGGACATCCAGGAGCTGCTGGAGGTGAAGGATGCCCGGGCTTTCCCCCCTCATGCCATGGCCCCACCCTCGGGGCTCTTCCTGAAATCCGTGGAGTACAGCCAGGCAGGTGGGTGGAAGCAGGGAATGGCTTTTCTGGGAATCAGATCCGAGGGAGCAGCGACGCCCCTGAGCTGTGCTGGCACCCACAGAGAGCTGGGAGGGACCCTAAAAATCATCCAGTAAAGATCACAGCGAAGGTGAGGGATTGGAGAGGTGTTTGCAGCAGCTGATGTGGAAAACCAGGGAATTCTCCCCTCTTGCTTGCAGGTTAATGAGAGGGAATTTTCTTGTTAATGACTTTGAATGATGCTTCAAATTCTTGTCCTGTCCCAGGGCATGCCTAGAACCCAAATCTCCTGTGGGATCTGCAGCTCCAGTTCTGTTCCCTCACTTCTCCCATGGAATTTAGGAGGCTGCAGGGCAGAGCAGAGCATCCTTTTGTTTATATGAATGTAAAAATTCTCTTCCTTTAACAGCAGCAACCAGTCCTGGCCAGGTTGGACAGGACTTAGAGCAACCTGGGATAGTGGAAGTGTCCCTGCCCATGGCAGGGCTGGAATGAGATGGGATTTAAGGTCCCTCCTAACCCAGACCTTTCCATGATGAACCATTGGAGTTTTTTAGCCTAAAAAAGCGGGGCAGATTTGCAGAAATAGCAAATGGAAGTTGGACATCCCTGATAGGGACAGCAGGAGCTCAAACTGCAAGGATTGAGCTGCCTGTGGTTCATCCAGAGCCCAGGAAATGGGGATACAAAGCACTTTTCACCACCCTCAGAGCTTCCCCAGGCTCAGCAGGCATCCAGGTGGGATGGAGGAAGCCAGAAGGGAAAGGGAAGGAACAAAGAGCAGTGCAGGGAGCTGGAATTCAGCTCTGAGCTCGGCCCACAAAGGCAGCTGCTGGTTTTGTCCCTCTCCTCGCCAGGGGGAAGTGAAGCAGATCTCGAGTGCTTTTGGGTGGTTTCAGAGCCATCTCTTCCCCTAAATCAATGTTTTCTTTTTCCTCTCCCCTCAGATCTGGCTGCTCCGAGTGCCCCAGCAGAAGAGGAGCTCTGTGGGCTGAGCTGAAAGGACTCTTGTGGCTGTGGGGTGGAGGTTGGCCAAGTGATCTCAATAAAAACCATTGACTGTGGCTGCAGGAGCTGCCTGGCCTTTGTCACTGCCAGGGGAGAAGGAAGAACAATTTTGTGCTGCTCTCTTTCTTCTGGCTTCTCTCTGAGGTTCTGCTGCCTGCCTCAGGAGGAGGAAGGAGTGGGGCCGGGTATTTTTCATATTTTGGGGTGTTTTTTCCTGCTGTGGGGGGTGTGGGAGGAAGGCAGGCTGAGAGAGAGGAGAAAATGCAGCATTTCCTCTCCTCCCTTTGTGAGCTGCTTTTGTTTGATGAGGGATTTGCAGAAACAGCCTTTGGAAGTGCTCAGGTTTTTCCCCATCTCCCAGCAGCTTTTACTTCATCCTTCAGCTCCTCGTGGTGCTGTCACTCTCTCAGGGCAGGGAGCAGGGAACTCATGTTTGTCTTTATTTTATTTTAACCACTCAGCTCTGCCTGCTTGCCCAGGCTGTAAAATAAACATTGGGCAACTTGTGGGTTTTTTCCTCAGCAATGACACCAGAATCTCTGCGTGTTTTGGTTAGAAAATGACTGGAAGAATGGCAGGAATACAGAAAAGATGAAAATGTCGAGTTCTGAAGTGAAACCCTCCTGCAGTGGAAGCATTTGGGGAGTCTGGGACCTCCAGAGCAATCTCCCTTCTGTGAGGGAAAAAACTGCAGAGACAGAGTTGGTCAGAGCTCCTGAGGGCCCCAAAATTCCCAGGTTTTGTGCTGGAGGGAGCAGCAGCTCTTCCTGACCTCTCTGAGGGCCACCCTGGATTTGGGATGGGGATCAAGTGAGTGACCCTGGCAGAGGACTCGGGGATGGCCCAAATCTGGGGGTCAGTGGTGCCTGTCCCAGGCAGCAATTTTGCCTCACACCTCCTTTGGACAGGGAAGGGAAGGGTAGAGGAGATTCCTGGCTCCCCTTGGAGTTCTTTATTCCCTCAGGGAATAATTCCCAGCACTGCTTTGGAGGAGTCCTGGTCTCTGCCATGGAGAGCTGGAGCTGTTTGAGGTCTGTTTGTGCTCCCTGCTCCAGCCTTGCTGGATCAGCACAGGGAATCAGGGATTTTCCAGCTGTTCCAAACCTTAATTTGTGTTTCCAGCCAGGAATTTGCCTGAAAGATGGACTAGCAGCATTCCCTGGCTCTCCCTCCCTTTGAGCGAAGTGGGAATGCAGCTCCAGGCCCAGCTGGGAGTGGGTCAGGGATGGTTCCAGGGGGACAGGAGGGGATCTGGGCTGCCTTTGGGTGGGATTTTTGTGCTTCCCTCGTGCAGGGGATTTTTGGGGAGCACCAAAGCCCCACTGGAGCTCCCCCCCCAGTTTTTGGGGGACGTCTCAGTGACAGCTCTTGGTGGCTTCCTGTGGTTTCTCTGCAGAGCAGCAGTGACAGATTCCCCGAGCAGCTGAGCAGAGACCTCACAGCTCTGGGGGGACTTTGGAGAGGCCCCTCCTGCAGCTCCTGCACCAGACCTGAGCTCTGGTAAGTCCAGTTTCTATCTGAATTTATTATTTTAGTTTTCACAGGGCATAGAAATAATCATATTCATCCTGTTTGGGTGTTCATCAAGCTGCAGGCTCAGGTGTCTCCCCTTTCTAACAGCCACGGTGCAGAAATATCTGAAATTGAGGTTTATGTACTTGTTTCTCAACTTCTGGCCCAATAAAAACCCAAATTTAGTGGCTGAGCATCTGCCCAGGCAGGAGTTAAGTAGTAAATTACCTGGTAAACTCTGCAAAAAGAACTATTGAGGGGTTTTATTTTGGTTTTTTGCATCCCAGAGCAGCTGTTAAAAATAATCTAAAGGCACTGAATGAAAGGAGATGCTCCCTCAGCAGAGAATTCCTACACAAACTCCAAGTCCAAGTAGTTTTTATGTCCTTCATTAATACTCATTATCAGGGGGATTTTTCTATTCTTTTCCTGTTTATTTTGTGGCATTACTGGGTCTCTTCAGTTGATTCAATTTGGGCACCCTTTCCATGGGGAAATGGTTTGAAAGTGATGCTTTAAAATCAGGAGAAAAACCCCAAATTTATCAAAGTTCAGAGACTCAACCTGGGGTTTACATGGAAAAACTGAATAATTTCATGAACTCCAAATGCAGTGGGAATTTTGATGCTTTTCTGTGTGCTTGGAAATGAAATTAATGCCCAGAAACCGGAGTTCAGGGGGGCCCAAAAAAACCCACCCAGAACCGAAACCAACAAAACAATTCTGGGGAAGCAAAAGTGAATTTGGAATTTGGTCTGACCCCATATTTGAAAAATGGTAGAGAAGTCTGGCCCCTCTCAGGATGGAAGGTGTGAAGGGGGATCCTGTTAGAGGGGAAGGATTTGGGGCATTTATCTGGTGAGAAGCAGGAGCTTGTGAGGATTTTACCCCTCCCCAGCTCTCTTTGAACCCGCACCAGGCGGGTGCTCAGGGCCAAAACTCTGCGATGAAGAACATTTCAACTCCTAAATCCATCTCTCAGCCATGGTTTGGTGTTAATTTTGCTCTGTGTTTACAACCCCTTTGCTATTGGGTGCAAAACCTGTGTAAGATCCCTGGGTTTGCCTGCTTAAAATGAAACCAATTTTTTGGTCTCTTTTCACATGGTTTTATCACGGCTTTTTGTCTATTTTCTTATGGTTTCGGTCTCTTTTCTCATTTTTTTCTCATTTTTTTGTCTCTTTTCTCATTTTTTTCTCATGGTTTTTGTCTCTTCTCATTTTTTTCTCATGTTTTTTGTCTCTTTTCATGTTTTTCTCATGGTTTTTGTCTTTTCTCATTTTTTCTCATGGTTTTTGTCTCTTTTCTCTTTTTTTTCTCATTTTTTTGTCTCTTATGTTCTTTTCTCATGGTTTTTGTCTCCTCATTTTTTTCTCATGTTTTTTGTCTCTTCTGATTTTTTTCTCTTGTTTTTTGTCTCTTTTCTCATTTTTTTCTCATGTTTTTTGGCTCTTATGTTCTTTTCTCATGGTTTTTGTCTCTTTTCTCATTTTTTTCTCATGGTTTTTGTCTCTTCTCATTTTTTTCTCATGTTTTTTGGCTCTTTTCTCATTTTTTTCTCATGGTTTTTGTCTCCTCATTTTTTTCTCATGGTTTTTGTCTCTTTTCATGTTTTTCTCATGGTTTTTGTCTCTTTTCTCATTTTTATCTCTGGTTTTTGTCTCTTTTCTCTTTTTTTTTCTCATTTTTTTGTCTCTTTTCTCATTTTTTTCTCATGTTTTTTGGCTCTTATCTCATTTTTTTCTCATGTTTTTTGGCTCTTTTCTCATTTTTTTCTCATGTTTTTTGTCTCTTTTCATGTTTTTCTCATGGTTTTTGTCTCTTTTCTCATTTTTATCTCTGGTTTTTGTCTCTTTTCTCATTTTTTTGTCTCTTTTTCATTTTTTTCTCATGTTTTTTGTCTCTTTTCTCATTTTTTTCTCCTTTTTTTGTCTCTTTTCTCATTTTTTTCTCATGTTTTGGTCTCTTTTCTCATTTTTTTTCTCATGTTTTTTGTCTCGTTTTTTTCTCATGTTTTTTGTCTCTTTTCTCATTTTTATCTCTGGGTTTTGTCTCTTTTCTCATTTTTTTTCTCATGTTTTTTGTCTCTTATGTTCTTTTCTCATGATTTTGGTCTCTTTTCTCATGTTTCACGTATCTGGGGCAGTTCTGACTTTGTGAGATAAACAACTCTTGGCAGGAAGTGTGAATTCAGAGTTTCCTTTGGAAAGCACCCACCAGCCTTTGTTGTTTTGGTGCTTTCAGTGCCTCCGTTTTGGGGCCATTGTGCACATTTTAGGTGACTTTAATTCCTCACTGCCTGCAAGGGGCTCTGTTCAGGTGCCACAATGGGATTTATTTACTCAGATTTCTTTTCTGTCTGATGGGAGCTGCACTGTTGGGGTGCAGTTTATGGCCTGAGTGAGAGCCCTGCTTGTGCAGTGCCTCTTTCCCCTATTTCAGACACAAACCCCAGTCCTTCAGGCTGCTTTTGGAGCAGGTGAGTGGTGGTTTCCCTCTGCAGAGAAGGTTTTAGGGTGCTGAAAATCCACCCAGTGTGGACATTTCCCCTTGTCCCCTTCGCTCAGCTCCTCTCTTACTGTAGTGTTGTCACCTCAGGATGATTTTAGTGCCACTAAAGGCTCTGTCCACTGGGAAAACTCAAGTGTTTGTGGTTTAAATGGTTTATTTTTTCCTTTTTAGGGACACTGCTTCCCATGCAAAGCCCCCAAGCCTGACCCACAGACCTGACCAGGCTGAGCATCGTTCTGGGGTGAAACTTCAGCTCTCACCCGCTTGGGATGAAATAAAACTCCAGGAGTGAGGGATGCCTTAAACTTCACCCCATGTGAAGGGAATAATTCCTGCTCTCCAGCAGGACCCATGGCAGGGATTTCCTGGCCTGAGGGAGTCTCCAATGGGACAAATTTCCCAAGTTCCAATGGGACAAATGCCAGCTCAGGAGCAGCTTTGCAGCATTCCCTGTTTGCTGTCACCTACAGTGCTGTGTTGGTGCTGGGGCTGCTGGGCAATGCCCTGGCCCTGTCCCTGCTGTCCTGCAGAGCCAAGCCCTTGTCCCACTCCTACATCCTCCTGCTGCAGCTGGCCCTGCTGGACACCCTGTTCCTTTGTGTGCTGCCCCTCCACATCCATTCCCAGCTGCGTGGGGACACCTGGGCCTTTGGGGACACGGCCTGCAGGGTCACAGGGGCTCTGTTCTGCCTCCACATCTCCCTGAGCGTCGCCTTTTTCAGCTGCCTCTGTGCAGATCTGTGGCTGGCAGTGCTGCACCCCTTCACCTCCATCCAGCTCAGGGCCACCCACTACCTGCTGCTGGCCACGGCCCTGTGGGTGGTGGCCCTTGGTGGCACTGTCCCGCTGGTCCTCCACAGCAGGGGGGTGAGGAGCAGCACAGCCTGCTTTGGCAGCTTCCCTGGGAGCTGGGCTCACCCCACAGCCCCTCACACCATCCTGGCCTTCATTTTTGGGGTGGTTGTGCCGTTTTCCATCATCCTGCTGGGCTTCCCGCTGGTGGCCAGGAGCATCTGGCAGAGCCGGCGCAGAGCTGCCAAGAGGAAGGCCCTGGGCACCATCTCCATCATCCTGGGCATCTGTGCCCTCTGCTTCCTGCCCCACCACCTCACCCAGCTGCTGCGCTTCCTGCTGGGGCTCCGGGGGATCCAGAGGGAGCCGTTCCCCAGCCTGATCCCCGAGATCCAGAGGGTGACCTCGGCCCTGGCGAGCTGCAGCTGCTGCCTCAACCCCCTCCTGTACTATTTCCACTCCTCCAGCAGGCACTGGCACTGCCCCTTCAGGCTCAGGCTCAGGTCTAAGAGGGTGTTCACCATCTGTGACCAGAATTTCGGGGACCCCTCCTGGGACTACAAACCCAGGCAGAGGCATGGAAGGAAAAACCACGGGGATGGAATCAACTGATCCACTCCAGGTACACACAGAGCTGATATTTCCAACTATCCTTAAAAACAAACCTGGAAAACCCTTTTTTTTAAATTTTTTTCCCCCGTGTGGTGGCTGTTAAAGCAGCTGGAGATTTGATCAGGAAACTGGGACAATCCTTGGGGGAGCTGGATCCTTGGACAGGCCTCCTGGTTTTGTGTTCAGTGATGTTTTGGGCTCGTTCTGTTTAATTTTGGGGTTGGTAGAAGCCAGGGCTGTTTCCCTGGGAAGCAGCACATCCCAGGAAGGGGTGATTTGAAGGATCCAGGCAGCCCTGCTGGGCTTTTCCATGTTTTGGAGGGCTCCTGTTCCCTCCCAGGCTGCTGCCCACATTCCACAGCCAAATAGGGGCTTCTCATCCTCCCTTGGCTTCCTGAGGAATATTCCAAGGTTTCCAGCCTCGAGTGCCTGTGGATCCAAGCTGGACACTGATTAATGGAGGTTTAGAAGGGAGCAGAGATTTGATAAATCCCAGGATTTATCAGTGATGAACAAGCTCCTCTCCCCACAGGCTCGGGGAGTTCCTGCAGGAGCTGGCCCAGCTCTTTGTGCTGTGTGGTCCTCTTGAAATGTCAAGAAGTTCTTTTTTCCAGTCACATTTGGTGATTGATAGAAACACAATTATCTGACCTTTCCTCACCCCTTTTCTTGTACTAACAGACCCCACGCGGCTTCTGAGAACTGCTGAGTTTCCATCCCCTGTGAAACTGAGACTCTGGAGAAGACTTTGTCATTTGTGGGTGATTGCTGAGGCACCAGAAAACCACAGGCCTGGCTTAAAACCTGCTTAGACCCGAGTTTACTCCAGAGGATGTGGAGTTTTGGTGCAACAGAGGCTCAGGCTCAGTTTTGCTCATTCAGACACCACCCCAAAACTTCGTAAAGGGACTGGGGGCAGCTGAGAGCAGCAGATTAACAAAAATCAGGATTTGAATTTCCAAATGCAGCCTAAAATTCACCCTGTGCCCGGGTGCTGGGTTCCCCAGGCTGTGCTGTTCCTGGACTCTGCATTGGAGCAGGATTGTTGTGGCAGAATGGTTTGGGGGATCAGTCATTGTGCCACTGGAGGATTTCTCAGTTTCTCTTCGCTCAGCAGTGGCTGCTGCAGCTTCTGCCCAGAGTCAGCCGAGTTTTGGTGCTCTTGGGGCAGGGACAGGCAGGAAAGAGGTGGGAAAGGAGCAGTGGGGGTGCAGGTTTGGGGGAAATCCCAGGGTTCTGGTGGGGGTTTGGCTCTGGGAGGCTGCTCTGATCTGCCAAAGCCACTCCCCAACCCCCCTGAGCTGTGCAGGAGCAAACCAAGAGCTGGGATTCACTGAAATAGAGCTGAAGCTCTGCCCTGGTTGACTTTTGGGGGTGCAGCGTTGTGTTTGTTGTTGTTCTTGATTGGACACCTCTTATTAATTACTGTTAAAACACCAGCTTGGCCTCTGGCCTCTCCCTTCCTGTATTTTGCCAATATTTTTTAAACATTGGTGAGAAAATCAGCTCCAGCTTTTCTGAACTCTGGAAAATGATGATCCCTGTGTTCCTTGGGAGTGTTTGGTGAAGATCCTGGCACTGTGAGAGCCTCAGAGGGAGCATCAGCCCAAAATAATCCTTTACCTTTAGCAGAAATTGCTGGTTTTATCCCATTTATAGGCTGTGGAAAATCCTCCCAGCACTGGAGGGGGACTGGTTTTATCAGCCAAGCACAAGCTTTATGCTGTGGATAAAGGTAAAAAAAATGGGTTGGAGGCTCCTTGCAGCTGTCCCTGAGGGAAGGATGGGGAATTAAAGAAGTTTTGCTGCTTGGTCATCAGCACATTGAGGCTTTTACACTTTCTATGGGCTCTGTTATGCTTTTGTACTTTGAGTTTTAGTTGTTTCAGGCAGCACTGCTGGGATTTGAAGGGAAATGAGCTGTGGGAGGAGAAAACACTGAGTAATTTTTACTTCAGTGTGTAAGCAACTCAAAAATTGTTCCTCAGATCTGTTTCAAAACAGGTTCTTGACTCCCTGGATAGGTTTGTCCAAGGGGGAAAAGGTGTCACTGCAGGAATTGGACAAACACTGGAATTCTTTTACTAAAACCAACCAGAAAAAGCATTGACAATGTAAACAAAATAAAATCTGACTCTGTGACCCCCCCCCGGCTGGGCTCTGCTCTCAGGGCGTGCTCTGGGGCAAGCCTTTCTTCAGGAGGGATGTGAGATAACTGCCCAGCTCTTCGTCCTAAAAAGATAAAGAGAAATGGGATGAGAGCCAAATCTTCCTCTTGACTGTCCCAGTTGGGGCAGTAAATTTAATTTTGGTACCTAGAAATGAATTGAGAGAGTTCCTGGACCCTGCAAGATCTAAGGTGAGCTGTGTTCAGAAATGGAAACAATCCACAAATGAATTTCTGGGTGTTCTTATAAAAGATTGGTGTGAAACTGCCATTTCTCAAAGGACCTGAGGGATTTCCTTTGAGGAAAAGCCCCATTTTTGCTTGAAATCAAGGAATAAAGAACCACTGATCTTATTGCTTGGCCCTCCAGAAGCATTTCCTTGCTGTCAAGAAAGGATTTAATAATCCAGCCACAGAAAGCAAAGATGATGGAATGACTGTGAAATAAAAGAATGTTAAGATCAGAGTTTTCTACTTGTTTTAAATCTTCCCAGTAAGAACCACAATGTGAAATACTCAGCAGTGCTCAAAACACAGAGAGAACTGAATTAACTGGAATTCAGTGTAATTACCCCAAAAGTTGCCTGTGCTTCAGTGGGCCCTGAGAGCTCCTATAAAACCATTTCTGCTCAACCCCACGTGGTCAGAAAACAGCAGGGACTCCCCTCATCTTCCAGGGAAGCTCCTTCAAAGCCAGAAGGAAGAAGATTCACCCCTCACAGCCACCCCCAGTGCAGGAAAGGTTTGGAATGGAAGGAATTGAGGTCAGAAATCGGGAATTCCCACCTGGTAAGTCCAGGACACGAGCAGGACTTTGGTTCCTTGATCCTCTGAGTGCGCCGTGGCCTGGATCAGGATGGACTCCACAGTGATGGAGCCATCAGGGAGATGCTGCACTGAGTAATCCTTCAGGATCCTGGAGAGAGAGGAGATGGGATTTATTGGGGGTGCTGGGTCACCCCTGGATCTTTATCCCAACCTTCAGCCTGTTCCTGTCTTGGCTGTGTCTGAGCCAGCACCCTCTGCCCCAGACAGGGAAAACAGGGCTGATCCATTGGCTTATTCTGGTGCTTGTGTTAATCATGGAGCATTTCCTACAGAAATTATTCCTGCAGAGTTCCTCCCAGGCTCTACAGCTCCAATCTGAGCCCTGCTCTCCCAAGGAAAGAACTCTCAGGATGCTGCACAATGGGAAAAACAACTCTGAAGGTTCTGCTGTTCCCAGCTCCAAGGGGATCTGTGCTACACCTGCCTTGGGAATAAGCTCAGCTCCATCCCTGAGGGATTAAAAACCCTTCCCAGGAAAGCAGAGCTCACCCCTTGAGGTGGTTGTAGACCCTGAGCACAGTCTCGTGCTCCTTGCGCGGGTCCTGGATGTGCACGCGGCAGGTGAAGCGCAGCTGATGCTCCGCCAGCCCCAGCTCCTTCAGGGCCTGCTCGGGGGAAACCAGCCGGAAACTCTGGGGGAGAAAGGGAGAAATCCATGGAAAAACCACTCCTCTGAGCCTTGTGGAGTTGTGTTGCTGCCCTGGGGTCAGCAGGGAAGGCCGTTCCCTTTCCGTGCTGAAATATCGCTGCGTGTTTGTCACTGCAGCAAAGGGAGGGGTAACCCTGGGACAAAACATCCACCTCGACAGGAATAAATAAATGTTGAACGAAATAAGGCTGCTCTCTGCAAGTTGGTTTGACTTTGAGCAGGGGAATGATGCTTAAAGATGAGGTTGAAGAGTGAGAACTGCATCTCCTTTGTGAGAAAGCAGAGCCGCTCATTTGGGTTCCTTGTGCACCCAGAACGTGACATCACCCTGAGAGGACACAAAAACACACTCTGAGAGGACACAAAAACACCCAGAGAGGACACAAAAACACCCAGAGAGGACACAAAACACCCTGAGAGGACGCAAGCCAAGCACAAGGACTCTTTCACTCACATTATCCTTCATGAGTAACGTGCCGTGCATGAGCTTTGGCTTCTTGGCATCTGGTAAAGGACCTAAAGCGAGGCCAGGGGGAGAAAAACACAACGTGAGGTGCTGGTTTTTCACCCAAAACTGCTGCTCTGGGACTGAGGTTGGAGCTCTGAGGTCCTGCTGAGGTTCAGACATTAAAATTTTACACTTCTCAGTTCATCAATGGTGCTTAACCATTATCAGAAATATTGGCACCTAAGAAATAATGATCCAGAGCAACTCCCTCTCTTCCCAGAGCACTTCCTGATGTGAGAATGAGATTATTTTTCTGAAATTGAGTTTATAAAAGTAATTCCAGCTTTCCCAAACCCAGCTGCTACAAGCACACACGGGTAGCAGACCAGGCACGGTGTGCACATTGATTTTAAACGTTATTCAGTATAAATTTACAGCTTTCTGCCAACACCAACACTATAAAAAACAGCAGCAGGGAGGAAAATTGGGGTGGGAAGTGTCACCTATGGCTGTTTCCCTCTTGAGGAGGCCCAGGGAGATGTCCACAGGGATGCAGGGGTTGGTGAGGATGGTGGTGGTCTCTCCGTTGGCTGGCATGTAGCAGCTGACATCTGCAAAGGGAACAGCTCCTGTCAGCCCCCCTGGGGCAGCTGGAAATGCACAAAACAATCCTAACTCATGTCCAAGGGGCTCACTGCAATTAACTGGGCTTAATTAGTGCTAATGAAGATGTTACAGGCATCAGTTCCTTGAGGGGAGCTGTAAATGCCACCCCACCTGACCGTGCTGAGGGCCAGTGGATCAAAAACGTGACTTTAAAGCTTGGAGGCCATTCCTTCCCCTCCCACGGATACCTACGGAATTCCTGCTCGATTTTCTGCTTCAGGAACTCCATTTTCTTGGCTTCCCCATGGACCAGGAGCACATTCCGGGGCTCAGCCTGGCGGATCAGCTGCATGATGCCCTTGGCATCGGCGTGGGCACTGAAGGACATGTACTCCACCTGCATCTTCACTTCCAGCTGGGGGGAGCAGAGCACAGGGCTTGGGAACTGGGAATTCCTTTGGAACACACACACACAGACCCAGATCCCTCTGGATTTCATTGAAAGGAGGAAGGAGAAAACCTAAATTGTCTTAACAAAAAGCTTTCATAACTTAAAGGCTCGCGCTGCCCCATTTCAGACAATATTTGTCACACAAAAAACCCCAAATATTTAAGGTCAGCTGGTGTTTTATTATCCAAATCTGCTGAAATAGATGTAATTTTTACCTATTTGCCTAATGGGGCCTCACTATTAAACATTATAAAGTGCCCCTCAAAGTTTTATGGCAGAAGCAAAGGGCCCCTCACAGTTTTAGGACAGAAATTAATGCAAGGGGGAAAAAACCCAAGTCCAACTTTGCTACTGCAAAAGGGAAAAAAACCCAAGTGCAACTCCAAATCCAAAGATTTTGAGGTATTTTCAGTGTTGGATTCATCCTATTCCCACTGCAAGGACAAGAACTTGCCCCAAATGGAAAAATCAAACTCACAATTTGTCTTCCTTCCATCTCCAGCTTCCTCTGCCCACTGAGGATCTTGTGGCCCACAGTGCCCTGGACGCAGTAGCCAGGCATGATCACCTGGGGAAAACCAGGAAAAATCAACAATTCCATGGGTTGGGCCTGGCAGGGCTGGTAAACATCAGAATAGTCACAAATGGAGAGCTTGGAGAGCTCAAAGAGGATTTGTGTCCTTGAATTCCAGCTCCTCAGGAAAAGCTTTCCCACGACCTCAGTCCTTAGGATTCACATTGCCATAAAACATCACCCAAAACCCCAATTTCTTACCATATTCTTCTCATTCCCTGCCCACTTCCTGAAGATTTGAAGGGACTGTCCTGCATGGAGCATTCCAGGGGTTGCAAACACCACCTGGAAGTCAAAGATGTGTCATAAATCACTACAGAAAACAAATTTTTCCATTATTTATATAAATATCCTACATCTGTGCAGAGCGTCCACCAATACCCATCACCAACACTACAAAAATAGGGATTTTTGCTATTTGATTTTCTTCCCACCCTGTCTAAAATTCCCAGGAGCTGAGATACAGTTTTAGGAAGTATTTGTGAGCATCTGATGGAAAACTCTTGAGTGGTTTTATAGTGCTACCAAATAAACCAGTCAGAATTAAAGCAGCAAGAAAAGCTTGTGTGGAAAAGAAAATCCTGGTTTGAATCAGGATCTGTAGATGATACAAACATGCAAAATTTTAATTTTCTCTGAGTGTTTTACCTTCAGTGAAATAAAAATAGAAAGAGCTTTAATATTCATAGGGATGGCCTGGCCACATGAGGTTTTTGGGTGGGATTGATAGGGTGGAGGATGCTCAGGGTGCTTTTCCTAGCAGGATTTGGGACCCTTGTGGAATAAAAGAGCTGCCAGACCCCCCAACCCTGCTCTGGTCCCTCCCCAACACCCACCTACCATGGGCCCTGGGTTGTCTGCAAAGGCTCTGTCAAAGGCTTTGATGTGTTTGAACTCAAACATGTTCCTCTGCACAAAAGTTTTCCGGATTTTCTGGTTAGTCCAGGTGATGAAGAGTTTGTAGTAGTGATTGGCTTTCTCTGTCAGGCCCGTGGAAAAATAAATTGGAGCCTTCAGGTTCATCCTTTCCCTGGAAAAGAAGTGATCTGTGAGGGGCAAAGTATTTCCTGGCCATCCATACTGGGAGTCCGTAACTGGGGAGTGTCCCAAGGGGTTTTTGGTGTGTGCTTCCCTATTTTCAGGAGCTATAAATCAATATTGTAACAATGCGGGCTTTAGTGCCCTTCTCCTTGTCACTGCAGCCAAATTCCTGCCATTCCCAATACTCATCAGACACAGGAGGAGCACAAAGGAGGACAAAAAGCAGGTGGGACATGCCCAGGCTGCACTCACCAGAAAGTCTCCAATAAAATACAAAGCTCCTGGGCACGTCCAAGGGCGAAAACCGGGATGAGAACCTGCAATGGAGGTGGAATTTAGGACTTCAGGTGGGATTTGTGAAAGCCAAACAGCATCAAACGCACTGTGGTTATTATTTCTGAACAAATCCCTCAGTTCCCTCTCACTTCCTGACGTTCTTCCAATTCCCACCACTGTGTTGGGCAGTTTGGAATGAAAGGCACAGGCACAGCTCTCCGTGCGCCCAGGGGAATTTCTGTTCTCTCCTGGATGATTTGACAATCAAAACAAATCCATGGAAAAGGCCACTGTACCTTCCCCCCTCGTTCCACAGTCTCGTGAACTTTCTTCAGGAAATCCCTCTCCCTGCAGCGTTTCGAGTCCCTGATGGTGGTGGCGTAGGTGGATTCACTGATCAGCAGATCAGGGCGGCATTTATCAATCCAGGCAGCTCTGAACAGAGGGAATTCAAACCAAAAAGCAAATCAGGAGATGCTTTCTGGGTAGTTTTGATCTGAAGGTCTCCACGCTGGCTGGGGAATGTCACTGTGGCCAGAGGAAACAGGAGTAAAGGCGGGCCTTGGGAATTCTGTGGCAGCTTCAGTTCATTTTAATTAATCCAGCTCAAAATTGAGATTACAGACCTTGAAAAGGAACATTTATCCAGGTTTACATGCATTAAAATATTCACCTGAATAGCAGGAATATTATAAATCTCTCATTATACCAGTGAAAATACACTGAGGGCTGAGGTTTGTGATTCATAATCTCTTAGAAAGTAAAAACGCCATGAAAAGACATTTCAAACATTGAAGTCCAATTATTATACAGCCCTAAAAATAGATTGATGTGAGTATTCGGAAGATAAAATGTGAATATTCAGATTACATTAAGGTCTGTCTGGCAGGTTTAATGTAAATCTCTTCACCCTCACAATTCAAAACTGCATTTATGTTTCCAGCAAAGACATCATTAAATATTCCAAAAAATCAAAGCTGGTGAGCCCCTACTCTTAACAGCAGCTGTGCTGAAATCTTCCAGTGAGAAATACTCAAAACTCACCAAAATTCAGCTTTTTGCTTACCCCAAGTGTCTGTCTGGTGTCATGTTATAATCACCCTGAGGGGAGAAGAGAAAGCCAGTGATATTTTTGAGGCAATGGAGGGATGTGTAAATATCTGGGAATATCTAGAGGTAATAAGAGGGAAATCATTCCAAATCTGGGCATACTCACAGTGTAAACCACGGACTCACACCCAACCTTGATCTGGAACATGGCAGCTCCCAGCACGTGGCCTGCATAGTAGGCCTTGATCTCCAGCTCCTCATCCACCTGCCCCAACAGCAAAACACTTCATTAATGCCAACATTTTCAATTAAAATCAGTTTTCTTGCCTCCTGCAACACCAGAAATGCCCTTTCACCTGCACTGTCTGGTGAAGGTGCACAGCCACCACCTTCTTCATGCAGTCTTTGATCATCTGGGAGGTGAAGAAGTTGGTTTCCCCTTTCTTGTCCACGGTGATTTTCCTGTAGTCCTCCAGCAGGATGGGGCAGATGGCCTTGGTGGGGTGGGTCATGTAAATGGGGCCATCGTACCCAACCATCTCACTGAAATAGGGCAGGGCCCCACAGTGGTCCAGGTGGAAGTGGCTGCAAAAAAAAAAACCCCACAGTGGTTGCACAGAATTCAGCTGAGGTAGCTCCCAGACCTTTTCCAGCTCTGCAGGACATGGAAAACCACCCAAAATATGAGGGATGGACTTGGAGAGTGTTTGGGATGTTAGGGACAGCACAAAAAGCATTCCCATTTCCCAGAAGGAGGGAAGTGCCTCACCTGATGATGACACAGTCCAGGAAATCCGTCAGCCTTCCGTTCTGGGTGATGTAGGAGAAGTCAGGGAAGCGCCTCTGCAGCCATGGGAAAACAGGCAACCATCAGGAATGCATCACTGATCCAAAAAACCCAAGGAGTGAAGGGCCTGGAACACTGGGAATGTGCTGATCCCTCTCCAGGCAGCGCCAGCAGCTTTTGTGTGCAGGGAGAGGCACAAAGGAGGGCACAGACAGAGAACTGACCGCTCAATAAATAAATAATTTATATAAATTATTTTATCTTCCAAGTAGAACAGGTGCCCAACACATGCTGGCTCTGAGGCACAAAGCCCCAAAAGCTTTCCTGTCACAGCCCATTTGCTGCTTGAACTCTTAATCCTACAGAATATTGGTGCTTTATTCCTTTCCTGCTGGTGTCAGGGGACCCAAAACCAGGAGTGTTTCCTTCTCTCTCCCTGGAGCTTGAGATGTGTGGTGAGGATCCCACAAGGAATGAACTGCCCCAAAGCAGTCGAGCTAAGGACAGGAATCCTGCTCACAGGAAATCCAGAGAGGCCAAAAGCACCTGGAATGGAGCATTAGCAGCTGCCTTCATGGATATTTTTCCAAAGTCCACCAGCCAGGGAAAGGAGGGCAGCATTTCACACATTTGAATACTTGAGAGGATGGATGATTTTGGGCAGGAAGGGAAATATTTCAAGGGGAAAGAACAGCTCTGCCCTACTCCAGCTCCAGCAGTGGCTGACAGAGGCGCCCAAAGGTGCTCAGGGGATGGCTGTGTCAGGGGATGCTGCACTCACATCATCGTTGTAGCCCATGTGCATCCCACAGTCCAGCATCACGTTCTTCCCAGCGATGGACACCAGGATGCAGCTCCTGCCCACGTCCTGCCCAGCACCTGGACACCAGCAAAACACCAGTAAAACACCAGTAAAACACCTCTGGCAACAGCTGCAGTTCTTTCAAAGGACAAGCAGGGAAAGGCCTGCACAAACTTCCTGCAACTGCAGTTTGAAGGAAGAGAAAAGAATCCTTTATCTGGCAAGGATTAGAAGTCTGTTTCTTGTGCACCTCCCCAGCTGCTCTGCTCTCATTAAGCTCTAATTAAGTCCACACCAAGCCTGAAAATTAAATAAAGCAGTTCTCCTGCTCAGCACATCCTCTGCCCCCTCAGTATGAACCCATAAAAAAAGATCAAACAAGGAAAAAAAGAGAAATATTTTCTTTCTGTGGCTCTTTAGCACTGTAGATGAATTAATGCTCTACCACAATACCACAGTGTCTTTACCACCAGTATCTTTACCAGAACATACCAATTAACCCTGATTAATTACTCAAAATAGCTGTAACTGTCACTGGGAAGAGGAAGGGAGGACGGTGAGATGCTGACAGGAATCACATCAGGGCACTCTGCACACTGCCCCAGAAGTCTGGCCAAAATTATCCTGAATTCCAAATTCCACAGGTTTTCAGTGTTTGTATTTCAAGACGATTTTGGGCTGGACTTACCCAAAGGAGTGACTTTGATCTCAGGCATTTTAACACACTCCAGGTCCCAAACCCGCACAGAAAATTACTCCAAAAGTCGATCCGTGGGGGCCACAAAAAGAGAAGATTTCGCAGGTTTTACAAGGGCCATTTCAAATATTTTTCAGTGTCTGGCCGAAGACTCGAGCAGAGGCCGAACTTCTTCCTGAGAAGAGACAGAAAACACGGGTAAGATAATAAACAACTTGTGGAAAATCGGCCGTGCTTGGCTTCGATATCGACCATCACCGCTGTGAGGGGGGAAACACAAGTAGAAGCACACAAAAACACACCAAAAAAAAGCATAAAACTACATAAAAACCCCAAAACCCCGCAAACTCACCGAGGCCCGGCCCGCAGCCCCTCACAGCGCCCGGCGCCTCCTCCGCGCCTGCGCGGCGCCGGCGGGCCCCGCCCCTCGCGCACCCCGCGCGGATTGGCCGGGCCGCGGTGACGCACGCAAAGCGGATTGGCCAGCGGGGTGAGGGACGCGGCGCTGATTGGCCGAGCCGGGCGTGCGGGAAGGAGGAGGAAGAGGAAGGGCGATGGCGGCGGCGGCGGCCGCGGGCGCGTTCAGCCTGCGGGAGGTTCTCGAGGCCTTCCAGAGGTGCGTGACGGAGCAGCGGGAGGTGCTGCTGGAGCCCTACCTGAGCGGCTGGCGGGGGCTCATCCGGTGAGTGCCCGGGAGCGAGCGGGTGTTGCCCTTGGAGGGGGGCTGTGGGCAGAAGGATGGAGTGACAGGACAAGCAGCGATGGCTCCATAATGACGGATGGGAGATCTCCCTTAGAACGTGACTGCTATTTCTTCCTAATGTCCCATCTGCTTTAGGCCACGGCGGATCGTACATTGTTATATTATCAGGAGTTCAGAGCAGTTTCCGTAGTTTAACCCATTAAAACGAGTTGTGGCCTTTTCCAGCACCGGAGCTGACAGGAAAGATGGAGCGCGACTATTTACAGGAGCCTGAAGTGGCAGGGCAAGGAGGGGTGGATTCGAACTGGCAGAGACTAGGGTTAGACAGGATATTGGGAAGGAATTCCTGGCTGTGACGATGGGGATTGATTTCCCAGAGAAGCTGTGGCTGCCCCATCCCTGGAAGCGTCCAAGGCCAGGCTGGAGAACCCGGGATAGCGGATCCATAGCAGCGCGTGGGAGCTGCCTGCTCCTATTCCCCCATCTACCCCAAACCCTTCTGTAACCCCCTAACTCCCCTCCCGCAGGTTCCTGCAGAGCCTGGGCACCGTCTTCTCGTTCATCTCCAAGGACGCGGTGGCCAAGGTGTCGCTGCTGGAGGGGCACTGCGGGGGCCGGCAGGGACAGCAGTACGTGTCGCTGCAGTCCATGGTGCGCCACGAGCTGGCGGCGGGGCCGGCGGCGCTGCGGGCCCGCTCCGACTCCGGCTGCCGCACGGTGCTGCGGCTGCACCGCGCCCTGCGCTGGCTCCAGCTCTTCCTGGAGGGGCTGCGCTCCGGCGATTCCCGCACCTCCGTGGTCTGCACCGACGCCTACAACGCCTCGCTGGCCGCTTACCACCCCTGGGTGGTCCGCAAGGCCGCCACCGTGGCGTTCTGCGCGCTGCCGTCCCGCGACGCCTTCCTGGAGATCATGAACGTGGGCCCGCGAGAGGAGGCCGTGGCTATGCTGGGAGAGGCCATCCCCTACATCGGCGATGTTTACAGCATCACCCAGGAGCTCTTCGCACAGCACAAGCTGCTCGACCTGCCCTGACAGCGAGGGGGAGGCCACCGAGCCACGTTCCAGCAGGACCGGGATGAGCCCAGGGTGAAAATCACATTTTCACAGAAGCACAAGCCTCTGACGCTGGTTATTTCCACTTTTTCTTTCCAGCCTGGAGTTGAGGAGTTGGCCAAACTATTCAGGATGCCTCACTTTATAAGGGAAAAATGTGGACCAGTTCTTTTTTTACATCTGTCAGTTTGTGTGTAGAACTCTACAGTTAGGAAAAAAAAAAAAATCCACATTAGGATGAGCTGCTAAGGGATTTTTTTGGTTGTTGTTGTTCCCAGCAAGGCTGGGAGGGGGGTGTTTTCCTTTTTAAGCTAAACTTCAGCAGCCTGTGTGCATTTACAGCAATAATTCTGGCCTCGTGTGACAGCCCAGAGTTGAGCTGTGGTGTCTGAACACGTTTCTATCCCATGTGAGCTCACCTGGCCACTTTGGTTTATACAAAAATCCACCTGGGGGCTTTGCTGGAGAATATAATCCTGAGCAATGCACGTGGGAAAGGCAGCTCCTTTCCCTGTCACAGGCACCCCATCACTGCTGCTCATTCTGGGACCCCAGGAACTGAAGGAGGTGGGGGTGGATGTTGCTACCTTAAAGAGAAAGCTGGGCCTGGAGCAGGGATCCATCCAGCAGCACCTTCTCTGTGTGTCACATCCCTGCCTGTTGAATCCATGCTTTTTGCACTTGGGATGTGCAGCAGATTTTAATCTGTGCTGCACAATCCCCTTTATCCAGCCCAGGCTGCAGCCTGGAGCTGTTTGCCAGCCATGCCTCTGAGTTGTGTTCTTATGCGTTGATTTTATTTATGAATGTGTCAAATGCCTACAAAAAAAACGATTTCTCTGCCTCTCTGGGGGAAAAGCCACACTTGTACTGTAAATCACTCCTTTGTGATGTTTCTGGCTTCTACTGCAAATCACTGGAAGAGCCAGAGGATGTCAAATGGGATTTCCTGAGCTTTTGGAAAGCTGGAAAAGCACCCCAGGGTTAGTCCAGGATGACAGGAACAGTCGGGGTTGTCCCACAGGGTGATTGGCTCTTTTTGGCCTGATGTAACACTGAAAAATTCAGGAAATCACTATTACCTCATGGAGCCTGGACTAACTCGACATTAAATGATGCAAATAATGTGTTTCTGAGGAGTGTCCTCTGTGGGATCACACTCGGGGGGTGTGGTGGTGGAAGGGACATGATTTACAGTGTGACCTACTCACACTTTCTTTCCTGGAAAAATCTGTTTTATTTCCCTGGAGATCAGCTGGTATTTCACCTGGGCAGTGAATGAAATGCCTTAAATTAAATTAAATAATGTGGGTCAAGGGAAAAAATGGATTTAGATCTCTTGAAGTGGTGGTATGGCAACAAGAAAAATACTTTTTCTCCCTTGTCACATTCATTCTCAACTACTCCTCGTAGGAGATAAATATTAATATTGAAGATGAACTTGCCCAAAATTCAGGATTGTGTTTAGAACTTATTTTAAGAAGTTTTACAGTTAAAGCTGACACTTATATAGTCCAAGAAAGGGAAAGTATCCTTTAAAAAATGCCAGTATGAACATACCTGGAAAACACAGCTGCAACTGGTGCTTCCCTGAAGTATTCCTGTATTTAGCTCTCTGCATCTGCTTCTCTTCCTGCAAGGAAAATATTCCAGCCTTGGAGCATCACTTTGGCAGCAGAAGATGTTTTCTGATACAGTAGAAAATGCAGGAAATTGAACTTTTCATTCAGAGCTGTCCTAAAATCCAACCCTGGACAGAAAAAATACAGCGATGGAACCTAAATGACCATGCTGTGAATTCGGGTTTAAACTGAAATTAATATCCCAGCTCAGTGTGAGGAAAAAAAACTTAGATCAGCCAGTAACAACTTCCTAAAAAAATATCAGTATAGCTGAGTGACAGCTCCCCAACCTTGTGACCTAGGAATGGCCTCTGCAGGCAAATTCGTGCCATGCCCTGAGGAAGATTTGGTTATTTCTGTGATGAGGTGACCTCAAATTAAAAAAAAAAATATACATAAAAATGACTGACAAAAAAAATCAGAGTGGGGCACCTGAGTTTTATCACCTCTGCCAGAGGAACCCAAATTTCCACAGCTGTCACAAGGAATGTGTAAATCACTCTGGTAAAGGCAGTCAGGATGAGGGCAGTGGTTTGCACGCAAGTGCACTCAGAGTGCACCCACTAAATTAAATCGAATCCATTTTGCTAAACAAATTCCCTGCCATTCCTTTAATCCCTCCGAGCTCTATTTAAAGAGGCTTCCCAGGAAGTGCTGAGCCCAGATTCCCTGCTCTTCTTCCCTCTCCCAGATTCCTTTTCCCCCAAAATGCTGGTGCCAGAGCTTTGGCTGTGCCTGAGCTTTGGCTGTGCTGCCTCCCTGAGCCCCTCGTGCCTGTCAGCTCAGTTCCACAGGCCGGGGGATTTTATCCTGGGGGGGCTTTTCCCCTTTGGGAAGGACACTGTGAACCTGACAGCTCGCTCCCAGCCCACCCTGCCGCTGTGTGAGAGGTGAGAGCCGTGCTGGGGTCAGCAGGGATGGGCAGAAATGGAAAATGAAGTGGTTCTGGTGGTGGTGGGATGGGACAGAGAAGAGCTTTGAGGGGTGGAGCACTGGGACATCAAGTGGTCCCAAAATGGAAATGTTTTTGTGTTTCCTTGATGCTGTCAAACTTCAACCCCATTTTGATGAAAGCTTTTAGCAGCAGTGGTTTCCTCAGAGCTTGAAATTGTTATTTTTGGTTCCACACCCTGCTCCCCACGGGGAGATCCCAGTTTGGGATGGTGCTGTTGCCTTTTAGGGGGTAAAAGGATGCTCAGCACCAGGCACAGGGCAAAGCAGGAGACAAAATCGGGTGGTTTGCAGCTCTGCCAGGGTGTGAGCAGCATTTCCTCCTCAGTTACACCCGGCTGGTTCCCACCACCACATCAGCACCTACCTGCAGCTCTTTGTGAGGAAAGTGAAAGGCCAGGCTGGTGTCCCTCCTCCTGCTCTGGCAGCAGCAAAGCAGGGTCCAAAATCCTTCCATCTTCACAGCCCCTGGGGCAGGGAATGTGCTCAGTGTGCTGACATACACAGAGGAGGAAAATCCCAGGAAAAATCCCACCTCTCTCCTTGAATTAGCACTCTGGGAATCGCTGGTTCATGGGTGAAGGACACAAAGTCTTGACTCTCACAGCTAAACTGGTCTCTACCTCTGTTCCCTCTCCTGGGAAGCTCCAAGGATTTATTTGCTGGCAGAAAGGATTAATTGGAAAGGTGCTCACACTCAAGAGTAGAAAACTCACAAGTGGGTCCAGGGATGCTCTGCTGACAGTGCCAGGAATGTCCTGCTCGGCCACAAGGATGCCAAGATGTCCAAGAAGGTGAGATGAGCTGATCCCTTTGTGACAGCACTGCCAGGCCACACAATTCCCACCTCCTCTTCCCTCAGGTTATTCACGGACGGGCTGATCTGGGCTCTGGGGATGAGGTTTGCCATCGATCAGATCAACAATTCCAGCTCCCTGCTCCCGGGAATAACGCTGGGATATGACATGTATGACACATGCTTCGAGGCCCTGGTGGCCCTGCAGCCCAGCCTGCTGTTCCTGACCCGGAATGGCACCACAGGGATCGGGGTTCTCTGCAACTACACCGAGTACCAGCCCCGTGTCACCGCCGTCATCGGGCCCCACAAGTCAGATCTCTGCCTGGTGACAGCCAAGCTCTTCAGCTCCTTCTTGATCCCACAGGTAAAGAAGCTCTCTGGAGAAGCAGGAATTCTCCCTCTTGGTGGTTAAAGCACAGATTGCAGTCTCTCCTCTGCCACAGGTTTCCGGAGTGGTTTGGGTGGGTCATCGAACTGCCCTCCTGGACACACTCGAGTGTTTAATTTCCCTGAGAGAACAGAGCTCAGACGACTCTGATCCATGTAAAATGGGAATAACAGAGCTCCTGGAGGATCCCCGTGACAATCCATCTGTGATTAAACACTCAGTTACCACAACAGAGAGCTCTAATGATCAGGGAGGTTTACCCCCGGGGCTAAGAAATATCAGAGTCTTGGGTGTAAATATCAGAGTCTTGGGTGTATCGTTACACAGTCGTTAATTATCACTTCATTAGTGAAAAGGGACATAAAGGAGACAATTCATGGCTGTCTTGGTGAATGCAGCTACGACGGGCCCACCCCTTGGGATGAGTTTTTACCACCATCCCATCCATTTTTGCAAATTCAATGCACTAAAACTAAAGAAAAAAAAACCGGGTGAGTGACCTGGACTGTGGCCACTTCCCTCTTTCCCTCACTTCCTCTCTGTTCCACACACACAGGTCAGCTATGGGGCCAGCAGCGACACCCTCAGCAACACGGAGCTGTACCCGTCCTTCTACCGCACCGTTCCCAGCGACAAGAACCTGGTGGAAGCCGTGGTGCTGCTCCTCAACCAGTTTGGCTGGAACTGGATTGCCACCATTGGCAGCGATGATGAGTACGGCCGAAGGGCCCAGGCTCTCTTCCTGAGCATGGTTGGCAACGACAACGTCTGCATCGCCTTCGAGGGGCTCATCCCCACAGACCTGGCCGAGCCCAACGCCAAAAAGCAGCTGGAAGACACAATTAAATCAATTAACAGCACCAAAGTCAACGTCATTGTGCTGTTTGCCTTCAGCCTGCCAGCCCAGGCCCTGCTGGAGCACAGCATCAGGATGGGGCTGGGCAAGAAGGTCTGGATTGGCACGGAAGCCTGGATGCTGTCTGACATCGCTGCCTCCATCCCGAGCATCCAGAGCATCGGGACAGTGTTGGGCTTTGTCATGAGAACAGAGACAGTCCCTGGCTTCCAGGAGTACGTGGCTGAGCTCTTCGGCTCTGTTGAGCAGGAGGAGTTCTGCAGGGAGTCCAGGGAGCTCAGTCGCCTCATGAACGCCGAGGTGCTGGACACGCACTGCCGGCAGTGCGGCCACGTCACCCTTGGGGACATCAGCCCCATGCTCAGGGTGACCACGGTGCAGCCGGTGCACGTGGCCGTGTACGGCGTGGCCCACGCCCTGCACAGAGCCCTGGGCTGCACCCCCAAAGCCTGTCCCAGAACATCCATCAGGTCCTGGCAGGTGAGGAAAGATCTGAGGGGCAAACAGCTGGTTTTTGTCACATCACAGCCAGATTGTCCCAATCTCAGCCCTCCTAAGGGACAACTGATTCCAGCTTGCAGAATTATCCTCCAAACAAGAACGACTGTACCCAAATCAATTTTCATTTCATTTCCTCCCCAGCTGCTACACTTCATGAACACCCTCCCGTTCGAGGTAAACGGCCAGAGCTTCAGGTTTGACCAATCCCACAGCACAAACACTGGATACAAACTCATCTTCTGGGCCTGGAGGAATGGCACCCTGACCTACCTGCCTGTGGGGGACTATGACCAGTCCCTGTACGTCCGAAAGTCCCAGATCCAGTTCCACACTGCAGATCAGAAGGTAAACATGGCACAATTCATTCTGATTTGTTGGAGATTACAATTCTCCTGAAGGTGCCTGGCTGATGCTCATTCCTGCCTTTGCCAGGAGCCCACATCCGAGTGCTTCAGGCGCTGCCAGCCAGGACAATTCAGACGAATAAAAGGATTCAACCTTTGCTGCTATGACTGCACAGACTGTCCAAAAAACACCTTCTGGAGCAGCACAGGTGAGGTCTGGGGAATTTAAGGGCTTTAACTGGATTATTCTATCTACTGGTTGAGGTAATGATGAGCTGGGAGCTGTGCTCCATGAGCACTGCCAGGTGTTCCCCTCCCTGTTCTGATCTTCACTGGGGACCTGCCCGTTGGGCTCAGAGGGAGAGAATGAGGACAACATCTCCAGAGGTAGGAGAGGGGGGTATGATGGAATTCTGGGGGCATAGGTAGAAGAGAGGCATAGGATAAAATTCTGGGATTGCTGGGGAAGGGAAACAGTGGCAGGAAATACAAGGATCCTTCAGGGAGGAGGGTGGAAAAGGAGAGGGTGAACTATCCCAGGGTTTGGAGATCCAACACGCCTTGGAGGGAGGGAAACAGGCAAAACACCACCCAAACGACCACCTAATCCCCGTCTGTGCTCCACCCCCGGGGCCTGCCAGGGGTGGCAAGTCCCCAGGGGCTGCAGGGTGGTCACCAGGCTCTCTTTGCAGACAGCACCAGCTGCTCCCCGTGCCCGCAGCACCAGTGGGCCCCTGCCCGCAGCACGCGGTGCCACGACCGCAGCGAGAGGTTCCTGTTCTGGGACGAGCCCCTGGCCGTGGCCTTGGTGACCCTGACGGCCCTCAGCACGGCCCTGAGCTGTGGGACAGCGCTGCTCTTCCTGAAGCACAGGCACACCCCGCTGGTGCAGGTGTCTGGGGGTGGCAGGAGCCTCTTTGCCCTGCTCTCGCTGGTGCTGCTGAGCCTCAGCTGCTGCCTGTACGTGGGCAAGCCCAGTGACGGGCTGTGCACGGCGCAGCAGCTCTCCTACGCCCTGTGCCTCAATGGCTGCTTCTCCACCTTCGTCCCCAAGGCCCTGGAGATCGCCCTGGTGACAGAGTTCCCCCGCTGTGCCCCCAGGCTCCTGCGCTGGGTGACCCACAGCAGGGCCTGGCTGCTGGTGGCCGCGTCCCTCCTCACCGAGGGCTTGCTCTGCCTCTGCCACCTCCGGCTGGGCCCCGATTTCCTGGTGGCTGACTACCAGTCCCTGCCCAGCGAGGTGCTGCTGGTGTGTGGCACCAAGTCCTGGGCTGCCTTTGCCCTCCTGCATGGCTACAACAGCTGCCTGGCCTTCGCCTGCTTCCTGTGCACCTTCATGGTGCAAACCCCCAGCCAGAGGTACAACGTGGCCAGGGGCATCACCTTTGCCACCCTCATCTATTTCATCATCTGGATCTTCTTCATCGTGATTTTTGCCACGCTGAGGACGGTCCTCAGGGCTGTCACTCAGATTTGCACCATCCTGGCCACCACTCTGGGGATCTTGGTGAGCTACTTCATCCCCAAGTGCTACATCATGGTGTTTAGGCCTGATCTGAACACAGGGGATTATTTCCAGAACCTCACTGACGAGGAGCCAAAGGAGGACTCGGTGAACAGACAATAAACCACATCCTCTGTCACCTGCTCCTCAGCAGAAGCTGTTTTTGAGGAGATAATCCTGTTTCTGAGCACCCTCTGGCCCCAGGCACAATCACCACATGAACTGAGCTGTGAAAGCACAGGGCTCTGCTCAGCAGCTGGAGTCCAGAAGAGCAGCCTCCATCCTCTCTGGAAACACCTTTCAGCCCCCAAAAGGAGCCAAAAATAGGCTCAGTTAATGAAACAACCTCCAGAAATTGTATTTTACATCAATCTCTTGAGTCTGGCAATGTCAGCCAGAAGCCTCACCCACACCATTTCGCTGTAAACACTCCTGATAATTTCCCTTTCTTATTAACCAGGTAACAGCTCCAGAGATACATCCAGGAATCCTTTCCCAAGCCTTGTAAGAATTTTCAAATCTGTCCAATAAAAGAGAAGTAAAAAGAACATTCTGACAGGTCACAGCAGTTGTGTGTGTGAGATAAAGGGGGCATTACCCATTCAAATCCCTGTTCACTCCATTTGTGTTCCATGGAAATCAGGGAAGGACACATGGAAATGAGCAGTGTGCAAATCCCACTCTCCAAAGGCACAGCAGGAGGTTCCTCCATCCCAAAAAAAACCAGGCAAAGGTCACCAAAAGCTTCACACTGCTGCCAAACAGTACCAAGTAAATATCCACTCATATCACCAAGATCTTTTCTTTTCCCCACTCATGTTCACAAGTAACTATTCTGCTCTTTTGTTCCTTAAAAGTTTTTCCATTTCTGCTCTTTTATTCCCTAAATTAAAAATTTCCCATCTCTCCACTGTGTGTTACTGGAATTTAATCAGTCCAGCTCAACTGAAGAATTTGCAAATTCATTTCAACCAATGAGTATTTTCATTCTTAAAAAAAAAATAAAGAACCTCTTGGCACGCTGCAGAGTTACTTGTGCCAGATTTTTGTGATCACCTGCATGCAAAATTATTCCTCAGTGTGATTAAAAAAACCAAAACTCTGACCTGGAGCCTGGAGTCCTTGTTCCTGGGGCCTGCAGGAAATCTTCACAACCATGTTGGTGCACCTGACTCTCAGTATTCCTTGCTCCAGGGCTGTGGTTTCAGAGCAGAGAAGCATTAAACAACTTTTTGATCATCATTCCAGAAATGGGGAAGGGAAAAAAACCCTGATTTAACTCCACCAGGCCCTGCAGGAAAAGGTTGTCCAAAATTATGATAATATTCACCTGAATTCTGATAATTTAATATCCACCTAAATGGGAAATGCTGGGATTTATGGCATTTAAACAATGCTTGAATCTCCCTTTGCTGTTTGATTTTTATCAGCTGGGATCAGGGAATCTGCTTCACCAAGCTCTGCTTTTTCTTTTTCTTTAGGCTGGAAAATTAGAATTATTTAGGCTGGAAAAGACCTTTAAATCTTGAGTCCAGCTGAGCCCCTCAGACCCCACAGGGAGCCTGGGTGCCCTGACAAACACAAGGCTCACCAGAGCGTGTCCCAGTGATCCTTGTTTCTGCTGGAGAGTCCAAAAATAGGGAATATTTATGTGGAACAGCTAAACAAACTGAGGGGTTTTCCCAGCACATTCATCTCCTGGGGCTGCAGCAGGAAAACCCTGGATATTAGAGCTCTCACAGAACCCCCCTGTACCTGAATAATCACCAACAAACTTCAGTGGCAGGGGAAAAATAAGATTTAACCAGTATTTCCTCCACCTTGATTAAAGGATAATGCAATACTGCAAAGAACTGAACACGTACGCTGTGGTTATCACATAAAATTAAAAGCTTTTTAGTGTTTAAAATAGCATTTACACATAAGCAGCTATATATTAACTATACAGACACTTGGGTTTTAATACAATATCTACAAAAAAGAATTCAATTATGCAATAGACATTTAACAGGAACAGTGCAGTCCATGCTAATAAGAGGTCACTCTTTGAGTAGAACCAATTCTAGGATAGGTGATAGTCTGGGTTTTTCATTATTTAAAATCATGTAACTTTGTTCCTCTACTGTACATAAAATTCTTTACATGTTTTTCTAATCACTGATTAGAATTAATAATTTTAAGTCAATCTTATTACAATCCAGTTAAATGCAAAACAAACAAACAAACAAAAAAACCCCAAAACAATTACATCAACCCATGAGCTGTCAAGTCTCAGGAGGGGACTGCCCATTTTGGAGAGAACAAAAATCATAGCCAAAGTCAACGTCTGTGCATCATTGCTTGCCATCCAATAAAACCTTTGGATAAAGTGTCCAGGGGACTGTTTCCTTGGAAAAGCAGATCCATTAACAGGAGGTAAAAGACACCAGCATGCTTTTAAGACTATTTGCTAAAAGAATTTACTCCTCAGAGTTAAAATACTGGGTGGAGACGCTACCCCTGCAGATCCCGCCTCCTGTGGGTGGGAGATGTCATCCCAAAGTGTTTCCTCACCCTTTTCCATGATCCTCCAGACATCCCCGCTGCTGGATCTGAGGCAGGGATGTGTGAGCATTGAGCTCAGCTGCAGAGCACAGAATAAAAATGCCAAATTACTTCAGGCTCCTGTTGTGAGGGCATTTCCATGCCCTGCACAGCAAACCTCTCCCTGGAGCCACAGCACTCCAGGGCCATTAAACCAAAACTAAATTTCAGGCCCTGGTAGGAGAGAAACAGGTGGGCCTGCAGCACTCCAGCCCCCAAGTTTCCTTCCACCTGGCACAAATGCCTCCGTGAGCAGCTCCACTGGCACCAGTGGCACGTGTTCCTGCAGGGAATGCTGTGCCCAACAGGAGAAAGCAGCACAGGGAGCCCCCTGGTTGGAAAGACACATGCACATGCACTGAAAGGATGGGATCTGGGAAATCTCCTGCCTCTGTTCCCTTGTGGAAATGGAGATCTGGCCAAGATTCAGGCCCAACCTTGCACTGCCTCAGCCCAGCCTCTCCACGGTGGGGAAATGCAGGTTTTTTGGGTTGCTGTTCAATATTGCACTGTTCAAGAGGGGCACTGCTCCCTCCTACTCTCTCTGGAAACAGCAGGATCCAGCTGGAACAACACCCAGAGCATCCTTTAGCTGCAGTGGGTGAAGCTCCTCCAGCCTGATTTCCTCAGCAAACGCTTTCCCACGTGTTATGGATCCCCAGCCTCGCTCCAGAGTGACCCATGAGCACACACGTTTAGAACACAGCCATTTTTCAACATAGCAGCAAAGACCAGCAAGACACAGAACAGTTTCTGCCAACAGCAAAACCACGAGACAAAACAAAACCCCCAGCAGGTGTGTAAACTGCAACTCTTGGAAAAGACACGAGGAAATTAAACACGGGTGAAAGCTCAGCCCCCAGCTTTAATCCCTTTTGGAAATACTAAAAGGAGACTTTTTTTTCCTCCAGCCCTCTGAGTTCTGCCTTAAACAGGGCCAGAGAAATCATAATTTATAAGAGGCCAGAAAAGTTTCAATTAATTTCAAAGTAGAACCACTAGTGATTGTCAGTAAAGTCACAGACTCCTCAACGCTGTCTCCTGGAGACAGAGCAGAATTCCACCATTATTTTACCCTGATTTGCTTCGTTGCTTGAAGTGTCAATCTTTCAGAATAATTTACCAAGTCAAGTTTGCATCTTGTGCAGCTGGGAGGAGGAGGAGGGAAGGAAAAGAAAGGTCCTGTTGTACAGGACTTTAGGCAGGGCCACTTTTTTTGAGGAGCCATCCATGGATGGTAATGAAAGCTCTGCTTTCAGAAACCCTGGGCAGCTTTTTTGGGGGAGGTTTTTGTAAAGAAAATCAATTTAGAAGCCCAGAAATGGGCTGAGTGACACAGCTTCCCAAATGCCTGGCTCCCTGTGGAAGGAGAAATTGAGTCTCCCATCAACACAAACACCTGGAATCTCTGACAGAGGGAGGTGTTTGCACAGAGGTGGGAAAAGGAGAAGAAGTGAAAGACCAGAATGAAATGGACAGTTAGGAGAGTCAGTTTTCAGGGTGATAAATGAACTGTGTGTGTACAGAGAGAAAGATGTTCTCTTTTCACATCCATCTTGGATATTTACCCAAAAAGCATGGAACAGACCAAAAAGAAGCTTCTCACCAGTGAAATGCTTATTTACAGTCAAGACTGATTTTAAAGCACCTGTCCTAAATCCTGCCAGCAGCAGGGATCTCAGAGAAGAGGATTTAACCAAGGGATGGCCCCATGATCAAATGCCACTGAGTGGCTGCAGCTCGTGTCCCATTAAATGAGCCACTGAGGCAGAGGGTGGCTGTGCTCACCATACCTTAAAAAAGCTTCTTAAATATCACCGAAGGTTCCTGAATTTACTTTCCAGAGCCTGAGAGCAGAAAATACCCAGAAATTAAATCTTGGGGATATTCAACAGCAGCTGCTTCAGGCAGAGCTCCTCAGCAGGGTGGGTCTCACTTGGTGCCAGGGGTAAGGATTTCTTTTTGTACCATTTCTGATCTGTTCTCAGACACCCTCACAGCTCCCTGCCCACAGCCAGCCCTGCCTGTGCTCAGAAATGTTCCTGGGGGAATCAGACATCTCCAGGTCTCTGCTTGAACAAATAAAGAGAAAGGTTCTGGTCAGAAAGGAAGAAAGGAACAGAGTGAAGAGCCACGTCCCAGTGGGAGCCAGGATTTCCCAGTGTCTCTGCTGGAATGGGATAAACAGCCCCTTCAAAAGGGAAAAGCTGACAGAATTGCAGCAATTGTCCTGTTTCTGTGGGAGTAACTCCTCCAACCTGCAAGCAAGTGCACATTCAGAGGGAACAGCCACACCTGTCAGCAGGGATGTGACTGAAATGCCCAGGAGCCGACTGCAGCTGGGAAATCACTGCTGGGAAATAAGGAAATAACTGAAGGAAATAACTTTACAAGTTCTGCACAATGAACACATACAGTAGCAAGACTCCAGCACTCCTTTGATAGAATATCTTTAAAAAAAAAACCCCTCCAAGAACCCAAGAAAGATTGATTTATACTCCCTACTCAGCAGAAAGTAGCCACAGCTTTGTTTTCCTCTAGGAATTGCTTGGATCCTGCTCCTTTCCAAGCACTTGTGGGTGCCATGTCTGCTTAGAGCTATGGATGCATCCAAGAAACAGCATTCCAAGGCAGTATCCCAGATACCAGCCAGCAGTCGTTTTGTCCTTGCAAGAGAAAAAGCAGGGAAAAATAAAAGTGCTCCTATGCATTGTCAGGAATTTAGAAGTCATGTGAAACAACAGTCCTCCAATCGGCCCAAAAAGAGACAGTAATTCCATTGAAGTAGGTGCCACAATGACCAAAGCTCATTAAGATGTGAATATACACCAGCCATTCACAATCCAAAACAAGATGGGGAAGGGGGGGAAAAAATAAAGATAAAGAAAAGATGCCATCGATTTGCAGATATTTAACAATCCCAGGAGATTTTGTTGTTGTTGTTCATTTTTTTTGGGGGGGGGGGTGTGGGGGTGGTTTTTTTGTCTTTTTTTTTTTTTCCTTTTTCCTTTTTTTGTTCAGTTTTGTCGATTTTTTTCCGCGACACACTTGCAAACAGGAAGGTGTGACATGCAAGACAGCCAAGCCTCTTCCACTGAGTGTTCCACAACGACCCCAACCCATCCACCCCCACCCCAAAGAAAAAAAACAAACAAAAAAAACCCCAAAAAAACCCCAAAACCACCCCTTCGCCCACTGTGCAGAGTCTTTTGAAGGCACTTCCTCTCACATGATGTCCACGAAGAACTCGCAAGGGTTGCCCATGGCCTTCTGGAAGGACTGGCGGCTCCCGGTGAGCTCGGGCGGCACGGCGCTCAGCTCGCGCACCGGGGGCCCCCCGGGCGGGCCGCTGGTGCCGTACACCTTGGAGCCCAGCTTGGGCAGGCTGTACAAGGGGGGCACCCCCGGGGGCCCGTACGAGTGGTGGCTCTGGTGGCTCCTGTCGCTGGCCGAGCCGTGGCTGCGCTGGCTGAGCTGGCTGAGCGGCCGCTCCCGCCGCGCCGCGGGCTCCGACTCGCTGCCGCTGCCCCCGGACTTGCGCTCCTTCTCCCTGCCCACGGCTCTCCTGCTGGTCTCGCTGGTGCTCCGGTTGGAGCCGCTGCTTTTGCTCCCTGCCATCCCCACGGAGAGGGGAAAAAAACAGGAGAGAAGAGCGGGGTTAGCTCTGCTGGTGCGTCCCACGTGTCAGCGCGGGCGTGCTGGTGGTTGGCAGTGAGGGTTGTGCCATGCATGGGGACACACAGACACCTCAGGGCTTGCACGGTGAAAGCAGCAGCTAAACTCCAGCTCCTGGCTCAAATCCATCCTGCTGGGAGAGGGAAGGAGCGGGAACGGGAAGACAAAGTAGGAATTTGGGGGCTGACTCAAGCGAATGAGGTTTAATTCTAGTTGTCTCTGCTTTGGTATTTTCTACCTTTTCCACAAGAAACCCCTTTGCCTTTTCTGTCACCCTTGGGGACACTCAGATCCCTGAGGTTTTGTTGGCTTCAGTGGGGAGGTTCTTTTAAAATTCCTCACTAAAGCGTTGTGCTGTTGGAGGATTCCCTAGAAAACAGTTCCTGAACTGCTCTACCATCAATCGGTAACACACAGGATGTTGCTCCCAAGAGAGGCCACTAAATCTTGGAAAACCGAAGAATTGCCACTGAGTATCAGCTGAGTTGATGCTACAAACAAGCTACACTGAACTTCAAGAAGTGATTTTTTATGGAAGTTGAAGGTCTTGCTCTGTTCCCATGAGAGATTAGGAAACAGTTCCTTTTTTAAAATCCAACTAAGCAACCCAAGGAATATCCCATTAAATTCCACCTTAGTGCAAGATGGAGTTCCCAAAAAGGATCCCCAGCCAGCAGAACAGGGGACCAGCTTTTGAGTCTGAATGAGCCACTGAGCTGGGAAAAACAGAATGATTTTGAGCTGCTCCTTCTTGAGCTGCAGATGCCCATCACTTCTGCTGCTCCAGCTGCCTGGGGAGATGCGAAACCAGGCTGGTTTTGGGGGGGAAAGGCTGCATTCCCTGCAGAGTGCCAGAGAGATGGAAAACAGACCACAAAACCACTGGATTTTAAGTGAATATTCTGAGCCTCTGAAGTGGTATTTGCTGATTGTTATGATCTAACAGTGCAGATAAAAGAGAAAGGGCACAAACCCCCAATTCTAACACTGTTTTGAGTGCAGCCTTGTGTTCCAGCACTCCCAGCACCTGCCTGAGCCACGTGGCCATCAATAAATGGGCAGTGGAAGGGCACTGGTGGAGAAATCCAGCCCAGAGGGGTGACACCATAATAAATTTGGACTATTTATTTTCTGGAGAGCCTGGGGACAGGGTTTTCCCACCTGATTCCCTCCCCTCTGAGCTGCTGCAGCACAGTCCCACAGGGGCCAGACAGGTTGACATGCCAATGTCACACCACTGTGCACTGAGACAGGTTGAGCGTCCAAGACAATTCAAACTAAAAATAAAACTAAAAATTAAAAAAACAACAAAAAAAAAGAATACAGCTAAACATTTGGGTCACAAGAGTCTAAAAATGGTCATGCTGTGAATTCATTATGGAGGCATTTGCAGCTTACCAATCCCCTAGAGTCAGCCATTCCTCTAGGAATCCTTCAGTCTAACGCTTGCTCAGGACAAAACAAGGGAATAACAGTTACAAAACAAGAAACAGCACAGAAGTTGTTTTCCACGAGGGAAGAGTGGAAACCTTTCAGAGCTGAACACCCTGGCACTTTTTGGGAGGCTCTCCGCAGCACGGATAAAACACCATTCCTTTCCTATTCCAGCAGCAGGGAGAGAATTCCTACTGCTCACAGAAGCAGCTGCCAAAAATCCACCCCCACGTTCTGTCCAGGGCGATGAGTTTCCAGTTCTAACATCTCTGGGAGCTTCCTTGTGGATATTTCTTATCTTGAGATAAGGTAAGAAGCAGCTGGGCTAAAATCCCGTGAGCAAGCTCCTGTTCTGAAACCCTTTTGGGCCATTTTGCAAAATCTGACTGGCTGTGGTAAACAGGGATAAGTGACATCCAATTTACTGCATGCTCACTGTAAAAACACAGGGAGTCCTCACCCCTTCTTTACTGGCAGCATTTCCAAAATGCAAAACTCACTCTGGGAGTGATTTAAAAAAAAAAAAAAATCTGTACAGCCAAAACCAACAGAATTTTATTTACTAAGGTTAAAAATGAATCACAGCATCATGCTAGGGCAGAAAGAGGAGGAGGGCAGGTCTTTAATCCATGCAGAATTCTCTTCCCGTCCCTGTCACACATGCCAGCAGACACTCTCCTCCCTGTGAGCAGTGTTTCAGCCCTGGAAACCCCTGGCTGGCCACCTCCCACTTGTCTCACACCAGCATAAAAACGTGGTTTTCCTTTTGTGCTGAGCACTGAAGTGAAAAGCCAAGAGCTCCTTGGTTCTAATCCCTGTCCCACCAGCACAGAAATTGCCTCATTTCCAGCAACATCAACCCCACTGCTGGCAATTCCTGACCGGGTTAAGGCCTGGCAGTTTCTACAGAGAGCTGAAAGCCAAACCCACTCCTCCACAGACACAAACACCTTCGATTAAGTGCTGTTGCACACAATCCATGCAGGGAGCAAACAAAACCACGAGACAGGCACGGACAGCACAAAGGAACTCAAGCAAATGGTCGGGGATAATGAGAGCTGTGGGATTCACACCCAATGAACCCATCTTACCTTCACTTTGCTGGCTGCCTGCACTGCCACTGCCATAGCTAAAGCCTGGGTCTTGGTATGCTGGTGGGAAACAAGGAGGGGGCAGAGGATACTGGTAGGGATATCCTTGGCCCAGGGGCCAGGGAGCAGCGGGGTGTGGGAGTGGAGCCAGGGTGTCCTGGTCTGAGGCACCGCTGGAACCGTTGTTAAGGTTCAGTGCAGCCAGATCTGGGAAAGAAAGGAAAGGTGAAAACTTCTTACCCAGCAGGTAAAATAATCCCTGTGAATTCATTTATGGAGGCATTCGAAGCTTAGCAACCCCCTGGAATCAGCCTTCGCACCCAGCAGTGAGAGGTGAGAACAGGGTGAGGAAAGGGTGAGGACAGGGTGAGGACATCCCCCTTTTCCAGACTGGAAACTCAGTGGGACTGACAAGCAGGGAGTCTGTGGCACCACCAGAAATAAATCCTGCTGTCCTCAGTGCTCTACTTGATGGGTTCATCCCCCCCCAAGTGCTCTCCTTGCTTGGACTAACAGGGAGCATCAGCCACTTGTCACACAAATTCAGGGTAATGGCCTGTTCTGGGACATCCCTCGTGAAACCCCACAGAATCCCAGGACAGTCAGCGTTAGAAGGGACCTCTGGAGATCCCCCTGTCCAACCCTCCTGTCCAACCCTGGAGCAGGTGACACAGGAACGTATCCAGCTGGGTTTGGAACATCTCCAGAGAGACTCCACCCCCTCCCAGGGCAGCTGCTCCAGAGCTCTGCCACCCTCACGGAAATTCTCCCTCACGAAATTCTTCATCGTGAGGACGCACGAGGGGAATCTCTGTGCGTCCTCGAGCCACAGAAGTGACACAGGGACAGCTCTGCCCTTCCCAGGTGGGGACTTACTGCCACAGAGGTCTCCAAAGACGTAATAGCACTGCTCTGAGAAGGTGATCTTGTTCACAGTGTGCCTGAGGTAGCCGTGTTTCAACATGCTGCTGGCGTATTTCCTGGCCTCCCGGCGGTCCTTGAAGCCTTCCACGTGTGTGTAAAGCCAGTCCACCACATCTGCTCCTAAAATGTGGAGACACGGGATCATCTGAACCAAATTGTGCCAGCTGAACACCCACATGGGCACTGACACTAAATACCCACGGAAAAAATCTTATTTGCACACACTCTGCAACTCAAGGTCTGAGCTGCAGGAGTGAAAATGAATTTTTCTCTGGATTTGCAGAGAAGTGACTGGGAGTCACTTTCCTCAAGAGGCAGATTTTAGATTGCCAAGAAAACTGTGTTCCAACCCCTTCCTCAACAAAAAAGCACCTACAGCCTGAACTGACTGACTGCTAGCACAGGCTGACTGGCTGTGGTGATTTGAAATCTAATTAAGAGGCTTCATTAAGGTTGTGTGGTTGTCTGGAACTGGAATTCCAGTTGCTCTGCTGAACTTGGGCAGATTTCTAGAGCCACCTGAAAACCTGAGATATAAAAACAAAGGATTAAGAACCAGCTCTGTGTGGGCACGAGAAATGTGCAGCAATTTTGGCTGCCCAAGCTCAAACAAGAGTTATTTCCTGTCACACTTAGAGCTGTCCATAAATGGAATAAAAGAGGTCACAGACATGAAAAAAAAGCTCATAAAAAGGCAGTTTCTTGAGCCTATTTCCACTAAGTCACTGGTTTTTTTCCCCCCACAAGCATTCCTGGGATCTGCTTACCTATGACTGCATTGGAGATGGTGATTTTTAACCACATCCTGTCCCGAATTTCAAGGCCTGAGTCTGGCAGCTGCATAACCTTGACAATAGTAGCCATGTCACTCTTCACAGTTAAGGGAGATTCTTCTAATTCTAAAAGGAAGAGAGGTCACAGGCTGCTTTGAAATGAACTGAGTCTGAAAGAACTTCTCAGCTCCCGGTTTGGATGGAACAAAAATACACTTTTACCAACAGATGCAAAAAAAAAAAAAAGGAAAAAAAAAAAGACACAAAGGTTCCCAAATGCACCCTCATCCATGGAGTAAATTACAGCATTTGTAGCAATTCTTCAGATTTTGGGCTCAGGAATGCTGAGTCCCCATGTCTTGGCTTCCCAGAGCAGCTCCAGGATCCATTTTACATCAAGATTGGCAGGAAATGAAATCCAGGGAGTTCTGTGATCCATCATTTCCCGTTTCAATTTCCCAGGAACAGCCCTTCCACCCAAGGGATCAGTGTTTGTGGGACAAGCTTTTGGGGTTTGTTCTTTTGGGTTTGGGTTCATTGTCAGGAGTAACACCCAGCTGCATGGAGAAAGAGGATGACCATGGCTCAATCCATGTCCAGTTGTTTTCTTTTTTAAAGATCAGGACATTCTTGGGGAGAATTGAAATTAGAAATCTTCCCTCATCAGGAGAAAGGACAGTGATTTCCTCATAAAAACTCTTCCCAGGGTCCCAGAGATGGCAGCCTCACAATCCACTCCTCCCAGGATTACTCTGCCCTGCATCTTTCTTGTGGAACATTTTAAAAAAAGCTCCCAAATGTCTCCACAGCCATTCCCAGTTCACACCATTACAGGCAGAGCTGAATTCCCAGAGGCTTCACTCCTTCCTGATAAATTTTTACAATAAAATCAGAACAGGGTTGAGGTTGATCTTGTCAAATCCTCCTTCCTGTCCCATCTTCCATCCCTAGAAAATTCATTTTTTGTCTGTGTTTGTAGCCCAGACCCTTCTCCAGCAGGAATTGAGACACTTTCCTCCCCTCCCTCCTCCCAGTTCCCCACATCACCCACCTTCCAAAAGCACAAGGGAACCACTTTTGTCCAGCCACCCAAAATTTTTGATAAAAAAAGGTACAGCAAGCATGAAACAATGAAAACTGAAAATGCTTCTTTCCATACATGCACTGCCAATATGCATGAAAACATCCCAGACCAGCTCTGCATGCAGCTTCAATACTTACAAACCTCAAATAAACACTAAAACTTTGCTTTTGCTTTAAGTTAGTTTGGTTAGTGGCAAAAAGCAACATGTCTGGGGAAAAAAATACACCAACAAACTAATATCCAAGTACATGGGGAGCAATAAATTGTATTTTCTTGGAGACTTGTCATCTGCATATGAACAGAAAATCAGTATTTTCTAAGTTCTAGCTGCTGTACAAATATGGAAAATTCTAAGATGCATCTGAAATGCTCCCAACTTTGGTCTGAATTCAGTCAGCTGTGGAAAATTCACCCAACCCAGGTCAGGGCAGGTAACAGGGCTGAGCTGAAGGAAGAGGTCACAATAAAAATCAGGGGTACCCTTTATTCTCTTGCATTCCAGAAAGGAAATATCTTAAGTCACTGGCACAGAAATGAGAAGCTGTCTCCAGAAATGTGGTTCTGCTCCCAAATACCTTTATTTTCAAAGAATGACTGAGAGGGTGCCTGTTCCCCACTTCCCAATCCCAGCACTATAATCAAGGCACAGGATACAAAAATTGTTCAAGAGGAATGATGAGTACAGACTTGTTTGACAGCAACCAGCAGAGACATTGGATTCCAGCAGTACCTGTAAGGCTCAAAACACATCTCAGGATAAAGCAGCCAGCAGGAAAGGGGTTCACTTGCTTCCTACTGCAGGTTATTTCCCCTCAGTGGTGCTGCCTGATAGCTATAAACACCTACAAAAAAAAACAAACCCTGGCCTTTCCCTCCAAGGTGAGGTGGAATTTCATCTTATAAAATCTGAGACATTTTACAAGCAAAGTCTCGTTTTGAGTAAAAGAAAGGAAGAGTTAATACTCCTTAAACAAATTTCCAAGATAAGGAGTTGGAGCATGGTGTTAGTAACACCAAGGCTGTGGTTTGATCCCTGTCTGGGCCACTCACTTAAGATCTGGACTCAGTGATCCTTATGGGCCCCTTCCAATTCAGAATATTCTGTGATTAGAGTGCTCTGAGAGGCTTTTGAATTAAAGAAACCTCTCTGAATCATGACAACCTCTTGGTTTCATGGATATGACTCTTTTAGACTGCCACAGACAGGCAAACCAGGAAGAAGGCTGAAGTCTAACCATAATTTTATGTAGGATGTTAAACTCAGTTTTAGCTTGCTCAATAAATTCTAGAAATATAAAAAAGCATAAGAAAGGATAAAAAAGAATAAACTAAGGCCATGTGAATACCAGGGAAGGATTTCCTGAACGAAACACTAACATTATCGTTGACATTTATTAAAAACCAACTAAAGCAAGGAGGGAACTCTCCCATCCACCTCAGGGGATAAACCTGAACCTATCTTTAAAAGCCACCAGCAACCACTTCTCCCTGAGACAAAACCCTGACCAAATACCTCCAATATCAACCTCCAACCTTTGTCAAAAGTTTTCCTGCTTTCCCCAAGTGTGAAAAACCCTTCAAGGCCTGGCTGCCGCTGCCGCTGTCACCGTGCCCGTGGCCGGGCCCTGCTGGCCCCGAGCAGCCCCCTGCCCTGGGCTGGCCAGGGGGTGACTTACTTTCCGACTCGGGAATTGAGCTTGTTAGTGAGGAGCTGGTAGATGTGGTGATGCTCATGGAGGGGCTCATACCGTAACGGGGGTACGCTCCCGTCATGGCCGTGGTATGAGAGATCCACGCCGCGGGGTCGATCGGCCGCACCGGCTCAGCTGCAAACAAAAGGGAGAGAAAACGGGGTCAAACTCGTAGCAAGCGTCAAGATTTTGAAAGATCTGAGGGGTTTTCTCTTGTTTTCTTGTTGTTTCTCTGGTTTTTCTATGGGTTTCATGGGAGGGAAGTCCCGTAGCCTGCACCACCACAAAAGGCACAGAAAACGGGGTCAGACTTGCAGGAAACACTAAGATGTTAAGGGATATGAGGGGTTTTCTCTTGTTTTCTTGTTGCTTCTCTGGTTTTCCTAAGAGTTTCATGGGAGTGAGGTCCCGTAGTCTGCACCATCACAAAGGGACAGCAAAATGGGGTCAGACTTGCAGGAAACACCAGGGTTTTGAGGGGTCTGAGGAGGTTTCTTTCAGTTATACTGGTTTTCCTAAGGGTTTCACAGGAGTGAGGTCCCACAGTCTGCACCACCACAAAAAGCACAGAAAACGGGGTCAGACTTGCAGGAAACACTAAGATGTTAAGGGATCTGAGGAGTTTTCTCTTGTTTTCTTGTTGTTTCTCTGGTTTTCATGGGAGTTTCATGGGAGTGAGGTCCCACAGTCTGCACCACCACAAAAGGCACAGAAAACGGGGTCAGACTTGCAGGAAACACTAAGATGTTAAGGGATATGAGGGGTTTTCTCTTGTTCTCTTCTTGTTTCAATGGTTTTCATGGGAGTTTCATGGGAATGAGGTCCCACAGTCTGCACCACCATAAAGGGACAGCAAAATGGGGTCAGACTTGCAGGAAACACCAGGGTTTTGAGGGGTCTGAGGGGGTTTCTTTCAGTTATACTGGTTTTCCTAAGGGTTTCACAGGAGTGAGGTCCCACAGTCTGCACCACCACAAAAAGCACAGAAAACAGGGTCAGAGCTGCAGCAAACATCAAGATTTTGAGAAATCTGAGAGGTTTTCTCTTGTTCTCTTGTTGTTTCTCTGGTTTTCCTATGGGTTTCACAGGAGTGAGCTCCCATAGTCTGCACCAGTCTATTGCATTTATTCCACCCTCATCTTCAATGCCACTCATCTTCTGTGGACTGGGAACAAACTGGTTCCAGCACCACCAGCACAGCCCTCACCAGCAGGAGGCAGCTGTGTTTGTCACATCAGCACAGATCTTCTACTGCTACTGAAAATGAGATCATTTTCAAAGTGTTTTATGTGTATCACTGCTGCTTCCCTCACATTTTCAAAACACTTGGTTTGAATTCTCTCTAAGTTGTTCACATGTGAGAAAAGGAGGCTTTTTTACATAATTATCTCTAAATCTTTTATCAATTGAAAGGTTAATATCACCTCCCAAAAGGTTAGGAGCTTGATCCAGAGATATGAACCAAGAGAAAAACTCCCAGGAATTCAGTGGGCAGTGGAATCTCAGAAAAAGTATCTTGAACCCCAGGCTCCCAAAAGAAAAGTAAACAAATAAAAGACCGGGACTGGTAGAATCTTAGATGCCAAAATAGGTGAAAATATTCCAGACTTTGAAGGCTCCCCAGGAACCCAGCAAAGAACCCAAATGTGTACTCACCCCTGGGGATGGTA
Organism: Corvus cornix cornix; assembly: GCF_000738735.6. Classification (NCBI taxonomy): domain Eukaryota; kingdom Metazoa; phylum Chordata; class Aves; order Passeriformes; family Corvidae; genus Corvus; species Corvus cornix. The sequence goes on along the minus strand of NC_046350.1, from coordinate 4,923,204 downwards.
AAATAACTCCTGGGGGTAGGGTCCCAGCATTTGGCTACTGTTAGGCTGATAGGTCTGGGAAGAAAGAAAACAGGTAAGGAGGACACTTAGCCTTCCTACAGAGTTAGAAATGCTACAAGAACTATTTGGAACAAACTCAGTCCTATCCAACAGTTGTCAAGTACATTCTGAGAATGGTTTTGGGAAGCTTTATAATGTTTTCAGTATGATGCACATCAGGATGTTCCTGGTTTTGCACAGATGATGAGCACTGTTGGAGAAATCTGTTGGATGATCAGCTCTTGAGATATTAAAATGCTCATCACATAAACAAACAGTGCTGCTGAAACCAGGGAACTCCTCCTTCGTGTTGGTTTTGGCCAGAACTAACCTCACCTATTCATCATTTACACTGAGAAGTTCACAGTTGAGATCAGTCATGCTGATGGATATCAAAATGTTGATTTCCCAGCTCCAATGGAGGAGCACATGGAGGATAAAGAGGAAGAGGTTTTGTGATGTGCTCACCCTGGTTTGGAGACTATTTCCCGTAAAACCCGAACGGCATCGTCATTGCTCATGTTCTCAAAATTGACATCATTCACCTGAGAGGGTGCAGAAAGCAGAGGTCAGGCTTAGCAGCAGCAAAGTTAAAGATGTTTTAATTACTTAATTAAATCCCCCAATTTATCTGCCTGGTCACTGCTTCCATTCCTTGGAGCAGCTGCAGAAATGTCATTTCTCAGAGCGTATCGCAAAGAATCACCGATTTCAGTGATCTTTGTGCTACATTTCTCTGAGTTTCAATGTATTCTGTTCCCTGGTTACTAAAGCCCGTGGGGTTGGTGGGATGGCTGAGCACAGCAGCAGGATTTGGGGACAGGGACCCACCTGCAGCAGCATGTCCCCCGGCTCGATGCGCCCATCCGCTGCCACCGCCCCTCCTTTCATGATGGAGCCGATGTAGATGCCACCGTCCCCCCGGTCATTGCTCTGTCCCACAATGCTGATTCCCAGGAAGTTGTATTTTTCTATATGGACACAAGTGGAGGGTGGGGAAGGGAAAAAAAAAAAAGCAGATAATGTGGTTGGAGTGATAGCAAAGAGCGAGGCTGCTTCAGCTTTGAAACATCTCTCAACACATCTGCAGGGCCAGGTTTGACTTGCAACGATCGATCTCAGGCTGCTCTCAGGGTGAATATTTGCCTGGTACCTTCAGGGAAAGGCTGCTAGAGACAGGATTTTCTCATCCAAGACAGTGTTACATTAAAAAAAAAAACAGCAAGAGGAAGAGCACTGAAAAGACTTGTCCACACCTGGAAATTAGCACTGATCACATGAAGCCATTCTGCTTCCACATGTCAGAGAGGCAGGGAGGGCGTGGAGCTACTGAAAGGTGCTGAATTCATTGGTAGCCCTGCACATTTCTGTCTGGCTGAGCAATGAAACACATGAGCAGCAGAAATGCAAACCTGCAGTGCCCTTCTACCCTAATCCCTGCACATCCTGGAGTTCCAGCTCCTTCCCTGGAAGGAACACTGATCTGCTGGTGAAAATGGCCCAGGACCATGCAGTTCTGGATTAGGAATCCAGGCACAGTCAACACAGCAGCAACTCTCAGCTGCCATTCCCTTTATTCACCTGGCATCCTTTCAAACCAAGGAATTCTTTCCTGGCTCCAAAGGCTCCCACACCATCACAAAATACATCTCCACCACTTGAAATTCATCATAAAAAACGTGGCTTGTCCTCTTACCCATGTTGAGCGTGACAGTGATGATGTTTAGGGACATGGTGGAGTCAGTGATGCTGCTGAACGAAGACGACTGAAAAACACAACAGAAAAGCCTCAAGGTTTTAAATGGCTCAGAGTAAGAACTGCTGAGGATTAACTCATCAGGAACTGATTAACAGGCTTCCAATTGAAAGGCATCCAGAAATTATTGAGTCTTCCTCAAAATTATGCTTCAGTTAGAAACTTAAGGAAAGAAATCCGAACACAGTCTGCACTTTCTCCAAAGGTTTGATCACAAAACACACAGAGCACGTGCCTAGATTGAGGTTTCTCAGCTGAACTTCACATGAATAATTTCTGCTTCCTGGCTGTGACCGACAGGCAGACATTTAAATCCTCCACCCACTGGAGTGTGAATTATGGCACCCCCAGCTCCTCCCTAAAGGGAGGGGTGAACAGCACATGATCCAGCAGGAAGTGAGAGGACACACAGCCCTGCCTCCAAAATGAAATACAAAGGTGCTTATCAAAGATCTTCTAAACCACTGTCCTGTGATAAAGTGTGTGCCAGCTCATTCTTTCATGTGAGAAGACTGACATTTATGGGAGAACAAAACAGTTATGTCAGGACTCTGTCCTTGGGATCACCCTCATCCTGCTGCCAAGGACTGGCACAGGAAAGGGCAGAGGAAAAGGTTTGAGATTTCCTATGAACTTGGATTTCTCCTTCCAGCAGAATGCAGTCCCAGCACATCTCATACCCCTTCCCACATCATAATGGAGCTTCTCCTCCAGACTGGTCTTGGAAAATACAAGAAATGGGATCACTGAACAGTGAAAGGAGAAAGAAGAGAGGTGAGAACTTGACTTTGGATCCGCAGAACTTCAAATGTAGAGATTTAGCTCAGACTGGAGCCAAAGGGAGCCTTCCCAGTGAATTCAACAGGCACAGACCTGTCCTGGATCCCTTCCTGAGTCAACAGCTCCTCTCAAAAATCACGGTTCACTTCCTTGGATCATGCTGGTGCCAACCTTACCCTGTCAATCTGCCGCATCCTTTGTTTCCTCCTCCGGCGTTTGTGCTTCCGGATGAGCCGGGACGAGGTGCTCTGCTCCGTGGAGCTGCTCAACCTGGGGGGAAGGAGAGCAAATGTCACCCCTGCAAGGCTCAGCCACCTGCATTTTCTGCCAGAAGGAGCTGATTCCTGCAGCAGCAGGAGAGGGAAAAATCACAGAGACACGGAGATGATTCCAGCTAAACGGCAGCAGGGATCCGATTAATAATTTAATGTTACAGAGTATAATTTAGCACTTGTTTTCTTCTGGGACCAAGTCTGAGTGCAACCCTTAATGCTCATTTTTGTGAGTCCTGTCTTGGTGCTATATTTTCTTCTGGTGTTTCCAGGAATTCAAGGCTTGAATTTAAAGAAATCAAATAGAAATTGATGACAGGGGGACGGTGAATAGGATTTACTTTCACATCTTCTGTTAGTTTTATTTTGCTGTGGGGTTTTTTTTCAGGCCCTTCAAACTTGTAGAACCTAAATGTGCCACATTTTACATATAAATCTTTAAGATCTTTAAGAGTTTGGAGCATTAATCATCCTCATTTTACAGAGAGTGGAATGAGACAGAAATGGATTTGCCCAAATTAATTTCAGGAGCCTGGCACAAAGTCTAGATTATTAAGATACCACCACAGAGAGATCTCTCCTCTATTTAATATGTTAAGAATGGCAAAAAAAAAAGACAAAGCAATGCTCCATCATTAACCAAGATTAAAAAATCCAACCTTATACAACACAAAGCAAACAGTGCCAGGCTTTTCCCCCGTTTCCACATCCCTGCCTTCCAAGTTCCAGCCACGTGCAGGAATATGAGAATACCACAAAACCTTGATCCCAGCAATTCCAAAAAGGAGCTTGGTGTCCTGAGAGCACAGGAAACCCCTCTGGCCTGAAATGAGGGTGTTTTCATCAAGCATCACCCCTGCAGATGCTGGAGCTGTTCAGAGGGTGTGAATCTCCTGACATTCCCTTCGAGTTCACACAACTATTTCAGGCATGTTAACCTCACACACTCCTTTTTCCCCTCCCAGCAAGGGGAACTGAAGAGCCAAGAGGTGGGATTTTTCAAAAAGAGATCAAAAATGTGATAATTCCTGGCTGGTGGAACAGCTCACACAGCACCTGGGGTTGGGAGGTTTTACCTTCCAACAGGAAAAAGAAGGAGGTCTCAGCCACAGGGCTCCCAAAACTGGGCTTGTTCAACATCCACCTCTCCTGGAAAGCACCAAAGATTGACACAAAAACCTCCTCTTATACTTTGCTATCAATATTCTCCCCCTTCCTGCTTCTTCTCCCATTTCCTTCTCCTCCTCTTCCCTCCCAGAACATCTCATCAGAGGATTCAGCTAAAACTTCCCAGTTTAGGAGAATCCAAGGAAAGCCAAGGCACGTTGCTCACTCCACAGTGAAGCTGCCTGCTCTTTGAAAGGGCATTTTTCTCTCAAATTAAACCAGCAAAACCAGAGTTTCTTGGCAGATCTCTGAGCTTCTGTTACCAGGTGATAACATGTGAGACATGAAGTTATTCTTTGTTGTATTTTTGCCATTCTGCTCAGTATCAGGAGGGAAGGATGAGAAGCAGCTCCTTAGAAAAGCCCCAGTTCAGGTTTAGTTCAAGAGGACACATAACATTTCAGGGAAAAATTGCAGCTAAAACAGCCTCTCACATCAGTTGCACAAAACTGATGATCAGAAGGCTCTGCAAGAACATTTTTACACCTAATTTCATGTAGCTGTGGCACATTTCATCATCTCTCCTTGTAATTTCTGCTCAATCCACAGCCTTAATGCATCCTTGCTGAATCCTTAATACTCTGGGAGCATCTGGATGCTAAAAAGCAGCTCAAAACTACTCTAATGAGGAATATTTTGCTCTCTGAAGCATCCCCAGAAATACTGGGTAAAAGTTGTTGTTGTTACAATTTGATGAGCAAAACAAGATGGTAAATTTGAGCTTTTGAGACAAATAAAGTGCAAAGACGAAAAACAAATCTGGAGTTATCACTAGCAATTAATTTCCTGCACCAACTACTGCCCAAAACCCTGACTGCACTTCTAACACAAAGGTCAATAAATACCACAGATTAAAAAAAATATTGTAATAATAATAACAACAGTAGCAATAATAATAATTGCAATCATTTTTTGTCCATTCTACAATCCCCAAAGGAAGGGGAAAAAAAGGCAACATTTGTTAAAGGAAGCTTATCCACATGGCTTAGAAAGAAATGATGGTAATTTCTTTAATGAGAAATAAACATCATCATTTTTTTGCAGTGAATTATTTTAGTTACATTGAACTGAGAGCAGCAAGTGCTGACAATAATCCCACAGCTACACATGTCAGATCTGTTAGACCTCAGAGAAGACAGAAAAAAGACTTTTACTGTGAAGTTCCCTACATCACCCTGTATTCAAAATCCTACCTGCAAACAACACAAACATTCCATTATATCCCACCTTGAAAAGAAAGGAAATAAATTATTGTGCTCCCACTGTCACTCTGCACTGTCCTGGAATATCTGTGAACAGCTTAATTCACCAAAACAAAACATCATTCTTTAACTGAATGCAACAGAAATTCCTTGGGCTGGGCATTACCCAGCTCTGCTCCAGTGCTCCCAGTTAAAATAAAGCAGTGCCAAACACACAGAATCAGAAAAGCATCCCAACCTCACAACCGCTTCCCTTCCAGGACAGCAACATCCTTTCCATCTGATTTCCTCCCTCGGTGCCTCCTCCCCGCACAGCCTCCTTCAGATAGCAGCTTCTGCCATCAGAACCCATCAGCTGTCATGCACCAAACTCACCCCTCAGACCCCTCTGTCCCCAGGCTGGTGTCTCCAGCAGCTCTGGAGCCTTCTCCATTTGCTCTTTGCCTGATTTGCCTCTACAGAAAACCTCTCCCTGCCAGCACAATGTCTCCTGTGCCTGAGAACATCATCCCTGGAACACAACAGCATACCTTGGAGCATTCCTTTGAGTGGTTCTTCCTGACTAGCTGGCCTGGCAGCTCTTCCCTGTGCCAAAAGCTCCTGCCCCAGCCTCCAGAGGGAAAGGCAGCCGCAGCAGCTTCGAAGAATCTCTTTCTTCCTGGGGCAGACTCGGGAAGTTTTATTTTATTCCTACAGAAAGATTTCGCTGGGTCTGCTCTCACGTGCCTCAGTGGCCACCCTGCCTGTGCTAATCCTGCCCTCCTGCATAGCTGGCTGCCATGGAAATGATTAATTTATTTACAAGAAATCCGAATCAGCTGCAGGGTTGTTGTTGTTGTTGTTGTTTTTGTGGGCTCCAGTTTTTAGGGAGGGAAGGAGGGCTCGAAGCCCTAAAGGCTTTGGGAAGGCTCGGGGTGCATTCAGGGTAAGGACTGATCTTGCCAACCCTCCATGCACGTGAATATCCAGGTGAAGCACATCCAGAAGGGGGATTTTTAAATATCTTTTTTATATCTATTTATATCTGTTTTATATACAATGATTTTTTTGTATCTCCAGGTGCTGGCAACTTCACCGTGGAATGGTTTGGGTTGGAAGGGACCTTAAACTCTTCTCATTCCAACCCCTGCCATGTGAAGGGACACCTTGCACTTCACTGGGACTGCAAAATAAGTTCTTGAAACTACTTCAGGACTAAATCTTCAATGTGCATTTAGTCAACCTTTTAACCCTTTGGAAATACACAGCCTTTAATCAGAATTTGGAGGAACTGCTGTTCTTCTGCAGGTCTTTAGGCCCTGACCAACTCCAAGACCCAACAGATCCACCACGATCCAGAAGCTGACCATGTTTGTGAACACAGCAAGGGGCTCAGTATCTCCAGGAGCAGTTGCTCTTTGCTGTTTCTATTAAATTTATTTACATCCTTGCAAAGAAGTATTTTGAATCCAAGAAATGTATTGGCTTACAGACTTCTTAAGGAAAAACAAAATTATCTTTAGATATAACAGAGATGTCCTGAAATGAGAGGTATTTTTCAAGTAGGGAATAATTCACACTCTCTGTGTCTGCACATAAAGAAAGAAATCATGAAGAAGCCATAAATATATGGCAGCCCAGGCTGCCTTTGCAACAGCATTAACTTTGATGAATTCCTGAACTGCTCACAGGTTTCAGACTATGCAATTACCCAGGAATTCCTTTATAATTGAGCTCCAGTGAAGTGCACACTTATTAGGAATCTATGCTGACAGTATTTTGTTTTAATATTCACACCATTACTTTATAAATAGGTAGGCAGTTGCACAGTGCTTTGATCTTGAAATGTGACCATTCTTGCTATTAAAAGGAGAGGAACAGAACTTTTCTTTCAACTGCAACAGTGGTTTGGACAGTGACCCAATAACTGAGCAGTGACTGCACACAATGATGTCACTGATGAACCACCAGTGCTCGAATCACAAAAGAAATAAAAGGAAAATTTAAAAAAAAAGGAGGGGGAGGAGAAAAAACAAGAAGATGGAATCAGAAGAGGCCAAGAAGATGCCAAGGAGCTTTTCCAGCTCTGTCCCCATGGCAGGACTGTACCTGCTGGTGTTGTCATCATCCTCAGAGTCGATGAAGCTGCTGGACTCCAGCTCACTGCTCATCATGGTGGAGGAGCTGTCATAGCCAGGGGGGTGCTCACGGTGCCTGTCCAGCTTGGGGTGCCCATTGATCCTGGGGACTGGAAAAGCACAACAAAGGAGTGTTAGAGGAAGGGAAGAGGAGTAGGGAAGTTGTGGCACTGGGAGCAGCAGGACAATCACACAAACCAAGCTCTTTGCAGAAGCTGATCCCTCTCAACAATTGGAAAATCTTCTGTCCTGCTGGCCTGCCCTGTCCCTGTCCCTTTTCCACTTGCCTATGGCTCAGTTTCTGGGCAGGCCATAAACAGTATCAGGCATAGAAAAGCACTATAAAGGTATCAGACATCAACAAGAAGCTGTGTCAATGGGAAGGGACAAACAAAAGCAGTTTGAGTTTAGCATGGACAGACCCAGCAGCCCAGAAATCCCAAAAACAACATTCCTGGATGAATTTCATTAATATCTCAGCCATAAAAGCACCTTCACCTGGACCTGTGCTGCACATTCCTGTTCCTTGTGTGGGCAGCACAGGACATCAAACTCACACTGCCTTGACCATTCAGGTGTTTCAGAGCAATTCTTTCCTAATCCCTGGCTGTGTGAACGCTGGCAGACACAAACATTCCCACAGATAATCCCCTCCCATGAATGCCTTTTTACTTGAAGGCAGCAGTGGCTCATCTTTTTCTAGAGATATTTTAGGGATTTTCCTCAGCAAAGCAAACTCCTCCTGCACCTTTCATTAGAAGATCCTTAATCTCCAAGTGTTCTATTTTACTAGGAATGTTTCTTTCCCTGAAACAAGAAAGGCTCAGCTTGATAAGGCACCTGGTAAAGAAATCAACCTAACAGGCTTCAAAGATAGGCTGAGATTTTAAACAACCCTCTCCAAACTCACAACTCCCAGGTCTAAGGGATTTGCTCTTCAATTACAGAAAGGAAAACCTGCTTACAGGAGAAATTCCTACATCCCTGCAGTAGGAATGATACCTGATGCATACTGAGAGTTAATTAATAAAGTAACATGGTTTGCTTTGCAAGTGAAGTATCAGAGAAAGTTTGACAAGTGATGCTCAGTGTTTATTAAAGATTTCCAGCACCAGGAGAAAACTCAGCAATGGAGGAAGCCAAGGCATGGAATAAATCTGTTTTATACTTCCCAAGCAGCACCAGGTAGCCTTGAGCTCACCGGAAAGGTTTCCTGTGTAATTAAGGTCTGCATTTAAATCCATAAAGTCTTTTTGCAATTTCCCTGCCCGACTAAAATTTCCTTTTCCAAGCTTTTCTAATGTTAGCCAGCATTGTTTGGGGGCAATAAACCATTATTATAACTGAGTACTTTCCCAAACCATGATTATAAGGGGTTTACTCATAAAATACTCCCATGTAACCAAGTTTAAGTCTAAAGAAGAATCATTCCCTGCTCTGGTTCAGTGCCTGTCCCACTAATGACCAGGGACTTTCTGCCCTGCTGACCCCCTGCCCTGTCCCTTCAGTAGAGGATGACAGAGTTCACCAGGACAGTGTGACAAAAGCCTTTCAGTGTCTCAAAGAGCTGAGAATAAAGCATAGCCTGCGAGGGTAAAATATGTCCTCCCTGACTTTTATCAACAGCAGAGCAGGCCCTGCCTGAGGGACAAAAGCACATCAAAGACCAAATCAAACAAGCCCTGAAAGCAGAAAGGGAAGAGCAGCATCTGCTCAAGGGAGCTGTGAAGAGGGTTCTGTGCCACTGCAGAGAACAAGGGTGAGGGTGGCTCAGACAGAAGGCACAAGTTCCCAGTTAGGAGGGAAAACAACACCCTCCCAACCCCTTCCAAAGGTCCTGCCCGTTTATTAACAGGAAATGTGTTATCACTTCCTCGGTAAAGACTTGTGAGGTGCAGGGCTCGGTCCCTGCTTCGTAAATAGGGATGGACAATGGGACTGTCCACTCCTGCTTTATGGGCATATCCCTGTACCCTGACTTGCCTTGGGACTGATGCTCTTTGGAACCTCAAACAGCCTCCAATCCCTCCACCCCACGCAGGCTCCACGTTCCCATCCCAGCTGTTTTCCAGTTCCAGCCCTTCTGCAGATTCCTTGGCACACAGCGTGGTAAAAAATCCCCATACTGCAGCAGCAGGGGGAAATGTGCAACAGCTCCTCTTCCCAAACATTTGGGATCTGTGAGCCTGCCCTCATGAAGAGCTTCTCAAGGCACAGGCATTTCTCAGCTGGCTGCACAAGAGTTAAGTTCACCCCACAGCAAACCGGGTGTTGAAACACCAGTGTCGACACTTGACATCTGCAGACTTGTCAGAAACCGAGCAGCAGCTATAAAACATTCCTCAACACCCAAAAAAACCCTCTTGTCCCTTAATTACCTCCCTAATTAGAGCTTCCACAGTCCCCTTTCCCACTCCTCCTCAGCAAACTGACACGGGAGCTTTGTTCCTCCCAGCGAGGGGTCCCCACAACATGTGCCAGGCAGACCTCCCACGGCCCTAATTAAGATCCTCACTCCACTTTCACTTGATAGGACTTTGTCAACTTTCCAAAGCAACAAGGATTTTTGTTGCTTGAAGAGAGAAAAGGGGAGCTCTGAGATCCTGATTTTTTTTTTTCCAGACCACTTTTCCTCGAGATTTTCTTGCTGCTTGTATCTGCAGTGTCACACAGCTCCAAAAAAAGTTTTATTATGTTCTTCAAGCCACCATATTCTCTTCGTGGGGATTATTTTGAAATCAAACAATATACAAGCTCAGATGAAGATTCATTGTCTGTGCACTTAAAATAGGAATACAATTTAAGTGAAATGGGTGGAAAAGCTTAGGGATACCCCATATCCTTTGCATGTTCAATGGAAAGAGGTGTGAAAACGCTGTCAGATCACCAGGTGTGTCCCACACCTTCCAGCTGCAGCTGGCCATCAGTATTTATCACAGCCTGTGTGTGTGTAATTGCCCAGTAGCAATTCAGCAGAAACAGCTTTTCTGGGGTGAGTAATCCTGCAACAACGAAGGAAAACATCCAGGCTGCTGTGGTCAACAATCCACCCACGGTACCACGCTGTTAATTATCACCCACTGGAGAACCTGGGGAATTTACCATCACCCAGACTCCAAATCACACCTCTGGAAGGACCTTGTTGCAGTTCAAGCCCAGACTGAAAGCTGGCAACGTTTTCCAGTAAAATTAGGAAACAACTTTTGTAAATTAAAATGGAGAGTAGCACAGAAAAATCTTTGTTTAGTGTCCCTTTTCTTTCCTGGGGTTTTCCCAACCTTAATTCTGTGGAACCTCTCCATTCCAGTGCTCTGGGCTCAGTGGACTCAGCCTGTTTGACCTGTACAGGTTTGAGCTCAGTGTTTCCCTCTTCCCAAATGGCTCTTTAGCACCTTTTCTCACTCCACCTGTTTGAAATGAAGTTTGTTACACCCTGCTCGTGTCTTCCTGTGGAACAAAAACTCCTTTCCCTTTGAGGGAATCCAGGGAAATCCTCCTTGCCAGGGTGGGTGATTCTTTGTCCTGCACTTTGTACCAAACAGTTACGAACACAAGGAATTGTCCAGCTGGCTGAGCTGTCCCTGTGCCTCTGGAATAAAACCTCTGGCACAAACCTGTGATTAACACACAGCTCCAGGGAGATCCCTCATCCTGCCCCTCTGCCAACCACCAGGGCTGTAATTTGGGCATTATTCAAACGAGTCTCTGCAGGAGCAGATCAAACACTCTCACTGCATTTCCTGCTTTCTGCAGGGGAAGGAGGATTTATCCTGTTTCACAATGAGGGGAGAGGACACAGCTGCTGCCCCTGGAACAGCTGTGATCAGCTGCCACAGCCCTGCTGCCCTTTCCCCATCCTTGGCCCCCTTTTCCTAGGGCTGTTCCCCCATTTTACATCCAGCTGTGCTCCAGACGAGACATGAAGGTGCAAGAAAAGAATGACACTGTGTCATTGTTATTAAAAGACCTTAAAATCCTTCCCAGGATTAGGGCATTTCACTTCTTTTAGTATTTTCAAGAGGCATAGAGCTGAACTGTGCATTTTAGACTTGCTTTCCACTGAAAACAACTCATGTTTTCATGTGTATTGTGTTATTCATGTGTTATCCATGTATGTATTTCATCTGTTATTATGTGTACTGGATGTTGTTATTATTAAATAAAATATTCTTATGACCACGGAAACCCGATGGACATTAAATAATGTATTTTAAGGCTGTTCCCCTTGCTTTATGCACATTAACAAAACTCACCTGCTGCAGGCAGAAGGCCTAAATTCAGAGAACAGCTAATGTTTGTGACATGTTCTTGTCTGGGCTTTGACAGGAGGAGGAAATTTTATCCCGTTTCTTTCTAAATGTATGAATTGGTTTCAGACCACTCCAAGCAGAAACTCCTGTGCTCAAATAATTCCATACACCAACACCAGCTCTTACGCCAACATCCACAGCAAAACACGAACTGGCACTGATTTAATGCTTAAAACAACTCCCCTTTGCACATCCTTCCTGCAACAAGTTTTTAACACAACGTTGTGAGAGGATTCTGCCTCTTTCTGTCATTTCTTAATGAAATTTGCAGTCAGGATCACGCACAGACAGCTCTCTGCTCCTCCCACTGAGGGATTTTCATTTACTCTGCATCAGTGACACTTTGGAAGGGTTAAATGAACAGAAACCTTCAGTATAAATCTGATTTCCTGTGTTCTAACTGGAGGCAAATACTTTGGTGGGTGGAGCTGGGAATAAAGGCCATGATGGCATCTCTGGGGCCCAAGTATTCCAAATTCTGGACCATTTTAAACACAATGGGTGGCACCTATTAATTCTTAATTAAGCCTGGAAATTCTTGTCTGGCAACGAATGAAAAACCCAAGCTTACTTTGATGTACAGACCAGAGGCAAGACACGGAGTTCTGCATTTTATAGGTGCACTTTGGGTGCATTTAGGTATAAAAACAGATCTTCAGAGCCCCTGTTACACCAGCATAAAACACCAAAGCTGAGCCAAGCCTTGAGAAATCAACAGCCAGTCCTGTCCAAGCTATTCATCTTCTCACGCTGCAGAAAGTTCTGCATATTGTCAAAAATAATCTCTCTGCCACTTCACCGTGCGTTGTGCAGACCTCTCGGAAAAACGCTGAGCTTCAAAGAGTTTCAGAGCAATTATCAAATTATTCCATTAAAATAATAAGAGTCCCTGAAAGCAGGCAGGAATGCAGACACAAGTCTCTTCTGTTCGTGCAGGAGGAGTTGTTGCTCTGAAAGATGTGAGGAGAAGGGGGAAGATGAAGCAGCACTCACCATCCTCGTGCCCTTCCCGGTTCCTCCGCCGGTGCCGCTCCCGCCGGTGGCTGATCACGGATTCTGTTCCTGTCTCGTTGTCCAGGCCATCCCTGCTGCTGGCAGCGTTGGGACTGTCACAGAACAAATGGGAACAATCACTGCAGTCATCCCTTTTTCCCTTTTCCACACAGACAGGCACAGCTGGGAGCACGTTGGTGCAGCAGCCAGAAAACTGCTCTGAGGCTGAGCACTGCAAACTGTCCTGGGCTGCTGGGCCCACCCCAAAACCACCTGAGGGGTGAAAAGAAAACCCAAAAAACCACCTGAGGGGTGAAAAGACAACCCAAAATCGATGCCCTGAGACCCAGAGCTGTTTGCACGAGTGCTTGCACATCATCCTGACACTGGAAAAGCTGCCACAGGGCTGTGCATGACATTCCCACAGGGAAGAAAGGCTCCTGCTGGGCCAGGAGAAGGGATCATTCTGGTACATGCTGAGATCCCAGCCAAGAGCAGAAGCTGCAGCTCACTGGCACTTTTAATTTAGAGCTCTGACCTTGGAGGGTGAAGCCTTGCAAAGCTCACAATAATTAAGTGCACAGAACCACAGAACATCCTGTGTTGAAAGGGACCTTTGAGATCATCCAGTGCCAGCCTTGCCACGGGCAGGGTCACTTTCCACTGCCCCAGGGTGCTCCAAACCAGCCTTGGACACTTCCAGGGATCCAGGGGCAGCCACAGCTTCTCTGGGAAATCCATCCCAGGGCCTGAGCACCCTCACAGAGAAGAATTTCTTCCCAATATCCAACCTAAACCCACTCTCTGCCAGTGTGAATCCATCCCCCCTTGTTCTGTCACTCCAGGCTCTTGTAAATCATCTTTCTCCATCCTTCCTGTCAGCTCCAGTGCTGGAAAGAGCCACAGCTCATTTTACTGGATTAAACTGAGCAAACTGCCCTAAAGCTCCTACAAACGTAACAGTGAAAAGGAAACTCGATGTGGGCCAAAGCTCTGCTGTGGAAGATCTCCCTCAGAAAGTGACTCCTCATTCTCCTCCTCTCTGACCCATAAATCCCAGCTGGTTCAAGAGTCTCCACTCTCCCCCGCCCTGTGTACCTGTAATTCATGCCTGCCATGTCCTCACCCATGCACCACAGGAGTGTAGTGGCCATCCTTTACCTCCAGCAGAGCATCACTGATGTGTTTCTCCTACAATTCCACGAGGCTGGACGTGCACATTTCACACAGGGAATTAAACCACCAGCACTGTAACCAACTATCCCCCACTCCTGTGGCAGCTGGAGCCAGACCTGGCTGTGTGGAACCACATTTAAATGTCACATTTCCACATTTCAGAGGCTGCTGTGCCTCCTGCACACCCACATGCTCTCTGTGAGTCGATGAAATGTGCTGACATGCCCACCAGAAAAATTAGGAAATCGGGGTTGTCGTTCAGGAAAACATCTGAGTGCACATTTTATCCCTACCGAAATGCCTGGCTGGATTTCAGTGCTGCCACATGGTTTTTTACACTTCTTGTTTAGCCCAGCACAGCTGGAAAGGGGAAGAGGGTGACACATTGCTCAGGTCACTCCTGGCCATCCCAGCAGCACCATCTACTGACTCCTGCTCACAATTCCCTCTCCTAAACCACCTCAGAACCTAAATCTGCCTCCAAAAGGTGGTTTCCATCCTACAAAATGTGATTTAAACCACAGCAAAGGGTGCAAAAATAACTCCCAGCTGCCCTCTTCCCTCTCCAAAGCTCAGCCCATTAAATGCAGCTCCATTTTCAGAGCACATGAGAAAGGTAACTCAGAGGTCACTGCTCTCACCTCACCCTGCACCTCCACCACCAAACTCAGCTCAAAGTGGATTTGGCAACCCCCAAACAGCAGCAGTGGAGCATGAAATGCAGGCTGAGCTTCAGAACCCGCAGCAGGAAGGGGAAAAAAACGAAGTTTTGTTTGGATTTCATCAATGATGAAGCAAAACATCAACGCTGTCAGGCAGGGAGTTATCACTTCAGCTCTGATAAGGATCTCATTCCCCCGGATGGCATTGCCTGCTTCACCTATTCCTTGGATTCTTTGTTGTCCAGCAACATTTCTGTTTGTACAATTGCACAACACCCAGCTCAGCTGGCACTTATTTACATAAGGCCTCAATCAACACTGAAGGAGATGACAGATCTTTGATAGCTTGAAGAGCATTTAAATAAAATCACAGGGATTTAGGAACCAAGAAGGTACAAGTCACTCTCATTGCACAACCACCACAGCAAAATCCCCAGAAACATAATTTGCCATAATTTCTGAGGACTACAGTGATGATTCAGGTTCATTTTACAATGAAAGACTTGTTAAGCTCAACAGAGAAACAAATCACTTCAAAGTACGGTGGATTCTTGGTCACTTTAATCTAGAGTGGGTGTGCTTTAAAATAAAATTCTGACAGTGACAGGATTTAGGGCTTCATGCAGAATAACTGAGATACCTCTGCCCTGTGTTACGGACTAAACTCAGGTCATCCTTACCTTCTCTTCTGGACTGAAAAAATGAAACACAACAGAAAAATCCACTGTAAAACGTTGAGATGTTGTGGGAAATTGTGAGAAGAAGAACCCAAAAAGGCATTAAGGGAAAACAAGTTTTAGTCTAGGAAAACTCCCCACAAGCCAGATTCTCTACTGGAGTTCAGAAAAAGAAAGAAAAAGGAGTGAAGGAAGCAGAAAGCAGGAAGATGGTTTGTCTGGGAATGGGAACAGAGGCAGAAAACACGACCTGAGCGAGGTCCTTCACCCCTCTGAGCATTCCCACATTTTCTCTGTAGTATTTAGAGACTTTGAGAACACTCTGGAAGAAGCAGGTGCTCCAGCAGGGCCTTGGATCCATGGCTCTGGCAGTGAGCAGCACCACAAACCTCGTGCCTAATTCCAAGCTAATTATCTTCTTACACAAAGCTCGATCTTGCAGCTGTTCCAGACAGGTTTAGGCCAGGAAAGACAAAGGCCTGGTTTTATTTTCTGGCCTCTCCCAGCCAGTTCAGAACACAGGAGGGCAGCACAGCCCTTGCAAGACACTGCCAGGCAAGGTCAGGCAAGCTCAACAGATTTCCCAGGATTTCTCATCCCCTCTGAAAGGTTTTTATCTGTAAAAGACTCAAACACAACACTGAGGGCTCTTCCAGGCAACAGCCATCCCAAAAAGCAATGGAAAAGAGGCAAATCCAGGCCACGTTTCCTTCTCCAAACACAGACTAAGAGCACAAGGCCCTGCTTTAAATCCTCCTGGTGGAAATTCCAAGGCCCTCCCTGGAAATGAAGGTATCCTTAGGATACCCTTTGGATGAGGAACAGGAAATAACGAGGCTGCCATCAAAGCAGATATTTGCAGTCTGGCCACACACAGATGGAGCTGGCAGCCTCTGCATGGACATGGAGCAGGAATTGAATTATTCCTTATGGAAATTTTCCCTCCTGACAGCAGCATTCAGCTGGCTCTGCACCCTCCATAATTACACATAACACACTAATCACTTGTCAGCCACACACTACAAAAAAGCATTTTGGGCTCCCTCCCCACTTAACTCATCCACAGCAGGCTTGAAAATGAGATATTTTGGATAAATATTTCACTCTAACAATGACAGGGGGTTTTCATTCCCATTCCCCTTTTAATTCCTCGATATTTTATTTTTATACCAATAACAACAAACAGCTGGCTTGCAGCAGCAAGAGAAATGAGGGTGAGAGATAGACAGGAATTCAAATTTGATAAATAAATGGGAGAATTGGGTCTTACTGGAATGATGGGGGCCGGGAATCTCCGATGCCTCCCGTCCTCTCCAGGGGTGGTGGCAGGTCCGTGTGGCTCTCGGTGCACTGGGAACCTGTGTCAGAGTGGGAGCTTTCAGCCAGGACCAGCTGCCAACAGAAAAAAAAACCAGAATTACACCAAAATTACTCCCACCAGTTTCTCCACTCTGGCCCAGCGTGTTCAGCCAATATCCCAGGATGTGAGGGGAACTGGAGGACGGGACGCGCAGGGATCCCTGCCAAACTTGCCTAAAATCAGGTTACAGTCGGTCTCCACGTGAAAACATCAGCAGCCTGGATGTGCACAGAATTCCTGCAAGCACCAAGAATTCTTCTCCTCTTGCAAAAACAGGCACCCCAGGCAGGGAGGGGATTTTGGGGACCTGGCACTGCAGCATTCCCTGAGTTGCCCAAGCACACGAGTTGTCAGCATCCCTTGCAAAATACACCCACATTTTAAGGCTGTGCTCCCAGCCTGGCTTTGCCAGCACAAAAATGAAAAGCAAAAGCTGGAACACGACAGAAATACAGCCCAAACCCAATGGAACTCCTCCTACAAGATCTTCAACCCCCTGAAAATTCACAGTCTAGCCTGGTCCCCACCACCAAATCTCTGAGTTGCCACCATCTCTGTTGAGAGCCTGAATTAAGCCAAGGTCACCCAAGCTCAACAGAAAGCTGCTTCAGAGGAGGAGCAGACTCCTGCTGGTCATCCTCCCCGTGTCTCTTGTGCCCATTTTGTCTCCAAATGTTCCCTTAAGGCAGAGCTGCAGACAGAAAAAGGCATTTTCCAACCATGCCACGGAAACCAGGATATGGAGAGACGACTCTTCTGCAGTTCATGAGGACTTGAAAACTTCTCTAAAGCTCCTCTGGTGTGATTATCACCTTCAGAACTCTCTGACACTGCCATTTGCATTCAGGGAAGCTGGAGGGGCCTGGCAGCCTGTGGAAGGAAAGGCTGCAGAGCACCCAACACTCAGAATCCCCATGGAAATTGGGAATTAAAGATGCTGCAAGGATCCATCTCCTCATTCCAAACACCAAGGACCTGCATACAGCATGCTATCCTTGGGAATTATCACCAATTCCGGTCCTGGACAAGGCAGGATGTCAATTTTAATGTTATCAATATTGCCAGTAACTACCAGGGATGCTTCTGGATAATGGATCACAGGCATGGCCATGGCACACAGGAGGATTTCTGTACTCAAATCTCATTTCCAGTAAATCCAGGCCAGCCCATCTCCCTCCAGCACAGCCAGTGGGACATCTTTAATCAGCAGAGAAAGAAGAAGGAGTCTCCTCCTCTCCCCAGCCTCCTAGTTTGCAGCTCATTTTAATGATTGACAGAAGATCTTAGATTGAACTAAGATCTGATTCCCACCAGGCTAGCACCTACTTTTCTGTATTCAGCAAAGAAATAATAAATTTTTAAAAAAAGACAGAGATGCTTTGTGTAAAGAGTCTTTTTGTACACTTTGGGTTTTGACATTAATATTTTTTCAATCTTCTCAGTGTTGGAAAAAAGCTCCTGACTGAAATGTAAACCCAGGAACCAACCAGAGCAGGTCCCTCCTCTATCAGTAAATATTTTATAATGGAATCAGCATTTTTGCTTCCATGTTCTAACCTAGAAAGGCAGGGCACTGCCAATTCTGCACCAGTGAGATGAAAGCAATCAAAGATACCTAAATGCAACCTAAATCCCAGGGGAGGAGAACCATGCTCTGGGTGAAGCACCACTACAGAAAAGCGAACATGCATTGATCCAAGACTCCTTTTAATTTATCTCTGCAAACAGAACAAGGTGATTCCCAATTAGAAATTCCAGTTCTAATTTGACTTCACCTGTTAGATTAAGTGGTTATTTTTTATTAACAAGCCTGACAGTGGAGGAGTTACACTCCTCTGGTTTACAAACAGGAAGGCAGATGCCCAACCTGAGAGGGTTTGGGTAAAATGAAAAGAGGATTCTGTGAAGGACTCAGTTAATATTTGAAACGACTGTACAGAGATTCTTCTCCCATGAAGCTGGGAGAATTTTGCATATCCTAATGCAAAAAATATATTTAAACAGTCCACTGACCACACACAGCATTTTCTGGCCATGATCCACAGAAATTAGACTTGACCTGGAGGTGAGCAGGGTGACTTTATCACCAACCCCCTGAGCCACCTCATCACTTGGCTGAGTCTCTTTAAACACTTGATTATAAGGTCTTTAATTAAATAAATCCTCAATTAATGATATAGATTAATACCTTTCACTAACAGGCAACGAGGTCTCAGCTTCCCTTTATTTTTAGCTGTGGAAGAAGCAGAGCAGGAGAGATTCCAGCTCTAACTGGTTAATTTATTAAGGACTAACTATAATATAATGATCAGAGAGGTGCTGGCTGTTAAAGAAGGGGATGGAGAGGAGGGAACTGGCATTCAGGATGCAGGGAATTACTCCTAGGAGCATCAACCATAAATATGAGGCAGAAAACACACACAGGCTGTCAAAAAGGAACTGCCTGGAGACAAAACAGCTCCCCAGCACCACATGGAGTCAGCTGCATTATTCAAACTCTTATCACCAAAGCAGGAGCAACAGAGGAAACACTGAAGGGAAAAATAACACCAGCTTTCCTAATAACTTGATAATTAAAGCTGCTTTCTTCCAGGTAGGGAAGTTAAAGGGAGATGTTTAGAAAGTGTGTTGGTGTTATAGAGATGCAAGGATGTCTCTGAGCCTGGAAGATTCCCTGAGGAATCTCTGGGCTTTCACTGACAAAAATCAAACCAAGGGATGAAAAGAAGAACAAATAAAGCAAAAAAACCCCGAAAGTGGGTGTAGGCAAGATCTGCACATCCCCTTAGCCCTCACACTCTGGGCTGTGAACGCAAAACAAGCCCCTTGGCCCGAGGTATTTGGGAGCAGGAAAACACAGCCCTCCTTTAAGCCTTTCTGCTCAGGGCAACACCTGACTCCAGGAGGAGCCAACAAGACCAATCCTTCCCGTATTTTGGGATATTTGCTCTCTAGCATTTCCCTGCTCCTGGAGGAAGAAGTCTTGGCAAGGCAGAACTGATTCTGCAGGAGGCTCTGGGTCACTTTGGCAGTGCAAAATCCACTGCAGCAAAGCATCTCCTGGTGAATGTTGTCCCTGGAGAGTGATTCCCTCAAGGATAAAGCACTGGGTACCCATTTCTTACTGATCTGCAGTGGGATTAGAGCCACAAACAGCCTCAGCCATCACCGTGAGAAAGGGGAGAGGGCTGCAGAAATTACCCACACTGATCTTTCAGCTGCACTGAGGAAAATAAACCACTTCAAACTTGAATCAGCTCACCACCAGACACAGTGAGCTCGAGATAAATTTGAACTCAAGATCCCAGCAGTATCTCCCCCGTTCCCAAGCAGCTTGTTAATCCTAGATAAACATCTCCCACACTTCCAGGAGTAAATCACAAGCACAAGAGCCGTGACAAAGCAGTGGCCAGTGCAGATAGTCCCATGTTTACCTTCCCAAAATAAGTTCCAAGCTGTGCTGGCTGCAGGCATTTCCACACAAAGCACACTTAATTCAGACACATCCTCTGGGGTGAAATTTTGCCCCTGAGGAATAACAATAATAAATAAATAAACCCAGGAGTGTAAGAATTTAAATAAGCTGTCTAACGTGATCTTGCTTTTATGATAACCACGATCTGGGAGCTCCTGCAAGAGCGTTAAGCAGAACTTGAAGCAATTAAGTTGTTTAAACAAGACACAGACTGTCCAGATCTGTGTCTGGTTACAAGAGGAGCACTCTCACTCATCAAAGCTTTCCTTCTTCACTTTCAGCTCCCTGTGTTCAACAGCACTTAATATAAATGGGTGGCTGCAGACCAAATGAACAAAAAACACCCCAAAAGAGCACTGGAACAACATTTGTCGTGCTAGAAAAGAAAATCTGCAGCAGAATCTCCCAACAGTCTGTAAATCATCATTAAGATAATTCTGTCCTTTTCTCTGACAAGCTAATAGGAATAAAACACTCCAATATTCCATCATTTTTAATGGAAAAGGACTGCCACAATAGAGTGTTTTTGCAGGAGAAGGGCAGAGTCACAACCAGTTCCCTGGCCACGAGCCAGCCCTGATAATTATATTTCCCCCATCAAGCCTCCCCTGCAGTTCTGAGTGGCAGGAGCATTTTCTTTGGTCTCTTGCTGGTGCTGTGTGCTGTGCAGAGCAGTTCCACCCCGAAGGACAGCATTTCCATGGGAATCCTGGATGTCTCCTGTGTGCTGCACGTGGAGGGAGTTCATCAAGAAGTTCATAAAGAAGTGTGGAACTAATTGCAGCTGTTGATTCAGTTCGTTCCATCACACTGAACGCTGTTTGTTTTTACAACTGAGGTCCTGCCACCACACTCCCATCTCATCCTTCCCAGGACTGGAGAGAGAATATCAAGCCTGGCATGGTGCAAAAGAATCTCAGGTGTTTTTGATATCCCCAGTGATTCCCACAGAGCCACTTCCAAGCTGTGACAGGACAAGCACCAGTGAGTTGTGCAAGTTCCACAGTGTGCTAACAAACCACTGCCTGAAAGCTTCTGTTTCCTCCTCCTGTTGCCTTCTTCTTGTTCAGGAGAAGGATTCCAGCAATCCCAGCAAAAAATCTGGCTGAAAAAAACCAGTTGTATTGGAAGTCATTTGCAGAAATCAGCGTTCAGTTCACTGCTTGTGTCACCACCAGACTTCCAACCCGATCTCCAGTCTTTGGATCAGTTGTTTCACCTCTCTGTAGCAAAATTTCCCCTTTTCTTCTTCTCCACCACATTTGCTGATGGTTTTTAATTAATTATGGTAAGGCCTGACTCTTCCAGAGCTCAGCAGAAATCTGAACAAACTCCCACAGGCATTGAGGCAGCTCAAGGAATGGCCTGTGCAGAGTCCAGGGCTGAGGACACCACACAAAAAGCAGCCTGGGGAGGGGAAAGAGCAAACATTGGTGCACTCTGCTCTCAGAGTCTCATCTGGCTAAATATTTATTAATTTATCAGCACCAAAAGTACAATATTTAAACTCTCACCGAGGAACAGCAGCAGCTCTTGGTGTTTCTCTGAGCTCAGGGAGAGGTGAGGGACTGATCCCAGTGACTAAAGAAATACCCAAAAGAGCCATTTATATTTTTGACAGCGACTTCAGAACAGCCACATTCATCTATGAGTTAGAAGTAATTATTTCCTATAAAGTCACAGGCATCTCAAATCCCAAGTCAAAGCTTCAGAGATGTGGCCCATTATCCACACGAAGGCTGCTCCCAAAGGAGCAATTGCAGAAAAGGGCTGTGCTCCACCAGGAATTCTCTCAAAGGCACCAGGACTCCACACTGCTGGAAAAACCTTATCAGGAAAGGGATGTTTATTTTAGCAATGAGAAATTGTCTACACTGAGATTAGGCTTGGGATGAATGAGGGTTTATATAATGTGTGAAGAGACTGGCCCTGAAATCAGCTCCTTTTATACAGAAACTCAACAAGATTCTGCTCCTGGGGATTTTTATTCCCCGCCTCAGCTCTGGGCACTTCTTTCATTTCCCAGCCCTGAAGCTCCTGTGCTGCCCTTGTCAAATGGTTCTGCCCCACGACGTTAATTGTAATTGCAAATACAGGCTCTAAAAAGCTGATGTACAAACAGGACAAGTATTATCTGCTGGCACCCAGATAATGGGGAAGAAAAACCAGGGAAAACCTCACAGAAGGCAATGACATCACTGCCAGCCAATAGGAAACTGCACATTCCCGGCAGCCAGGCAAGGAATTGTTCCCAGATGTTGCAAATCCTTCCTAAAAAACAGAGATAACAGCCAGCCCAAGTGCTGGCTCCGAGCTGGCAGCAGCCACAAGCCAATTCCTGCCACACTCGCAGCTTCCACCAGGCACAGAGAAGAGAAAAACGTTTTAAGGCATTACAAAAAAAATATTTTCTTCCACACAATTTTTTCAAATTGCCCAGTTAAGGACCAACAAAAGAAAAATAAAGGCAAAAAGCAAAACTGCATTAATAATTTCCTTTGGGTAAGCAGTCCCAAAAAACTCCTAATAAGTTATTCCCCGAGAAAAATTATATTCTATGTTGTGTGTTAGCAGAACAGGACACACATCAGGTACTTCTGGTGTGTAAAAATGCATTTACTGTAATAAATTAAGAATTCTGACATACTAATTATGATACTCTATATTGTTGAAAAACTAAAGGTCAGCCACTGAAAAGGACTCTAGGAAGGAGCAGCTCTCTGTCCCAAATTATTTAGTGCTTAGAAGAAAAAAAACAACACAACAACAACAACAGCAAAAAGAAACAAAAACACGCAAGAAGAAAAACAAACCCACCCTGAAATCAAAAGAACAAGATCTGAGATGCAGAGGAGAAAAACAAGCAGGACACAGGAGGGCTGGGGAGGAAGTTTAAATAGCTAATTAGCAGCAGGGATTTTAATTCAATACTAATCCAGCTGTACATGGGAGTTCTCAGGGCAGCCAACGTAAGCAACAACTAAAGACTTGCAGATCCTCCCTTGAACATTTTCCCCTATGGAAATCAGTCCTGCAGATGACACCAAGATCAAAGTTCCCACCTCTGACAAATAGAAGGATTCAAATGTTATTAAAAAAGATGAAAATCTCCAATTTCCAAACGTCAGGCATGGTGTAAACTTCAAAGTAGCCACTGTATCAGTCAGGAGGGGAGATGTGGGGACAAGAGGAGGCTCAGCTGTGGCGTGTGTGTTTCATTTTGCGATGTGAAATGTGTGGTGTGGCTGTGAAACACACGGAGAGACACCGCAGTCATTCCCAGGGAGCACCACAACCCTCCCAGATGGGTTTGTGCAAGAATCCCAAGCTGTCTCCCACCACCTGACACACGTTTTATAGCACTGGAGACAAAGAAAGCTCAGGCCCAGTTAAAAAAAAAACCCAAACAGATAAGGAAATAACCCTGCCCAAAACACTTTTTTTTTTTTTTCCCCAAAAGGTAAAGACCCAACTTTGCTATCCCTGGAAGATTTGTGTGCAATTATCTGTTAAGTTCCAGTGAATGGGATATTAAAGAATTCGAAACTGAACAATTAACTTACAGTGAGATTTACATAAAACTCCTGCAGTAATTAGCAGCAAATAGAGGCAGATAAGCCCTGCAATTTTATGGGTGTTAGTGTGGAAAAAATAATTTGCAATTCATAATGCAGGTCAGACACAGATGTTTCAGCTGATTGCTGAGCCCAGGGAACAGAAGCCCTTGTCAACATCATCTGCAAAAAGTGCATTGTGTGAGCTCCAAACCCAAGCCAAACCAGGATATGCACAGAAATTTGGGAGCAGGCTGATGGGTGGGAAGGGAGGCAAGAGCCCAAGTTTTGAAGGAATAGATCCAACCCTACTTCCTACAATCTGTGTTGTCTCTGCAGAACTGGATGGGTTGATAATTCATCCTGAGCAGCACAAAAAATTCAGTACAGCACACAAAAAAGGCTCCACTAATACCCTCAAATAATTAATTTAAACCACACATCTAAATTTTGCTTTTAGATCTTTGCAACAGCACCATTCTCTATTAAAGGCCTGGACACTGACTCCAACTGAGCTGATTTTTGTGGGTTAAGCTCCTCTGCTGACATGAAGAAGAAAAAATATTTCACTATTTCTCATCTACATGCTGTTACAGCATTTATCATACATACCATATATCAGATAAATGGTATCTGACCTAAGGAAGAAAGGCAAACTGAACCCATTCTCCTCTTGAAGAAAAGGCATGAGGAATGAAGGAGGGATTGTGTTCTGACTTGGAAAGCTGGATTTGTCTATTATCTGTTGAAGGTAGATGAGGAACTGCCTGAGCCCCATCATTAGAGAGGGTGATATAAATACCAGAAAAGCTGCAGGAGAAGCAGTGAATGCACTCACAGAATAATTGACTTTTGCAAGAGACCTCTGGAGCTGCTCCAGTCCTGCTCAAAGCAGGAGCAGCAACTGCTGAGGGATTGGAAATAAAGAATCCCAGAACGGTTTGGGTTGGAAGGGACCTTAAAGCTCATCCAGTTCCATGGGCAGGGACACCTTCCACTGTCCCAGGGTGCTCCAACCTGGCCTTGGACACCTTCAGGGATCCAGGGGCAGCCACAGCTTCTCTGGAAAATCCATTCCAGGGCCTCCCCACCCTCACAGAGAAGAATTTCTTTGCAAATCTGATCTAAATTTCCCCTTTCAGTTTGACCCCATTGCTCCTTGTCTGATCACCACAGCTCCTTCTCCAACCAGGTTTATCCCCAAGCACAAAGACTGCACATCTCTGGGTGAGCTGGGCTGGTTCACCACCCTCAGAGTTAAAAAAGAAATGTTTTTTTAATGTCTGAAGAGAATTTCCTTTGTTTCCATTCATTCCTATTGTCTCTTGTCACTGGTGCTGTTGAGAAGGCTCTGGCTCATCTCAGCATCTCCTTGTTTGCCAGATGCTCTTGTCCCTTAACCACCAGACTTCCCACATGATCTTGATGGGAAATTTTAAAAAGAAATCCATGAAAAACGTGTGTGTCTCAGTTTCCACCCCTAAT
This sequence comes from Corvus cornix cornix, assembly GCF_000738735.6. NCBI lineage: Eukaryota > Metazoa > Chordata > Aves > Passeriformes > Corvidae > Corvus > Corvus cornix. The sequence continues at coordinate 4,898,179 of NC_046350.1, read as the reverse complement.
GGGGAAAAACCAGCTGGTTGTGACAAAGAAAATACAAAATGAAGGTTTCTGGATCAGCAACTGTCTCCCACCATGTACAGGGAGAAAAAGGAGAGCAGATACTGATCTTGGTTGCAGCCTCCAAGCAGAAGTTTAATGCAAAAAAATAGGAATGACTGAGAAGATTTCAAACAAGCAGCAAATCCTTGGAGCAATGATTCTGCCTTCTTCTGCATCTGGAAAGCAGCCAGCAACTTATACTGATGCAGGAATCACAATAAATTGAATTAATTCCTGAAATGCATCTCAGAGATTGTGATGTTCCTCTGAAATGAAAATAGGAACAGCCCCAGAATTAAAATATAACATTTAACTGGTGTGTGTGTGTGTGTAGTGTTGTTCTGATCTTATTTCTTCCTATTCTCCTGCTTTCCAGCTGGAAAAGCCATATATTTTCATGTTTCATGTTATTTAAGGAGCTGGCAAAGAATTCAGCTCTTAACATGAGATAAAAATGCCCTTTGGGAGTTGGTTGGGAGAAGGAAGAAGGAAGAGATTGAGGAATTGGGATGTAAAGGGGAATGAAATAATCCACATCCTTATTCATGTGGAATAGTGGGGGTGGATTTTTCCTTAAACTCCAAGAACACCTTGCTGGAACAACTTGAGCCATATTTTGCTGCACAGAAGAGCCTGAATGGTGTCTGGAAGTCAGAATAAATCATCAATACACTGAATTCTCCAAGTAAAAGATAAGTTTAACTGGACCACACAGATAAAAACAAACAGCCCCATCCTCCTACATGCACTGGGAAGAAGAGACCCAGGTCAGGGATGCAGAGGACAACCTGGATATTGAATTAATTGAATATTTAATTAATATTTACCAGCTCAGCAGCATGGGAGAAAGGGGCAGAAACAGGGAGGGGATGACACTGAGGAACAACCAGGGCAGGTGTTGCACACTGAGGAGGAAAGGGCTTCTCAGGATGAATTTGCTCTCCTGACAGGAGCTGCCATCAATTCCCACCCCTCTGCTGCTAAACCAGATGCTGCTCTCAGGCCATGGCAGCACAAATCCCACCTCCATTTTCTCCCCTATTTTATCTGCAGCTTTTGGGACGCTCTCTTCCGCTTGTTAATCACACATGAAATCCCTTTTTGTCCCATCCATTCCCACCCTGCCAGAGCCCCACGCTCCGGCCCCCCAGTAATCCTTGGATTGAAGGCAAAAACAGCACCACCACCATCCAGAGCTCAGGGGCATCCTGAGAGCAGCAAATTCAGCAGCACTGAGCCCTTCAGCCAAATCCCTCAGAGCATCCAGGGGCTGATCCCACAGCAGGGGCCATCAGGATGGATGTTCCTCCTGGAGGAGTTATCCCCATCCCACCTCCAGTTCCCACACAAGAATGGACACAACCTCATTAAGAAAGGACTTTGTGCTGGCTTCAGATGGACCCTCAGCTCTCAAACACTTCTCTGTTTATTTGTTTGTTCAAACATCAGTTTGATTCCCTAAAGCCAATGTTTTTATTCCTTTGACAACCGATTTACTCATCCAGGGAATCTTCCCTTTTTCCTGGAGGCAAGTGGTGCTCATTCCTTTCCCTGAGCACTGCTCAGCTTTAGATCAGAATTAGATCAGAACAGCAGCTTTAAATCGAAGTAACTCTGCTTTGAAACACTCCTCCATTCCCAAACCAAGGCATTTTGGTGCCTGCTGAGTGGAAGTGCATGGCTGAATTCTTGGAAAAGCTCTGGAAGTCACGTTGGTTATTAGTCAGCTACTGCTACTGAGGCAAAAGGTTGGAGCACAAAGGTAAAAAAACAGGTATGGAGGTCCTAAAAAGAAGGGAAAAAGCAGCTTTTCCTTCTGAACACAGTTCCCAGGAACAAACAGCTAACTTTGCAGAGTACAGACTACACATCCCAATTTTTAAGGCCTCAATTTAATACAAAACCTAGTAAGTGCTTAATACACATTTGGGTGTGTGGGAGGACTGAGCTTAAGCTCAGCTTTACAAAGCCACGTGTTTTGCTTGCCTAACACTAAAAACCTGTTGGGACTACACAGCTGCCAGAGCCTGAGTGCCCTAAAATTAAAAGCAATCAATAGAGCAGGAAGAAGTTGCTCATATTGTGTGATCCAGCTGAGCTCAGTTCACCTGCCAGCCCCAGCCCTCCCAGAGCAGCATTTCCAGCTGCTCAGAGCCCAGCAGGGGCTGTGCCTGATGATCCACGAGGAATCATTGCTTAAGAACCATCTCCCAGTCAAAGTGAGGTTGAAAAGACACACGTTGCACTTTTCTTTACACAACACTGGAGTGCACACATGCAGGAAACAGCATGCAATCAATCTGGTATTTGATTTTTTTATGTCATTTTGATGTAATCCTGTCTACAAGAAGCCAGGCTGAGAAACTTCAAGCTCCCCAGCAGGTAGCAAATGTCCTTGTCCTGTAGAACTTCAATGTCTGGGTTACTAAAATATTTTAAGGGATAAAATATTTGAAGTTGTAAAAAATGTGAGCAAAGATCTTCAACTCCTAAAATCAGCACGGGACTGGAGAAAGAGATAGAGACAAAGCTGCTCATTCCACCTGAGAACTCCAAGTAGCCCCAGTTGTTCCAACTGGGCAGTTGGAAAAAACTCCTATAAACCTACTTTACTACTGCTTCCTTGTGTACCTTCATCCCAGCAAAAGCAGGATCCAAACATGGATCCAAACATTTATTCCATGCTGAAAAGCTGCTCCAAGTCTCTGTTCAGCACAGCTCTCACCCCCATGGCACTCACCGTGTTTGCAAGCCCACTTGGCACCATTTGTTGAAGCCAAGCTTTTCACAAAAATACATTTTATACTCAAGACAAACTTGAGATTTTGGAAAACACCATTCTTGTCCTCTGCTGTGTTCCCAAGATTGTAAGCTCAGCTTGAAAGTGGATATTGAAATCACAGACTATGCCTCAAAAGCTGCTTTGGTGTTAAAATCTGAAATACCACTGCTCTCTTCTCTGCCCAAAGGTGCTCAACCACTTCCATCACCCTTGACAGGCACAAACCTCCAGTCCCCAGGCAGAGAAATGTGTGCATGACACACCAAATCCATCCATGTGTTTATCTGTGCCCCAAACATCATCTGAAGGTGGGAATTCCTGTATTTCACACAGAACTCAGCAGCAGGAGACTTTTACTGCATCTCCACTAAGAGAACGAGGCTGAAGAAGGAGAAGTGTGCCAGCACCAGCTCAGCCTCAGCTCAGCACACACTGCCCAATAAATGGGAGTAATTAGGAGCTGGTAATTAATTAGTCCAGTGAGGTGACAAACAAATCCTGGCATATTGGAGAAATTAGCACATTAAACCCAGACAAGACTGAGGGAGATGGGATGTGCAGAGCAGCACAGTCACATCTGGATCACTGCCTCCCTCTATAACTGAACCAATTACAGCCCAAATTCCTTTATTTTTGTATTAAATTTATTTTTCCAAAGCTATAAATTTTCATGTCTTTTTACTGAATGCATACACAATGCTTAGCCCCCGAGATTTAAACCTCATTTAAACCTTCCAGGCATTACCACAATACCAATACAATGAAATTTAAATACCATCACCAAAATCCACCAGAAGATCACATTTAGCTGTTTTTGAATAAGTTGTTTTGGCTCTTTAGTGACAGTACTAAAGCTGTTTTCACGTTAAAACCACCTTTTCAGCTCTCCACACTTTGTGGACGTCCCTTTGATTTTTAAAATGTATTACTTAAGAACAGGATTGTTATAATTAAAATTTATACCTTTGTTTTAATGCAATTTGAGATTCAAGATACTTCTAAAACTCAGGATCCAGTATCAAACAACACAGATTTACACACACAAAATCCAACATACCCAGGACACCACTCTTCCATTGAAGCAAGGGAGCTTTGCATTGTCATCCGAGATCTCCTCCTTTACCACCCTGGAAAACAAAGAAACACAACAACAGGAAGAAAATCAGGAGTTTGAAATCACATCACATCAGAAGGGACAGTGGTTTTCTCAAATTGTCCAGGGGAAATATAATTTTTTCATTAAAATGTTTGTATCAGCAGGTGTTCTGTGTTTAAAGAATATATGACTGTGAGAATAGAGGAAACCAATCAAAACAAAGGGTAGAACAGCAACTTTCCAGACAACCAACCCAAACTGGGAGGCACAGAAGTAATTGCAAGCATTTCCCCATTTTGGAGTCTCCCCAGAGCCTTTAAAGGTCTCATGGGGACTAAAATCCCCCCCTGTGCTGTGCAGTCTCTGTGTCAGGGATCACAGATTTGTAGCAGAAACAGACTTCTGGCCTCAAATTCCTACACTGCAGAACAGGGATAAATTTGGTTTTGACAATCTCAAGTCAAACTCCATCAAATGTGTGGATCCACAGGCACAGTCTCCTTTATTTATGTTTTTGTCTTGTTGCTGTGTGAAGAAAAACCACAATAACCACGAAGCAACTCACTGGGCACAAAGCAGTGTCATGTTGAGGGGGGACTGGTTAGGAGGGAGAAGAGAGAAGAGAGAAGAAAGAAGAGAGAAGAGAGCAAATGGACAGTTTCTTTTGAAAAATTACAAATAAATAACTCCCCCACTAATGCCTGCATTCCCACATATTTTAAGGAATGAGCACCCTTTTTTTTTTCCCTCCACACTTATTTGCATTGTTAATGGCTGGCAGGGCAATATTAGGCAATCTTCACCCTTTTTTGCTATTATTGGAAAGAAAAACATTGTAAAATATTCACTTAATTCCTAAAACATCTGTCCTCCCTTCATCTTTTGGCAGCAGGAATCAGATCATATGATTCCATTATTGGTTTTAGTCATTTATCCTCAGACTCCAAGGAGACAATTACGAGCCAACTCCACTGAAAGCAGATACTCAGGGTTTTAAAAACCTTTGACAATTCAGTGAAGCTCTCAGACCTGTAATTCTGGAGCTGCAAACCCAGGATTTCAACACTCTCCTGGATCTCCAGCCCCAATGGACAGACTGGAATCCAGGCATTATCTTTGGTGTTCCACGGAGTCCTGCAGGGAACACTCACTCAGCAGAGCTCCAGCTGCTGGATCAGCAGAGAAAGATGCTGCAATAATTTTATCTGTACATTTGAAAGGGCAGGATCTTCAGGAAATGACACTTAGGACATCCCAGAAATCCCAGGCAAGAATTTCTGCGCTGAGCAAAAACCACATGCAGAATTTCTGCACCGAGCTTTACAACTCGGGCAAAAATCAGGCATTAAAACCTGCCCTGAATGGGAGGTTCTGTGCAGAAGAAAGGCTTGGGGGACTGCCTGAACCTGACACGTAGAGCACTGAGGAGCTCCTGCAGTTCTGCACTGACTGGTTCAGCCGCCCTTGCGATGGAGAAGGAGCTCCCTGGGCTCACCAGGACAAACCCAGGCGCCCCATCCCAGCTCCAGCCTTTGCTGCAGCTGAAGGGAACAACTTCCAGATCTGTTGCAACTTGATCTACTAAATATAGCCCTGAGCTATGAGGCAAGAGAATGACAGACTGTAATTCCCAGCTTGCTTTGGGTAGCAATCAGCAGTGCCAAGAACATCAAAGACAGCAGCAGCCACTCATTGCAAATATCGCTGTTTTACAAATCATTATTTGTAGTAAAGAGGCGGCTCCTTTCAATCCCCGGCAAGGAGAAGCAATGGAGAAGGCAAAAAGGAGGGATAGGAGTGGTTGCAGCCGTTTTCTTCAGTCTGAGGCCAACTTTGCCATCAAGGAGATGCTGTTTGCACGGATTTGGAAGGGAGGGCAGGACAGGCAAGCGCTGCTGCCTGCTTTGGGAACACATGGAATATTTGGAATTAATACACAGCAGCTGGAGATCAGGGTGGAGACCTAAGTCCACAACCCAGACCAGCATGGCAAGGAAAAAAAGGTGATTTCTCCCAGAGACCTCTTTCCTGAGGTGAAGAATATTGGCACTGGATGTGGTCCACTGTGGAGATAAATCACCAGAGCTCTCAAACTGCTGATTGTTAATGGACTCCCTGCTTGAGAATAACACCAAAGACCATCTGACAGCAAGACACAGAAAAGGGGATGTTTATCCTCTTTCAGAAAAGGGGATATTTATTCCCCAGGTCACATCCTGCCTCTTGGCAGCCCTGTGCCTGTGTCAGGTTGGAAGGCACAGAGCCCCTGTTCCAGCACACACAACCTCCCATTGAACTGAGGGTCAGGGAGAAGAGAGCAAACAAACACCTGGCCACAAAGGCACCACTCAGTGAACAAAGCTGACACTTCCAGGTCACAGCAGGTCTGCCTGCCTGGGTCCCACCTCCACACATTTTCCCCTTGGAAAGGGAGAGCATGCTCTGCCAGCACACCAACAATTTATAGAGATTTTTCTTCCATATTCGCAGACTCCCTCTTCCCCGCATTCCAGAAAAGTCTCCATGCACAAAACATCCTTTAATTCATCCTTCAAATGTATCTACCAGGTGGAAGGAAGGTAAAAGAACACAGGGAGCAGCTCAGGCAAGGTCCCATCAGAGCCAGATCATGAAAAATACCCCGCTCTTTACCCCCAAACACCTGCTCTACCCCATCAGCAAAGCCCCCATTATCCCCTCCACATCTATGAGTGCAAAAAAGGGTGAGGAAGTGTAGGGAAGGGGAGGAGGGAACAGCTCCACAAGCTCACATCCTCTGCTTTATTTGACTTAGAGGAGATTTAAGCACTAATTACTAAATGAAACAATCACTGCTGGTAGCAGCCCCTCCTTCCTCTGGCTTCCTGGAATTGTGTCTGGATCCTCTGGCTTTCCTACCAAGCTGCTCTGCACAAATAGGTGTTTGTGCCTTTCCCAAACCCAGTGCTGCTCACCCTCACACCTCACCTGTTTCTGGGACAGGTTTCCCTCCCAGCATCCTGACTTTTTGTTTTCTTCCAGAGAGGATTTTAGCCAGAAAACCAGGGATTGTTGAGGCTTAGCCTCCCTCTCATCCCCCTGCAAAGCTGCCTCAGAATACCCACTGATTCCACATGAACTGGGATATACCTGCTTCCAGGTGAACCCCACAAACCTCTCATGGCTCTAATTCATAAGCATTGAGATAATTGGCTATTAAAGACTGGGTTTGATAGTGTTGCATTCTGATTGCATCATGGGTGCCGGGGAGAGACTGCATTCCCCACAATTAGCTGGGTGATTTTTCATTCCACTCAGAAAAATGAAGTTAACAAGGAAAATCTCCTTTCCCTCCAACACCACAGACATGGGAAATGCAGGGTTGAGACAGATTTATTCCAGGTTAATGTGTACCACGACACAAACAGAGCATCTCAATGTCCTTTAGCACCAGATTAATCCCACCTTATCACTGGGATCATAATCAAGTCTTCTCTTAATTGTCCTTCACTGATGGGAAAAGGGGAGAGAAGCTTCAATCATTATGAACTTACTTAGAGATCCTTAGAGAGAAGCCAAAGGAATTAACTCTTTGTGCTAAATGTATCTTTTGTTTATTCCTGTCACCTCAAAGGTGATTATTCAGATTTTAGTTTTCATTCATAGGATCAGGCTGGTTGGAAGATAAATCCAGAAGTCATCTAGTCCAACCTTCACAGAGGGTTTAGGTTGCTCAGGGTCATGTCCAGTCAAGTTTTGAGCATCTCCAAGGCTGGATATTCCACAACCTCTTTGGACAATTTGATTCTACTTTATGAAGCAGCAGTTTTCCAAAAAGCTGTTTCAATTAGCAAAACCATAAGTAATCATAATTGCAATTACTCAACTGGCATCGAAGGCTGCAGCTCTAAAAATAGTCTGGCTGAAGGTGATTAATGCTTCAGTGTGAATCTTTAATGAAGAATTCAAACTTCAGGATTTTTACAGCTGAGGCCAGAGCAGAGAGAGCCTTTAGCCACCATCCCAGTGCAGGGAAAGGAATGAAAATAAAGCCACACGCTGAATTTACAGGGATAAACACTGGGCTATCATGGTTTTTTCTGGAAATAAGAAAGAGGGGAGGAGAGAAATCCCTTTGATGAGCAGAGAAACACCAGGATGCAGTGCAGGATCTGCAGGAAAGCCTCAGATCTCGTCTGCACCCCGCAGAGCCGGCAAGCAGGAATTGTGTGGCATCATTCCCTCTCTTCCTTCCCCAGGCTCATGCCAATGACTCCTCAAAACCCCCCAGAGCCACAACAGAACCAGCATTCTCCTTTTTTTAGGTTGTTATTCCTAAACAACACTGCCAATGCTTTGCCTTTCCATACAGGCCCCGTCGTGTGCCAGCTCCCACACAAACCTGTCAAAAATGAGTATGAACACGCCGCCCACAATTACGACAGAAATGACACACCCAGATATGTGTAAGTGACACAACTGTGGGACAAAACCCTCTTCAAAACACTCTTCAAACAAAGATATGCAGCTTCAATGCAAACAAGCTCCTTCTTACCGTTTCTATAGAAATTGTAGCAAGAAGCTGCGTGCGGTGCCGGGGAAGTCACCTCTTCCCACACAGGTGACAAACACATCAAAACCCACTTTTTCTTCATTGATGTAACAGCTGCTGCTCTGTCTCATGTTATTCTTAACCCTTTAAAAAATCTAAACCCGCACTCTCAGTGATTCTGCCTGCAATTAAGAGTTAACACATTCATGTATTTATACCCCAGTTATCCTCTGCCACATCTGATCTTCAGCACCACACTAAACACTTGTGCCCACAGGACTGCCTCTTCCCTGTGTTTTCCACTCCACCTTTATTCCTGCAGGCATATCCAGCAGTTTGTCATGCCAGGGATAATTTATCATCTTTCAGGAGAACTGCAGGATGTTGGAGAGGTTTTGGCACTTTGGTTCTGCACCAGATACTGCCCTAAGCTTAAGCATACGAGTGATGCAAGAATTATTGTGTTCCCTAGGAGATAATCAGCCCAAATCTGCTCTGATTTCAAACATAAAACTTCCCTTTTTATGGCAGTGAGTTGGGACTCGAGGACAACTCAATTTGTTTGGGCTCTGCTCTGGCACCACAGCACTGTATGACCTCGAGGAGGTCAGCTGGCACGTCACACTGCAAGAAAACTACAGAACCTCCGTGCTTGAAAGTTCCTTGGAATGCTTAAGACAGACATTTGGAGCAGCAGAAAGCCTCCTAACTTGGTTAGGGAAGCCAGGAATTCTGCTTGAGAACATGAATCCAAAAAGAACGATGGGAGCATGGGAGGGAGGGAGGGAGGGAAGCAGAGATTCCTTGTGTGACTCTGAAAGGGGAATTTTGATGTGCAGCAATCCCTTTTTGCCCTCTGCATCATACTCCAAGCACTCTGCAAGGCCCTGTCAGCCCTCAGCAAGTGCAGCACTGCCACAGGGACTCGTTCCAAAAGGTTCCACGTGTTTTGAACCAACTGGTGCTTGGGCTGCCAGCCCAGCTCTGCCTCATCCTTCCATTTCAGTCCAGGGCAGCTCAGCCCCAAGCCAGAAATTCTGCCCCATTCCCTCCAAAGGGGCTCCAAATATGCTGCACTTCGCAGCATCTGCCAGGAATGGCTTCCAATTAAGTATTTTAAAATATTTATGACTGACTGCCCAAGAGCAGTGGCACGCAGGGAATATGATTTGCTTCCGTGCTCCTTAATGAACAATATTTCAATAGCTTTGCTGTGCTCAAGGTGTGAAAATCTCACTAAAATACAGGCATTTGTGGCATTTAAATTGAGATCTACAGAAATGAGTCTGGTTTGATTGTAGCACTGCTAGACACAACTGTGCATGGTGTTATTTCCCACTCCATGCCCAGCTAACCCAGAAAAAACATTACTCTTAATTATGTGCACAGAGAAGCCAAGGAAATGGTTGATTTTTAGAGGCCTAAGATTTTAAATTTCTTTTCCTCAATTCCATCTACTCCCTCAGAAAGGGTTTGGAACAGAACTGGGCAAAACAAACCAAGCATTTTAGCCACACTGACAGTCTCCTGTCTTTTCTATTAGTTCCCTTCTTTCCTCTGTTCCCTGTATTATTTAATAAATTATTTATGTGCCTATATTTCAATCTCACAGGTGTTAATGAATCTATTCTTGCAGCTGTCCCAAGGGACAGACACATCTCTGCCAGAAAAGCAAGGAAGTCCCAGTACAAAGGGACAGGTCAACACAATCCAAACCTGAACCCAGATTTCCAATGCCTGAGTTATAAAACAATAAATATTAACAGGTCCCCATAAAATTAAGCAGTTCTTGAAAACAGCTTAGGGAAAAACACTGCAAAAGCAGCGAGATGCTTGTGGAATGCCCGTTTCAAGCAGCTGGCTGGGATTTGCCTTTCCCCAGGGTGCAATTATCTTCCAAACTCCAGGGCAGGACACTCAGAATAGCACTCAGGGATGTCATTCCCACCGAGCCCGGGCAGGGATGCAGCAGGGTGGGAATCCAAGGCTCTGCAGGTCTTGACCTCGCAGTCAGAGCTGCTCCTTGAGGTGCTCAGGGCTCCAAAACACCATCCAAGGGCACTTCCCCGAGCCTGTTTGGGAGCTGGGAATTGAAAGGCAAAGTTCAGGATGCTTTTAGCTGCTCATCAGCATCTTCCAGACCCATGGACACCCAGCAGGAGATGCTGCACAACTTCAGAGTGTATTGGCCATTCCACCTGCCAAATATTCCCAATAAAATCTCTATTTCTGTGCAAGGGAGCTCGGATTTTAACAGCAGAGCCTCCCTCAGCACAGACATTAATAGGATACCCTTTTAGCTGTGCTTCCAGTCCTTTTGAACTTATTTGGGAAGCACTAAGAGCTCCATAATTCCCAAGATACCAAGGGCTAACTTTAATTCACCAACACGCACCCACTACTCTGGGACCCCCAGCCAGAAGGGCGTGTGGATACCTCAGCCTGAGCCTGGAATTCATCTGCTCAATATCCAAACGTTTCAGGGTGCTAAACCCAACTAGGTTTTATTTTTTAAATAACTATGTTTTCATCTAAAAACATACTCTCTGAATATTGATGCCTGGGGTAACAAAAAGCCCTCAGAAACAGGCAGGACTTTATTTCAGAAAATGAGTGTTTGTATTAATTTTGCAAAAATTTAATGTCCATCTTCAGCACCAGCCATGTAGAGGAGACAGGTGCTCATCCTGCAGATGGAAAAGGAAGGAGGAGAAAAGATTTTCCTGGAAAATAGTGAGGGAAAGGTGAAATGTCAAACTGCAAATGATGACTCTGGCTGGAGCTGTCCTTCAGGAATCAGCTCCAGAGCAATAAACTCCAGGGATGAGTCAAAGGGCTACGTGGAATATCACATATTCCATCAACTCACTGCTCCCAGTATGGAATGAAGCACCTTTCTGGAGAGGTGAAAATCACTCACTGAGGGCCAGCAGAAGGAGAATGAGCTGCCTTAAAAACATGTCCTTGCTTGTCACTTTTTTGGTCAGAATGACTCTCAGTCCTCACAAGAAAAGCAAGTTCAGCCTCAGAAAATTAAGTATTTTTTCCAATCAGCTAAAAGTGAGTTTATTTCTACCACTGGGCCTGGCAGCAACCCCAGACCTCTCATTCCAACAGTTCAATTCCTTTTTAATAAAAGTGTCACACAGCCACGACAAACTCAGTGCCAAACAACACAAACCAAGAAATGTTAAACACACTTGGGCAAGATAAAAATCGGTTCTTATTCCTCTGTCAAACGCTCCTTTTGTGCTCTCTTGAAAGCACCTCATTACAATAATAAAGCTGGGTCAAAAAACAGCCACAAGTGTTAATCAATACCTCACAGGAATATTATTTACAGCCAGGTGAAAGTAACTGCTAACAAAGAGAGGAAAGCCAGCCCAGCTACACCAGGAATAACCACATTATCCACCAGTGCTCCAGATACTTGGGAGAGAAAAGAAACTGTTGATAAATTTATTTAGTATGGTCCCTATTCAGAAACCTCCAACAGTTCTTACAGATAATATCTCTCCCCCCTAGGTTATTTGTCTAGACATATTTTCATTAAATGGCATCATTCTGGTCACTGATGTGGTGAGAATTATTTAGTTTAGTTTAACAGAGGGCCTTTGGTCCTTCCAGAAGCCCATGACAAGCCGGCTGTGTGGTGCAGGGGATGGGACAGCTCCTGCTGCCTCCAGCCCTGGATAAAACACGGGCACAAAGGTGGAGTCAAACACCTCCAGGACCTTCCAAGCACACCCAGAATTACACAGAACACCCTAAAAGAGTCTTTATTTTGTGGGGAGCCACCGGAAGCCTTCCCTTTCCCTGGCTAGTTCTTTGTACAAGTTTAGGAAGTGCATCCCAGAATCCCCAGAATTTCCAGCGAGGCTCAAAGGCAGCCCAAGGAGGGGCAGAACAGGAACCCATTTCATGTTCCAGCTGTTCCACACATGGCCTGGGGAGTCCTTGGGGACAAAGCCCTCTGGAATGCAGACCACGAGATAAGGTTGTGATGTCTGCCCCTTGGAAGTTTGGTCTTCCACAAGGAAGACCACAGAGCCCCTTCAACATTCCCTGGAACAGCAACACTGCAGGACAGACTCCTCACAGGATGAAAAACTGGGTTCAGACCTCTTGCCTTCAGAGCAGGTAATAAATTCCACCCACACTTCAAAGTATAGCTGGACCTACAAGTTTGTTTAGGCATTAAAAGAGAGATTCCCAGCTTGTCACAAAATCCCAAATCAGATATAAATTAAGGAACAGGGAGTCTTTGGATGCCTGTCCCTATGGGATTGTGGTCACTCTTGAAAGGTTTTCACCACACAGTGAAAAATCTGTGTTTTCACCATGGGAATGGTTTTCCAGCAGAGAATTGAAACAAGTCCTTGGCAATAAATGCAATCCCCCAGCCCCACATTCACGTTGAGGCATGGATTGGCTATTCCAAGCTATACTACAACACATTTTCACACATTATCTATTATTTCACTAAGAAAAACAGCAGTTATAGCACAGATTGCATGGGCTGATGGATTATAGTGTCCATCTAAACACAGACAAGCCAACCTCCCTCCCTCATTTCAGGAGTGGCCCCTTCAGTGTAGAACTGGTAAGGGAAAGACAGAGATGTTATTTCATGTACTATCGTGCCCCTGAAGAGCTATGAACAAGAAGAAAACTGCAGTGCTCAGGGACTCACTTGAGTACCTGACACAGATCTTTGAGTTCTTTAGAATTTGTCCAAGCTATTCTTGTTCAGAGCATCCTTACAAGATCCAGCAGGACACAGGAATGCTGTATTCCAGGTGGATCACAAGCTTTTCCATCAGATCACCAACTCCTTGTTCCTCATCCAACAAGATACATTTGCCAACAGCTCTTAAAGTCACCCATTTAAGGGAAATAAAAATTATATAGGTCTAAAACCTTGAATCATTCAGCTAAGACAGGGAGCAAGAACTGCCACAAATGCACCAAGAAATGGTGCTCCTCCAAATATTCCTCATGGAACCATTATCCAGGAGCTGGAAAAACACACAGGGAGCTTGTTCTGGGAGGGGCCCCATGGAAATCTTCCCCTGCCCAGCTCTGCCTGTTTGGTTCCCCACCTCCCACTCTTTCAAAGTAGTTTCAGCAACCTGAGAGAAACAGCTCAGATAAAAGGGGCTGGGATTTTGTGCATCACAGGGAGAGAACTGAACCTTTTCCATATGCAAAGGGAGAGCAAAATGCAAACCTTTCTTTCCAAACCTGCACCAGCCCAACTGCATTTGACTTCTAAATGAGTATTTCATGGAATCCCAGAAGAATTTGGGTTGGAAGGGACTTGAAAACTCATCCAGTTCCTTGCCAAGGGCAGGGACACCTCCCACTGTCCCAGGGTGCTCCAAGCTGGCCTTGGACACTTCCAGGGACGGGGCAGCCACAGCTTCCCTGGGAAATCCATTCCAGGGCCTCCCCATCATCACAGGGAAGAATTCCTTCCCCATACCCCATCTAAGCCTCCCCTCAGTCACTCTGAAGCCATTCCCTCATGCCACTACATGCTCTCATAAATTTTTGTAAACATACTATTTGTAGCTTTAAATACAGAATCCAACAGCACTTTGGCCTTAATTTTCAAGTGTATTAATGTGGAAGAAAGTGGGGAAACAAGGGGCCCATTTATTACTTTTAATGAACACATTCACCCCGAGAAGACTGAGCTTGAAACTGGGAAGAAATTTTAAGTTTTCCCTATTACTGGAGTTGTTAGAGTTGCAATACCGGGCTGGATTTCTGTGGAACAGGCTGCATTTCTGTGTCTCAGGCCAGATTTCTGTGCGTATTTCTGTGTCCTACTCAGCCTGGGACACACAGCAGGGCTGCAAAACATTCCTCACAAAGCCTATTAGAGAAGCAAAAGCCATTTGCCACATGAAGTTCAAACTAATGAGAAGATCCCAAATTCATTGTGCTGACAACCACCAAAATCCCAAAATCTACAGCTCAGACTCAGAGCAGTTTTTCAGGAGTCAGAGCAGTTTTTCACAGGCCAGACTCTGAACTGACTCAAGCCGAGCTAACACTGGACCAGCTAAACCCTAAAGTTTGATTTTCTTGCTGCTTTTTGTTCCAAACACAGTGCAGAGCATCTGAACAGCTCCAACTCAGCCAATCCACCCCTTAATCCTCCACAGCTTCCTAAATCCTACTTTTTGCAGGATACCAATAGCACCTCTCAAGAGTGAAACTCCACTTTGTCACTCCCTAATTCCAAGTTCATTGAGACATTTATCCTGCTCCTTGGCACAGCCAGATAAGGAGAGACCCAATCCCAGTGGGTTTGTAATCTGCCTGTTCTTTATTACAGCTGTGTTCCTGTCTTTACTCATTTTCTGTCAGAGGCTGGGCAAGACCAGCAGCTTTAGCAGCAGCACTTCCCAGTGGTTACCCAACCAACCAGGGGCTGATTTCTTAATTACTGATCCCTGGAGCCTAAAAAGAGAAACAGAAGCTATTAAAAGGAGACAGCAGGGATGAGAAGGAGGGCAGGGGGGTGGTGGGGATGGGAATTAAACACAGAGCAGTTGTTTAAATTAGCCCAAAGACATCCTGAGTGCCTCATCCTCAGGCAAAGGTCTCGCTGGTTAAAGCCAGCATCCAATAAGCCATCAAAAATCCCTTTAAAATGTTGGTCTGGTGGGGAAATCACAAATACAAACTAAGCAGCTCTGTCCCTCACAGGATCTTGAAGACTTTAGGACAACTTCAGTATCTCTGAATTTTCTAATGCAGGTATCACCTCCTGAGCATGTCTCAAGCCCCTGTTTTCCAAAGGAAATCTGGCCCTAAGAAAGCTCAGGTTTAATAAAAGTTCAAGTTTTGTATCCTGCCTCACAGAACACCTTCTGCAAGCTGACATCTGCACTTACAGCTGAACACTCAGGAGAGTAAACCACATTTTGAGAGGAATAATATATTTTCAAGAGCATTTTGTTTTGCATTTAAATTTCTATACCTGCTATCCTTAGAGAAAAGGATGCCTAAGGACTCCATGAGCTGACAGATGTGCACATCTCTATTGGTTTTATTTATTTTACCTGGCTGCTGCACATAAAATGAAAATATCTTAAAAAACAGGAACATGTCAATGTGAGAAATCTGCCAGGAAAAGTCAAGGTAATTCTAGGACTACTTTAAATGAATTTTTAAGCAAATGCAGTTTTCAAGAGCCAGGTTTTCCAGGAGTTGATACCATTTAGTGCTGTTCCACCATCACTTAACCTTATTGGGTCCCCAAAGTCATGGAAGTTGACAAGGATATCCCACTTGTGCACAGTTCTGAATCCATTTCCTGATTTGGATGACATTACTGCAAAGAAATCAAAACCCAGAGAGCTCTAATGATGATCTTCAGGCTGCTCAGAGAGTTCACAGTGCCCCAGTTCTTAACTGACATCTCCTAAAGCTTCTCCTCAGTTTGGGAGCCAGGGACAAATCACCACGGCAAGAAGCCCTGGGGACAAAGGGAGAAGGGAACAATAAGACCCAAGAGTTTCTAGGACGATAAAAAAGGCTCTTATTTTTGCTTAATTTGAAGCAACACATTTTATTGGAATGACAGTGATAGACTCAAGGCTGTCAAAACCAATTCCATCCAGGAGCAATCACTGGAAGCAACCTTTAGTCAGTTTGCCAGGCTTGGCGAAATCACGATGTCATGAATTTGTTCTTGTATCCAGCAGATCCCAGGCCATGGGCACAAAAAGTGATTTTTAGCTTCTACTCACTCATTTTCCAGTACTTTCACTTTTATTCCAAGTACGGAAAGATGTGTGCAGACCAAATGTGCAGAGGTGGGGATCAAATCTCTTTTCTTTTCAGCTAGTTTTACTTTTAAGCCCATTATTTGCTGTTCCATCATCCTCTCATTCAGCAAAAAAACCCCAAACTCCTCCAATTTTTTCTGTCTTTTTGTTGGTTTCTTTTTACTTTGCTGCAATGGGAATTCTCCAGAGTAAGGAGTGTTTTCTTACCTGGAGCTTACAAAACATGACACCCACCTCCAGCGAGCAAACCATGAGTAAACCTGCTGCATTCATTTCTGACCTTTTTTTTACCAGTGTGAAGAGCAAGTGCCATGAGCAGCAGGCCACAGATGTCCCCACAAAATTCCCTGTCAAGGAGATGCCTCCTAAAACCTCAGTCTCAGCCATCTAACATCCCAAATTCCCAGTTCTTTCCTCGCACTGCCTGGTGTTAGTCACACAAGTGAAGTCAGCTTGGCACAGGGACTGCAGAGCTGCCCTGCAGCAAAGGATAATTCACAGGAGCATTATCTGCAATTCACTGGCTTACTGGTAATTTGGGCTGAACACTAGGGAGGGTTGGGGGGAGTGTGAGCAAAGACAAAAATAAGCAGATGACAAATTTGCTTATTAGCTACACTGAATATGAGATGCATTAAAAAACGTTAAGGAGGGAGGAGGGATGAAAAGCAGGATGTGAAAGAAGCAGGAGCTGGAACAGCCTGGCTAATGTCAACCATGAAATGCAACCCCTGCTGTGACAATTTGAAAGGCAGAAAGGCAGAGTTTTTAATATTAACTATTTGATTGCTCCACTTCAGATGCATCCACCTGATAGCACAGCACTTCCACATTCCCTCCAGGTGATTTTTACCAGCCAGAGACCTCAAACAGCACCGAGAGCAACACATCAATTCAGTCTGCAGTGAAAACTTGACTCGAGAAATTACAATTCCCCTTCACTCGGGACACACCTGAGCCATTGCGAAACCATCAATCACCAAAAAGCTCTTCCCAAGGCTCCAGCTGCTCAGGTGGCAGGGCCAGGGCTGAGTTTCCCTTTCCTCCCAACCCTCCCAGCCCTGGGAAGGCACATCCTGTACCCTTCCAGGATTAGCTGCCAGCGCCACTGGAGCCAGGGAGGGTTTTTGCATACACTGAAATCAGGAACTCGTCGAGCGTGTCTGCTTGCTCAACTCTCCGCAGTGACTAAGAATCCCCACATGTTTGCCCAGGACATCAGAAATCCAACCTCTCCCTGGAATTCAGCATTCAAGCAGCACCTCTGCTTACAAACAGCACGGCTGAGCCAGAGATTCCTAAATATTCATGTTTTCTGCACCACTCCTACCCTGCCATTACTTGCTGTGCTTAGGTCAGGCACTTCTTTGCATATTCTTCTGTCATATTTTCATTCGTATTTTGTCCATTCTCCCTCCTGATCTCTGTACCAGGCAAGGCTCTGGCTTCAACTAATTTTATTCCATTTATTTTAGTTTTATTCCATTTACTTTAGTTTCATTCCATTTACTGCACCCTTTTTAAATTTGGGCCTGTAACTACAACAGGCCATAAATGACAACTGGAAAGAAACATATTTTACAAAAAAAACAGCCCCAAGAAGTCTTGCAAACACACCTTTTTTTACTAGTTCTTTCTGTGTTGGCAAATTATTTTATTTAAACATTCAACCACAATAGTAAAATCAATGGAAAATGGGTAGAAGTAGATCATGAAGTTGATCAGTAAAGAGAATTTCTGGCAAAAAGCAATGGCAGCAGATATTTAATTTTAACATGTTCACAGCCTCCTCCAAGGGCACAACTCCTGGACGTGAATTAGGATAATCACAAATTTAACTGGTTGTAATCTCAGGGATTAAATCACTTACTCAAGATCAAATCCAGAGTAACTGGAAGAGGGAAAATTGAAGCCAGACCTCAAATCCCAAACTATTGCCTCAGCCCACAGAGTCCTTCTTCACATTCCAGAGGGAAAGCAGAGAGAAGTCATTTCAATATTGCTGGTTTCAAAAGAGATATAACTAAAAAAACCCTCTTATTTTGAGATAGTTTTCCAATCTATCTGTTCCTCTCCAACTTCGTGTGACGAATTCTCGATGTGAACAGCAGAGAGTTGTGAAAACACAAGCTCTTGTCCCAGTTCCCACAGTAAGACAGGTGTTAACAAACACTATTTGCACACCTACAAAGGATTTGCCAAATGTTTCCACACCTCACAACTCAAAAATCCACAGGCAATATTTATATATTTAAAATATATTAAGAAATTAAAATCTGGAGGGTCTTTTTAGGCCTGCTCCTCCCAAATTGCTAAAGAGCCCTTACAGGACACTCCATCCAAAAACAGAGATATTTCGAATATCATCCCACACGGTTTTCATACTTTATCTTACCAAGGCCACTGAAATAACCAAAAAAATGATGGTTATTCCCTCAGTTAATTAGATTTCACATGGAAATGAGCCACAGCAGAATCACAGGGCAACTATTTAGGTCGTTCCTTGCCCAAGCCCTGAGAATTCCTCTGTATTTGCTCAGCAGCCTGTCTGAACTGATTAAACTCTGCTGCAGGAATTGCAGGAGGAGCCTCCAGCAGCCTCCTCTGAGAACTGGGACCCCAAACCAGCAAAATTCACCTCCACACACTCATTAAACCACAGTTGGTGCTTAACTAATTACTTAATGGCATTCCAGTGGCAGGGCAACCCAAATTTTCTTTTGCTAAAATCAAGGAGTGAAAAGATGGGAAAAAGCAGAGCTTGGATATCAAAGCTTTCCATGCATAAATATGATGGAGATGGAAATCTTTTCTGTTGGTGCTGGAAGAGCTGAAGGCTAAAAGGAGATCCAACCACCCTTCCCTTAAACACAGAAATTCTCCACATTCCACTCCCTCTCCCCAAGCATCTTCTTAGTGCAAAAAGCCTCCAAATCTGGTGTAATTTCTATGTTACACACATTTATACCTCAGTTCTGGGTCTTAGTGCTTGGGGCATCTCCAACTGTCTTTCCCACCAAAGGGATTGCTGGTATCCTACAAAATCTGGAAATACATTGGTCAGGATCATCAGAATTAACTATTAATTACTGAAGAGTTTGAATCAGGCCCTTTGGGAACTATGAGCAAGAAATGAACACCTGTGTAAGCACAGGATTAAGTATTTGGATGGATTTGCTTCTGAGATTTAGGATAAATAATAAACATTCAAGAATTTGATTAAATTAATCAAATTAGGGTTTAAAAGCTCTGTGTGTCACCAATTTCCATGTGCTCTCCACAAACTGCTTGGACAGCACAGCAGTGGGGCTTTAGGAGGAGCCCCTGCTCCCATCCCACACTTGCATCATCTGGCTCCAAAACACACAAATATTTCTGTTATTGCCAAAAGACAGCCACCAGATGAAGCAGCAGCAGCAAAATGAGCAGATTGCTGAAGTACTGGATACCCTGGAAAGAGCACCCCAAGATGACAAAGCACCTTGGAAGGTAAAAGGCTGGAAATTCTCTATTTTTCAGCAAAAATGGGGGTTTATTTTCACTACATCAAGTTCTCACACATGGAGAAGACAAAGCAATCAGACCAAAACATCCTCCAGAAATAAAAATAGTTATGAATATCCTTTCTTCCCCCCTGTCGGAACAACTAAAAAATGGCTTGTGCACTTTCAAAAACCCCTGTATTTCTGCTAGAAACAACAGCTGGCCAGCCCCAAACAGCTGGGTTGCAGTCCAAGGGGTGCCTTTCAACTTAAGGTCATTTTCAGGTTTAGGAAAACCCACAAAAAAATCAGTTTCTAAAAGGATCTTCTCAGGAGCTGGGTGGATGCAGCTCTGAGGTCTGCAGGTTTTTTGGACAGGCGTGACCTCTTCATTTTTTCCTCCAGCAGAGGCTCATCTCCCTGCCAATTTTGGGAGGGTGTGTAAGGACAGGAATTTTTGGTTTTGTGTACTCTCAAAGCAAAAAAGGGTCAGGAAACAGTGGGAGCTGCGATGAACTCAGAGGGGGAAATAAAAATGAGATGTTACTGTCAACAGATGCTGCTTCCTTGAGAATGCCTCTATGAATTTGCCTTAAAACACTGATTTTTAGGCTGATTAAAATCATGAGGAGAAAAATATCTTCCAAAATACTTTAAATGGCTATTGAGGGACTACATCTAATACAGTTTGTACATGTAGGATGTGTCAGCGTGTTCCAAACTAACCTTGGGTAAATCTGTGTCATGGCATTGGAACATGTAATTACAATTTTCATGTATTTCCCTGTCAGCAACATCCTCTCACACAGACATTTTGATTTAATTCAAATTAGGTTTCCAGCTGCAATAGCAGATTTGTGAGTTAAAGTAACAATGCAGAGCAATTTGAAAGCAACATTATCCACTGATAAATCCTTGAACAGGAGAAAAATAAGGAAAAAAAACCAAAACAATTTGAACTCTTGGAGAGGCAAAACTGCTTTTGTGAACACGAATGATGAGATTTTCAGGAGTGGTTTTCCTCTAACTTCATTGGAATTACAGTCAGACCTACCCTAAATGACGATGAAAAAACAATTGCTGAGGCAAGAAAAACAGATGAGTTTAATCATCTGCCCAGCTCCAGCACCCCAACCAAGTGAACAAAAGCAAGCACAGATTAAACAAACAGCAAAAACTGATAGGAGGTCGGGAATGTTTAATTCCCCATTTTCATCTTCCCAGCTGAACTTTTCAGTGCATCTTGTCTGCAAACAATTCCTTGGAACTGGGGGTTGTGTATTTTGCCAAATCCTTAACAAATAGCTGCACTTAAAATGAATTTACTTCTTTTTTTTACAGACTTCACTTCTTTTTTTTTTAAAGAAGGGTTTCAAAATGCTGCCTGCTGAAGGCCAGTATGCTCTGACATTACTCAAGATGAGCAGAAAGGATTCATTTGCAGCTCACACACACAGCCCTTGCAGGACTCTTAATTATCACCACGTAATAGCACAATTAGAGCACATAAAACAGACATTCAGTAAAAGATGAGGCACCTGGTTTTTTTATAAATAACACAGCCAGGGACCAGATGCAATCCTGGATATTAAGGAATTAAACTGCATGAGAAATTTCTGTTCAATACAACGCAGAAGATTTTTGGTAAACTAGGGGGAAATAATTAATTAATTAATCCTCATGCAAAGGAATGCAAACAAAGGGGCAAATGGAGAGTAACCATGAGCAGGGTTTTTTAAAAAGTAAGTGTAGGATAAATTAATATTAATCTGTGTCCATTCAGAAAGGTCATTCACCTGATGTCCTTTATTCAGTCAGACTACCCCAAACAATCCTGAGACAACAAAATCCTGTGGGCACAAGAGCAAAGCTGGATTTCAAGGAAAAAAGGATAAATTAAGTGTCTCAGGGCACTGCTGCTGTTCTGAGCCTCCTTCTCCAGGTGTTTTTGGGTTTTCAGGAGTGCTCAGCACTGCTTTGCTCACCCCAGGTGTCAAAATAACAGAGACCATCCAAACTCACTCACTCACTCCCCTCTGGCTGGACAAAGGCTGATTTTACCTCCAGGACTCCCAAAATAGGCGGTTAAGTCACCCAGAAATGCCAAACCATCCTCCTCTTCCCACAGGCAAAAGAGGAATTAAACTCTCCTAGATACTGCCCTTACTCAATAAAGTTTAATACTTGGCCCTTTACTTCCTCTCCCTTCATTTTTTTCCAAATGAAACCCAGAAATCTCAGCACAAACATCAGAGTAAACTGCAATAATACACCTGTAAAGAGTGTTTTATATATGTTACATAACACATGTGTACATGTGTTTTGAGTCAGCACCATTAATTGGAACAATCAGCTGATTCTATTAATTTCCCCTCCCATAGGGTGAGGCACAGGAGTGAGGCACGCACCTGCTAAGGAGAGGGAGCAGGGTTTCCTGACTGTAAAATACTGGATTTCAATGATCTTTGGAAGGAAAGCATGACAGGAACACAGAAAGGAGAGTGGGAATTAGCCAGAATTTAAGGAAATCACGGAATTTCACATAGAGATTAAGGCAGGAAAATCTGCTGTTGATCATATCAAGCACAGCATTTCAGCCAAGCACACAGGAACCTCACTGTGGGGAAAAGAGAGAAAAGAGGTAACTTAAATTATCAAAACATCCAAACTGAACCATGTCACGACTCCTGAAGGAGATAAAGACCAGAGGAACAGAGAGCATCCTGTAAGTGATGCCACTCACAGAAAAATCACTGTCTGTGTTTCCCAACCACCACCTGACACTGGGGCACAACAGCTGAAATAAATGCCCTGGAAGTCCTGATCAGAGTGATAAGTGGCCAGGTTGCACAAAGCCACGGCAGCACCTCCCAGGCTGCATTTAAATGGGATCTAAAATGCATGCACAGGCTATTTTTGAAAATAGCCTCGTGCTCAGAGGTAAGCAGGACCCAAGTGAAGGGAGGCTGCTGCCACTAATCTCAGCTACACCATGGAAATCTGCACAGGCTTTGTTACTGCATGTAAATTAACTCCTTAATTCAACATTTTCATCTGTTCTGTAGCTATTTAGGGTGGCTTTCAAAGCTCTCTGCCTGTGGATCTGCTGGTGCATCTGGATCTCCTCCTGCTTCCCCGCTCACTCTCCCATGGCAGGCTGGGCTGGTGATAATCCCTCCAAAAATTATTATTAAACAAATCCCACTTAATTCAACCTCCTTCACAGGAAAATTTTAATTAGAGATACAGCCAGCCTATAGATAAATTGCTGAATTTAAATCCTTAATGTTTCCAGGAGCTGTGTGGGGATTCTTAAACCCAAACAAATCTACCTGAGCACTGGGAAAGAAAAAAAAAAAACCAATAAAAAGAAAACACAACCCTGAATCCACTCTCATGAGGAGGTGCTCATTAAATGAACAGTAGTAAACTTGTTTTTCTAACTTGTCCCACTGCACATCAGCAGCCACAGGAAGCAAACCAAACCTGATGGATCCCTCGAGCGTGTTTTCATAGCTTTAGCTTTTAATAAATGTAACACACTCCACCCTCAGAGCAGAGCAGGGCTCAGGTTCCAGCAGAAAAAAAAAAAAAAAAGGGGTTGTTTTAAATATTTAGATTACATTACAGCTGGGACATTAAAATAAGCAGTGGCTTGTACTGCAGACAGGTATCAGAATCAGCTTGGTGAAGTCTGTGTCAGCCAGCCTGGTGTGGCTGCAAAGGCTGAGCTCTGCTGGCCTGGGGTTTTTGTACTTATTTTTTATTCTTTGTGCTACAACGGTGCTTTCTGATGTCAGCAACCAGAAAAGCACCACAGTGCTGGATGTTGGATAAACACAAGCAGTGTGAGTCTCCAGTAAGTTTCTATATTTCGGTGAGAAAAAGAAAGTAGAAATAAAGGCTATTAGGAGCAGACACAGACCTCAATTCAGCCTATGCCTAACTGTGCCCATGTATTTTGCTGAGTCCAAGCCTAAATCCAATTTTTTTTGTATTTCCAAGTCTCAGTTCAATGCTTTAATTACACCACCATCCGTAACATATCCATTTTTTTTCCATCAGGTAACAGTTCTCCAACTTTCTGCAGGTATTATATCCTCCCTTAGAGCCTGAATTCTCCTTCCCTCTAATGGGCTGCTGATGATCCAGAGACTCAGGCCTAGGACTTGCTTTTTAATAATCCCAATTTCCAGGCTATTATTCCAGATTTATTTGATTGAATCAAGCTGAGGACTTAAGGTCACTTAGGGACACGGTTCAGTGATGGACTTGGCAGTGCTGGTGAAAGGTTGGACCCCATGATTTTAAGGATCTTTTCCAAGCTGAGCAAGTGTGTACAATAAAAGCTGGAAAGAGCCACTGAACTTGCACAGCCAGAGCCCCCAGACTCAGGTTTGGGAGCTGTCTCAAAGAACTGATGGAAATTAAGCATTTTCACAACGAAATCTACTCAACCCTCTGTGGGGTTTTGAGAAAAGCCTTCATTTAAAAGCTTTCTCCTCCCACTGCTCGCCACACATTGCTCATGTGACAGAACAGCTCAGCTGGAAAATGGCTCAAAATTCAATGTATTTAGAAAAATCCCCTAAGTGACTTCACCAGGTGTTGTTGGACCAGTCCCAGACACTGTCAGGGCTAGCAGAGCAGGGGAGAAGGGTCATGGATGTCACCCCTGGACTGTGACATGCCTCACATTCATCCCCTGGCTCAGCCCTGCCTGTTTACACCCCAGAACAGCTGTCCCAGCCTGACCTGCAGCCAGTTGGGCTATTACACAATCAATCATTCCCCTCCAGCCTACAAGCCAGGCAAACCAGGCCAAAAAGGAGGGGAAAAAAACCCTTTTACAAGAAACCCACTTGTTGCTCCATCTGCTGCTGGCCAAAAGAGATTTTCAGTAAATGTGCCACAGGCACTTGCAAAGGTCTGTATGGTAAATTATGGGGCTGAATGAGCAGCTGAAGCCCCAAGCCATGTGCAAATAAACTCTGTTTTTCTCAGTCTCTGAACAACTAGTCACTGATGAGAGAACAGAGAAAATACAGCAGGTAAACACTGAGAGGACATGAATCTTCAGAAAACCTGTTTTTATTAGTTCTGCCCTCCTGGAACTACTTCCTCACTCTTCTAAAAACACCCTCAGTAATGCTGAGGGTAAAAGAGACAAAATGAAGAGGAGGAGACAGGGATGCAGGTGGGCAAACAAGCACAGAGGAGGAAATTCTACATGGTTTCTTTGCAAAGATTACCTTGCTCCTATTTCAGTGCCAAAGGTTCCATGGCAAACCCCACAAAAGGTTCCAGGCAAATCTACCTGAGCCCATCCTTCAGCTCTGTAACCTGGACATCACCTTGAAGTCCCTGGCTGCTCCCCAGGCCCTCACATCCAACCCCCACTTGGCTCTCCCTAAAGCAGCATTTCTGAAACTTTCCATCTGCACAGCTGAAAATTCTTGCCAGAGCTTTGATCGTTGCAGTTGCCTCAACATCCCCTGGCCTGGTTCTGATCCATCCAGGCTCCCTCTGTGGGCATCAATCCCTGTCACAAAGCTGCAAAGATCATTTTCCTAAACTGTTATTTTTAGCACATGCCCCCCTCTGCACGTTCCCCTGCCAGCTCCATGTTTTCTAAAGCAAATAAGAACCACTCGCCTCGGTTTTATTTTATTTTATTCTGTTTCAAAAAAGACAAACTCCTACCTGTAACTGACCTATATCAGCCTCTGTCACCTGCTTGCTCAGTTTTCAAACAAGGATGGAGGGAGGCATCCTTTCATGTGGCTCTTTAGTCTTGAGAGGGTCTCCTTAAAAACACCAGCAAAAATACCTCATTAAAATCCGTGTTGCAGCAACTACCCCCAAAAAAACCCAACCCAAAACGGTGCCCTCACTACTCCAGCGTGCAGCAGAGTCCACCTAAAAGGCAGAATCCTTTTGTCCAGGCTGCTGCATATCCCTGGATAAGCCTGGGAACAGTTTTCCAAGCACAGAACTCAGCCCAAAAAACTTTCCCTGCTCAGAGTCTGGAACTCTGTGGCTCTGATAACAGAGAGCAGGAAGAAATGAGGCTTCCAGGTTTTTATCTGACATTGCTTTGCTTGCTGGATTTTTACAACAGGTTTCATTCAGTGACCGTGGAATTCTGTGGATGTAACACCCAAATCTACTGGTTTTTCCAAACCATTTATGTCCAGTGTCCAAATGGCACTTTAAATATCAGAAAATCCCAGAATGGTTTGGGTTGGAAGGGATCTTAAAGCTCATCCAGTCCCACCCCCTGCATGGGCAGGGACACCTTCCTCTGTCCCAGGTTGCTCCAACCTGGCCTTGGACACTTCCAGGGATGGAGCAACCACAGATTTTTTGGGAAATCTGTGCCAGGGCCTCCCCACCCTCCCAGGGAAGAATTCCTTCCCAATATCCCATCCAACCCTGCCCTCTGTCAGTCTGAAGCCATTCCCTCTTATCCTGTTACTACAAACTCTTGCAAACAGTCCCTCTAAACCGTCCAAGCCTCGTGGATAAATAAGCAACTCCTACTTTTATTTCTCCCCTAAAACTATTCTGTGCATTTTTAAAAAACATCCTGTCTCTAAAAGCCTTCCCAATTATGAAGTCGTAGCACAGCAAGACATCTGTCAGTTAGGACTCCTGCTTCTGGCTCCTCTTAGGGTAGGGGTGAAAACAGGGATGCTGCATTGCCTCCATGAGAAAAGGCACAAAACACTGCTTCCCATGTCCCTCTCCTATTAAAAACTACCCCATTCAGCTCACAATCCCAATCCCAAACTGGATTCCTACTGCTTTAAATCCCATTTTCTCACCAGGTTTCAACCAAGAAAAGCAATTTCTGCACAAAACCAGCTGCACCTCAAAGTGCAGTTTGAAAGGAAGCTCCTTTGCTGATACCAAAGGAATGCTTAAAAAGCCACTCCTCAGAGTACTCCCTGAAGAAGTATAATCAGAGGAGTATTAGTTCACACGATGGAAAGAATGAGGATTTGAACCTCACCCAAAGGGTGGCAGAACAGACACACTCTGGTATTCCACGGACTCTTCCTGCCCCACTCAAAGGGTGAATGAACAGGAAAGAGGAACCACAACAATACACAGAGGGAATATTTATCCAATTTTGGACAGACCGCATCTTTAAGATGGTTCAGTTCTTCCCTGAACCTCTCCTGCCACAATCCTGCCACGGCATCACATCCCACACTGGAACAGCAAAGTCTCAAACCAGGTTATTGTGTAGAAAATGAAACATGTGGGAATGCCTGGATCCTTCACATTCATCATTTTGTACTTCTGGAAGTCACTGATAGTGTTTTACAAGCAAAGCTCTGGAAATACCAAATATTTAAAGGCAGACAGATAGGAATTCCTCTTGTAGGATCTGTCACACAGATTCATTATGAATCATTTGGATCCCACACAGCTGTCACCGTTTCAGCCATGAGAGCCCAGGCATCACAAGCTACAGCTTTATTTTTAGGTGTATTCATTAGCTGTCATTTTTTCAATCATCAAAAAATTAACAGAATTGCATTGTGTGTTCCTGCAAGGATGTGTGGGGCTGTAACCTGAGAATCAGCAATGTCAGTGATGGGAAGTGACCTCTGAGCTTTGCCCTGAGGAAAGAATCAGTGGCTGGAATTAATTAAATCAGCTGATGACACAGCTCCTTGTCTATAAAAACATACCTCAACCATCACCTTTCCTCAATTTCACTGCTGGTGGATGCTGTCACATTAATGAGGCGGATCCTGTAACGTCCCTGCTTCGTTTCCCTCCAACCAGAATAAAAACAGAAGCTACAAAGCACTTCCAAGGGTTGAGTATTAATGCCAGAGCACAGCTGGACATCCTGCATCTTAAAAACAGCATCATGTCTACAGATGGAGCCAGCAGGAATGCAGAGTAAAGGCAGGGCCAGCCCTTCATGAGCTGGGGAAGCAATCACCCTTGGGATGAACTGGCACAGGGGAAAGTGGTAAGGCAGTAAATTAAACTGTGAGCAAAGTTCAGAAGGGAATGTGACACTCCCGCGCCTCCTCCTGCACCTTCCAAGGAGCAAAGCTGGACCCAGCACAGGTACAGAGAACACAGCGCTTTAATTCCATAACACATCCATGACCCAGCTCCATCCCAACCCTTAGCCATCCATCTTTCACAGTTAGGAACCACTCAGCACATCCACTGTTTCTGGACACATTATTTATTCCATTATTCCAGGATCCAGGAAAGGCCATGCCTTAATTGCAACAGCATGTGCAGAATTGCAAGGAGTCCGTTCCCGATCCCTGGCTTCCCAAGGAGGTTCCAATTCTCCAGGAAAACATTTGCTTTCCCAACACAAGGAGTGCTTTTCACATTTCACAGTCCACACTGGGATTTAGGGACTGCCCTGCCAAGTGACCAAGCCAAATTCCAGCTTGGCACAACTGGGAAGGACACCTGGACACCACAGGGACATCCAAAATGTCCCTGCGGCTCCACTTACAGAACATCCAGGGAAGAGCTGCTCTGGAGGAGATTTTCAGGCACATAAGGGAGAAATTAGAGAGACACAGCTCTGTTATGGTTTGTGGCAACGGCAGCTAGAATTGCCTGTTTGCAACAATTAAAAGGATGGAGCTGTGCCAGGGGAGTTGGGATGGGTTTTGGGGAAAGGTTCTTCCCCCAGAGGGTGCTGAGCACTGCCCAGGCTCCCCAGGGAACAGGCACAGCCCCAAGAGCTCCAGGAGGGTTTGAACAATGCTCCCAGGGATGCACAGGGTGGGATTTTGGGGTGTGTGGGCAGGGCCAGGAGCTGGACTTGGATGATCCCTCCCAGCTCAGGATATTCCATGCCTCTACAAAAAGTCAGTTTGCAGAGGAGATGATGAAAACAAAGTGTGTATTTACTCTTAACACTAAGACAGACAAAACTCACCTAAATTTTCTTTTGATTTTCCCAAATATTTCAGATTCAGAGAGGCGCAAACACACAAGGAACAAGACATACAAAACCAAAGCAAACAAAGATCTGACAGCTCAGGAGTCCCATGTGCAGAGTCACTTTGAGCTGTCTCAAGGCAATGGATTGTCACCCAAATGCTTTCAGCAGTTGTGTTTGAGACTGTTGGTTAAATAATTAAACAGAATTTCCAGGTCCTGATCCCTGCAGCCCTTCATCTTCCATCATCTCCATTTCCAGGAACAACAGACAAATTTCACCCTAATTTTGAGACTAAAAAGAAAATCCACCCTAGGGTTTGTTACTAACTCTGTTTCCTGGTCAAAGAGCAAAACATCCCTGCGTGTTCAAGATGCCTCAGCATGGTTTATGTTTCCTAATCCTAAATTTCTGTGGCAGTGGGAATGATGCAGATGCTGCCTGAACAATCCCAACCTCCTTTAGTGAAATCACACCACAAACACAGCTTGGAATTTCTACAACAACAGGCATGAAGGAGAAAAATTTACCAATAGTCGATTTAAAAGACATTATTTTGAAAACAAACATTTTGTAAGGTTGTTCCCCCCCCCAAAAAACGTTTGCACAACTCAGAAAAACAAGAAGTCAATCCACGAACACTCCTATGGTTACAAGCCAACACTAACAACTCACCACATCAGAAATACGTGTCAACAAACAATATCCACATTCCACCAGGGATAAAAACACAATCAACATGAAAGGCTTCGGGTCTCAGGGATAAGAAAGAGGCTGCACAACACGTCAAAGGATGCTTGGGGTGATCCATCTCACCAAACATAAAACCTGCACCTCAACCACGGTGTTATTCCGGAGTCAGGTCCGCACGAGTTTCCCTCAAACCTGCTCCCTTTTTTTCCTGGCAAGGCGTTTAACTGTGCAAAATTGCTTTGCCAGCGACAGATGTGAGTACAAAGAGAAGTGATTTGCTACAAAAGGATTAATACATTTTGAAAGTTACTGTCTGGCAAACTGTCAAAGGGACTTTTATTGGTTTGTTTTATTCTGGCTATCGCTAAGCCCAGTGGCACGCAAGCCACACTGGTGTGCAGGGACCAGAACCATGCCAAACATCCCCTGGCTTCGGTCACAGAGCTGGCTCTGGTCACCACAGAGGTCATTTCAAAGTCCGGCCCTGGTCTTCTCCAGCACTCCCAGTTCAGCGTGTGCCCTTGGAAGTGGACGTTTGGCCACTGACCACTTGCCACCTGTTTGACCACTGACCATCTGGCAGCCATGTGAGCACCGAGGGTTTGACAGCTGCTGGCCGAGTGCAGCCCCTGGAGCCGTTTGACCACTGAGCGCTTTTCACCCGCTCGAACAGGGACCCTGTGACACCCGTTTGACCCCTGACCACTTGTCACCTGTTTGACCACTGACCACTTCACTCCCGTTTGACCTTGGGCCGTCTGACACCCGTTTGACCCCAGCGGATTTGATGACAGTCGCTGTCTGAGCGCAGCCCCTGGCACCGTCTGACCCCTGACCACTTGTCACCCGTTTGACCACTGACCATTCCACACCCGTTTGACCACCGACCATTTGACATTCATTTGACCACCAACCACTTATCACCTCTTCGACCACTGGCCATTTCACACCCGTTTGACCACTGACCACTTGTCCCTCATTTAACCACTGACCATTTCACGCCCGTTCGACCGGGACCGTCTGTCACCCGTTCGACCCCCGAGGATCTGACACCCGTTCGACCCCCGAGCTTTTGACAGCCGCCGTCCCAGCGCTGCCCCGGGATCGCCCCTCTCCCCACCCCGACCCCTCCGCGCTCGCCCCGGCCCAGCGCCCCGCGGCCCCTCCGGCACGCCCGCCCTGCCCGGGCGCTCCCGCGGCCTCCCCGGGCGCGGTGACAGCTGCGGCCGCCCGTCCCCGCCGCCTCGGCCCGGGCCCGGGGGCACCGCGACAGCTCCGGGCGGGCCCGGGGGGCTCCTGCCGGGGGCACGGGGGGCTCCCGGGGCATCGCGGGGCGCGATCGCGGCAGCCCCGAGCCCGCGGCGGGGCCGGCCCGGCGCGCCCGCCATGTTCGCGGCGCTGCCGGGGCCGAGCGGGGCCGGCCCGGGCCGAGCCCGGCAGGTGCCCCGGGGATGCTCCGAGCCCTGCCCGGCCCGCGGCGGAGAGACGGCACCGAGGGCCGGGGATGCGCCCGGAGCGCGGCCGCTCACCCGAAATCCTGGTCCATGGACTTGAAGAAGAACTTGTAGCTGTGCACGGGCCGGTTGCTGAGGACATTTTTGAAATCGGCCAGCGTGACTTTCTCGGGCGGCACGGGCAGCTTCACCAGGTACGGCGTCTCCTCCTCGTCGATGTGGTAGATGATCTTAGTCTCCGCCATGGGCGAGCGGAGCGGGGGCAGCCGGCCCGGGCCTCGGCCGGCGCTCGGCTCCGCTGTCGGCCTTGCCCACAGGAAGGGAGCTCGCGGCTCGGGCTGGCGCTCCCTGCACTGCTCTCTAGCTGCCCGACCCGGGAACGGCAGCGCGCCCGCCCCGCCCGCATCCTCCGGCCGCCCCGCCGGCCTCGCTGCGCCGCCGCTGCTGCAGCGCTGCCCGGGCCGGGGGCGGCGGGCCCGGCGTGAGGGGAGCGGGGCGGCCCCGGGCAGCGCCCTCCGCCCGCTCCGCGCCCCCGCTCCGCGCCCGCAGCGCCCGCACACCGCCCCTGCCGGCCCGGCGGCACCACGGCCCGGCCAGCCGGGATGGCGGTGGGATGGGGTGGGGTGGGGAAAGGGGATGGGAATAGGAATGGGGATGAGGGAAAGGGGAGAGGATGGGATGGGGAAGGGGGGAAAAGGATGGGGATAGGGAGAGGAAGAGAATGCAGATGGGGAAGGGGATGGGTAGAAGGGAAAGGGGCAGAAATGGGGATGGGGATAGGGATTGAGGATGGGAGGCGGGATGGAAATGGGCCAGGGGATGTGGAAGTGGGGAGGATGAAGAGGAGGAAGGATAAAGAGAAGGGGATGGGAAACAGGTGGGGACCACAGAATCAGGAAAAAACTCTTAGTGCCACGCAGGTGATATGTTTGGAAAGAATTCCACCTTTATTTTTTAGAAATCCCCCCAAATATCGCAACCAGAAAATGAAGACTTCAGAGCAGTGTCCTTGGGTCTCAAAGAATCTCCTGCTTATTAAAAAATCCTTTTCCAGTTAAATCCCAAGCTAATGATGTTCTGCTTTACCTTGCAAGGAAAGGGCACATTCACCTCTCAGGATGCTCAGCTGCTCTCTGAAGGGGCAAATCACAGTTCAGTGACTGAATTACCTGTGGCACTGCAAGGATTTTTCTACCAGCACCAAACAAGGAGCCCAACTGTGTCAGAGGCTGCCAA
Organism: Corvus cornix cornix; assembly: GCF_000738735.6. Classification (NCBI taxonomy): domain Eukaryota; kingdom Metazoa; phylum Chordata; class Aves; order Passeriformes; family Corvidae; genus Corvus; species Corvus cornix. The sequence goes on along the minus strand of NC_046350.1, from coordinate 4,866,123 downwards.
AAGGTCTGGGAACATTATTTTCAGTTTTCTGAAAGTTTAATCATTGCCAGGTGCTACCAGCACCACCTGAACTGATACCACTCCCAAATTCTCCTGCAGGGAGCTGGGGCTGGATAATCCACAATTTAACAAGGTTTAACAATACTGAGAAACCAAAACGTCATCAATTATCTCCTGCCATTGCTGGTAGAGTGAAGTAATTACAAAATCACATCCAGCTGACATTCCTGCTGAATGTGTGACCATCAAACAGGACAAACAGCAAGGGCAAGGCATGGTCTTAGTCCTCATCATGTAACCACGGATTTGGTGCTGGTTTGAATCGGGAATCGCCAATTTAGTGCATTAATTAGTCATTTTCAAGAGATATTTATATTTATATTTAGTGCTTTTCAAGATGCTCAACCATTTCTCACTCTTGATTTCAGAATCCTGAGAATACTGGAGACTTCTGTAAAAATATGAGTTCAGCTTTCTGTCCTGCCAGGTGTTAAGGCTCTGCAAGCACCTGAGAAAGTGCACCATGAATCCATCAGTCCCACCACACAGGAACGGGAAAGTTCCCTTTGGTGGGATCATAACTCTGGCATGAGCAATATTTGCTGAGATCCTGAGCTTCGTGGAGTTTGTGCAGCGTGGAACTCAGGCAGAACATTACCACGCAACCCTTTGGTCTCTTCACTTGAGCCTTAACGACCTCCTGGGTCCCTCAGAGGCCCAGGTGGTGCCCACACAGAGACTGACCCTGCTGAGAGCTCTGTTCTTGCTCTGTGAGCTTCGCTTTCACTTTTGACAACTGGAAATAAAAGGAGCTGTATAATTGTCAGGTGACTGCCTTGGAGCAGACGTGACCAGGCTGGGGCTGTGACTCACAAAAAGCTCTCCAGAAAGCCCAGGAGAGAGGAGATAACTTTCATGCTGCAGTCAAACCAGCAGCTAATCCAATTAAAGAGAGGACACAGGAATGCAGGATACACCCCTGGCCCATCAGGGCTAATACCTCTTGTCTTGCAGAGCTCAGGCCTTAACACTTCAGCAGAAAATAAATATGAGGCACCACATCTCTTGCTAATAGTGCTGTGCTCTCTGTGATAGAGGAAATAGCCTTGCTGGCCCCTGCAGGGAGCTGAGAGTGTCCCGAGGCATAAAAGCTGCTCACCCTTTTCTTCATTTGCACAGCAGTTACCACACAGGGAATAAGCAAACCCTTTTAAAAAGCCATCCTTGGAATCATAGCAATGCTGGCTGCTTGGCTCAGGGAATTCTGAGAGCTCATCACACTCCGGGTGCTCAGCAGATCAGTGTTGGTGTGAGGAGATGGGACAAAAGGGAAACCAAAGCTCTGAGCACCCACCCGGAGGTTTCCTGGGTGTTTTCCATCCACCTGCAAGGATTTATCTGCAAAAGAACAAAATTTCACTTGGAGGATTGTTGGCAAGACTGGCATCGATGCAGAAGATGAACTAAACGTGGAAATGATCCCAAAACAGAAAGAGAAGCAGAGAGATGTCACTGCAACCACGCAGTGCTGGGAAGGGAGAGGCTGTGGGCTGGCTCCCGAGCTGGGGCGTGTGAGCAGGACCCAATCCAAGTCAGTTTAAACTTCTCCTGCATCTGCTCTGGAAGATCTGCAAGTTTTTTTCCCGTTTATTCTCCCTCTGTGTGCAGTGGACCTTGGGCAGTGACTGACAAGGACATAATTAAACACTAGAGGGAAGCAAAAGACTTTTGACTGCAGCAACCTCTCTGCAAAGCTCCCGGGGTTGCCCCTGGACCTAAACGCAAATAAACCTGGGGGGAAATGACAGAGGGGGTTTGCAGGGACATTCCCCAAACCCCTCTTCATTTAGGAATGTGTGTTCAGGAGGGATATTGCCCTACAGAGAGGGGAAAAGAGGATAGAGGACAACACTTCCATGGGATACAGACGTCATCAATGATAAATTCATTTGGTTGATCCCAGCTCCTCCTCATCACGACTCAATCTCTTTTCTTCCCTCAGCTTTTCCTACCTCTCCTTAGCAGCTGCAGCACTTTTTTTAAAAAAGGGAGAGTCACACTTGAACAATTTCCCTGCAGGAATTGTCTGCAGAGCAGCTCATCTGCTGAGGGCCACATGCAGACCTCTAGGAAATTGAAGGTTCTTGCTTAGAAATGTGTATTTCAGTCTTTAGTCTACTTCTCTCAGGTCCCCAGTGTTTCTTCTTCCCCTCAGAAATTTGTTTTAATGACTTAAAAGTTCCTCTCCCCTGGTAAAACTCTCTCCAGACTGGGAGGCAGAAAGGAAACAGCGACGAGCTGGACTTCAGACAAGCAAAAGACAATGAAAATATTTCATTTCAGTGGTCTGCTGCTGTGCTAAATGAGCTTTTCCTTGTTCCCAGCTGCTCTCTTGGAAAATCAGATCCACTGACAGAGAAAAGTAAAGATGCCTCAGAAATAAATAACCACCAGAGCCTGGACTGGAGGCTGCCAGCAGAGACCAGTAAAGCCCCACAGCAGCTCCAGAAAGGGTGATTTGGGTGGTGCTTGACCCCGGAGAAGAGGTGCTGTGGAATGGCAGTGGGATTTCCACCAGGGAAGAGGGAAGATGACACTTCCACCAGAGCTGGACAGGCTGGTCAATAATCCTGGTCTGCTAAATGCACTTTTTTGCCACTTTTTGGTCTCATATCCTGCCTTGATCCTTCAAATCCTTGCCCCTGCAGTGTCCAGCCAAGCTGCAGTAGGAGCTGTTTCCATCAGTGTCCCTGGAAGAACTCTGCAGTGCCAGCTGGGATAGTGCTCAGGGGGTGGAAGGCCTCCAGCAGGAACTTTGCAAGGTGTTAGTTCTGCAAGGAAAAGAGGAATTTGGGCTGGCAGGGAGATCTGTATTCCAGCAGGATGTGTTATCTTCCCTTCTGGACCTGCAAAGTTAACTCCTCTGGCAGGGCTGCTGGCTTTCCTCTCTGATGGATGGTTTGAGCTCCATCTCCAGCTGCAGAGCTGTTCATTATACAACACTTCTGGAGAGCTGAAATTCCTCTGTGGGCCCCATGACCCTGTCAAATGATGCTGTCCCATGTGGAAAGCTTATTGGAATCACTGGAATAACGTATTGGATCCAATCTGCACTTTGTCAGGCACTTTGGGATGCTCTGAGATGAAACACCCTGCACAGCTATTGGGAAGAATTAGCTAATGCTGGCTAATAGCTGAGAGAGCACCTCCAAAAAGGGCAAGAAATAAAATCAACCTGAGCTGCAAAGTCCATTTTATTCTCCTTTATTTCTTAAATGTCAGGAGAGTTACACAGATGAATGGTAAAAGTTAAGCAACAATAATAATGAGAATTAATTCTGTTACAACAAAGAAATAAAACCAAGATTTATAGAGGAAGTTCTTAGTCTGGAGCGTGTGCACAGAGCTGGAAAGAGGGGGCTGTAGTCCTAGTCCTAATCTCAGTTTTAACCCTTTTTAAGGTCACTGCCAAGCACCCTTTCCTTGTCCCACACCAAGAGCTCACAACCCATTTATTATCCTAAAAAACTTTGATTTCTCTGCCCTCAGCGAGGTAAAGTTCTCACTGAGGAGCTGTACAAATACTGGGGATTATTATTATTATTTTAACTAATTGAATATCAAATCCATGTCTCGGGAAGCCAGGGAGACTGTGATGGGGCAAAGAAGGGAAAGGAGTTTAGCAAAGTGCAGCAATTCATTGGCACAGAGAGAAAATTACTCTGAAACAACTCAGGCCAAGTGCTACACACCTGAAAAAAGGGATTCTCCACAAGAGACAAGTCCCAGATTAGGGAGAGAAAGGCTGAGGTGAGAAAAGGACAGAGAAAACCAAATTATCTGGGAGGGCACTGAGTCTGTGGCAGAGAGGGAACAGGGAGCAGCGCTCCTGCCCCAGCCCAGGGGGGGATTCCATGTGGAACCCTCTCATTCCCATGAATTCCATGTGGAACCCTCTCATTCCCATGGACTTCCCAGCAGTGCCACAGGCTGACAGGATGCAAAGTGCAGTGGGAAGGGCCTCAGTGGCTTCTCACCAGGATTTGAGGGCAAACAGCTTTGATTAATTCCTGTGCATGAAGGAACAACCAAACTAAACTCTGCAGATGCCTTTTTCTCTTGGTTACCCAGCAGTCTGGCCTGGCGCTCTCTCAGCCACAATTCAAATTTGCTAAATTACAGAGTGGCTGCTGGTGAAAGCCACGGTGGTGATCTCCAGGCCAATCACACAACATTCCTCTCCTGAAGGAAAAAGGGCCATAATCCCACCCCATCCTCACCAGGGAGGGTTTTCCTGGGCCATAATCCCACCCCATCCTCACCAGGGAGGGTTTTCCTGGCTATAAATCCCAACCAGTGATCAAAGCAAAGGATGAGGAACTCAGAAAGCCCTTCCTAGTCCTTGTTTCAGAGAACATATTAATTTTTTTTCCCCCCCTTAAGCTATTCTGCAGCCCAGGAGTCAGATAAAATATTTAAATGCCTCTGGAGTTTATGAGCTGGTGTCTGTGTGAGCTGTGCTGAGCAATTTGGAGCTGGCAAGGAAAAATCTCCAACCTTTGACTCACAGACATGAAAGGGAGGGAGAGAGACATTAATGACAATTATTTGAGCCTGTGCCACCCTGATGGAATAACCAGCACAGCCTCCTGCACCTGCAGGAATGCAGCCTGGGTTTCAGGGCAGGGTAAAAATCCTTCTCTGCTTTGGGGAAGGGCAAAAGGGGCTTGGGATCAACCCCAGACCTTCCTCTGCACCAATCCTGGGCACTTTTTGGGGTGGATTTTTAGTAAGGATAAAGGTAATTAATTACAAATCACAAAAATCCCTGTGGAGAGCAGTGGAAGGGCTAGGAAATTAAAAGATGAGGATCTGCTCAGCTGCATCTTAGGAAGGCTCACCTCCACCTCTAGTTTTGTTCTATTATTAATATTTTCACTGCTTGAAGGCATTAAAAATAAGGGCCCCCAATAGAATTATCCTTTAAGGCATTCCCCACTAACAGACATAGTAATATCTATAAAAATGGTCCATTTTTCATTCAAAGTGCATTGTTGTGACACCCCACCTTGTGAAGGGCCAGCACAGCTCCTCTGGAGGCCTCACCCACCACGTTTTTGGCAGAGCTGAGCTCAGCTTTGGAGGAACCATCCCACCCAGTGCAGTGCCCTGGGTGCTGCTGAGCCCTGCCACAGCCAGCACAGATCCCTGGTGCCCGTGGGAGGAGGGATGGGGGGGTCTGGAATGGGATTTGGATGCCTGAGAACATTGGCATCAGTCAGACAAGACACCCAAGGTGGCAAGAAAGGGGCAGGGCTGGGTCCTGGAGATGCTGCCCCAGCTCCACTCACACAAATCCCCCCTGTCTGCCACTCCCTCCTTGGCCACCCTCACCCAGGTCCCTGTCACCCCTCTCACAACAGCAGGAAAGACCTTTCCTTCCATGCCCCAAGCACTGGTAATATTCTGCAGCTTTCCTGAAGTTTTGACTTGCTTGGAATACAACACTGAATTACTTCCAATTTTTTGGCAGCCCCACCTGACACTGTTCATAGGTAGAACCCCCCTTCAGCCCACAGCATCATGAGTCCACTCAAAATCCATGGAAATGGACTCATCCTGCTCCTGGCCTCCCTCTCTGAGCCCCTGGCCCATGAAAATTCCTGTTGTTACTCCTGTTCCTCATGGAACTGCTCCCTTTAACCACCTCCCTGTGCTAGGGTCATACCTTTGGTTTGATGTGCTCTGTGTGGCCTGGATCCAGCCCAGGGCTGCAGGAAAATCCCATCCCAGGTTCCACACAGGAGCTCAGCCCTCTCCACAACATTCCTGGTTCTGATCTAACTGAGACTGGCATTTACAGCACTGTAACTCCATCCATCAAATGCCTGCTCCTGCCAAATCTGACTTGGGCTGCGCTGAAACAGAAACAAATCAACAAACACAGGGTGAGAAACAGATTTCAGCTCTGAGCTGAGCCCTCAGCCATTGGTGTGCTTCCCTTTCCCTGTAAAATGAGGATACTGACATTTTCCCATTGATAAAACGAGGTTTTCCACTGCCATTTGTGAGGGCTGTGCTCTCTGTGCTTCACCTGGAACACACAAAGTGCTGTGTGACACTGATTTATGGCAGCCTAGGAGTGGGATCAGCCTTTGCCATTGCTATTCTGATGGATTTACTACGTGGAAAAATGCCTGGTGTAACGATGGCTCGGGATTAGCGATGCAGGTGGTTTTATTTAAAGCAATAACATCAAAGCAAAACGTCTGCTGATTCAGCTCATAAAAATCATTGATGCATAAAAACCAACAATAATTGTCAAGAAAGAAAAGGGGAAGGGAGGATTGGGAGAACAGAGGAGGAAAAGGCAACCCAACCCCATAAATGCACACAAGACAGTTTAACTCTTTCAAGAAGCATTTGCACCCTTGTGTGGGGGAAAAGTCAATGTGACAAAAACTCGAGGGGAGCTGGAGGGAGATGGAATTAAGAAAAGGCATCTCTCTTCCACGTTATCTATCTTGGATGGAAGCTTCTGGTCCAGCCAGCAGCTTGGCAATGTCTTCATTTACAATATTCCTTCCTGAAATCTGAAAGCAAAAGGAAACGGGGGTCAGCACCTGCAGAGAGATTCCAAACCATTCAAAGAAGCACAAAAATATGGATTTATCTCTAGAGTGACCATTTGCAGTTACCCACATCCCTGATATCCCCTCAGAGGGACAGACTGGGGGTAAATTATTGCCCAGATCCACTCTGCAGGATGCAGGAGAAAATGCCATGAGAATTCCATCAGGGACAGCAGGTCAGAGGCAGCTCCTGGGCTCTCCAGCCCATCCCCTGCTTGGTGTCATTTCAGCCCCATTTATTATCTCCTAATTCCTCTGGAATGAGTCATGGAATCTCACAGCTGATTACAAGCCCTGCTTGACAGAAGTGCTGTCCTACAAACGGAGGCACAACCCTCGGGATTAATCCTGGATAAGCAAAGAGGAGTTTCAGCCCCCAGGGAGGGAGAGTTGTTTGCTTTTCTTGGATGAGGTAACTGCCCATTACCCATAAATTAATTCAACTCCAAACACTCTCCTCTGCACAGTGTTTTCTTGCACTAACACCACGCCAGGATATTTTTGGGCTCCATCTCCCTCCCTCTGAGGTTCCAGCAGAGCAGGCACTACTCCAGCCCTGCCAGGCCTTCTTTTTCCAATCAAGAAAAATTCCAATTTGTGCCATGCCAAAAGTTTTTAAAAGCCTAATCACTGCTTGCATCTTGTGGCTCCGTGATGAAAGGATGGGAAGGGAGCTGGCTTCTCATTCCTGCTTTTCCCATGATGTTTCTCATTCCTCCTCTGGCTGTGGCTTGGTCACTCACTGATGGACTGTTCCTCCCTCCTGCTGCCCATCAGAAGGTCCCTACAGCCACCAATTAGGGGGAGGAAAGTCATGATTACCTTTGTCTAAATCAATGTTCTTTGCTGGGAAGCTTCTGGCTTGCTCAGCCTTCTCCTTCAGGATGTTGTTTTTGTAATCTGTGCAAGGGAGGAGCAGAATTCACACAGGCATTAGGGTATTAAAAGAAAACAGAGGGTTATGAGCAAGACAGAGGTGATCAGTCCTTCCTTGATGTGCCCTAGGTCTGGCACCTCTGATTTCTAGGAATTATTTGGGGAGTTACTCAGCAGGAAAACAGCTCTGACTTCATTTTAGCCCCTGGCATTAATCAGTTGTGCAAACTTAAGGTCCCTGCTCCACACAGTCACCACAGCTCCTTCCAGATCTGGATTATCTCCTCAAAGCTCACCTGGAGGTGACTGATGCAATTATCCACAGAGTTTGCTCTCCTGGCACACACAGAGAAGGATTTTTGCAACCCACTCCCTGCAATTCCTTTCTTTACTTCCAATTTTGTATCTCTCTTGTTTACTGGGGCCTTTACAGCAATTCTTGGAACCTGAGGTTTGCCAGCTTGTTCTTTTAAAGGTTGTACCTTTACTAGGGATGTAAATTTAAAAAAAAAAAAAAATCAAAGGGACAATTGTTTCCTGGTTTGTCTGGCAAGCTGCAGCAGGTGTGAACCTGGCATCATGGCAAGGCTTCAGGAATCTCAGGGTGGTGCAGACGAGCATCAGTTTTGTGGAATGGATTCGCTCCAAGTCCCAGCAAGAACCAACCCCTGATCAGTTCTTGATACAAAAAACTCAAGGCTGCACCTTCAAACCCCAGCAAGGAGCAGCATCCATCTTCAGGAATGCTGGAAATTCCCCAGCTCAGTCCTATATATCCCCAAAAAAATACTTCCACAGTGTGAGATGAGCTTCCTTCCCCTCTTTCCACTGTCTTCCATTTTACCACAAGTTCCAGGAGGATTTGTATTTTCTCTTTCGTATCTCAGAGCTTCTCTTGCAAATTTTCCTCCTCTCATTCTCTGTTTATCTGCCTTAATTGCTACCACAGATGTTGACAGAAGGCCCAAACGTTCACTGAATGATTTGACATCCAGGGAGGAGGAAATCAGAAAGTTAAACCAAACTGGATTCAGCAGAAGGTGGAGGTAATGAACTCAGCTACCTCAGGACTTCTCTTTACCCAGTTTCGGTCAAATAAAGTCCATACACCCACTGCCAGAGGTTAAGGAATAGGTTAAGTCACTTCGAAACATCCAAGTGCCATTAGAAATTTCAGATTTATAAGGATTTTGCCCTGGTTTGGTGGCCAGGGATACCTACCCAGCCTGACGTCTTCACTTTTGTGTGGGGTCAGATCTGTCGTGTCCACTGTAAATTCTTTAAGATTCACATCCTTCCTGAAAAGGGAATAATGGTGGGAAATGGAGTTGTCCCATCCTTTAATAACTGGCCCCTTTCACATTTTTTCACAATAGCTTTTCTTCTTTAGAGAATTTAGTTTATTTAATTTTTAATTCCCCCCGCCCCCCGCATGTTTGTCCAGAGCTTCGAACAATGGGCAGCCAATCTGTACTGGAATTTCCTTCTCTCTTCCACTCTAATCATATCAAATAAGCTCTGGAGGAGCCCAGGTCCATGATCTTGGCCCCATCTCACAGCAGATCTGGGCATTATTCCTTTACCACCAACTCCCCAAGACATCTCACACAAACTTCATCTGTGAATCAGTTCCCACAGTATAAAAAGAGGAAATTCAATTGCCAAATCAGCCCTACAACCCATTTTCTCCTTCCACTTCCTCCTCCTAACCAGATCCTCAGCTGCTTTAGGCTCTTAGCTGAGGAAGGGGGCCACGAGTTCATTTTTATGCATTCCAAATTAATAAACTCTGTAATTATACTTACTCTCCATATTTCTTCACATTGTATTCATAACCTAAACAGGAGGAAAAAGCAGAATGAGCAGTCACAGCCAGCCCAGACACATTCCTGGGGTTTGCTTTTTGTGTGGCACCCAAAACCAGTGCTGTGGGTGTCACCCAGAGGTCCCAGTGTCCCTTTCTGGAATTCCAGAGTCACCCAGCACACCAAGGCCTTGGACACCTGAATTCCCAAGGGACAAATCCCACCTGTGAAGGGCTTTTCTTCTCCCTTCCACAGAGCAACTCAGCAAATCATGAGTGGGATTCAGCCAAAGCTTGGACTTGGAAGTCTTTTCCAATCCCATCGAGCCGTGAAATCAAGGCCTGGAAATTTTTACACCACTCCACGGAATCTCTCTGTGAGCCAGCCCTGCAAATCCTCCCCACTGGGCAGATTCCTGGTTGTCCAGGAGGGGATCCCTGCCTCCAGCACTGTTCCTTGCAGGAATGATTTGCACAACAGTGTCCCAGGGTGTCCCTCCAGGCAGGACAGGGCTGGTTTTCCCTGGACTCACCTCTCTGCCGGCGCTTGCGGGTGATGAGGACCACGATGATGAGGAGCACGAGGAAGAGCAGCAGCGTGGCCAGGATGTAGCCCAGCTGCTGGAAAAAGTGCATCCTGCTCTCAGGGATGATGACATTGATGACATTGTGGCCCCTGACCACGTTTGGATCTGAGGGAAGGAAAACAGGGGGATCACTGGGAGTGGCATCCAGAGAAAAGCAGGATCACAGGTGGGAATGTTCAGGGAGAAATTCTTGGGAACTGCAGGAATTAAAGGGCAAATCAGTGCCTGATTTACAGCACCCTGCACCTTTGGCAGGTGAGAGATGCTGTGCTCTTCACCAGCCCATGATTCCCAGGATTTAACAGGATGCTGCACATCCCTTCCCTGCCTGGCCCTCAGCAGAGGGGAATTTCAGAGCAAAGCCATCCCCAAACCTTCCAGAGGGTAACACAGCCCTCCCCTGGGTCCCTCACAGCACACACCCCACACTGCTCTGCCTCCAAACAGCCAGAGTATGAAGCAGCCCCTCCCTGCCACGGGTTATAATTTACAGAGTGGGAAGAGTTTTCAGTGCCAAAGAATGAGTTTCCTTTGCAATGAAATAAAAATCGATAAAATTAATAAACCACCCCCCCCCCCAAAAGAAAAACCAAAACCAACGCCACAGAGAAAAGCCAAGATTCCATTCCTTCTGTGGGTGCAGCAGCATTTCAGTTCCACAGCACGGGGAAGGGGAGCTCAGAACTTTTACGTGGAACATTTTTTTTGTAGATCTCAACTAAATAGGTCAATGTTTTACACATGTAAAGGGGAAGTGACTTCTCTGCTTGCAAGAGTCAGAGGAATGGACAAAGCCAGCCCAGGCACGGATGGAATCCCACAGGACTGTGCTGGGAGAGGGTTTTTTCTTCAAAACAGAGCTGAAATGACACCTTCATTTCACCTGAATGTTCACAGAGCACCAGGCAAGAACAGCATGGAGCCCTCACCTCCCATTCCCTTGGGAGTTCCTCCCTTCCCCAGAGGGAATAAGGGGAAAAATGGGGGGAAATACCCCAAAAGCCCCAGTACCCTTTAGCAGATGTGTTCTGACACTTCAGGAAGTGCAGGCACAGGGACTGATTCCAGTTTTTTAGGCAGTTTATTTCTTTCCAGCATTTAAAAACCACCAACCCAGCAAAAATAAAATCAAATAAGGCAAGAGTGGATTGAAATAAACACTCTGAAACCAGAGCTGATTGTTTGCTAATGCCAACAGCAGTCCTAGAAAATCAAAAAGCTTGAGCAGCGTGCTCTGTTCTGGTGGCCCAGTGCTCCACTCCAGCAACACTCTGCTTTTTACTGGGATTTCCAGATGCCCTGTGCTCCCTGGATGCAGTGCTGGAAAAACCATGGGGTTTTCAGCGCTGCCAAGCTAAAAAATATCAAACCCAACCAAAAACCCACTTGCAAAGCTGCAAACAGCACATGTGACAGCTCTGCTTTGTCACATCCCTGGCTCCTGGAAGGCCATAATGAGATGGTGCCACAGCAAACAGAGGAATTCTATTCCTGGCTTTTTGCTTTCCCACAGTACTGCAAGACAGGGGTAAGAGCTGGGTTGAACTTTAGGCAACACCAGGGAGGTCACTGCAACAACAAACAGCAGAAACAGAGATTTAATAACTTTGGGCAATGGAATAGATCCCATTTTATAACTGGGGAAACTGAGGCACGGAGGAGCAGCTCAGTCCCACCAGTGAATGGCAGTGCCCAGAGCAGCATCACACCCAGACTCTCCTCATCCTACACCAGAGGTTAAGCTGGGAGGATGAAGGTTGATCCTGTAACCAACATCTGATCTCTCAGCACATCTCACACCCATCTGCCCCAAATTCACTCCCACGACACTGTTTACCCACTGAAAAAGAAATCCTAATTGTGGAGGGGAAAACTCGGGCCAGAGGTACCTTAACATGACTTTCCCAAAGTGTCAAGGACCAGATTCTCCTGCTGGAAAAAGTGGAGAGCTCTCCACAAACCTGGCAGAGGCAAAGGGCTGCCAATATTTTAGCACTAATCAGGAGACTCGACAGATGCCATTCTTCAGAGCAAACCCCAAGTAAAAATGCTCCAGTCAGTGGACATCCACCACATTTACAGTCCTGAGCCTGAGAGCAGCACTGAGCCCCTGCTTCTATTCCAAACAGGATGAAGTTTCCTGTCTGAGAATGGCTCTGGAGCTTGGAGCAAGGCCAGGAGCTTGGCTGCTGCCTGAAAAAAAGCTCCTTGCTTTGCTTTTGTTGTCTCCCCGTTTATGTTGTGCTCCCCAGAAGAATTCCAGGCAGTTTTTCATGGAATGGGGCAATGCCTCAGCCTCCCCTGCTGTACCCAAGCAGGGCAGGTCCCAGCAGGAGCAGGCTGGAAAAGGAAACCTCTGGATGTCTCCACTCCTTGCACGTTCCCATGGACTCAGCACATTTTTGTGTGTGGTGCTCTCAGCCCAGCTGAGGGGTCACTGCCTGCAGGGGCCAAACTCGTCCCAAAGCTGCTCTGTTTGACAGTGGAAGTGGCTTTTGTCACTCCAGCACTGAGGGCACCACAGCCAAGCTCAGACAGCCCCACCAGGTGAAATCACTCAGAGATTCCACCTCACTCCTGAGCAGCTAGGGAACTACTCAGGACAACATCCAGGAATAAGAGGAATAAATTCCTGGGTAGACAACTCTGGAAACAGGATCTGGTTTCCATCTGTGGTTAAGGCTCAAGGGCTGTGTGCAGGAACTCTGATATTTGGATGTCCCAGTCTCCAGCCACCTCTCCTCAGCACTGCCTGGATTTTCTGGACACCAATCTTAGCCCCAGGGAAAAAGTTTAGATTTCTATGACTGGAGAAGGCCAATTTCTACAGGAGAAGAAACCTATTTAAAAATGTATGAAGCAAATCAAAATTCTATATTAAACAGCCAATAAATATTAAAACACAATGAATATTTTAAAGTGTTAATAAAGAACTATACCCGAAAGACTTTAAAAAAAATATTAAACTTTGGATTTTTGTTTTCTTTTTCTGCCTGAACGAAGCGTGATGGTTTTGAGTTTGGACAGGCTGACAGATGAGAGCTCAGTGCAGTGGAAAATATGAAAATTGGTTTATGGCACACACAGAAAAGAGGAAAAAAAAAAAAAAAGAAAAGCTGAAGGGTGGAAGAAAATTCCTGGTGGTTGATTCTGCATGGTCTGGCACCTTGCACAGCCCAAACATCCGTGCAAAGGGGAGAGAAACTCTGGTGAGAAGAGTTGTGACAGCAAAGGCAGGGCTGCATCAAGCCCCTGCCCACACCTTCCCCTGATCCATAGAAGCATGGAGGAAAGGGAGCTGGACAGAAATACAACACAAAGGCAGCTCGTTTGCCTCAGGGCCTGTCAGCAATGCAGAACTGCCCCGGGGCAGGGGGACAGGAGCTGCCCTGTGCCCACAGCGCTGCAAAAGGGGGACTGACCCCAACGATGGGGGGACACCCCACAGCATCCTCACTGCCCCTGTGATGGAAACAGCTTGGGAACAACTGGACCTGGGCTGGCTGAGCTCCTTAGAGCCCAAAGATCCAACTGCGGATACTTCCCCTCTGTGAAAAGCCCACAAACGAAGCAGAGGAGTTGTAGAGTAATTTATCCAACCAAAGGGAGCGAGTCTGGCTTTTCCTAGCGGGATTTTCCACACATCCCCACCCAGGAGAGGCCACTCACCTGCAGCCGGAGCCACGCTGTGCGTGGTGAGGTTCACCACCTTCCTCTCCCTGGCCGGCTCCGTCACGGACAAGTGGTAGATCCTGCGCTCGTGCAGGCCGCAGTAGTGGTGGTGCAGGTGGCAGGAGTAGGTGCCCTCATCGGCGCTCTCCAGGTGGGAGATGAGCAGCGAGAAGTCCCCGAGGGCGAAGGCGCTGCGGGTGACGTTCATCTTCTGCCGCAGGAACAGGGGCCCGTAGGAGCGGCGCTCCCCGGACGCGTACAGGTCCACCAGGCGGTCGGCGCGGTCGTGGGGGACGCCGGGGGGCTGCCGGTCCCAGTGCACCACCTGCTGCTCCTCCTCGCTGTGCCGCTCCGTCCAGATGTGGTTGCGGTTGACGCAGGGCAGCGTCGCCGTGCTGCCCTCCGGGGCCACCAGCACCGGCTTCTCGCCGTCCCAGTACTCGCTGGCTTCCTCGCCTGGGCAGGGGGGAAACACGAGCTGGGCGACCTTGGAATGGGTGTTTTGCCCCAGCTGTTCTATTTTTCCTCGCCTGTCTTATTTTTTCTCTCCACGTAAACGACTTAAGTTTGCTTCCCTGGTTTATTTTCCTTGGCCAAAATCAGTAAAATTTTGGCCCGATTTGCTGTCACACACCACGATCTCATGGATGTGGTTGATGCGAAATTCCCACTCGAGTCCAAGCGGCAAGGACGCCCAGGCACACCTGAGACTGCTCTCAGCTCCTGAAATCCCCAATTCCAGGTGTCACAGACACCCAGGCAGACCCGAGATTGCTCCCAGACCCTGGAATCCCCAATTCCAGGTGTCAAGGACACCCAGGCAGACCTGAGATTGCTCCCAGACCCTGGAATCCTCAATTCCAGCTATCAAGGATGCCCAGGCACACCTGAGACTGCTCCCAGACCCTGGAATCCTCAATTTCAGCTATCAAGGATACCCAGGCACACCTGAGACTGCTCCCAGACCCTAGAATCCTCAATTCTATGTGTCAAGGATACCCAGGCACACCTGAGATTGCTCCCAGACCCTGGAATCCTCAATTCTACGTGTCAAGGATACCCAGGCACACCTGAGATTGCTCCCAGACCCTGGAATCCTCAATTCTGTGTGTCAAGGACACCCAGGCACACCTGAGATTGCTCCCAGACCCTGGAATCCTCAATTCCAGATGTCAAGGATACCCAGGCACACCTGAGATTGCTCCCAGACCCTGGAATCCTCAATTCCAAGGGTCAGGGATGCCCAGGCACACCTGAGATTGCTCCCAGACCCTGGAATCCTGTAACACACCCCCTCCAAAAATCCCAAAATACCCCACAGGGGTAACGTGTCCTCTCCACTGCAGCAGACAATAGAGAAAAAACACCTTTATCTTCTACATCCTTGGCCATTTCATGAAGCAAGGCCACTTTCTTTCTGTTCTAACTGAGAGTTAATCTCTTCCTTCAGAAAGCAGGAAGTATATTCCCTCCACAGGCTAAGAATGGAACGAGGATCTTCACCCCAATCCTCCAAGCAGGAAATGCTTTCCTACCCACAAAGGCCCTAATTACTGGAGGAGCTGAAGCAGCACTGCTCTGTTTGGCTCTTGAAAAGGAATAACAGAAGAGGCCAAAGCACAGAGGAGCAGACTGGGGCTCTCAGGGTGATTTTATTGCACTGTGAGAGCAGCAGAGGAGATGCACTTCCATCCCAGCAGCTGCACTGGGGTTATCCAGAGGTTTAACTGGATTTTAATGGGTGCCTGTGTGGATGGGTGCCTCTCTCTGCAGATGCCAGCAGCTCGCTTTTAGAGCTGGGCTTAAGGTGTGGTAACTTGAGGTGGGTTTTTAAGTACAGGCTGCCCAGGGCAAGCTCAGCAACCAGAGCACAGGGCAGGTCCTTGTGGCTGAGCTGAGGGCAGGGATTGTCAGCAGGGGTGTGCTGCTGCTGCAGCAGGGACAGTTTGGTGACTACCAGGAGCAAACATCAAGCTGAGCAGGCTCCTGACAGTGTTTGGCCAAGGAAGAAGAGAGGTTTGTAAATAATCACACTGAGTAAAGCCTCTGCAGCTCAGGGAGGCAGACAGCAAACAGCACAGGGAGCACCACGCTCAGCTGGTGCTTCCTGAGCCTCCTGAGGCACCTGTGAAACCTGGAGCTGTCACCACACCCACCTCTCTTGGCGATGACCAGCTGGATTTTCACAGTTTCGTACAAGTGGCAGTAGTGATGGTGAAGATTACAGGAATATGTGCCTGCATCACTCTCTGCAACACCTGGGAAGAGAGGGGAAGTTGAATGTTTTATACTGAGACAATGATTAATTGTGTCATTTGCAGTTTCCCAAATCCTTGTCTGGATGCAAAATAACTTCCTTATCACCAGGGTGGGTTAAACAGAGACAAATCATCTCACCCAATATAAGAATTTGGTGACCTAATAAAATAATTCAGTTTATTCACCCTTGTGAGGGAGGCATTTGTATTAACAGGTGGAAAGAGGAAGCTGGGTTAGGTTTAGCTGGGAGCAGACACAAGAACAATGACCACGGAGTGTTTATAGTTCAGGAACTGAAGCACAACCAAAGGGCCACAAAAAGCCCAGGTGGCTTTCAGGTTGTTACAAATTCTCCTTTAAAACAGGTTTGTTTCAAATAAAAGACTCAGTGCTTCAGAGAACCTCACAGAATCACTGAGGTTGGAAAAGAACTCCAAGACTGAGTCCCATCTCAATCCCCACCTTGTCACCCAGCCCAGAGCTCTGAGTGCCACATCCAGTCCTTCCTTGGACACCTCCAGGGATGGGGACTTAGATCTCCCTGCGCAGCCCCTGCCAAGGCCTGACCACCCTTTCCATGGAGAAATTCCTCTATATCCATCCTGAACCTCCCATGGGAGGTGAAGCTGGAGACTTCACTTGGAAGCAAAACCAGAAGGCTGCCCAGGAACAGTGCATGGCTTTGGGGGCAATTCCTCAACCTCTTCCTGCCTTGAATCTCCAGCTGAAAGCTCCACTTCCCTAAGTGCCCAAGGAGCAGAAATGAATTAATGTGACTGTCCAGGTATGCAGGTATTCAGTCAGAGGGAATGCTGAGAGGGTTTTGATCTGCTGAACATGCTTAGCTGTGCAGGTTGTCTGGGACAGACCTGGATGTGCACAAGTGACCGGAGCACTGAGTGCCACATCCAGGGATGGGGACTCCACCACCTCCCTGGGCAGCCCCTTCCAGACCCTGAAATTCCTCCTGATGATTAACCTCATTAACCTGGTATTGACTTATTTATCAAAAACATGCTGCAAACCAACCATTTGCACCAAAACCCACCAATCCCATCGAGCCCCGAACCTTCCGCGGGGGGGAAAAAAAACCTCCGTACCTTTGATCACCAGCGAGAAATTCCCATCTGCAAACGCGTTCTCGGGCATGAGGATCCTGCCCTGGTTGTAGGAGCTGTAGACTCGCTGGTCCCCAGCTGAGTACATGTCACAGAGCCTCTCCATCCTGCTGTCCCCGTAGTAGGAGCTGAGCAGGTCCCAGTGCACCACGCGCTGCCGGTCGTTCAGGCGGTCCTGGGTCCACACCATGCGGTGGCTCTTGCAGGGCAGCACGGCCTGGGAGCCCAGCACGGCGCTGATGTTCAGCACAGACACCACCACGCTGGCTGGGTTGGAGGCATCAGCTGGGACTGAAAGTCAGGAGCAAACAGCAAAAAAAACACTTATAGGGTTATGGAGTTAATGGTGTGTGAAGGAGGTGCTGGAGTGGGAGTGCTGGAAACTCTGCATATTTTTGATTCTGGTTTCAACACAGGGCACTCTCCTGGAGAATCAAGGAATCCTGAGCTGGAAGGGACGCACAGGATCATGGATTCAACTCTTATCCCTGGACAGACACCCCAACAATCCCACCCTGAGCATCCCTGAGAGCAGTGTCCAAACGCTCCTGGAGCGCTTGGGGCTGTGCCCATTCCCTGGGGAGCCTGGGCAGTGCTCAGCACCCTCTGGGGGAGAATCTTTTCCTAATAAAGAAAACTGTACCACACTGATTTCATTCAGTGAAAGCAGTGTCTGTTCTCAGGGTTGTACACTTGACCTGTCCTACCCACCCTTCCTAATCCTGACCCCAGTTTAATCCAAGTTTGGAGACACCAGTGCAATGGGATGCATGACCCATGGAAGTTAGCCATGAAAGCCCCAGTGCATGCCATGGAATCAGGGTCCCTCTCACTCCTCCTCGTGATCACAAACCCAGGCAGATTTACAGAGATGCCACTCACCTGAATATGAGCACACAGAACCTGTCAAAGCAGAAAATAAAGAGTGTTACTGACAACAAAAGGAGGAAAAAGCTACAGACACACTCCAAGCCAGCAGCCACCTCTGTTAATGCTCCATCTATTCCACCCTTCCCTATCAATGTTTATATCTGGCTGCTCCATTTCCCACTCCTGCCACACACTTTGTCTGCACAGTTAATTCTGAGATGCTCTGCATGCAGCTCCAGCTCTCTCCAACTCACATGACTCAGATCCACACAGGAGGAACTTTGCCAGGGATGAACCAAGGCCTTTGGTTCCGCATTTCTCCGGGCCAGTCCCTCCTGCTCCTTGTGTGGGAGGGGTCTCGAAGGTCTCCTGGCATCACGCTTTTGATTCCCAACACAACACCACCATTCATCTCTCCAACCAGCCAAGCCCAAGTGGGTTCCATCAAAATCATTGGAGGTTTTGTCCTGCTAATGTCAGAGGCACAATGTCCTCCAGACAAAGGCTGTATTTTTTTTTTTTTTAGCTCTGGAATTTATGAATTTCAAACGAGTCCAAATTCAACTCCAGACTGGGGGTATTTTAGCACACCCCCAGTGCTGAGAATAAACTTGGTTTCCTCCCCTTTTCCCATCACAAAACACTGGGCAGGGACAGCAGAGAACAAAAACTGAGCAGCACTCTCTGTTGAACTGCCAGCTCAAAGGCACTCCAAACAGGAGGTATTTCTTCCTACATTTATAATCTCAGCATCACAAAGAGAAAAATCAAATCTTGGACAAGGTCTGTACTCTCTGTATATAAGAAAGAGACATCATAATTCCATCATCTGATGGTCTCTCCTGACAGGCTGCAAAATGTTTCAGCTGCAGCCCCTCCCTCTGCAAGCCAGGACTTAGATTTAGCTTAGAAAAACAAAGGAATGATTAAAAAAACCCTTCCACAGCACCAAAAAAGCCAGGAAAAATCGGTGCCACTTGTGACAGGCCACCAGCTCCCAGCACAGCAGAGGTGTCAATGTGCTCAGGCAATGTCCCCGCGGCTGAATGGGTGTGGTTTGCCCCGGGGCAAGGGGACAACGCGATGTCGTGACACGAGCAGCGATTTGTGAGCTCGGGAATGGTGTCTGAGGCTGCCTCCGGCGCCCTGCACGAACAGCAACTTGATTTGGTGCGACAGAAACATCCTCTGCTGGCTCAGGCAGAGGAATGAAGGCATTTACTGCTCTCCTTTCCTCTTGCGAGTTAATGGGAAAAACACGGAGCCCCAAAGAAGCATCGTAAATCCAACGAGTGCCAAAAGCTCAGCCAGCCACAGCTCTGAGCTCACACCAGCCCCTGGTTCTGCACCTTTCTGGACCCCTGCACCTTCCTCCTGCCAGGGCAAGCACCATCCTTCCCTTCCCTGCCCCTTCCCAGGGCAGCCTGCTGGAGCCTGGGCAGCCACGAGCACTTCTCCAGCACTTCCAAACACAACTCTCTGTCAAACAGGGGCTTGGCTGGGATGGAACAGCTTCTAGATAAGAAAAGCTGACGTCTTTTGGGTTCTTTTCCCCTCCACTCTTAAAACTTCAGCCAGGAACAGGGCAGGAATGTTCCTGGTTTCTCATCAGGTCTTTCCAGGTTTGCCCCTCAGTGCCCAGGAGATGCTGCATCCTGCTGGCACCAGGGAAGAGCCTGTGGATTTTATATTTTGCTTTTTATAGACTGGATTTGTGACTTGCTGGCTGCTGCCACACAAAGCTGGGTTGACACCACAACAAAACCCATCCAAGATGAGGTGAATTAAATACTGGAGCTCAGCACGGAGAGGTGGAAGAGAAAGGGTTTCTCACTTTGTCTGTGCACACACAGAGTCTGGACAGAAACTTTGGGTCTGAACCTGCTCTAGGATATCATCCATAGTTTGACAAAATGGTGCAAATATCAAAAAAAAAAGTGATCACAGCCAAGCAGCAAAATTCTAGAAGGGGAAAAAAAAGGATAACTCTTCACAAGAGGGACAGGAACTCCAGCAGACAAAGAAGGAAGAACTGATTGTTCTGGTTCCCCAGCCACGCTGGAAATCTGCTCACATCCATCAGCTCGTGGGGAAGGCTCAAACTTATTTGACAGAGCTGTAAATGAGATCACTCAGAAATATGAGGAATCTGGGATGTCTCCGCTCTCTTGCACGCCTGGAGAAATGGAATTTAGAACAGCTGACCTTCAATAACCTGAACAGAGAGCAGCAGTGGAAGGAGGAATGAGCCTTTTCCTCTTTTCAGTGCTGTGGGGAGACCAGCAGAGCAACCAAACGCTGCTTTTTAAAGGCATTTTATGACACAGCAGCTACTGAACAGAGATAAAGGCACAGCCCAGCAAAGGTGACAGCTCATGAACTGCAGCTCTGGGGTCAGCTGGAAGCAGGGATTTTGGTGAGTCACACTTCCCAACCTGCAACTGTAAAACCAAAGAGTCTTCATGCACCTGGTGAAAGCTCTGACCTCTGTCATCACAGGACTCCAGGAGCTTCTAAGCCTCAGCTGCCTTCAGAGCTGTCAACACAGAACTCAGCTGCGGCTTGCATTTTCAAATTTCGAGTTCCATGGGATGGAGAATCACTTTGTCTTCTCTGGGTGATGTAACCACAAAAAAAAAAAAAAAAAAAAAAAAGAAAAAAACACCAAGAAAAGAAACCCCAACAAAAGACAATTCTGTGCTGTCCCCTGACATGTTCTGTGCTGACTCAGCAGGATCCCAGAGATCCTCTGTGGTCCCACGGTATAGGAAGAGGAAAGCAGCCTGGAAAACTATTTCTTAATCCCTTGTAAAAGGCAGAGCCAGCTCTTACTTCTTGAATCCCATCCATTTTTCAAGTGAAGAATTAAAGCCACAAAAAACTGTGGGCAAACCAGAAGCAAAAGGCTCGGGCTGTGAAAGATGTGTGACATGCTCAGAGCTCTCCAGGCAGTGTCCTTGGAGCAGGGCAAGCAGAAAACTGTCCCTTGAGTCCTGCCTGAAGAATTCCAGCTCTCCTCTGCTCCTGGGACAGAGGAGCTGCTGCTCAGGTCGGTGCTGATGAAACCACTGAGTTTTATATATATATTTTATATTTATATCCTCTTATTCACAGGATGAAAAACGACCAGAGCAGAAAAGACATGTTTTTCCCCAGATCTGTGTGTGCCACATGCCTTATTTCTCCCATGAATCCCTCAGTTTATAGGGGGTTTAATGGGCTCTGTAGAGTCATTACACAATTGTGGGAAAAGCAGCAGCCTGTTCCCCAACCCTCTGGGGAAGGGCAGTGGCTCCATCCTGACTCTTTAGGGGGCTGAGAGACCCTGATGGTTTTTGATGCAGCAGCATCAAGGTGACAGTGAAATAAATGACCCCAGCTCTTCTCTGGGAGCCAGGTTTGTTAAATCCACTGACCAGGAACCAGGAGGAACATCTGGGCTCGTCTGGAGGAGGGATATGGTGAGCAAAACAGCTGCACCTAAACTTCTCCCGTTCACCTCCCGTCCAGTCTGCAAGACTGAGCTTTTCAGTAAAACGAAATTTCCCTTCAAAGCTCACTGATGGTCAAGCTGGTTTGAACTGGGCTTTTCCCTAAGTCTCTGTGTTTATTTTCAAAGACTTCCTGGGACAACTTTCCCAACAGCAGAGTCTCCCACTTCCGAAAAGGATGTCAGAGCCCTTAAGCACCCATCCAGCCCCAACAATTCCAGCAGTCCCTGCAGGTAGGAACACGCAGAGAGCAGGAATGTGCTGCCTGTGCAGAAAGGAAAAGCTTTGTATCTGCTCAAGGAGCCCATCCCCACCTGGGGCGCAGACAGGATCCCTCAGAGATCTGCCCCAGCTTTGTGACAGGCAGCTGGGATTTCAGCTGAGCTTTAGAAACCCTCCCCTGCTTTGTGTGCTTCCCGTTGGCTGCAGGCCCTCGGAATGGTTTTGTAGAGCCATTCCAAACACAGAGCTCTTCCTCCCGGCGAGACATTAACACTTGAGGGAGTGGTTCCTCTGCAGGAGGGATCATCCCAGCGCCATGGAACAGCTCAGATTTCCTCCCTTCTCCCCTTCCCATCCTCACCATTGAGTTATAACCTGATTTGGGTGGGCTCAAACACCCAGGTAACTCCAACATCTCTGTCAGAGATCCTCCATCCTCAGCTGGGACACCTCTGCAGCAGCCCAACCTGCTATTCCTGCCCTGGCTGCTCCCCAGGCTCTGCCAAACCTCCCTGGGAGTCACTGGACTGGTTGGTGCTTCTGGAGCACAGAGCTGTCGCCTCTCCTCCTCCTCCTCTTTAACCCACCCCACACACCAGATTTCTGAGTCACTTTAACCCTTCTGTCCCTATGACTGATCCCATAATTTGCCAATTCCTAAACCCTGCCTTGGGGCATTGCGAGAATGCCGTGGTGACATGGAAAGTGGATTAATTAGAGAGCAAAGGGAGAACTCCTCACCTCATTCCACCTCAGTGCTGAGGAACTGAGGAGCTCAGGTGTCAGCCACAGCCTTTTAAAAGAGCTGGGAAGAGCAGGGGGGTCACCAGTCCCCAAAAAACTTGTGCTCCTCACTTCCTACTCCTTTCTTGCACCTTGCTACCCAAAAATGAATTCTGTGTCTGTCTTTATGCTGACAAGAGGAAAAGAAACCCAAAAACCACACTTCCTTTTTTCCTTCCATCTGAACCCTCACACACACGCACCCCCAGCTGTTTTTGCTTCATCAAAAGTAAAAAATGACCTTAAATCATCTAAATCTGACTGTGAAAGCTTTGCTGTACTCACATCCAAGCCTATT
This sequence comes from Corvus cornix cornix, assembly GCF_000738735.6. Taxonomy (NCBI): domain Eukaryota; kingdom Metazoa; phylum Chordata; class Aves; order Passeriformes; family Corvidae; genus Corvus; species Corvus cornix. Next base: position 4,843,511 of record NC_046350.1, on the reverse strand, counting down.
GGCTTTGAATTTGCTGATAGGAAAAAAAAAATTGCACAAACTTGCTGAACAGAGCTCCAACAACCTCAAACATTTTTCCATTCTCTCCCCAAAAAAGCAGAGGAAACCCACGATTCCCTCCCCTCCCCAGATGAAAACAGAGCAAATTTAGGAATCTGAACAAAGTCTTACAAAGACAACAGTTCAAAATCTCGTAGCCAACCCCCAGCACCGTTGTGCAGCTGAAATAAAAACAAGTAACACCACACCAGCAGCTCACAGCTTACTTTGCTGAAGCAAAATCTGCCACAGGAGGAGTTTTGCAAGTTGCTCCATTTCTTCGGCTTCTCGGTGTTTTCGCCTCTCTTGAAAAACAACTTAGAGGCTTTTTTTTCCTCTAAACTTTCTTTTCTGTAACTGGAAAACACTATGACCTCATCAATCTACATCCCCAGAGCTGTGGACAGCAGCTCATATTCTGCAGGATTACTCCACCTCCAACTTCCAACTCCCCACCTCCCCACTGCCACTCCACCTCCTTCCCTTCCCTCACACTTTCTGCAGATCCCACTTCCCCTCCCTCTGGGACCTTCTGATCCCTCCCTGACTCTGACATCAAAGTTTCATCGGGTGAAGTTGGTCCCACGCAGCCCTGGGCTGACAAAACAAATCTTTCTCCCTCCCCCCTGGGGATGGAACCAATTTTCCTCATGCTTTACTTGATCCAGCTGTTCCTCCCTTTGTCTGACACTCCTCCAGCTGTCTGCTCCAGACTGGATTTATTCTGCTGCCTTCAATGGGGTTTTGATCTTGGTCTCCTCATATGGTTTTACTTCGAGCTTCAGTCTCCAAACACAACCTAGAAAACAATATTTACTCTGTCCTGTGATTTGTAAGCAAGGGCTGGATATTTGCAGGAAAATTACAATGAGTATAAAGTCAGGAAATAGAGTATAAAATAGGAAATAGAGTAGCTGCTGCTGGGATATTAAAAGTGAAATTACATATTACAGGAAAATTAAAATTTGGTCGATTTTTCTGTTTTCTTGCATTCTGTTGTCAGGTTGTTGTTGCTTATGGCTAACACCATTTAGTGGATTGGATTTATTGGATTTAACAATTCAAATTAGTGATCAAGTGAAGGAAGGGAATTAAAACTTACTGTCCTTAAATGTCTGTGGGACTCTACAGGAGAACTTAAAAACACAAGCCAGGAGCCTTCCCATGGGATCCATGTGGATAAACTTAATTGGCACACTTGAATTTTTCCTTCTGACATTTTTCTGCCTCTCTAGTCTACCACAAAATAGATTCCCTCTGTCCCAGAGGAGGAAGAGCTTCAGGAGAGAGGAGAGTATTGTAATTATTACTATAACAAACCCCTAAATAAACCCCTAAATAATTACACACTGCAACAAGGGAAGCTTTGGAAGCATCCAGACCAGATCAGAACTTCACCTAGTCCAGGATCCCATCTCCAGCAGCAGACAGAACCAGACACTTGCAAAGAAATTCCAAGAAACTGAAGCTATTATTATTATTAGATAACATGACCATGAAGAAAAGCCTGCTGTTAACTCATCACTGTCCAAACCAGACCCAGAGAACTGCTGGTTTGTTTCTAGGGAAAAACCCTAAAATAATCTTCAGCTAAGAACCTCACAAAACTCCCCTGCAAACTCCAACTCTGACATTTATATGAAGTGAGGAGATTTGGGGATAATGGGATACAAACAGCCCCTCCCTCCACGTTCCCACCCTCATCACCTGAGCTGTGGCACCACCTGGATATGAACAAATCCAGCCTAATTGCAACCCTAATCCCATCAGCTTCTCTTTGCCAGCCTCAGGAATTCCCATTATTCCAACTCCAGAACCACCTGCAGGCAGCAAAGGCTCCTGTTCCCGTGTCCCTGACCTGTGCCAGGTGTCACAACAAGGACAGCACTGCTCCAGAGCAGCTGCTGGGCCAGGAATCTCTTGCAAGAAGGAGCTTTTCCTGTTGTCCCCATCAGGACAGAGCCACACCAGGCTCTGATCTGAGGCCTGCGTTCAGAGCAGCCTGGAAAATACCTGGCTAGGAGGCAGAAAGCTGCTCCCAGTGCACAGACAGCAAATCCAGCACCTTGTCCTTCCCCTGGTCCCTCCCAACCATGGGCAGGACCTTCCAGCTGCAATCCCAGGTTGTTTTCCCACCTTTCTGCCTGCCAGCTGTGGCACTGCAGAGGTTACTGCCTGCTCCTCGCAGGGTTTCTGGGAGGGAGGCAGATTGCTGTGGTTGCTGCTGTCATGGACTGGATATTTCCTGACTGCAAGAAGCCAAGTCCAGGCTGAACAAGGCTGAAGTCTCCTCAAGAAAATCACCCACGGGAAGGGAAGAGCAGCAGTTTCGCTGGGGCTCACAAAGAGGGGAGGAAAGGGACACAGGAGCCTGGTTTGCAGAGCTCTGCCTTGTCCCCTGTCTAATCCTGCACAGTCTGCAGCCAGCCCTGCTTCCTGGAGCTTTGCTGCTCCAAAGACATCCTGGAAAAGCAGCTGTGTCAACATTTTTCCTGGTCAGGAGCTGAATTTTTAACGAGATTCTCCATTCTGAGCTGTGCAGTGCTCCCCAGCCTTTCTCCTTCCCCACTCCCAGGGGAATTGGGGAATTGATTCATCCCTTGGCTGCCCACTGCTCATCTCCAGCTGACCACAAATCCTGACCAGAGAAAGGAACCTCATCCAGGCAAGGGAAAGGGACTTTCCAGCACCAACAGCAGTGGTTTTGCAGGCTCTGCACCTGCCGTCAGATCAGGTCAGCAGCACAAGAAAGGCTCCCATGTTCCCAGAGTTGTCCCTTTTCCATTGTGGCAAAAGAAAATGGGTATTTCACACCTATTTCAGATAAAAAGCAGTGACTCAGGTGGACAAAGCCCTGCTAAAAGTGCAGGGGGCACAAGGTTAATTGGCTTGTGGGAAGTTATGACTGTCAGGAAGTTTCCTCTTCCCCATCTCTTCCATTTTGAACATTTTTGTTCTCAGGCTGCATTGAGAGACCTCCCAATAAATCCAAATTGAAGATTAGCAGCCAGAAAAACTGAGCAAGTCTCAGATCAGGAGGAAGGTCTGATACCAAGGGGAATCCTCCATCCTTTACTGCACTTTTGAGAGCCACTAACCCTGGGAAGCAGGAGTGGCAGTGGCCCCTTCCACCCCATCTTCACAGCCATAAATACATGAATTTAAAAGGAATGCCAGCATTAATGATCTGTTGACACAAATTACAGTACAAGGCCTTGTGCGCAGGATTTGTCAACACTCCAGGCTTATCATCAACAACTTCTTTAAATACAGGACCCAGAGTGCTCCACCAGGATCAAAGGAAAAGAGAAAATACCTGCCCATGGGAAGAAAAAAGGATAAAATTCCTAGAATATAAAAGTAGTAGGGAGTGCTACAGCTTAGGAATAAAGAGTACAAGAGTACAGCTAATTGACAGTGGCAAAGGCAGCAAGGATTCCTCAAAATAAAATACGGAGAAAAAGAACTTTGCATGGGAACAGCAAAAGAAAGGCACTGCAGTTCAGGGTTAATTTACACCGTTTTTCACTTGGTGGCAAAGCTTTTCTCTTTAAAACAAATCTTCCAGCTGCCACGAACCCCTTAAGCAAGCCTGAAATAATCCAGCTTAGAGCAAGAGCTGTGAACTGAAAGGACAAAGCTGAAAGCCAACCACAATGACAGGGCTGCCGAGCAGAGGCTGTCATTACTGCAGGGCTGGAACAAGGCGGGCACCTCCCAGCCCCAGCATCGCCGTGCTCGTTCCCCAGCCACAAACACAAAACCCCCTGATTTGCCTTCTCTGAAGGGCACATCCAGAATGACAAGTTGATGGTCTCACCACATGTTTTTCTGCTTCGTTTCATTTCACTGGAGTCCACTGTAATCAGCAGCCTGAGGTGCAGCCACCAAAGCAGCTGCTGAGGCAAACGCTCACGGGCTGGGGGAGGAGGAGGAGGACACAGCTCTGACACCTTTAGACTGCGGGTGAATAAAAAAGCATCATGGCAACATTAAATAACAGCTCTGGGACAGGCAGAGAAAGGTGAAATCCACAAAAATACCCCACGGGCAGTCAGTGCCATGGTCTCAGCCATGCTGTGCCCAAGCACTCCTCAATCCCAGGACTGCTGAGGTTGGAAAAGACCTCCAGGGTCAGAGTCCAAGCTGTGACTGAGCCTCACCTTGTCACAACCAGCCCGGAGCTCTGAGCGTTCCTGGGACACCTCCAGGGATGGGGACTCCAGCACCTCCCTGGGCAGCAATTCCCATGCTTAACAACACCTCCCATGGGGAAATTCCTCCTGATGTCCAACCTGACCCTCCCCAACTGAGGCTTCATTCCGAAGCAAAGCCAGAGGAATAGAAACAGCACCAAGGTTTGGGGGCTGTCCTTCACAGGCAGCTCCTCAACTTCCTCCTGCCTTGAATCTCCAGCTGGAAGCTCCACTTCCCTGAGTGCCCAAGGAGCAGAAATTAATTAATATGGATGGCCAGGAATGCAGGAATTTAGTCAGATGGAAATGCTGAGAGGGTTTTGGTCTGCTGAACACACGGAGCTGTGGAGATTGTCTGGGACAGACCTGGATGCGCCCAAGTGAGGAGTTAAAGTGCAGCATCCAGAGCTTTCCAGCTGCGTGGATTATTCCCATTAATCCATGTGTTTGTGTGTTCTTTCAGCACTGCTGTCCTCGAGCAGGTCACAGAGCTCTGTCTGCACCCACAAGGCATCTCCAAAAACTCCCTGGTTCCCGGATTCCAGCGCCCTTGGATGGCACAATATTTAAACACCCCCTTTGGCTGAAAAGCTTCAGATTCCTGGGATTAATCTCAAAACCATTAATAGAAACCAGTTACAAAAACAGAGAAATTGCCCAGGAAACCAACACTGATTTTCTTTCTTTTTTTTTTTTTTTTAAATTCCAGACAGAAGCTACCCAAAAAAAAAAAAAAAAACAACTGCCCAAGGAGAAATGGGCAAACAACAGGGATGGAAACAGAGACACAAAGCAGCACCTCACTGACACCCACAGAGCAGGCATAAATTATAGTTTTCTCTTAAGTTTACTATTTTTTGCATGACCAAACTGTAAGAAGGTAAATCTGAAAAATCAGTTCTCTATAAAAATAATTTTTAGTTGAAAAAAAATTAATTTTAAGTACTTGCTATGATGGTTTCAATCTAAATGCTGTTAAAAAATAGACAATTAAAATCACATTAAATGTGTTTTCTGGTCCCTCATTCACGTATGCAAGGCTCTCTCTTGGTCACAGCACACTTGGGTCTGTCCCACACAGCTTCTGGTAGGAAAAATTTGGAATCTAAACAGACAGGAGCAGGAGGGAGCCATGGAACACAAAAGGAAATGAGTCACCCAAACTCACAGAGCAGAGCAGTGGCAGAATTGGGAGCAGAGCCTAGACCAGCTGCACACCAGCCTGGGCAGAATTTGGGCAAAATCCTGATTTTAACTTTCCAATGCCCCCTATTTCATCTCTCTTGCCCCTCAGATCTTCCCAGTATTCCCATTCCCTAGGGCAAACAGGAGTCATTCCTACCTGCTCCTTCTTTACCCCAGTGAAATGATATTTTCTAACTTTTATTTCATTTAAATTATTAAGTACTCATCTCCCAGTCTATTCTGAGAGCCAGCAGTGTCTTCAACACAGAGTGTTAAAGAAAAAGCAGGTATGAGCTCAAAATCCATGAACCGTGAGGGGATGGAAAAATCTGCAGCTCTGGAGTTGCAGCAATCAGAACTCCAGGAGTGGCTCTGTTCATTTATCTGCATCTGTTAAACCTCCCCTAAAGTCCACAGCAGCAGCCAGCAACTGGATTTTCCTAGGAAACAGGGATTTTTTCAGGGCCACTTGCAACTAAACTTTCTAGATCTCTCCAATGATCCCCCAAAATCAACTTTTGAACCTGGAGTGCCTGAGACAGAAGAGTGTCCAACCCATGACACGGGACTGACTCACTGCCATGTGGTTCTGGAGCATCTCAGCTTTCCCAAATCCACAACGAATCCATCAGCCTGCGCTCTAGGGGACGGATCTGCAGTCCTGGTCCAATTTGGCAGCTGGCAGACAGCACCGAGGCTCAGGAGGAAATGACTGAGGCATCAAATCACCCCCTTTGAACTGTGCTTGTCTCCAGAAATGTGGGAGAAAGCAGCAGCTCCTGGCTGCTCCTCATCCACTTTCTGAGTTCCAGGGAAAAGGCACCAAACCTGGGTTCTGTGTCTGAAGGGGCATGCACTTTGCACCCTCTTTCATTCCAGATTTTGAGGCACTTTACATGGAAGTTGTTAACCCAACATAAAGGTCTGGGGAAGAGAGGGCAGAAGCCAACTGGGATGAAAAACCGTGTCCAAAAATCCTGCTTCACTGTCCAGTATTCCAGGTCACTCCCAAGCCCCTGGAGCAGGCTGACCACACCACAGCCCTGACCACAAGCACAGCACAAACTGAATTTCACTCCTCCCACAGGCAGCACTAAGTCAGGTTCCCCTAACCTGGGAAAAGCTCAAACCACAAGCACCCAGCACTGCTCATTCCTGTGAGGAACGAGAAAATTCTGGGAGTCCTCAGGAGCTGAGAGCTGACATTTTGTGTGTCCCCTTTCTGGCCACCAGCACTGTGCCTCAAACCACAACTTTTGGCCTCTCTGCACGTGGGAACAGAGCTCTGGTACCAGGAGGTTTTGAGGGGAAGCTCCACTCCTCACACTAATTGCAGCCCATCCATTGCACCCGCCTAAAATAATTAAGCAGTGGGATTCCAGGCACACCAGCTTATTTTGAGATCAGAAGTGACTGGGAAAAGAGTGGAAAAATTAATGGGTTGGTTCTGAAGAGGGTGCTCAAAGGTGCCTCCCAGAGTTGTGTTATTTACCTCACGTTTGCAGGCCGTTTCATTAAAAATAAAAATACTTTGGGTGAAAGGAGGTTGCTTTCCATAATGCAATAGAATCCTCCTGCCAAAGTTAGACACATAAACATGGAGCCTGGTCAGCTTTTAAGGGTAGTCTATGTGAAAAGAGTATTTGCTCAGGATTAACCCAAGAGGACTCTGGCAACCATAATCTTAGCTAAAAAACCCCAGGGTGCTGCTTCCTTTGCCTCCTTTAGAAATCAAGTGAGAGTTCCCACTCCACTTTGGGGATGACACCACATGTGGAAATGCGTATTTTTTCCCTCAGAACAATGTGGAAATCCCTATTCCTCCCTCAAAACAACGTGGAAAAGTTCAGGTGACTTTATCCTGCCATCCCCACTCCAGAAGGAGCTGTTCCTACTCTGGAAGCCACATTTTCCTTTGCTTTCCTTTCCACAATCAAAAATCACTCCAGGAGAAGGTGTTGCCATCCAAGGCACAGATATTGTTATTTTCCACTCTTTTTTTTTTTTTTTTTTCCACAGTCCCAGCTTTTTGCATCAATTACTGGTGAGAGAAAGTTTTCCTGCCTTCCCTTCCCCAAGGGATGATGTTATCAGCAAGCAGGACACATTTATCCCTGCCCTATCTTCCGATGGGCCTACAGGAGTCCTCAGGGATGGCAGGAAGCCAAGAATAACACAGGATATTCTCCAGCATCACAGACACAGTGAAATCAGGCAGGGAGAGTCCTCTGGAGGTGCCCACTCAAACCTGGGGAAAGCCACAGATAAACTCCAGATGCAGTAATTCAAACAGTTTGAGCAACCCAAAGGCTGCTCAGTCAAGTCAAGGGTGAGGAGTCCCAGATTTACCCTGGGGATGTATCTGGTGATGCTGGGCAGATTCCAGCTGGTTGTGCCATCCTGGCCTGGCTGTGCCAGTGCTGACAGCAGGGAAAACCCTGCATCCCTGAGGAAACAGCCCTGACTCACCCAGGGAGAGAGGCTGCTGAGTAACGTGGTGCTGCTCACACTTTGCTGACTCTGACTCCATTGCTTCCACCTCTTTCTCCTTCAACTTTAACCAGTTCCTCACTGGCTGGGGATAAAGCTCAGCCAGATCATCCTACCATGAACTAATTCCCTTAAAACACAAAAATCCCAAACTATTCATTTTTTTACCTGCTGTGCCAACTCCTTGCTCACAACTCCACATCTTGGTCTTGGCACCAATCACTTTACAAGTGGGAAAGGGATTCTGAAGTGTTCCAGCTGCTGAGAGGCTCCAGGAGTGGTTTTTTCCAGACCTGGACACACCAAAGGCACTGACATTCCCTCAGCACAACACCTGCCTGAGCAGCACCAAGCCTTCATTACTGAACAAGTAAAGAAACCTCATTTTTTAAACAAAATTTCATGTTTTCTACTCCAAACAAAATTTTAGCCACTTCCATTTAGCCTTGTCAAGGCACCTACAGTTATATTGCCCCCTGTGCATTCAAACTCCTCCTTCTTCCCATTATTTTGCAGAAAATTCCAGCTACATTCAAGGGGGACAAGTCTCAGTTTTATAGTTCTTAGTGCCCATGCAGGGAGCAAGACTAAAAAATTCCCTAAATCAGGGATTTGACACAAAAGTGATGTATCAGATGGTTTTCTTAAATTCTCTGACTCATAGAACTCACTCCTTGTTTCAGTTTTGTTCCTCTGTTTTATAGGGAAAGCCAAGCAAGAATGGATTCTTCCACAGGAAAACCAGCACCCTGTGTTTCCTCCAAGCTACCTCAGGTGTTTACAGGAGCTACAGTTATTGATATTTTTATTTATTTATTTTAAAAGCAGCAGGAAAAAAACAAAACAAAAAAAAAACCCACTTTTCAACCCATTTCAGCTCTGCAAATGCTCCAGGCTGGGTACAGAGTGCTGTTATTTTTGGAGAGGTTCAGCCCAAATGACCCCAAACCAGGATGTTTTCCTGGAAAACAGAGCAGAGCAGCATGAATGGTGAAAAGAAAAGATGGCATTTGAGGCAGCCACAGGTGCTGTTTGTGAGATCAGTCAGATCACCTCAGCCAGGTTTTCAGCTGGTGGGAACAAGCCTGGTTTGTTAAATTTGGAACCTCTGGATCAGGGATCAGTCCTACCAAAGCAGAGCTGGCTCCAGGATTTGAGAAGGAGCAGGTCAGAGCTCCTGGAGCCAATGTACACCAACATTTTGGTTTTTCACATGAAAGTGCCCCATTTAACAGGGCATGAGCTCACCAGAGTAAAGGTGCCCACTGTTCCTGCTCAGGAGTTATTAGGCAATGGTTGTCAGGTCCTATTAATGGCCTGAAAGGTGTTTTGTGCACCAAATGCTCATAAACATCCCCTGACATGGGCTGATTTACTTCTTCTTGAGACTGGAGCTCATTAATGGAAGAAAGAACAGTTCCCCCAATAAAGACATCAGAACAGCTTGGGATTTTTTGCAGAGAAATCCTCCAGCAGCAAAAGGAGGAGGCATCACCCCCATCCTTTCCCTCTGATGTTAAAAAACCCCAAAACAAAACCAACCAAGCAAACAAACCAAAAAACCCCAAACTCAAAGCAAACAAAAACCCCACAAACAACAACAAACAAAACCCCAAACAGAAATAAACCACACACACACAAAAAAAAAAAGCAACAAAAAAACCCCCACACTCCAAAAAACCAGGTTTTAGGCACACCAGCTATCAGGAGCCAATACAACATGAAGAATATTTCTCTTTATTTCCCTTTTTGCTGCTCCAGTTGTGTGCAGCCAGGGGCATCCTACAGCCTGTGCACATGTGTACCTTCTCCCATGAAATCATCCTTGAAAACATTGGGAATAAATCCTTTCAGTCTGCACCACATGCTTTAGGATTTAAGGATTCTCAAACCTTTTTCCTGCCTACAACCAGCCTCAATTCAGATCAGTGTTTTCCCTCTGGTGCCTTTGCAACCTGTGCAGCTCCTGGTTTGAATCAGCTCAGGGCTGGTTTCTGGAGCAGGAGAAGCCATCATTACATCCCACCCCATTTCCTCTCCACGTGGCTCCTGCCCGTGCCAGGGACACGGAGAGGGCATCCCTGAGCTCAGACTCACTGTCTGCATCACCTCAGGGCTGCTCTAACAGCTCCCAGCCCATCCACCAGGCTCTGCAGGGCAAGCACAACATTCCCAAAGGGAAGGAACAGCTTTTTGTGCTCTAAATAGGCACCAGTTGCTCTTAACCAAGACCAGTAGTCTGCTGGACTTTCCCTTTTCCCATGATGAACTCAGACAGGAATTGAATTTATGTGAAGTGAGCCAGAACTAGAGGAGACAACATCCAAAAATGTTCCTCTGGAGAACTGGAGAGTGGCTGCCAGGGAGCTGAAATCTCTTCTGCGCACCCCAGACCATCACAGGGTTAACCAGGCATCGATTGCTGATCTGCTGCAATTTATACACAATTTAAATGTTTCTACTTTCCAGCCATTTGGGTTTCAATCCTTGTTACCAAAGGGACCAAACTTCCTGATTTGCAGTGAAATAGAAAGGTTGCTGCTTTACAAAACGTTGGAATTGATTTTGTAATCCTCATCAGTACCATAAATCTGCTTCTGCTTTAATCCTAAAAGGCTCCTATCATTTCCAACATCTCATCTCTACCACCATGGAGCACCAGGCAATTTTCTAGTTATATAAAGTACTGGAAGTTGAGCCAGGCTTTTTGGAAAAAGCTGCTGGAAGCAGTTATTTCACATTGCTCCCTTTCCCATATACAATCAGGCCTGATTCTCAGCTGTAAGGTATTTTTAAGTTAAACTGGATTCATTTGTGGCTGAAATAACTTATTTATGTCCAGAAGCCTCTAAAAAACTTCAAGGATCCATACTGATGTCATTGAACACCATCTTTTCTAGAGAAGACTTTTAAAATGCATTTAAGTCTTAACTCTGGTAAGAATCATTGCTCTCCAGGTCAAGGAGACAACCAAAATCCTGTTTGTCAGGAACTATTACTTGCTAACATGAAAAAGAAATGGTATTTTTGCCACTGCCACCACATTGCTGGGCTCTGACCTTTCCAAAATGGGGCAACACCCTCCACATTTGCAATGGGATTTGGTTCAGAGAAACAAAACTCAGAGTTTTCATCCCCTCTAAGCCAGCTGACTTCCTACTTCAGAGCCAACTCATTCCAGCACAAACCTGATCACTGTGAGGAAACTCCTCAACTTGTTCTGTTCAGCTGAGTTTGCTGCCTGCAGTGAAGTGCATGCAATCCAGGAATTAGAGATGACAGAAATTTGGTTTATAGTCCAATTTTGAGGGGCCTTTCCAGCCCAATGACTGACATAAAATCCCCCCCCCCCACCAGTTATCTCCAAGCTCTGTAATAAACAGCATGAAATTGTCTGGCTTTCAACCATTTCCTCCCAGAACAGCAAAATAATAGAAATCTTCAACATTTTGGGAATTTTAAGTCAAAGCTTTCCTGTTTGCAGCCCTTTTTTTGTTACCACAGCTACATATACACATAAACCTTTCCTAAGTGTGCAGATTCAGTGGGATGCAGATATTTTGGAGAGGAAGAGCAGCTCCTAATAAAGCTTTGTGAGTATATCCTGGACTCGTGCTCCCTCTACAGAAAATGAGGGGCAGTTTTCCTCTCTGATTGAGAGTCTCAAATCACATCCTGTGGTCAAGAACACTGAAGGAAGCTGACACAGCCCTGGGATGTAAAACCTGGTTAGTCCCTTGTAAGACAGAGTTTTTCCACAAGAAAAACACAAATCCTGAGAGATTTAAGATGTTAGGAAGGAATTCTTGCCTGTGAGGGTGGTGAGGCACAGGTTGCCCAGAGAAGCTGTGGCTCAGGATGTCCTTCCTGCAGCCAGATTAAACTGCACCTCGTAGCAATGACTTCCAGAGATTATTCTCCTCCCTTTCAGTTTATTCTCTCCTAGCAGAAAAAAGGGAATCGTTTTCAGGGAGTTTCCCACAACGAAAAGCCTGAAGGAGCTCATTCTTTTCCCCCTCAGTCCACCCCAGCCCTTGAATCACACTAAACCACCCAGAACTGCCTCAAACCCCAAAAAGAAAAGCAGAACCCAAACCAGAACCCAGATAAAAAGTCCTCTCTCAGGGTTTATTTTAAACACCTGTATTTTTCACAGCTTTCACGACTCTCTTCAACCATGCAAAACCAGCTGATTGTATCAGGGTTGTCTCAGGTGCAAAAGTTTTTGTTGTTAATGAATAATTAGCTCTGAGCTTCTCCTTTGACCAATATCTGGATGTTCCACATGACAGGGGTCAATCAAAGACAAAAATAACCATTTTTTATTAACACAAAGTAGAAGTCAAAAATAAATGTGCCTTTCAAGGATGCTCATGCAATGCCCAAGGCACGTGCACACCAAGGCTCCAGGTAAGAGACAACAAAAGCTCTTGCAGGTACATTCCATGGAATTCTGATCCAATTCCCATCCCACCACAACTCTTAGGAAAACCCCAGCCTTTCTGCAGCAAGGCTGTGAAAGAATGCAGTTTAGAAAAGAACATTTCCAAAGCTTTGTGCCATATATACAGTGGGAATTCTGTCACTGATCCCATCTCCCACACCTGATTGTTCTTAGGTTCAGTCTCATCTTAAAGAGGGACTTCAGAAACTGCCCACAGGACAGCAGTGCCAAGCCACCAGGAAAGAGCTCACACCTCTCCTTTGGGGAGGAAAAGCTGCCAGCTTTTCTCTTGGAAAACTCCTTTGTACTATTTTCATCACAATCAGAAAAAGGTTAAATGTCACCAACATACTTAAATATTTTTTTAATTACAATTACAGGTTAAAATTTATGACAGGTGTTTTTTATCGCTTGGAACTCCTCAGGTAGATCTTGGGGGTTTGCCACCCTGCAGGAGCACTTTTCAAGCCAGCTCTTTTCCAGATGCGCTCCAAATCTTTCTCAAATTTGATCTAAAACAGGAAAAAAAAAAGAAAAAAAAAAAGGTAACACAGCTCAGAAGCAACACCCACTGCCCACACATCCCAAGGACAATGCAGGTGTAACACACACAAAGGAAACAAAGGGTTTAAGTGACAAAATATTTGATCTTACTGCAGAAAATACATCAGAAGACATTAAAAGGCACAAGGATCTCAACAGTATCATTTTAAAAGTTCTGTGCAAGGAAAACTGAGAAGGTGGGCAATGAAATGGTGAAGGAAATAAGAGGATTTTATAGTGTTCAACACTGCCTCCTACAGATCTGAAGCAGTGGAATTACAATTAACCCCAGTTTGCATCTGGGCAAGGTGAGAATTCCTAGAGAATGAACTAAATTATATCCCACGAAAGGCTGTGCTGAAGGAGAACATCCCCAGCATGAACAAATCTCCGTGTCTTCCCTCATTTCCTTCCATTAAAGGAAGTAAAAGGCTTCTGTGTAGAAAAACAGATTTGGAAGCACCTAAGGATGTTGTCAAGACAGGAAAGAAATTAAGGTTTAACCAGTCTCCCTGATGCAGGGTAGAGACATGAATTCATCCTTCACACAAATGCTAAAACTCATCTCCATTAATCACACCTATCTGTAAATTACTGTCATGGAAGAAAAATTATGCCCAGCAATTATCACATTTATGTTTGGAATCATAGAATCACTGAGGCTGGAAAAGATCTCCAAGACCACTGAGTCCAGCTGTGACTGATGCCCAGCATTGTCACCCAGCACTGAGTGTCACATCCAGGCATTCCCTGGACACCTCCAGGGTGAATCCACCACCTCCCTGGGCAGCCCCTTCCAACGCCTGACCACCCTTTCCACGGAGAAACTCCTCCTGATGTCCAACCTGACCCTCCCCTGGCACAGCTTGAGGTTAAATGCTGAATTCATTCAGGCTCATTTTCCCCCAAATCCACTTAACTCCATCATCCAACACCTGAACAGGAGCTGGTTTGATGTGTGGGCACATTTCTGTCAGGGAACTCCCCCTCCCCTGAGCTCACCTGACGCTTCTTCTTGCGCCCCTCCTTTACCCTCCTGCGGATGAACTTCCTCCTCTTGATCAGCTTCTTGTACTTGTGCCTGTTCATTTTCCTCCTGCGGATCTTCAGCACATTCCTGCACTGCACTTTGCTGCCCAGGGCTCCCTCTCCTTCCCCCACATCCCTCGTCCCAGCAGGAGGGGGACACTCAGACGGCTGCGGGGTTTCATGGCTCGCTTCTTCCTGAGCACCCTCGGCTTTGGGCAGGGAGTACCTCACTGTCAGCCAGCTCTCCAAGGGGCTGATGGAGAGTTTCCTGGGAATCAGGATCTCCTCCAGCTCAGGGTCCAGCGTGTGCCACTGCTGGGGCTGGGCCCCGCTGGTGTTGGGGGGCTGGGTGCTGTAGCGTGCGGATGGAGAACGGCAGCAGAGGAAGGAGGACACTGACCTGGGCAAGAGGTGGCCTTTGGGAGAAAGGGATTGCACTTAAAAGGCAGAATTTCCCAGCAGGAGCATGAGAAAAGCTCTGCCCAGCTCTCAAACCAGCAGACAGCTCTGGCCAGAACACGCCAACAAAAGGAAACGCTCACAGAAGCTGTATTGTCATCACAAAGGCAAGGAAATCTTTCCAAATTTTAACTACCATGCTGTAATGTTAAAAATACATTCTGCTTCACTGGGTAAGCTGCCCAGGTCACCCAGAGCAGGGTGGAGCTTCTCCTTCACTGGGGGTTGGAATTCCATGGTCTTTAAGGCCTCTTCCAACCCACACCATTCCGTGATTCCATTAAGTGGAACGTTTTCTGAAGGAAAATCAATTTGGAATGGTAAGGAGCTGTTCACTCCTGTTCAAATCTCTCTGGTGCTAAGGAATCTCCTCCTAAGGTTAAAAGAGGTTAAACCAAAGCTACACTGTACTTACAGAATAAATCAGAGACATAATAACATTTGACAACCACTGACTCAACAACAGCCTCCTCCCTCCTGCACTGCTTGGTGGAAAAGAAACTTCTGGGAGTCCAATTACCCCAGGAAAATAACCCCAAACAAACAGAAAACCTGGTCACACAAAACCAATTTACCTGCAATTCTCGAAGCCTTCAGTAACTGGGAACTCAGCTGTGATATTAACATTTTGTTTCACTTTGTTCCCTGGCAGACCCAGCAAATGACTGTTCGAATAAGAGCATTTATTCAATAAGGCAAACACGCAGCTTAAAAAAACCTTCTCCATTCAACCCCAAACCCCAAAAATATGCGCTGAGACACCCCAAACACCCTCCTGGTTTTACCCTCAGTCTGTCGGGCTCTGCTGTGGGGGTCAAGCACCGGGGCAGCTCAGCCGCAGAGGTGATTTATTAATAAAGCTTGGGCTGTTTTAACGTTAAAAACACGGTAACTCCAGCCGAGCTTCCGAGCACAGCCCTGTCCCCCCCTCAGGCCGGGAGGAGCAGCCGCGCGGCCTAAGAACGGGTCGTCACCGAGGGGCCGCCTCCCTCCCCTCAGCCCTCCCGGCGCTGCTGCCGCTGTCCCGCCCCAGGCACGGCCCGCACGGAGCCCTCGGGGTGGCCGTGCCCGCCCTCCCCTCACGGCCCCGCCGCCATCGCCGCCATCGCCGCCATCACCCACCGGCCCCGCCGCCACCGGAACTTCCGGCCGGCCGCAGCGCCCCCTGGCGGCGCCCAGGGGGAACGGCCCCCCACGGCCCCTCACGGCCCCCCACAGCACCTCACGGCCCCTCACGGCCCCTCACGGCCCCTCACGGCCCCTCACGGCCCCTCGTGCTCCCTTAACGTGCCGGTTCTCGGTCCCTCACGGCCCCTCACCGGCCCCTCACGCTCCCTTAACGTGCCGGTCTCGGTCCCTCACGGCCCCTCACCGCCCCTCGTGCTCCTTTAACGTGCCGGTCTCGGTCCCTCACGGCCCCTCACCGGCCCCTCACGCTCCCTTAACGTGCCGGTCTCGGTCCCTCACGGCCCCTCACCGGCCCCTCACGCTCCCTTAACGTGCCGGTCTCGGTCCCTCACGGCCCCTCACCGGCCCCTCACGCTCCTTTAACGTGCCCGTCTCGGTCCCTCACGGCCCCTCACCGGCCCTCGTGCTCCTTTAACGTGCCGGTCTCGGCCCCTCACGGCCGGCCCTCACGGCCCCTCACGGCCCCTCATGCTCCCTTAACGTGCCGGTCTCGGGTCCCTCACGATCCTTCACGGCCCCTCCTGGCCCCTTTGTGGTCCTTCATGGTCCCTCACAGTCCTGCGTGGTCCCTCAAGGTCCTTCATGATCCCTTGTGGTCACTCACAATCCTTCCTGGTCCTTCTCAGTTCCTCACGGTCCCTCCTGGTCCTTCATGGTCCCTCACAGTCCATTCCAATGCTTTTCTACCTTTTCATGAGGAAATTTTTCTGAATATCCAACCTAACTCTGGTGCAATCTAAGCCGTTCCCTCTCCTCCTGTCCCTGTTCCCTGGGAGCAGAGCCCGAGCCCCCCTCACTGCCCCTCCTGTCAGGGAGTTGTGCAGAGCCACAAGGTCCCCCTGAGCCTCCTTTTCCCCAGGCTGAGCCCCTTTCCCAGCTCCCTCAGCCTCTCCTGGTGCTCCAAACCCTTCCCCAGCTTTGCTCCAAAATAAATCCTTCAACCAGTTCAAGCCAGGCGTGTGCCTCACGCACTGGTTTGCATGGAGACCTCAGCCACACTTGGAAAGTCAGTGCTTGGGGTGTGTTCACCTGCTGCATCACAGGAGCGCCTCACTAAAGCCCGTCTGAGCAGGTAAGGGGAGGAATTTTGGGCAACAGGAGGAATTCCTTCATGGAAGGGGTTGTTAAGTATGGGAATGTGGTGGAGTCCCCATCCCTTGAGGTGCCCAAGGAAGGACTGGACATGGCACTCAGTGCTCTGGGCTGGGTGACGAGGAGGGGATCAGTCACACGTTGGACTTGATGGACTTTTCCAAACGAAATAATTCGGTGATTCTGTGAAGAATTCGGTGATTCTGTGAAGGATCCTGTGATGCTGTCACAGTGAGCCTGCCTGTCCCTGGTGACGCAGGGATCATGGAAGGCACACACAGACACCTCTCCCTGCCACACCTCCGTCTGCATCCAGGGGCAAGTCCCAGTGGCTGCTGTCCAGGGACAGCCACACCTGTCCTCTCCCCTTACCTGGCTGTTGTTTGCCTTCTCTTACTCGGCACAGGAACCCACCGTCTTGGCACAGCATGAAAGTGCCTAATCAGCTGGCATAAGGGAGGGATGTTGAAGCCAATCCTGGATTTCAAAGGGCTTTTTGCTTTTATACCTACCTCAGCCAGAACACAAGATATTTATTCACCAGCTGCTTTTAGTATTTCAGACCAGAATGAGGGTCTATCTCCGTTTTAGGTACACCCCACTGCATCAAACCCAACTACCCTGAAAGGTTGGCTTTGGTTAGAGTTTCTTCCTGAAAATTAGGAATAAAATTCTCTTGCCAGGAAAGAGAAGCCTATGAAGAGAAATTAAATGAAGTAAACAGTTCGGTAAACAGACTGTTTAATCAAGACTTTATTGAAGACACTTCAGAAGTTTATGTACAAAACAACATTCCCACCCCCATATCAGGCTGTTAGTCACCCACTGGGAACAAAGCAAGTGCCTGGTGTACACTGGCAACCTGGGGACACTCAGAGTTTGCCACGGAATTTACAGAAGTACCAAATTCCCATGGTTTAGAGCTGGGCAATTTCAGCCTTGGCTCAGTTAGGAACAAAGGAAACCGAAGGAGTTTTTTTCTGGAGAGAATGGATCATACTGGAATCTGACAGCCTACACTGGCCTTACTCTGAGGTCAGGTCATTTAATTCTGCAGAGAGCCAGAAGCCCACTTTGGTTTTGGAAGTGAAAAGGAACCACCAGCCCCCGGATTTAACTTGCAGGTTTTAATCCATTTCTGAGGGTTCCAGGAGATGCCCATCACCGAGAGCACAGTAGTGTTTGCAGCAAGCATTAGAGCAGAGCAGTAGCAGTACCAATGAAAGACTCAGCCACCTTGCTTTCCAAATACACCTAGAGAGAGGCTCAGCATCACACTGGCTATTTCAAGGAGTGTGTAAGAAAACCCTAGAGACACAGACAGCAGTGGCAAGGTTAAATTGTGACTGATGTGCTGTTCCTGTAGAGTTCTGTGCACTTCTACCACGGTAGAGTTTCCCCTTGCCAGTCTAGGAAAGAACCATTTTCTTTTTCACCGAGACGGTCCAGAACAGAGAGAATACCTGGGATAGCCTCCTGCACCTGCATGGGAGCCTGGAATGAATCAAGCTTAGGTCATTACTGGGAATATCCTGCAGAAGAGAATCAAGGAGGTTCTACAATGAAGGGAGATGTATTTTTGTGTGTCACAGTACATGGAGGCGTGCAACCAGGGGGTTGGGACAACAAGGGACCCCCACTGTCACATTTCCAGAGCTGGCACTCACCATGTTTCCACCCATGTCTGTCTGAAGCCAGCCTGGGTGCAAGGAAATGCAGAGAATCCCGTCCGATTTCAAGTCTGCAGCGAGACACCTGGTGATCATGTTCAGTGCAGTCTGTGGGAGTGGAAACCACCTATTAATGTGCTGTTTATGAGCCTTGAGCAAGACCTCAAACCCAGCTGGTGGGCACCTCCCTTCCACCCTGCTGTCTCCTGGCACAGGAAGGGGCAGTAAGAGACTTTCAGTAACTCATCCAGACCTTCTGGGGACTCTGGAAGCTCTACCACCATAAACTCACTGCCCAAAGATGAAACTACATTGCAATGGAAGATAAAGTCGCCTTTGAAACACCTCAGGAGCTGTGAGGAGAATAATATTGACATAAGGACTGTGTTTTTCTGCATAACCACTACACAAACATTCATTTACTTCTGAACAGGGAAAACAAGTATTTAACAGCTTATGAGTAGGTGGTGTAGGAGAAACTGTATGTGTGATCCTGACTATCTGTGCAAACTCAATCTCTGGATGTGACAAAACTAAAAATCCCACCTGTCACTACCATCACCACATACAGGTCAGCACACCTTTTGCTGAGCTTCCTGCCTGCTCCCTCGCTTGGATGGGAGAGGAACACAGCTGATAGAACCCACACTCGATGGCATCAGCTCTCCCCTGAATGCCAAATCCCTCAGGTGTGGATCTGTATCAGAGCAGGGATTTGGGAGCCTGCTCCAGGTGCAGAGTTTCACAGCTCCCATTTCCACCCACATGAAGAAGGAGAACAGTTTTTGTGTCCACAGAGGTGCTGCACCCCTTGGCATCATCACCTTGGGGTCAGCGTGGTCTCTAACTCAGCCCAGGTGTGCCCACAAACCTTGGCTATCCTGTAGGGATAGACCTTGAGGAACATCTCATTTGCCTGGACGAGCTGCATGGAGGCAGCGAGAGAGGACATATTGATGATGGCAGCTCTGTGACAGCCCATTCCAGTGCCCAGCTGGGCTGCCTTCCTCAGCAGGGGGAGGAACGCCTGTGGAAACAAGAGTTTGCTTTCATTTGGTGACTTGGGTTGGAGTTGGATCATTCCCTCATTCATAGCAGGAACCCCAGTACAGCTCTGGGCCACCAGCACAGAGCAGTGATGGCTCCTCAGACACAGAGGAAACCTTCCTCCAGCAGCCTTTTCTGCCCAGCTCCTGTCCCCACCTGCCATGAAGTGATCCCACAGCAGGTGCACAAACAGCAGCTCTTGCTGCTCTCCAGACGGGCAGGTCCATGTCAGAACTGTATCTGTGCAGTTCCAAGGGGACAAACACCTGGACAAGTCCAGCTCACTTGTGGAAAAGCCCCAGATTAAGCCCATTCCTCCCAGTCCTTACCTTGGTGACCATCAGCTGGGCAACGGTGTTGGTTTCATAAATGGTGAGCATGGTCTCTGCTGTGACTTCCTCCAGCGAGGCGAGCACGTTGATGCCAGCGTTGTTGATGAGGCAGTTCAGGCCTTTGTCTCCCACAATTTCTTCCACTTCCTTGACCACTTTCTTGATGCTGTTCTCACAGACCACATCTGCACAGAGGAGGCAGGAAGAGCCCCATTGAACAGTGTGGGGTTCAGGGTCTGCCTGGCACGAGACAACCCATGCCAAACCAAATCTGAGGCTGCCTGGGGATGTTTGGGCAGCACACAGGTGAAAATGCACAGATTTTACAGAACTACATTTCCCTTGTGTTATCTTAAGATGGTTTTCAGCTGCTGGAGATCACGTCCAGATACTAATCACTCAGGAGACCAATTTCTTAAGAAATCTCTTGACCTAAGTGGAACAGATTTCTGTACACAGAAATAAAGGCCCTTACTCACCCAGCTGCAGGAGCTTGATGTTGCTGTATTGCTTGCTGAGCTGCTGCAGTTCCTAGGAAGAAGAAAATTTTTATCATGTATGTATATATGTATATTATATATAAAAATCTCCATGGCTATTACATAAATCAGTTTGAATTCTGCACCTCCAGAATTGCAACTGAAATATTTTCATGATTGGACTGAAGGCAATGGTTCTACTTGGTTTTCCAGCCTTCTGAGCAGCTTTCCTAAGAGCCAGATCAAGGAACTGGACTCTTTCCCTGCTTAGTCCAGACTCCACCGTGCTGGATTTTTAGTGGGATATTTCTCAGTTCTCAGCATTCCAGTAAAAATCCAGTAGCTTCCCAACTTTGCAAGAAAAGCATAATTCTCCTGAAGCTCAGCTAGTGCTGGACATCACTTTGGGGCAACAGGAACGCTTTTAAAAAGCCATTTGGAATTACTGTTTGCAGTTTTCCCATGGGAATTCCGTTTCCCCAGCAGCCTCGTTAGCGTCAGTTCTTGTAAGTGGAGGTGAAGTACGCCATGAAATCCATCCCAGGCACAGCCACTGTCCAGAAGAACAATTCCCTCCCTGCTGTAACTCTCCCATCTGCCTGTCAGCAGAGCAGGCTGGTGTTCCTGGAGAAATCCGTGCTCTCCGGTGTTCCGGCTGGACAAAGTATTCCAAATTGGATTTATAGGCCCAGCTGGAATACTCAGGTTTCTGTGCCATGAAGCCAAGTGGGAAGTGTGGCCAAACACAACAGATGGATTCCATGCTCCCAGTCGTGTTCAGGAGACACAGCAACCTGGCCAAACATTCCAGCCCAGCAAATCCCTTTCTTTAGGAGCCCTTTGGGAATAGGGGTCAGGAGGGCAGGTTTTGAAAGAATCCTTCTCTGCCCCTTGGAGACACTTTAGGGACTCCGTGTCCTCTGACAAACTATAATGCCTCGCATCTTTTATCTCACATCAGACCCTGCAGGATTCTCTCCAGGCTTGTTTGGGAGATTTGTTCTCCCACTGAGGCCCATCTACAACTGCAGTTAAGGCTATTAAGGGGAGGGGGAAGGAAAAACAAGTCAGAAGCACAAAACCAGAAGACTTTCCTTGCTTTGGACAGGGCTTGGTGGGACAGTTTTCCATAAATTAAAGGCCCAGAACACACTGTCTTGTTTATTGATAGCCCAGGATGAAATAGCTCTGCCATGTCAAGGCCTGCAATAATTCCATGCCTTTGGACTGTCACTGGATTCCAGTTTGACAGTATCACTTAATGGATAATGAACTCCTGGAGCGCTCTGGCTTCTCAAGGTTTGTCCATTTATTTATAGTTCATTTATTTATATGCTTTACTCTCTGACAGAAACAAGCTACCAACTCCTGCTGAAAGGCCAGAGCTGCTTTGAGTAGCAACGGCAACTGAGAGGCTTCTGAAGTGAGTAAGCAATATTTTCAATTAAGAACTGCAAACACTGGAGAATGAAGCATTCTCCAGTACATAAACAGCATGAAATTACAATAGCTGCATGCAAATTAGGTTTAAAATTCAATGGGTTTTCCAGTTAATTACTTAGTTAACAAGTGACTCCCACTTCAGGGGTTGGAATTTCTGAGAAGCAGCTCCCAGGCACAAAGCTGATCTAGCCAGCTTTGGTCTTCAAGAGCGTTACACCTGATATAAGCTGAAAAATCCAGTTAGAACATCTAAAAACTGCAGGAAAGCCTATTTTTCCCCTCCTGTCACTAGAAGGAACATGAGAAAAGGAGGACTGAGACAAGTCGGTACAGCCAGCATATCCCAGCTAAGTCATTTTTAATTAGTGTGCTGTGACAGAGACTTTAAAAACAAACAAGACAAACAAAACCCAACAAAAAGCCACAACACAACTCCCTAACGCTGTGTTTATTTAGCATAGGAGCTGTAGAATTGCTCTGCACCTGAACAATCACCCCTGAGAATCAACTCTTCGGGAGTCCAAGACAAGAATTAAACTCTGATTAGCATCTGTTGTTTCCTGTTTGCTGATTTTTAATTACGATTAACAAAGAGTCAGCCTATTCTGATTTAAAGATCCTCTGGCACTCAAAGCTCCAGATACAGATTCCTCAGCACACAGGGTATTTATTGCTCGATTTCAACCAGGAATGTTCTGTTGTCTTTGTCATTTAGCAAGATTTACTTTGCCTTCTTTGTGAAAGCATTATCCACTTCAGTTACAGCTCTTGGAAAGGGCCTGGCCCCGCTCAGCCAGTTGGAAGCAATCAAGCCAAACAAACACAGCCTGTGGGCAGGATAAAGGTGCTTGGGTATCCTTCACATCGTCCTGCTTGCACTCGGGACAAAGCCAGAGGTGTATCCTATTTTTCTGTGTCCCTCTGAGACAGGTTTTCAGTATCACAGTGTACAGCCAACTCACTGTTCAACCCTGTAACAGCTTCCACAGCACTGCCCTGACCCACAGGCCTCTCTGACTCCAGAAGAGCCAGATCTTACTGCTGTAGGAAGTGTAAAACACTTCCAGAAAAAAAACACAAAACAGTCAAACAAAACAACTCTGCAATAACCCAAAACTAGAAAGACTTCAAGAATGCCCTCTCCACCTGATATATATTCAGAAATGCCCCCTTTGCCTGATATATCTGTTGCACAGATCACTCAGCTGCTCTTCCCAGTTGCAAACCACATGGCTAAAATATGTGTTAAAGGGAAAAACAAGCCCCAGTCCTGACAGAGACAGTGAGCAGAGAGAGCTCCGGGTCTGACGAGGGAACAGGCACAGTTTGTAACAGGATCTCCTGCTTCACAGCAAGGGAAACTGCACATTAAGCCCTGGAAGCTTCCCAGAGCTCTCTAGAGGGCTCGAGCAGCGAGGAATTTGTTCACCTGGGAACACACTGGGGCTATGGGGAGAGCAGGAGAAACGGGAGCTGCTGCTGTGCAGATCCCACAGCTCTGGGCACCACGTTTCTTCACACCGTGGCCATCTCCCCCTTCCCCCATCAGAGAGGGCACTCCAGGGGCTGCAGCATTTTTAAGTGCAGTCCTTTAGGGCAGAGTTTTTTCCCTTTTATGGGAAAGCAGGATGGGGGAGGAAGAAAAATAGGAGTGTGGGGAGAATTCCAGCTGGGTCCGTGAGCCCCTGCAGGCTCCCTGGTAATGACTGCACCCGGGGCTGTGTCCATCTGGAGAGCAAAGACAGGACATCAGGATTATTTCGCAGGAGATTTGTAGCTGCTCCCACTGTCAGCGTTGGAGCAGCCCAAGAAAAGGCAGATTGGAATCAGAGAGTGGCTGGAGGAGTCTCCGATGGTGCTTTTCCAGGAGGGGCAGTGGTTATCTGGCTGCCTTCGGGCCTGCTGCATGTTATCGTGTGATCTGCAGCCCATTTGTTAGGCAAATGTTCTAGGGAGGCCACCTAGGAGCTCCTCAGCCCCAGAACTCGAGTTTTCACAACTTCTGCCAGCACAGACTCACATGCAAAAGCCTGCAGCTGTTCAGCATTATCCCAAGGTTAGGGAGTTACAGGAGATGTGCTGCTTTCCTGGTAAAGAGAGGAAAGCAAAGTCAGCCTTCCCCAGCATCTTTCTAAAAGCAGCTCCTTAGGGGCTCTTCTCTGTCCACTGTTTGGAGGGCTCTGAAATATTCAGTCATCACCCTGCTAGGAGATTCTTGCCCAAGGTGGAACTGTACTTGCCAGCAGCTAAGCATATTTAATCACTTTTCCTCTAAAAACTGGAAGATAATTTTTAAAAACCTTTTCATTCAAGCTGCACCCATCTTTTTCCTCCATTCTGCAACGGGAAAATGCTGCTCTGCCAAACCAGAGGAGAATTTAAAGGAACTGTCCAAAGTTGCTGTTCTCCAGGTTCATCCTCTCATGCAGGAGAGGAAGTGGGGGCAGTTTGCTTGTGCTAAGGAAGGGTTTTCATATGGTCACTTACCACAAAGCCAAGAGGGAAAACCAAAATTAGACCAGCTGAACTGCTGTCAAGAGAAAAAGCACTGACCCAAGTGTGCAGAGAAACTCCCTCAGCTTCACAGTCCAGCGTGCATGGCCAACAAACAGCTCTGAGATGGGCCAAGCCCATTTCATGTGCCCTAAGCCAAGCCTGCAGTGCCAATCTCTGAGAGCAGGAACCTGAACTCTGGGAGTTCAAGATGAACCTGAACTCTGGGAGTTCAACATTTGACTGGAAAGTCATTGACAGCAAAGGTTCATCTCTGAGAAAGAAAAAAAAAAAAAAAAAGACCAGAACCTCGCTGAACCTTTGCCTTTCCTACCACGCTGAGCAGCACTGCCGTGCTGGAGCCAAGCTTTGAGAGCACCAGCTGAACGTGGTGCTCCCATGACCAAGATTCCCGGTGGTGGAGGCTGGAGCAGGTCTGTTCTTGCCCTCTGCAGCCCCAAGGACCAGCAGCACAGTGGGAACACTCTCAGAGGGTCAGAAGGTTTTGTGCCAGCTCTGTGCATTGCAGATGGGGCAGATAATGCTGGTGAAACCACTACAATACCTTTAGTAAAGATTTCTCTTCCTTGTGGAGTTTCCAAACCCATCTGTTAGAAATATGCTTTCAGCTGACTGCAGAGGTTTCTACTGATGTCCTGCCAAAGCACAGCACATGGCCTAGAGGTCCTTACAAAGAACAAAAACCCACCCTGATCCACCAAGGACAAAACTTGCCCCCCTAAAAAAAAAAAAAAGCTTTGGATGCACCCATGTGGCCTGCAGAATCACCACTGGGGTTACTGGAATGTGGCTCCTGGCCAGCTTCCTGCCTACAGGAGACACCCTGCCAGAGGCTTTCCAGGTTTCTCCCGCAAGCGAGGAGTGACCCAGACTCTTCCCAGACACATTGCACTGTCTGAAGGCTGTTTCATCTTCCTGTGCAAGTTTACAGCCTTTTCTCTCCAGATTTTTAAATACTGGCCGCACAAAAAAAAAAAAAACCCGATGAGTTGTGCTGAGATTTGCCCGTGTAATGTTTCCTAGGAAGCTCTTCCTGTTGAAGGAACCATTTCACTTCTCCATGTAATGGATCCGAGCCCATTATGATGAAAAATCACAGGGCCCAGTTGGTGAAAAAAAGAAAGAACCTCTCTCAAAGCCGGCTGAAGCAGCTTCAGGACAAACAACCACGCCGGGAGATTTTGATCTAACACAGGTCAGATGTCTCTGCTGCTTTCCTGTGCCACTGCTACACCGGGCTCTTGTGCAATCACTCATAGGAAACAGGGCTGGGACCGGTGCCAGCTCGGGTAACAGGAGTTAAAAGGGAACAGAATGGAGTGAATGCCTGAATGCCTGCTCAGGTGGTGCACAGGAGGGGCTCGGGGGGAGCCACAGGGACCAGCAGCCCTGGCAGGGAGCTGTGCACCTGATCTCAGCCTTGCTGGACTGTGTCTCTGCACTTTCATTCAGAAATACCCTAAATGTTCCTTTGTGCTGGGGACTTTTTTTTTTAAATTAAGATGTTTTCCTTCAGTTTCATAAGTACCTGCAGAGCAGCAGCCGCTTCTGGAGAAGCAGAGGTCAGAGTGCAGCTGTTACCTGGCCAACCCTGCCCCACATCCTCGGGGGTGACCTTTTAGGGCTTTTTTTATAGCTAAGCAGTAAACAGAGTTGCTGTGTTTGTTTTATTGCTAGCACGGTGTGATCACAATCTGTAGGAAAGGAATCAAACCCCCCAGAAGGAACAGACACGGGGGCTCTGCTTCCCTCTGCACGTGCCAGGGAATTTGCCTTTTGCCGGGACAGCCACGTTTGAAACAGGGGAGATGCAGGAATAGGGCTGTGGGTATCAATTCTCCTTCCAAATGCCTGGGGCGTTCCCGAGGGGCTTGAGACACTCACAGGGCTGAGTGCTCAGCTTCCTGCAGCTCTGGAGCACCGGAGGGAAGGAACAGGGCGATGGATACCTGTGTGCATTTCTGTGCTGCCCAAATTCCACCTCACCGAGGAGAGCCGAGATCAGCCTGGACACGCAACAAGTGACACTGCTGGTCACAAAGTGATTGATCACCCTCATCGATTTGCCTCCAAAGCTTCCAGGTGTGTGTGAAATTTGTCTGGAAGAGTTTAGGGACAGGGAAGGAGTCCCAAAAGTACTGTGATGCTGCAGCAGAGGAGACTTGGGCTGAAAAGGGAGAGAGAGGGCTGCAAGTGGATCCAGGAGCAGCAGGTAACAAAAGCTATTTCCAGCAGAAACGCTGACCCCTGCCCAGCCGAGAGGGGAACTAAGAGGAGCATTCACTTCATCGTTCATTTGGGCTTTCTCACTTGTTGTAAGTGCAGCAGAGAAAAAGAGGCAGAGAGGGCACGGCTCCTGCTGGGGACACAGACACGCCGTGGAGAGAGAGAAGGAAAACTGTGGCAGATCCCACGAGGAAGGTTTCTGAGGGACGGGCTGCCCCTGCAGAACTCGAGCAGGACAGGACAGACACCTCCAGCAGCAAATCCAGCGAGAAACTCGGGGATTAAAGAAAGGGGATGGCAGGAGCGCTGGAGATGCTGCAGCTGCCCTCCTGCTTGCCCGGCCGCGTCCCGCTCGCTCTCCTCCTGCCGAGAACGCTCCCTATCGTCGATATTCCCAGCTCCAGCCCCGGAGAGCTCCCCAGCACCGGCTCCACCCGCCTCGGCTCCATCCCAGCGCGGGCTCTCGCTGCCGGCACAGGGATGCTCGAGATGTTCCGCGCTTCCAAAGTGCCTTCTCCTCCCTCCCGCCGCCGTTACCCCCGCTCCGGGAACTCCCGGCGCCCCCGCCCCGCTTACCTGCGCCTTCTCGGGGTACCGGCAGGTCGCAAAGACCAAATCCGGGGAGGGGCTGGCGGCTGCGAGCCCCCGCACCAGCCCCAGCCCGATGCCGCGGCTGCAGCCGGTGATGAGCACGGAGCGGCAGCGCGGCTGGGCCATGCTGCCTCGGCCCCGTTCGCTCCGCTCCCGGCGCTTCTTAAGCCCACGCGGTTCTCAACCTGCGCGGTGCGGAGCCGGCCCCGCCGCCCCGGGCCCGCCCCCGCCGCGGCGCCTCCCCCGCCCGGCTCCGGGGCAGGGAGAGAACGGGCTCGGAGAGCGGCCAGGGAAAGGGGAATCGGCTCTTCCCCCTCCCACAGAGACCCGAGCTCATCCCGCGCCCGGCCGGTACCCAAACCCCGTTCC
Source organism: Corvus cornix cornix (assembly GCF_000738735.6). NCBI lineage: Eukaryota > Metazoa > Chordata > Aves > Passeriformes > Corvidae > Corvus > Corvus cornix. The sequence continues at coordinate 4,816,175 of NC_046350.1, read as the reverse complement.
ACAAACTTCAGAGCCCTGCGTGTGACAGTGGCGGCTGCAGAGCAGCCCCTGACCCCTCTGACCCTCGTTATCAGTCCCACAGAACGGGACAAGGGTGAAAGCGCTCACCCCAGCAGCCAGGCGTGGGCAGGAGAGAATTCAGCTCTCTAATTGGGGGATGAAGCAGAGGCAGGAACTGAAGCCCCATTTCTGGACTCCCCACGTTCCTGCCAAAGGCGTTCTGGGGTGTGCCTGGCACTGCATTACTCTCCCTTCCTCACTGTGGAGGACCTGGTCCTGGAAATCAATACAGGCTTCCTGCCCTTAGCTCATCCTCACCCTATTCCCCCCAGACTGGCACGTGCCTTCCCAGATCAATAACCTTCATGGATCTGCACACTCATGCAGAAACTGGTACATGGAGGTTTAAAGGCTTTAATTACATCTGTGAGCAGAAGATTGCTCTTTCCTTTTTTAAAAGATCACTACACTTTTAAAACTAATTTCATCCTGCTAGAGGGTCAGGAATAAAACTCTTTCCTTGGGAAACTGAAGAACAAAGATTTGGTAATTTGTAAAAATTCTGTGGAAAAGCCTCAAACAGCTGCTGAGTCAGCCCTATTTCCCCTTTTGTTGGTTTATTTCTAAATAAAGGCAGTAGCTCCAAAAATGTACAGGATTGAAATATATTAAATTATTGCTGGTGGGTAGCTCAGGTTTGGTGTTCCCATCACAGTCCCAGGGGAGATGAAGATGACAAGATCCTTCCAGACCTTTCTCCTACCTCAGACAGTGCTGGCTGTGAGCAAAGCTCACCCGGGGGGCTTCTGGAACAGCCTGGATTCCAGTTCCCCAAAGCTGGGGGAAAGCTCATCCCTGTGCACACAGCAGCTGTGGCAGGAAGCCAGCAGCAAGGCTGCCCTGGATACTGATACCTGTTTTTTCTTCCAAACAAAGCTCCATTCCAGCAACTTCTGGAACACTCTTCTTTTCCAGGTGCTTTAATCCATTAAAGGTGCTTCCTTCCCACACGTACTATGTGCATTTCAGAACAATTTCCTTTGTGCATTACCAACATTCTGGTGGGTTTGGAAAATCTTTTTTAAAAAATCCCCATCCAGCCTAAAATTGTTTAGTGATCTCTTTGTGCTTGGGAGCTGTTGGCACAAATGGAATTTCACACAGCAGGGATTGGCAACCTCTGGGAAATAATCCTTTGGGCTCTCACCTGGGAAAGGAAAGCTTTGGTGCCCGAGCCCCTGCTGACACAAACACAGCTCTGACACAGTGGATTTACTGCTGGGTGAGCCATTTTGGGGAAAATATGAAGCCTGGAGGATTATTTCCCAGGAAGGAAGGATGAGGCTGGGTGGCCAGAGCAGGCAGGAGGTTTTATCTGAGGAAAGAGCAGGTGGGATTTAGGTGAGGAATGATGATCAGCACTGGGCCAAGCCTGTAGTGACTCCCACCAGTCAGGTTTCAGTGCTGTCCCTTCAACCATCTCTCAGAGCAAAAAGAATTGCAGGTGAACAGCAGAAACAGCTCAGACAGCAACCTGAGAGAGGTTCTGCTGAGTGAGAGCCATGGTAGAGTCCCCAGAGGTTGAGAAAACAAAGCCATAACTCACCTGCAGGGCTGAGCCCTGTTTACACACACAGGTACACGTGGGGCTTTGCATTTCAGGTGAACTTCTGCCAGCTCCAGCCAGGGGACTCTGCCGTGCTCAGCAGCAGCACTGACTGCCCCCAAATGTCCCAGCAGCTCCCCACACCAAACCCACCACAGATGTTCAGCCCCCAAGAGCTGGCACGAAGCCCAGGGGATGGGATTCTCCTGAGGCCCAGCTGTGCAACCTTCAGAGATCAACCCCAGCTGTTTCTCCTTGTCCAGGTGAGGAGGCCCAGAGCAAACACAGCTCAGGAAGCTCAGCTGGGACCTGCCAGCTACTCCTGAAGTCAGAGAAATGCACTTTCCACCTCAGATCTTTGTGGATTGGGGGATGTTATGTTTGGTGCCCCAAATTCCACCTTTAAGGGATTAGGGATATAATTCCAAGTCTCGAATCTACTACAGTTTGAAAATCTCTTAATTTTGCACAAATTTCTTTCCTTATGAGTAGGCACAAGTGGTGTAGCTCATAAGAAACTACTCTCAAGTGAATGTAATAGAAAATCAAATACTTTAATGAAATTAGGGAGCATGAGAGTAACAGCTCAGATATACCACTAGAACTGATACTACTGGGCTGTGGGGCTCTGCTAATTGGTTTTTAAATGCTCTGTTCATCAAGCATGCAGACTGACAAACTACTAATTCTTCAGAGTGTCAAAGATCCTGAGTAAAGAATTTCCAACCACTTCAAATGGATATAATAGGAAATGTCTTCTGAGCTGGTGGCCCGCACGCAGCATTGCACAGATAAAAATATACTACTCTCAATGCACAGAGCTAAATACTTTCACATTTATCAGAATTTTCTACACAAGTCTTTTTTGATAGAATTCAAGTTTTGAATTTTCTGTATATATCTTCACCTGTATTAAACAAATGCTTATTTACATTGTGGGTAAAGTGTAAAGGCTAGGAAGGCCATTTTCCCATATACTGTAACACTGCAAAATATATATACACAGAGAACCTAATATAGGCAACAGGTCTAAAAAAAAGTCACCTCCCACCTGTACAACATCATCGAGCCAGTATGAAAAGAGGGCATTGTTAGCACCAAACCACTCCCAGGGGGATGAGGAGCTTTCCAGTTCCACAGGGAAGAACTGCTGGGCACAGCATTCCAAGGATGGGCCACGGAGCTGCTGCCTGCAGGACTGGAAATCCCGAACACTGCACTGCATTGGGGATGGAAATCGCTGAAGAGCAGGACAGGAGCAGCCAGGGTGAGCAGGTGACGGTGACACTCCGGCACAGGTCACTCCTGGCATCACTTCCCACCCTGCCAGCCTTTCCTTTGGATTCATGGACGAGCACAAACCGCCAGCAGAACACGACTCAAGCGAGGGGTGGGGTGCACGAGCCAGATGAACCCTGTTAACTGCACAAGACATGGGGGGAAGGAGCTCTGCTGGCAGAGGGAATTCCGAGGGAAGCAGCCTGGCTGTGCCCAGGGAAGCAGCCCTGGCTCACTGGCTGTGCCCAGGGATGCCTGAGGCAATTCCCTCTGGAAGCAGCCCCGGGGGGGGGAAGCTCACCAGTGGGGGGAATTCCCTCGGGAAGCAGCCCCAGGGGGCTCTCAAGTGGGAATTCCCTCAGGAAGCAGCCCTTGGGGGGGCTCACCAGCAGGAATTCCCTCGGGAAGCAGCCCCAGCAGGAATTCCCTCAGGAAGCAGCCCCAGTGGGCTCACCAGCGGGAATTCCCTCGGGAAGCAGCCCCAGTGGGCTCACCAGCGGGAATTCCCTCGGGAAGGGGGGCTCACCGGCGGTGCCGGCTGTGCCCGGGGTGCTCACGCTCGTAGCGGTGCCCGGCGCGCTCGTAGGAGCGGGAGCGCTCGTGCCGGTGGTTCCGGTAGTAGTGGCTCTTCTTCTTGTACTTGCCGGAGTGGTCGGAGCGCTCCCGGGAGCGGCTGCGGGAGCGGGACGAGCTCCGGCTGCGGGACTTGCGCGCTTTGTGCGCCGAGTATTTGTAGTCTTTGGATTTCTTGTAGCTCCGGACCTTGGAGCCCTTGTAGCCGGAGCTGTGGTTGAACTGCCTCGGAGGGGAATCGCTGCGGCTCCGCGAGCGGCTGTGGGATTTGGAGCCACTGGATGTGGAGTAACTTTCACTCTTCCTAGAAAAAAAGGAGAGCAAACATGATTTTCTTAACTTCTACCAACTTCATTTTGGATTTTGCTGTTCAGTACCCCGTGAAAACTCATCTTGTGTCCTGAACTTACACCTGGCTACTGTAAAAATACTGATTTTTAGGAATTCTTATCCCATTCTACAGCTTCAGTTACAGTAATACTGTAAACACCCACACCTGGAGTTACTCTGGAGTTTAACGAGCAGCCCACGCTGCTGGGTCACCTCAAAGCCTCTTGGTGATGAGCTATCAAGGCTGGCACTGGGAAACTGGAGCCTGGGAGGCTCTGGGAGCACACCCTACCTGTGCTTAGGGGATGCAGACCTCGATGGTGATCTTGAGTAACTCTGATCTCTGCTTCCACTTCGACTTCTGCTCTCTCTTCCTTTCTGGACACTGCAAGAGACCATGAACACTCAGTTATTTTGTTTCAGGTACCCATGGCAGAAAAGCAGCTGCTTCTTTATGAAACCTTACCCATTTACTGGGCTGTTGGAGCTGGTTCTTTTGGCTCCCTCTGTTTTCCTTTTAGCATTCTTCATGGCCTGCACAGGTAGTGGTGAAGGTTTATTTCCTTTAACCTCTTTTGGAGACTCTGGAAGAAGAAGCCTTTGTTATGTCTTTGGAAAGTACCTGCAAGGACTGAAGCCTCCCCTCTGCCACGATCAGAGCTGCACAGCTGTGCTTTGCACACACACAGCCACCCACAAGCAGAGCTGAACAAGTTCACAGGAGGCAGAAATTCATCTGAAACATTTCTGCCAAAGTATTGAAGTAACCCCGGGGAGTGAACTGCAAGAGAAGGCAGCAAAGCACCCTCCTTTTCTTGCCAATTATTCAGCATTGTTTGAAAGGTAAACTGGGGAAGAAGATGGTGAATGTTGTCTTCTAGGTGAGACTGCACCAGACTGGAAACTTTCAACCAACAAATTCCCCACCCAACACCCCGAAATGTAACCCCTGCCACAGCACCTCTGCTTCAATATTGCTTTAGCACAACATGCCAGTGGCAAGTATTTCAGTTTATTGCCAAATCCACATAAAAGCAAGTCCCTGGACTATATGGGTTTAAACTAGTCTTAATTTCAGACTAATTTGATTTTAGCTTTTATCTGATTCAAGAAATCACAAAGTTACAATGCTATTCAAACCCTGCCAGCTGAGTAGTGCTAGAAGCCATCTTAAAAAAATCCCCAACAACCCCCAAACCACACATGTATATGCTTCCCCAAAAGGGTAAATATACATGAAAGATGAGAAAGAGTTATTAAAAATGAGTTATCCACTATTTACCATTTTTTGGGATAGGGGAAAATCCCGATGTGTTATCCAAGCTCGGGACTCCCTCAGGTACCAGACCTTTAGCTTGTGCTTTTGCCTCTTCAATAGCCAATTTCTTCTTTTCTATTTTACTTTCCAGATCAGATAAATCCACCTGTGAACACAGGAGCACTGCTTGTGAGAACTGAATTTCCTGGTTACTCACTCACAGGAAGGGGAATGAAAATCCAAGGAGTCCCAGACAGTGACTGCTCTTTGTTCACTCCCAGGCTTGCAGCTGTGGTTTCAAACAGGGTCAAATTTTCCAACTCCTGCTCTGAGCTGCAGCCTTTACTGAGAGCTCCCAACATGAAAAAGAACCAAACCTTTTTCCTTGTGTAGAGCTGCAAGATTTTTAAGCAGATTTCTTGAATTTCTTCCTCTGTTGCTCCAAACAGTAAAAACCAATGTGGGCGATTTGGAAGTGGGATCTGAAAGGGAGAGAGAGACAAAGCTCAGATTTCTCCTGCTGTTAAAAGGCTTGAAAAATCCCCAAATCCATGGAAGTGTGGCTCACCTCCAGTGTCCTGGCTGCCAGGTAAATGCAGGCACAGGCAATGCTTTCTGGCTGGAACCTCACAAAGACATCTGTTCTCAGGCTGTCGTTCATGTAGTTCCTGAAAAACAGGAGAGCAGAAGGTTGCAAGGCACTGCAAAGCTCTTTGGGGTTCTTGACTTGGTTTTACTTCTACAAGGGCTATTTCTTTCTGCATTCAGTTACTAGACTTCAACATTATACTCCTGTAAATCTAAAGAGAAGCTGAATGGTTTTACTAAAACAAAAATAAAATAAGTAACTAAAATAAATCCCTCAAGGGGAGGGATGTGTGACAGAAACAAAGTCTGACTGCTGAAAATTCAGTGGTGAGAAGAGAACCAATTTTAACTTCACTTTTCCTGCTGGATGTCTACTGGCCTGCTCTCATGCAATAAACAAGTTATTTTCATCAAGACAACATACAGTGTGCTCAGAAATACTCAGTTAAAGAATTTTAGGTTCACATGTTCCCCTGCAATAGGGCAGAACCAGGTATGTGGCAAAAGCTGCAGCTCCTGTAGCAGTTCTCCCATGAAATGCAGTCCTCTTCAGCACAGCTCAACTTCCAGTGGGGTTTAAGGGTCCATTTCCATCCAGAACAGGATTCTTTTTGATGCAAAAAGTCAGCCATAGGAGAAATCAGGGTGTGTGGGAACGTCAGTTCAGGAGAACAGTCAGTATTCAGGCAGATCTCCTCTTTGGCACATGAAATAAGGTTTCCAAATTGTCCCATTTCAGTAAGGTTGCTTAAAATGTATATTCACAGAATGAGAAAACTGTAAAATATTGCACATATTCCAGTCAGTACACTTAAGCATTATGCTGTTAAAGCTTAAATACACAAAGTAAATTCCTGTGAACCTGTCAGCTGATGTGCTTTAGAAGGTCTAGACTTGGGAGCACATACGTCAGTAAAATATCAGATGGAGAAAAACTAAAACCAGACACAATAAAAGTCTTTAAAGTAATACTTTAAAGTAGTAATTAACCATGTGGGTACCCAGTATACAAGGATTCACTGACCCCCAAGATATCCAAACCAGAGACCACAGGCCAGGCACCTGCAAACTGTTTACAAGAACAGAGAGGAGGAATTTGAATCCCAGGAGTATCCAGCTCCCATCTGCCCCAGCTGTCCTCTGTTCTTGTTTATACAAACAGCAACTCCTGCCCCAGAGAAGCAACACTGACCATCAGCTCATCTTTCTCGGAGAAAGGAACTTCTAAACCTCCTGGTGTTGTCCTACTGCAAAAAGAGCACAAACCTTTTGGCCAAAGAAGTGATAAAGGAAAAGGTGACTTCAAACATCTGGAAGCTGCAAAGCTTTTTGCTGATTTGCCAAATTGAGGACCATGCCAGCTTCCAAGTTTGGCCTCTGCACATCTTCCCTGTGGGCTCAGTCAGACACTGGAGGAAATGAATCCTTGTCACAATAGCTTAAGAAAAAGGTAATGTTGTAAAAATGCACATTTCAAAAACCAATTATACTGGATACCCACCAGTTTTCGGGTACTGGAAGCAACAAAGGCGAGCACACAGATGTGTTACTGTAACATCTGACCCCTTTCTCAACTGGCGTAACTCCCTCCCTCCCCCCACCTCCCCCTCCTTCCATAACAAGCAGATTCCTCGCAGTGAGCAGTCCAGAGCTCCCATTCCACTGCTCCATGCAATGCTTCTGGGAAGTGTCTCTAAATATCACATTTTGTCTCCAAGCTTCACACGTGTACTAGTTTACAAATGGAAACTGTTCTTTTTTTTGTTGTTAATTCATCCCTTTTAAAGATTTAAACCCCACCTTAATATGCTTTATCATATAGAAACACATCATATTAGAACAGTTAAGAGAAATAGAACATTAAAAGAAATAAAAATCTTTCAGAACTTCAACGGTCAGGTTATCAAATATACAAACAATCAAAAAATGCACAGTAAAAATAAAAATATAAGCACAAGAAGCAGTTGGCCAGTTACTCTACTATCATGTATATACCACCTGTCTAGAGCCAGCCTTCTCTTTGGAGAGCTTTGGGTTGACTGAAGACGGCAGCTATCCCTGCACCATGGGCAGCAGAGGAGAAGTCTTAGTCACTTACCCTCAGAGGCTACCCTTTGATCAAAAGAGTACAGAAAAGAAAAGTCAAAACTGGTTCTCTACACACAGGTCACAGTACCAGACAGTTCAGTCAGCAGAAATATGGTCTTTGGATTCACTAAAGGTTTTTTTTAGACCATTGGTATTGTTAAAAAGCATTATGGTTTCAAAGCGTTACTTATTTGGTAAAGTTTAAGACGTGGAATTTTATAGAAGCTTCCCACCCCCGAGCAAATATTTATTAAATGAGAGCAATAAGGCAAAGAACATTTCCTGGCGAATACGAATGCAGGCTATGCATCTATCCAGTCTTAGAAGCTGACATCTTGCATTATCCACATAGATAAAAGAAATTTATCTGTGCTGAGGTTTTGATACAACCTGTAATGAAGCTCAGGCCCTGGGAAAAGCCATTTCCCAGCACTAGGAACAGACCTGAATTACACCTAAAGTTTTCCCTGAAGAACAAGAACCCAAGGGAACAACTCTAACCCACCCAACCTTTTCCCTTCAGCTGGAAAGTCAGAGCAGAGAGGAGGGAAGTGAGAAGTCAGGGTGGAAAGCTACCTTACCATTAAAACAGTGCCTCTAACTTAAGAGGCCGATCAACATTTGGGAAGTAGTTTGGGGCACACCAAGGACAGTGCAGCTGTCTGGTGTGGCCCCAAGCACTGCTGGGCAATGCTGCCCAGTGCCTCAAGTGACATATTTCTGCTACTGCCCCTTCTGGTCTCTCAGAACAAAGAAAATCAACTTACCATGAGGTCTGGACCAGGTGTTGGTTACGTTCACATTCTAATACCTGAAGGTACATAACGATTATCTGGAAGATATGGGTTATTGAGTTATTAACAAGCATCTGGAGAGCCACCTACTTATTTCAGAGGGACATCCATGAGGCATCTGTAATCCTCTTTCAAGGCCTACAACACTCCACATGAAGGGTCTGCACCATCCCCAGTGTTTATCCACACAGCTTCTGCACCAGCTCTGACCTTCTGAGCCCTTCCATCCTGCTACTCAGCCAGGTCTTGTCTCCACCTGGGTTTGCTTTAAGGATTTTGCTGATTGATTTTGTTCTCCTACACACCTCACAAATCCTTTTAGCTGCAGCCTGGGAGAAAAAGCTGCTCACTGCAATCAGCAGGGAGGGAAGCGTGGCAGTGCTTGCAGAGAACAGACCTGACACTGTGCCTTGGTTTGTTCAGCTCTAAGGGTTTTTCCTTCGGTTTGGAAGGAAAACACAGCTACAGAGAGGAAGAATAGTAGCAGAATTCACACCAATTAACAAAACTGCAGCTGTCCTCTGGGGTGGATAACAAAAGGAAATTCTGAATGTCAAGCAGGCCCAAAAAGAAGGCTTTGAACAGGAGTTTTTTGGAGAAGAGCAAGATCCCAACTCGGCTGGCACAGAAGTAGGAAGTTCTTTTATCCATTAAGGCACAATTTAAACATTTGAGGGAATTGTATCTTTCAAGTATCATCCCTTGCTACTTTTATATTGAGCCTTGTCTCATTTCTAGCCAAGCCCTTCACACACGAAACACTAAACTGGCTCACACAGCTTTAATACCTCAGCATGTTTCCACCAGCAGTGATCATGACAACCCCAAGCCTCCAAACTCCTTCCTGCTCAGGAATCTAAGTTAAGGTGACATTTTCTACCACCAAAGCTACCTACTGATCCAATTTGCCTTCGAGGAATACTGAGCACCTGCATCCACCTCGCCGTCACTCAGCAGTGATACGAGACCAATTAGTAAGAGTCTCTTAAATGAGAAAGAAAACATCAGGATGGTAAGAAACTAATCTCACTGATTTCACTAATTATCATGTACAGTCCACAGAGCTTCCATGCAGTCAGGCAGCCTCCTCAAAGCATTACAGAACATGAGACACTGGTTATGAAGTGAATTTATACACTACAAACCTTATGAGGGTGCTTCACATGAACACAAAATCCCAACTCCTTCAACACTCTTCTTTCTGCCTTAATTATTTGATTCTTCAGGTTCACATATTCTTGATCCAATATTAGAGGCACAGGTTTTCTGCAAGTCAAGAAGACAATCATCTTAACCCCAAAGAGACTCACATGCAGGCTGGGTCATGTAAAAATAAAAGACACCATTATTTATAACATCAAAAATATTTATTGAATAAAATGGGTCAGCTCACTTCATGAGATCCCTTTGAGATATTCCCTGATTTATGAAACAGGGAATGATGCTGTCATGAAGCTTGGTAACTAAAACACAACACAGATAGCTCAGATTATTTGGAATTCTCAGCTTACTTTTTCTCCCTCAGGTGTCTGAGGCGATGGAACACATTGATCACGTCCCGAATGCGCCTGGGGGCTTCCTCAATTTTGGATGCCAGATGGACGCAGGCCATGGACACATGCTGAAAAATAAGCATGAAATATAGTATTTTATATAATGTATCAGTTCCAGTTCAGGAACTGAGCTCCTCCAACAGTTTAAGGAGGAATAACAAGAAAAAAAAAAAAGTGGTAAAACAAGGAAATTTGAAATATTTAACAAAGATCACTATTAAATAGCTTTGTAAAATCATGTTTCTCTATAACTATAGTCTCCAGGCTAGTTCCTAACGCTGATCACATCTCAAATGACAACTTGCCAAGAGAGATCAGAAGATAAATATGGCTACAAATGTCATTTAATGCCTTCTTACCTCCATGGAATGCTTCACAAAAGACTTGGTATAAAAAAACCGCTGGAATAGCACCTGTCCTGTAGCCATAGCCACCTAAAACAAGAGAAAAATCACAACAGGCATGAACAAAACTACCAGTTCCAAAAAGACACTTTAACAGATTTAAGACCCAGAAGATTAACTAAGCATGGGAGAAAGTTTAATGGTATCTAAAAAAATCTAGAACTAATACTTAAGTAACTAATTGAGTTGCCCAAAATGTTATCAACGCTGTAAATACTGCCTACAGGTCAAATACAAATATCAAATCCCAAATTTCTTTTCTAAAAAAAAAAAAAAGTGAAAATATGTTCCAAGTTGATTAAAAGGTAAAAGAACCCCAAAAGCCAATAAAATTGAAAGTTATGAAAGTACGCCAGAAAAAAAAAAATTTGCTTTTTGGGCGTGGAAAGAGCGGGGGAATCTAATAACGTCATGATTTGCATATATTTGAACATGCTAAGACTCGGTAGCTGGAAAGTTTCACGCTCAGAGAGCAACGAGGCCGTTCGGACTAAAGTTCTCCGGGAAACAAAACCTTCCCGAGGTCACCACGACTCCAAAGGAGCCTTAAGAAATCCATCTTTGCACAATCCCCGAGCCTCACACGGAGGCGGCGGGGGCGGCGCAGGAAGGCGCTGACATCACCGGCTTCCGGCACCCAGCGGCCGGGGAAGGCCGGAGAGGCCCGGAACGGCCCCGAGCACCGGGCGGCCCCGGGGCCTGCCCGGCCGGTAACAGCCGGGGTCTCTCCGGCCGGTAACCGCGGGGCCTCTCCGGCCGGTAACCGAGGGGCGGCCCCGGGGCCTCTCCAGCCGGTAACCGAGGGGCCTCTCCGGCCGGTAACAGCGGGGCGGCCCCGGGGCCTGCCCGGCCGGTAACAGCCGGGGTTTCTCCGGCCGGTAACCGAGGGGCGGCCCCGCGGCCTGCCCGGCCGGTAACCGGGAGATCGAGGCCCGCACAAAGAAAAGCCCGTCCCCGCTCAGTCCCGGCCCCCTCCCCGCCCGCGCCCAGCCCCACCTGCGGCAGCCGCAGCAGGATCCCGGCTGCCTGGATGAGCTCGCAGCCTGTGACGCGCAGCTCGGTCTCAGTGTCGGGGTCGAGGCCGCTGCTCATGGACGGCGTGAAGCGCAGCGTGTGCTCGGGCAGCAGGCAGTTCTCCAGCGTGATCAGCACGCCCGAGTACAACCGGTCACCGATCAGCACCGCGCCGGGGCCCGGTACCGGGGCGGGGGCCGCGCCGGCCGCCTGAGGGCCCGCGGGGCCGCCGCCGCCTCCCGCCGCCGCCGCCATTTTGTGCCGCCGCCGCCTCGCTGGCTCCGCGCTCCTTCTCCTTCCCCCCCCCCTCCCCGCCAGCATCCGCCCGACGCCGATTGGCGGAGCGCGGTGGGGGCGCGGCCGCTGATTGGCTGAGGGGCCGTGACGCACGACGCCGCCCGGCCCGCGCGCGGCGCGGTGACGCAGCAGCCGGGAATCCGGACAGGGCGGGGCCGCCGCGCCCTCAGCGCCCTCAGCGCCGGGGCCGCCCCGGGACCGCCCCGGGACGAGGCGTCAGGGGGGCCCGAGCACAGCACTTGGCAAGTTAAATGGCTTTGTTAAGTCCGTAAAAAAACACTCTGCGTGTCCTTAACTTGGCGCCCACCGAGGTTAATGTGTGAGGGCCGACATGCCGCCCCCCACCCCGGTTGGGTTTTCCCCGTGCAGCGCCAGAATTTCACCACGCAAATTGTTTCCCCATAGCAGTTACCAAGAAAAATATCTTTATTAAGTTCTTATGTGTGTCCCTAACACGGGGGCTGTGTGTGAAGGTTGATATCCTGCCTTCCCTCCATCCCCGGGCTGTATGGAGTGCCAAAATTAACACAAATTGTTTCCCCATAGCAGTTATCAATAAAAATGTCTTTATTAAGTGCTTAAAAATAGAAACTATGTGTGTCCTTAACAACCAGGGTCCACGTGTGAGGGTCAACATCTCCCTCCCCAACCCAGCTGCATTTTCCCCATTCGGTGCCAGAATTCACCACGCATATTGTGTTTTTTTTCTAGTAGCAGTTACCAAAAAAATATCTTTATTAAGTCACTCTATGTCCTGACCGCCAACCTTGAAGTGTGCTTTTAATTTAACAGCTTTCAGTGACAACAACACAGGGAAAAAGCCACCAAGGAGAAGTTTCACACCCACACCATCCTTGGAGGATTTGTTCCACGTTTTCCAGTTTAGCAGCAGTCCCACAGCAGGTTTGCTTCACAATCAAATCCCTGCTTCCAACAACACGTATATACAGACTCTGATATCAATGGTGGTGGTGCACAATACGTGAAAATATCCCCTCTGGTTCTTTTCCATCTCCCAGGGCAGCCAGGAACCCTTCCTGTCTCCTCCTCTGGGCTAAAGCAGCCAGGGACTTGAATGTCTTTGGCTCATAAATAGCCAAGTCAGCCAGAACTTTCCTGTTCAGCTCCACCTGGGACTAAAGGCAAGAAAAATAGTTGGTGTTGTTGCAATTTTTAGGAACAACACTGTAATGCTTAATCACTCTTTATTAAATATAATGAACGCTCATTACTGTTTATATAAACACTCTTCATTAAGTATCATCAAAGACTCTTAAGGCTTAAGACCTGAGGTCTTAAAGCAGATTAACTTTTTTCTACCCTCTACAATTTGGAGCTGTTAAAGACTGTCAGGCACTCCCTGGCCATGGATGTCTCATTAATGCATTGTATAAAAATTATTTACTGGCTTTCTCTAAGTTTTTCTGGTAGAAACCAAGAACCAAAGAAGAATCTCTTTATTTTGCTCAAGGCCACGTGTTCCAGGTTAATCCATGGCATTTGTTTCAGCTCAAACAAATGAAAACAGAATCAACAAATTGAAACAAATTCCCAGCATGTTTTAAAACCAGGGACAATGGCACTAAGTCTCTGCACTCTCCATGCTCAATAAATCATCAAGTAGTGAAAAGAATAGTGATTTCTTAGGTTTTGGGGGTTTTTTTTGCTAATCCAAGCTTTGTATTTTTAAATTTCTCACAGTAAAAGAAAAAGCAGCTGTCACTGAATGCCCACAAAAAAAAGCATTTTAGAAGTCTCATTCTTAAGATACTGAATTAAAGTTTTGGGGACAGAACAAGGGACAGAGCCACCATGTTCACCAGGATAACAGGGGATAATCCATACAGGGAAGAGAAACAAGTTTAGGGCAGAACTTAGTTCCTGAAGTGGATGAAACTGCTTTCACAAGCAGCAGGCCTTTCATCACTCTAATGAGTGAGTAATTATCCTCCAAGCCACATCCTTACCTTGACCAGGTTGCTTATGAAGGCTGGGTACTTCAAACCATGCTCGAGGGAAGCTGCTCCAATCCTTGTAATCCAGAGCTGAAGGCGTAAAAATCAATATATTGCATGAAAAAATGCTTTAAAAGTGAACCTTTTGCCATGCTGGTCTGCTCACACTTACTAAATATAACATTTTCATAGGATCATGGAACATCCTGAGCTGGAAGGGACCCACAGGAACACGACACAGGAAAATGCTTCCTTAAACTCCTACTTTTCACCCACTGGCTTTGAGGGAAAATGTAGGAACCCAGAGTGCCGAGACTATTTCTCTGCCTGTTTTTAAGGGTTCTTACCCCCCTGAACAACACTATTTTAGCTTCAAACCTTGGAAAAAATTACCAACAGTCAGACAAGAACTAGAAAATACAGTGGTGTGAATTAGGTGATAGACTACGATGTAAGATTGTCACAGGGTGAAAAATTTAGAGGTTTTGGGCTTCTCTTTGTAGTAAATAGAGAAGAGTAAAAAATATCAAAATGGAGGATTGTTGTTGTTCTCTAAACCTTCTTCTCCTTCTCCTACTACTCCATATTCTGCAGTAAAAGTAGTTTGGAATGACTGGATAAAGAATTCTGCAGTTCCTAGTCGTGTTACTGAATAATTGGTAGGAAAGTGAAAATAATGTACGTTTTTAGTAACTATTGGTTAAAATACCTTTAAAAGCTGTGTAAATCTTGATAATTAGGCTCACTCCTGCTTTTCTGTGCTCTGTGCTGTACCTGGGTCACGCTGGTGGCTCTGTTCCTCTGATAAGACTTAATACACAACTATCTGGAAGCATTGAAACTCAAGGAAAAGTCTGGGTTTATCTTTGAAACTCCTTGCAAGGACTTTCAGCAAATTCTCTCCCATCAGGAGGGACTTGATTTACGGCACGGTTCAGTGTCAGGAAACCCCCCAGCAAAAGCAGCAGCTATTTCCCTTCTGCCTGGCTCCCATTTTGATGTTTCCACCCAACATTTTGCTCCTTACCGCTCTGAGGGATCTCTTCTTCTCCCTCCTGGCCTTGGTGGACCTCACGAAAGCCCTGCGGACGCTCCTCACTGCCAGCCTGTAGCAGCGGTTCTTCCTGCCACGAAAATGCTGGAAAAAAACCCCAGGATGGTCTTATTTAATTATATTTAAAGCCGTCCAACCTTTCAGTAACACTAATGAAGCTTATCTGCATTTCACAGCTCTCCACGACAAGGATCACCGAACCCTTCACAAGCACCCCCAAGCCTTCAGTTGGCACATAATAAAAATATTCTTTCCTCGGTTTGTATCATGGAAAACCTGAAGCTGAGGAGTGGGAAAGATCTCAGTCCAGCAGAAGCAAAACCAGGCCTAACTTTGGGCTGTGGTTCTGTGGGAAAGGCAGCCACAAAATCATGGTCAGTGCTTTCACCCAACCCTGAGCTCACATATTTATTCTCATTCCTGAGCTCCCCTCAGCTGCATCTATATGAACAGGGTTGGGGAAGGAGCCTCTGATTTCTCAAAGAGCTGCCCAAACAGAAAAAAATAATGAAATTTGTTTACTTACATCCATCTGATGTGACACAGGAAAAAAGCAGCCAGTGCTGCATCAGAAATAACTGATACTGTGGGCAGCTTAGGTGCTACAAAACCAAAATATTCTCACTTCCTGCAACGTTTTCTATCTCAATAGTACAGCAAGATGTACTACCTAGGACATCCTTGAGAAATATTCTTCCCTAGCCTCGGTACAGTAGCTTGAACTTCAGCTGAAATCGCCTTTCAAAATGCACTTGAGAACAAGGTTAATTTTTTTTTCCCAGTAAAACAAACAAACAAAAAACACTCAAGAAGAAAACACAATCAACACAGCCTCCAGCACGCTGTACTTAATTAAATACAATCAATTCATAGCACGAGGCAACCAGAGAATGGCGGAACGGTCTGGGTGGAAAGGGACCTTCAAGGCCCCCCAGTGCCACCCCCTGCCACGGGCAGGGACACTTCCACCGTCCCCGGCTGCTCCAAGCCCCGTCCAACCCGGGACATTCCAGGGATGGGGCAGCCGCAGCTCCGGGACCCTGGCAAGGGGCACAAGCAGTGCCGGGGCCGGGCTGCGGACAAGGGGATGCGGGGATGGGGCTGAGCTGGGGCCGGGGGTGGCCCGGGGACCTCGCACTCACCCGCGCGTACTTGAGCACCTCCTGCACCCTCCAGAAGCGGTCCGAGAGCCGGCTGCGCACCCAGCGCGCCGCGCTCAGCACCACCATGGCTGCGGCACCCGAGCCTTCCGGGGCGGGGCCCGAGCCTTCCTGTGATCCTGCCCCCGAGCCTTCCCCCGAATCTTCCTCTGATCCTGCCCCGAGCCTTCCTCTGATCCTGCCCCCGAGCCTTCCTGTGATCCTGCCCCCGAGCCTTCCTCTGATCCTCTCCCGAATCTTCCCGGCCCTGCCCCCGAATCTTCTTCTGATCCTGCTCCGAGCCTTCCCGGTCCTTCCTCCAGCCCTTCCTCCAGCCCTTCCCCCGGTTCTTCCTCTGATCCTTCCCGGCTCATCCCCCGGTCCTTTTCCTGATTCTTCCCGGACCTGCCTCCAGCCCTTCCTCCAGTTCTTCCCCTATCCCCAACCCTTTTCCCGGCCCTTCCTCCTGTCCTTTCTCGGTTCTTCCCCAGCCTTTCCGCCTCCCCCGGCTCCTCTCCCGCAGCACGGTGGCTTTTCTCCGTGCTGGGCATCCTCTTCCCCAGCCTGAGGACAGCCATGGAATCATGGAATATCCTGAGTTGGAAAGGACCCACAGGATCATCCAGTGCAGCTCCTGGCCCTGCACAGACCCCCCAACAGCCCCACCCTGGGCATCCCTGGCAGCGCTGTCCAAACGCTCCTGGAGCTCTGGCAGCCTCGGGGCCGGGACCATTCCCTGGGGAGCCTGGGCAGTGCCCAGCAGCCTCTGGGGGGAAGAACCTTTCCCAAAATCCAACCTAAACCTCCCCTGACACAGCTCCAGCCGTTCCCTCAGGTCAGTGGTCACCAGAGACCTTCACCCTCTGGGTAAAGAACCTTTACCCAATCCCAGCCCTCTCAAGTGACCATCATCACCTGCATGAGGTGTGACCCAAAGCAGCCCAAACCTACAGCTCAGCTGGGAGCAGCCACACACGGTGTGGTGGGGCTGTACCACGGAGCTGCAGCCAAAATTCCCTGTAAAATGGAGCTGGGCTGCTTGGAGTGTCCATTCCCACAGCTCAGTGAGGGATTTGGAGCAGACTTTGGGCCGTGTATCCCCAGCAGTGCTCAAACCACCAATGTGAGAAAAATGGGGGTGTTGGAAGGATTCCATAGTGGGTAACAAGCCTTGCAGCATCCTGTAAGGGTTAGGGTTAGAGAATGTGAGACATAAAATGAAAATTTATGAACTGCAGCAAACCACAAGATGGTGCTGCCAGAAAATTATTCCTTGGGAGCAGCAGTCCTTGCGTCAGAGAACTGATGGGTTTGTCTGCTGCCCTTTAATCATCACCGGTTCCAGCATCTCAAAGCAATGATGCTCCTGTTATAAACTGCTCCATCATCAAGATCTTTCCCACTTCTGGGCAAGCACTTGTTAAGAATGTGGAAATTTCACAGAATTAGAGAATCTTTCTTTGTATCCCTGAGGTTCGTCTGACACAAAGTTCATTTGGTTATTACAAGAATCAGTAGAATGTGTGGAAAATAAATTTACAGAAGGCAATTTTCAGCCCTCCCACAGGTTAAAATACATTTTCATTATAGCAAAAGAACTTTGGAAAGTCTCACTGGATTTAGCAAAGCTTCACTGAATCACTTTTTGGAATACTTGAGTTGTGTTTCACCACACCCCTGTGCCATCACCAGCAGATGGTAAAACCAGCTGTAGGATTTTTAGTTGCCCAGCACCGAGTTCATCTTTCCAAGGTTTAAGCCTAAAATTGATTTCTCTTCCTGTAGTTTTGGGTTGGGTTCTTTCTGTTTGTGTGACTCATCCTTTTTTTCCCCATAAATCAAGCTTGAAAAATATTATGTCTTTAAATCTAAACAGAATTTAGACAGGCAGAGTAAACACTGAGCTCCCTGCCACTTGTCACGTTTATGGTTTCCTGCACAGATTCAGACTTTATTATTAACACTGTCTCTGGCCTGAAAACAGGATGGATCCAGTAGTTATTTCCCTCGGGATGTCTGGACAGATCTGAGAAGAGATTTCACATTTTGCAGCTTGAGTGGAGGTTGCTGCCCTGCAAACTCCCCTGGGAGCCATCCAGCCCAAGAGTGCAGGGAAGGAAGATGATGAAAATGGACTTGTCACACTCTGCTGTCTGTTTTAAAGGTTGTTTCTCTCTGTATTTTTTAATATCTCTCTCTTATTACTGTGACTGTATCTTAGAGGCTACACAGGCATGGAGACGTCACTGAAATTCTTAAATAATATTGATCATATGAGGCAGATGAAATCATTGGTAATTGCTGTGCCTTCACTACAACAATTTCAATACATTCTGCAAACAGGAACAGATGACTGCAGAGCACGGATGATTTCTGAGGAATACAGTGATTATTATCAATTTCTCTAAGGTTGCTTTTGGTTTGTTTGTTTAAATCCAGAGAGGAATTTTAGAAACTGACTCAGAATAATTAAAGTTGGAGAGGGACCATCTTGACCTGGGGATGGATGGCTCGAGCGTGGCTCTTGGGTGCTGTGTGTTAAATCCCATCCGTGGGGAGACAGATGTGAAGGATTGGCCAGCACAGAGAGCAGCTCTGAGGCTGTTCTGTAAGCAGAGCAGTGTTGCAAAGCTGAGCTGCCTCAGAAGGGACGACACTGCTGGGTCTGAGTGGCTGTGACTGCAGCTGAGAGCAGTGACACCACCACACACTGCTCCCATCTCTGCTGCACGGTGAGGGCGAGGACTCCAGAGAGAGGGGAAACAGCTCCTGCTCTTTATCCTCACTGCTCACCTCGTTTGGATGAGCCTTGAGCAGGAATATTTGCTTGGGTACAAGGTGAAGAGCATGGAAAGGTGAAGACAAGGAACTGCCTGTGAGTGCCTAAGCCTGATATCCTGAACGCCCAGCTGAGCTCAAAGGTGGAGTGGGATACTAAAGTCCCTGAGCAGCCCATCCCAGCTGCCACAGCAACCCTTTGGGACCTCTTGGGATCGTAATCCTAGGAAAAACAACAACCAATTCAGTAGGACTCTGGATTCTAAACCAAAATAAAAGCTACTGCCAAACTTCCAGCAGCCTGA
Source organism: Corvus cornix cornix (assembly GCF_000738735.6). NCBI lineage: Eukaryota > Metazoa > Chordata > Aves > Passeriformes > Corvidae > Corvus > Corvus cornix. The sequence continues at coordinate 4,797,161 of NC_046350.1, read as the reverse complement.
TCTGCTTTGGGACTGAGGCTGGGACGCTGCTGGAAAAGCATCTGAAGGAAGCAAACTGTGCTGAGCAGGTCCTGGGGAAGCAGCGGGCCCAAAGGGACCTTTCCTTCCCTGCTCCACGATGATCTCTGGTTAAGGGCTCCTGGCCACGTGTGGAAGAGGCAGAAGAAGCCTTTGCAAATTCCTTCCCAGCTCTGTTAGACCAAAAGCAAGGAAACCCTTTTGGATAAGAGCGTGGGTTGGTGCATCTCCTTGAAGAATGTCTGGCCAGGACCCTGAGGACTTTGGAGCAGAAATCCTCTCGGAAAGGTCTCGGATGATCCCTGGGCTCCCCCCGTATGACATGGATGACCAGCTCCTTCCCAGGGAGCCGCGCAGCCCCTGGTGCTGCCTGGCGTGGAGCCTGGTGATAGGAACCATGAACTCCCTGGTCTTTCTCCTTAACTTGCTCCTGATGTTTGTTATTTTCACCATTGTGCTGCTTCCTACCATTGTGGTGGTTTACTTTGGCTTCCAGTGCCACTCCCAGGTAAGTGCCTCGCTCCCTGTGGCTGCAGGGCCACACCTGAGGGTTCCTTTGAGCAGTGACCCCAAAGGCCAGGCAGGACTCCCCAAGCTTTGGCTTTGTTTCCCTAAGGAAACAGATTTTTCCCTGTGTGAATGGTCTGGGCTGACAAGGACAGGTGTTGTGGGGAATTGGGCAATAAAGTTGTGTCCCCATGGAGGTGCCAAGCAGAGGTGCCAGGTGAGGTGAGCACACTCCGTGCCGTGATGGAGCTGCTGTTTGCATTTGCATTTCACAATATTTCTCTCTTCCCTGGGATTTCTGACACTGAGAGCTGCCAACCTGAACTCCAGAGCTCACAGTCCTGCCTGGGCTCTGTGAGGGTTTGCTGCTTTCTGTTTAAGTAAGTTTAATATCCATTAGGATCTGCCTAATGATAGGATTAGTAAAGTCTGACAGGATATATAATCCCCTTCTCATGCCAATCTAACATTCCTGTTCCCAAACATTCTGTGCATTCCTCACACCAAAATGAGCCTCCTTTGTCCATCCAGGCTCTGTTTGTGTCCTCTGCACTGCATTATTTCCTTGCTTACCAATCTCTTCTTGGTAGATTCCTTTAAACATTTTTGGGATCGCTTGACTAATTGTGGCTGTGAAAAAGCAGTTCCCTGTTTTCCTTGCAGGCACGGGCTGTTGGAGCAGCTCAATGTGCCTGTTTCATAAGTTCATAAACAGGCACTGCAAACTGGACTGAAAATGAGAAAAAGCCTCCCAGAACTGCCCGTTCCAGCTTCCCTCACCTTGGGAAACCTCAAGTTCTCCTTTGCATGCACAGTCAGAGGCTTTGAGGAGATGCAAAATGGTTTTGAGTGCAGCCAAGTGGACCAGAAGTGAAAGCCCCTGTGTTGCTGGAAGCTGTGAGGAGTCTTTTAACACAGAATTTCCTTTAATGCAATCATAGCAAGGGATTGTGGCTTCACCAGAGCAGTCCCTGCTTTTGGGCCATGGCTTTTCAGTGCCTCCCCAGCAGCCAGAGGCCGATTTCTGCACTGCAGGTCCATTAGACGGATTTATTGTTGGTTTTTAGGATGATGGGTTGTGTTTCTTTTACTGCTGAAAGAATAAGGAAAAAGAATAAAGTCTGGGGACATGGGGGCTGCCTGCAGTATTTGTTAGTGCAGAACAACGGAGTGCTCAGCTCATCTCTGCTGCTGCCAGCACCAAAGGAAGGCTTTAAACACCACTCAGCCAGGCCCAGCGAGGTTTTCTTTGCAAGTGGTCTCTCCTGGCAGGTTTTTCAGGCAGAAATGAGTGCACACAGAGAACAGAACACAAAGGGGTCTGGAGGGTCTCCAGCCATGGAATGACCAACCTCCGTCTGCAGAATCGAACAGATTTCTGTGGTTTTATTGATTTTGTTAGCAACATTTTCATTTTGTAATTCCCAGTGTAGCACCAGGAGGCCTTTAGATTTGGTTTGTGCCTATCCAATGCTATTGGATGATTTAATAAAGATGAGTGTTTCCTGCTCCAGGAGCAGTGTGCGGTGCTCTTGTCTCACACGGCTCCTGGGATAATTGAAAGCTGGATCGAGATGTGATATCAGCCACAGAGTCTACCTGAAGGTTGCTGAGCTCACCTCTGGGAGAGGGAAGAGGTGTCTTTTTCCATGAAAGCACTGGAAACACAAGGGTATTTTGGCCACTGCTGTCACCACCAGGCCAGTGACATGGTGCAGGTTAATGTGGGACTCTCGGAGCTCTTTTCCAATTTAATGACCCTGGCTCTGCCTCGCTCTCCCCACAGGTGCTGCACTCCTCTGCCCGCTACTGCAAGAGCATCTTGGACGACAACAGCTCCTCTGCCCTCATCATCCTGGGCTTTGTCATCATGTCCCCGCTGCTGGTGGTGGCCATGGCCATCTACTGCAGCCTGGCACGGCGCCTGCGGCTGCTCATGTGCTTCCAGCCCTACAGCCTGGCTGTCTACAAGGGGGGCCGCTGGTGCCACCCTGGGGAGGGGGCTCCGTGCTGTGCCAGGGGCTGCAACACCCAGCTCAAGGCCTGGGTGTGACCCTGCAGCACCTCCCTGTCCCTCATCCTCAGCCCTGCCGCGGCTCTGCCACTGCTGCTCAGCCAGGTCAGCTTCTGATTTATCCCAAAAACTGCCACAGAGTGAAAGCACAGCGTGGGACAGGTGTGGGGAGGGTGTGGCAGCTTTGTCCTTCCCAATGCTCTCTGGTGGTGTTTGTTGGTGTTGTTCCTGTCTGTGTGCTGCTCGTCGCTGGATGCTGTCGCCCTGTGTCCCCAGTTTTCATTAGGAACCATTCCCAGTTTTCTGTAGAAATAAAGTTCCTGCCAAATCCCCCCTGGAGGAGTTTGTTCTGTCGCAAAGCCCTGGCTGCAGCAGCACCACCCCTTGTTCCACGCTCTGTAGCACTGTAAGGTAAAATGTAACTTCTGTTTTCTTCCTGAGGATTGGTTTTTCCAGCTACTTGCCCTGCCGGGCCCTGATACCACCCAGAGGAATAACCAGGGGTGGCTACAGGGGAAAGTGAACTGGGGGAAAAAAAAAAGGAGGAAAAAGAGTTGACATTTTCTGACAAGACTGAAGAAAAACAAGAAAATTCTGTTCCAGGCAAGGGAGATCTCTCAGGATAACAAGGTTTTGCCTGAGGGCAGTGTCTGCTCGCTGGGTACAGATATTTGATAGGAGCTGCTGTTCCTTTTGCTCACCTGTTGTCTAATCCAGCTGCTTTTACAAGGAAAGCATTCTTCAGCCAGCCTGGGCTGCCAGTATTGTAATGAACCAGCCCTGCTGCTGTCCCTGCAAAGAAACCCAGAGTTATTTGCTACAGCCTCCCCAATAAAGCAAAAATGTATTTAATTTGGTAGTTCACTTTACAGAGAATTTTAATAACAAAGGGGAAATGAATTTACCTGAAATGTCAGCAGCAGAACAGACAGCTCAGGCAGCACCTCAGGGTGTCCTGGCACGGGCAGAGCCCCAACAAGGCATTCCCAGGAGGGCTGTAGCTCTGAGGTGAAGCTGGCTTGATCCTAAATTTCCTGTGGAGAGCACAGAGCCATATCCTGAGCCTTGGCTCAGATCCGAGGCAGCTGTGCCAGCCTGCAGGGCCCATGTGCCAGGCAGGGACTGTGCCCACAGATGTGGGGGATCCCTGCCTCTGCCTCCTCCTCATTCCCACAGGCAGGGCTTTGTTCTGGCGGCTCCCAAACCAGCCCAGAGCCCAGGGCACAGCAGGGAGGACAGAAAGAAGTGTATTTTAACTGGGTTTTTTTTTAAAGTTTAACCATGTATGGATTTAATTTCCCTGCAACATCTCCATGCTCAGAGCCACGGCACTGACCTGGTTCTGAGGCACCTCAGAAGACACCAAAATACATTTCCTTTGGCCAGGGACGTGTTTATTATTTGTGCTTCCCTGCCATCACTGCACGGTCCAGGTGAAGCCACAGGAAGATGCCTTGGTGGTTATCAGATGCCTTCAGTTCTTGGAACGCTCAGCTGGGGGTGGTGCAAACACAAACCATCTGTCAGGCTGAGCTGAGATGGGGAAGATCGTCTTCTAGAGCCAAGGACAACACAGAATTTATTGGAAGGATGCTGCATTCCTCCTCTGAGGGAGGCCAGTGGAGAGGAAGCTGGAACCTGCTGCACATACCATGAGAGGATGTGCTGCTCCCCATCTCCTCCCGGGCAGTTTAATATTCCAAGTGCTTCATTTTCTGTGGATAACTCTCCAGTTAAATTGGCAGGATTTGCATGGTAATATAATATGGTAATATACCCCCAGTGACGTGTTCTGGACAGTTCCTTGTGCTCTCTCCATTTCTGTTGCTTCACTGAAACTTGACTGTCTTCAGGGAAGCTTCTCCTGCCCTCCCTCCCCTCTCTAACTGGTCACTGGTGATTGTTTCCAGCTCTGCTGGAGAACTGGGTTAGAATGGATGGAAGTGATTAAAGAAAGAATAATCTGGGAGTGCCTGCAAGGGCCCCTTCTCTCAGCTGATCCTCCTAAGGGGCTGCAGGATGGGTCACAAAGTGCCCTGGGAGTCCTCTCCTGGAACAGGGCTGGGGCACTCACGGTGGGCTCGGTCCCCCTTTAGCTGTCACCCTCCGGGCTGGAATTTCCCCGAATTCCATGTATTGTTCACAAATTCCTGATGGAGCTGCTCCTGTGCCCGGAGGAGCAGCTGCTCCTGCTGTGCCCAGGCCTCGAGATGGGGCTGTGGGGCTGAGCCTGGGACATCTGGGGCATCCATCCTGCAGGATCCCTCCCAACCACGCACCTGGGCATGGATTCTGGGATGGATCCTTCTGCCTGAGCAGGGCCATTGGTGGTTAACAGCGTTTCTCCCCGGATTTTTGGCCAGATCTGATCCTATTTAGCTGCTGAGGGCTGAAAAATGCCAAGTGGGAGGGAGTATGTGCTGGAGTGATCCCATGATGAAAAACACAGCGTTGTTTCCCAAAAGGAAACTCCGGGGGATCCGTGTGTCCTGGCACAAGGCAGGGATCTTCTGTCAGTGCCAGCAGTCACCTCCCAAAGCGGCTGCCACTGCTTTCCCTGAGCTGACCCCAGCCACCTCCTGCAGCTGGACAGGGACACGGCTCCCACAGCGCCGAGCTGCTGCTGGGAATGATCCCGGTGCCTGCGCGTGGCAGCGGGATGGCTGGGGACTGCCACCATCCCCTGTGACAGAGCAGTGCCAGGGGGACTGGGGGCTGCCACCATCCCCTGTGACAGAGCAGTGCCCGGGGGACTGGGGACTGCCACCATCCCCTGTGACAGAGCAGTGCCAGGGCAGGCCAAGCCAGGCTGGGCAGCGCTCCCGAGCTGTGCCATGGCAGCCCAAGGGAAGGGAAGGATCTACGCCCCATTCCCCAGGGGGAAAACACAGGGACAATTATCAGCCCAACAAAAGAGCCGCTTTCCCAGAGAAGAGCTGGGAGTTGCCCACGTTGCTCCGGGGCTGTGCCGCTGTCCCGGCCGTGCCTCGCATTCCTGCTCCCTGCCAGCGCCTGAGCTCCTGGGAACGCTGGGTGGGCACCGGCACAGCCCCTGGTGTGCCACACCAGCCCAGGCTGCGCGTGGGTGCCCGTGGCTGCCAGGAGCATTTAAATCCGCGCCAGCTTTCCCAGGCAGCTCCTCCCTGGCCACACGGCAGAGACACGAGTGCCTGTGACACAGGACAGCGAGGGGGGGACAAGGGACACTCCCGAGCTGTGCTCCAGGAATGCCGCCTCGCTGGGCACCTGGCCTTAGGTTCCTTCCCAAAAACCAGACCTGTGGACTCCTCTCTCCTGAGGCAGCTGCGAGGAGGAGCATAAAGGTGTTTTCCTCAGGGTATTCCTGCGTTCAGGAGGGTGACTGGGAGTTACCGGAAGGGACACTGGCCCTTAGAGAGCATCCCAGCTTGGAGCTGTGCCCGCTGGTGAGCTTTTAGGGAGCTGCCTGCAGCTGCCAGAGCATTTTCCAGAGGTGCTGGCTCTGTAACCCCTTGGCAGCGGCAGCGTGGGGAGCAACAGGAGGGTTAATTCCTGAAAGTTCTGTTCTGCTCCTGCTCCTCAGCAGAGCAGTGAACAAACCGAGGGGCTGAAATTCCTCTTTTGGCAACAGCTTTCTAAGGGTTGCAATGCCAATAACACCGTGTGTGACTGCTCTGCCCATCCTGGCAGCTCACGGCGAGCAGCACAAGGGCACAACCACAATTCCCAGCCCCTGCACCTTCCTCGTCCCTCTCCAACAGAGGAAGAACATGCCTGAGGAATCACAGGATGGTTTGGAGCTGTAAAGATCAGCTCATTCCCACCGCCCTGAGGACGATGGGTTTGGATAACGGGGTGAGAAGTGCCAGGAGAAAGTGCGGCGTGGGAACAGCCAGGGCAGGTGGCCAAGGGTGTGAGGGGAGCTGGCTCCGAGTCCCTTGTCAGCAGGAGAGGACAGGGATGCAGTTGGCTGCGGCGGTGTCCCAGGGAAGCGATCTGCACTGGGGATCTGCTGCTCAGCAAAGCCGCTGCTGCTACTGAGCCCTGAGCAAATCCCCGGCAGCTCCAGGGCGTGGGGCAGAGCAGGATGCAATTAAAGGCTCTTGAGGATTTCCCCACAGGCACGGAGAGGTGATGGCCTCTGAAGGGACTCCTCGCCACAGACATTTGGGGAGGAGGAAGGGGGAAGCAGAATTGTCCTTTTCTTTTCCTGTCTTTCAGCATATTCTTGTCTGGGGCTTTGACCAGACCTGCTGGCACAAGTTATCACTCTGGGTATCTAAGGGGAAGCTGGAAAGCTGTTCCGAGCCCTTTTAGGAGCTGGAGATTGTTCTGCCCTCCTGACTCTGGGGTGCTTTGGGAGACAGGACATCTCCGCACGAAGCAATTTGTTCCTCTGGTGGGTTCAGCATCACCAAGGTCAACCAGGCCACTCTGGCAAGGACAGCTGGGTCACAGCAGGAGATGCTGGCGTGCTGCTGCCCCCTGAGACACGCTGGGCAATCCTCCAGAGGGGAAAAGCAGACAGGATGTGCAGGGCTGGACCTGGCTTTCAATGGTTTGCGTGAACCTCGGGAAGAGACAAGAAGCAAAGCCAAAAGCTCTCAGACAAGCCAGGGGTGCTGTCTGGTTTGCTCTCTGCTTTCAGGTGCTGCCAGCCCCACTCGTGCCTCCTCCATTGTTTCCCAAGCACTCAGGAGAGAGCTGAGGAAACCAAGCCCTAGACCCTACACAGATGAACAGAAGTAAAATTAGAAACCAGGGGAGCAGACTTCCTCCAGATTTCTCGCTGCTGAAAGCCCGGAATATCTGCTTTGTCCCTGAAAAGTCCTTCACCAGCTTACCCTCAGCAGTCAGGGCTGTTTCAGCTCCTGTTGTGATGCTGAGGCTAAGGCTCTGCTCAGCACATTTGGGAAAGATTTGCCTTTTGGCCTTTTGGTGTCTATTTTAGCTGTGCTGACCCTCACATTTAGAGTCCCACCTCTTCGGCCATCCTGGATCCCTCAGCCTCCCTCCACCAGCTGCTGCTGAGGTGCAAACAGAGCCCCTCTGCTCCCACTCAGTGTTTGAGAGGAACAAGTGTTTGCTGAATCCATCTGGCAAACAAAACTCCTCATCCCCATCCTTGCCCTTAACGAGCTCAGCTGTGCAGGGCCTGGCTCTCCTGCCAGGAGCTTGGGCTTTACCCCACCAGGGCGTGGGAAGGAGGGAAGAAATCCAACCAAACTGCTTGTGGAGAGTTCCTGTTTCTTCTTGGAGCTGGCTGCCCTCTCTCTTGCTGCCTTTACCCTCAGAGGTCTCGACCCCTGGAGAGGGAGGCTGGGATTGTGTCAGCTTTGGGGACAGATGCTGTGACAAAGAGCACTTTTCTCTCAAGCAGGCACCAGCTGCCCTTCACCTGCTGCCGGACACGTTTCGTTTGCTGTGGAGTCCGACCCAGCCTCAGCTGGATGCACCAGGAAATCCACTCTGCTTGGGATACTCCTTCGAGTCACAACCCTCCAGATACTCAGAAATCCACAGGAAAATGAAGCACAGAGAAGAAACCAGTCAGTGCTTCAGAGAACCAGAGCATTTTAGTCCAGGTGACAGAGAGAGGGCTCATTCAAACCCCTGATTTCCTGCTTATCCATGATTCCATACTCCATATCCCACAGGAACAGAGGGAGCAGGGGGAAGACAGAAAACCAATGTTTAAATTCTGCAATTGAAGATGTCACTCAGCTGAATAAGGGTGTGAATAACTCTGTTATTCTTCTGGTTTGTTCTCACTACCTGGGCGTGGCTCCGCTTACCTGGGCCAGACAATTCCTGTCAGCACTTGGAAAATCAGCTTTCCTTGGGATTGCACAGGTCCTGGGGGTGGAACTCACCTCAGCTGCTCGGTTCCTTGATGAAGGGCCCTTTGTTCACGGGGCTTTTTGGTGTTTGCTTTGATCATTTAAGATCTTGCTGCTCCTTGCCATGATTTTAGCCACACCAATGTGGCTGGTAAAGGTGTGGTGAGATTTTGGGGTTGTCTCATCGAGACAGCAGTGATGGGGGACAGGGTTTGTTGTGCCCTGTGAGCTGGGAAAAAGCAGGTGGAAATTTCTTGGCGTACAAATGCTGCAGCAGCAGAATTCCCTCATTTCCACCAGGAAGCAGCAAAGCCATGTTCGTGCTGAGCCATTCCACAGGAACTGGCAGATTCCCACTAATAGTCATTAGTGGGGAAAACTGGAGGCCAGCAAGTCCCCTTTTTTATCCCAGGAAAGCCTGGAAGGAGAGAGGAAAACCATCCATGGATGATGGAGTTGCACCCCAGGGCAGCGGCTGTGCCAAAACAGATGCAGCATCTCCCTGTCAGCCCTGCTGGATGTGGCTGTTCAGAAAAACCCCATGAACATTCTGGAGACGAGAAAAATTCCCTCCAAAGCCTGGCCAAGTGTTCCTCTGGCACCAGACATTTCCATGAGGTCACTGTTGGAGTTCCTCCCACGTCTGGATCGTTCACAACCAGAAATTAAAACACTTTGGGTTTGTGACCCCTTGTGTGCCTTATTCTGGTCTATCATGGGGGCAAAAGGGTCTTTGCATTCCTGCTGGCATCCTCCAGAAGGATTTGGGATACTGCAGGATCCATGGCATGGCTCAGGCTCCAGCTTCCGTGCTCCTTGCAGAACGGCCTCGCAGGAAAGTCTCATCACCCCTGATTAACGATCAGCCCTAACAAAAGATGATTCCAGGAATCCCTGCACTGAAGCCGTCTGCTTTTTGATCTGCAATCCTGGAAAAATGCTGGATTCTGGGCAGGGTCAGAGCTCTGACGTGTGGGGTGAAAACACTGTGGGTTTTGCTGGTGAAACCTGCAGCAATCCCCTCACATCCTGCCATGGATTGGGCTGAAGGGTCAGGAGAGAAGGGGGAAGAACCCCCAGAATTCCACCACTGCTTTGGAGATTTGTAGGGAATTCCCTGAAAGGAGAGAAGTCTTGGGAGCCTGAATTCATGATGGAAGCACTAACATGGATAGTCCGAGGGACTGCAGGCAAAAAGCCCTTTTGTTTAAAGTTTCACTGTTCCATTCTGCATCAATTTTCCTTTTTTTACCCCTCTGGAAGATCTCTCCCTCCTGTTCCAGGTGTTCCCTCCATTCCTGCCCAGCTCGCCATGGCCTCCCAAGCGTTTGTCAGTCCTGGAGATGAGGGAAGAGAGAGAACAAATGGGAGGAGAAGCTCTGAGTGTCTTTTATTGGCAAAGCATCCCAACAACAACGTCCTTGACAGGTGCCAGGAAGCGAAGCAGAGGCAGAAAAAGCCCCATGTGTGGGAGAACTCTGCAAAACAGGATCTGCCAGACTTCCTCTGCGGGACAGCCATGCCCAGGGAGCAGGGAGAAGGGAGCAGGGCAGGCCCCACACTTGGAGCAGCCCAGTTCGAACACAGCTTCCCTCCTGAGCAGCACCAGCACCACCTGAGATTTCCAGCAGGATTTTCCTCCTTGTTTTCCACCCTGCATCCCATTTTTATATAAATATCTTTGGCAGCTTTGGTTGTCCTTTTGAGAGCCAGCAGGGAAAACGACTGTGGAGGTGGTGAGTGCTCCTTCATTCCCTGCTTCAGGGCTGCAGCTGGGAAGGGGAGGAATAGCTGGAACTGCAGATTTTCAGGATTTGAGTGCACAGGATCAGTGTTGGTGTGGGTGCAGCTGCTCCTCCGTTGCTGTTCCCATTTCTCAGAATTTTTAGTGGCATTCCCAGTGCCCCATCCCATTTGGGGGAGGATTTTTAAGGCCATTCTTGAGGAATTTGCTGCAGTGGCAGATTTCCACATGTTCAGAACCCTCACAGGGGACTTCAATTCCTTCCCTACTTGAGTAATGTTTCTTACTGGATTCTGTTGGATTCCTCTTTCCTGCTGGGAAGTGGGGAGAGTGGATGGGCTCTGCATTCACATCACCTACCTCTTCTTTCTTGGCTCTTGGCTGAAAAAGCAAATTCATCTTGCAGAGGGAGCTGAGTCCCCATGGAAGGGGGGAGAGCAGAGAGGACATTCCTGGCTTACAGTGACACTCATTTGTGGGGGAATATTTGTGCTCTGGTTGTTCTTTCATCGTTCAGGAATTACAGCACCCGGCTCTGGAACAAAAGTCTCTTATCCCCAAAAGAGATGGGAATTGTTTGGGTGGCTCTGCACACACCCAACCACCTCTTTCTCCATGAGCTGCTGGAATGGCAGCTATTTCCCCAGGCTGACGTGGGAGGATGTGAGGTTGGCAGTGAGGAAGGGATGGATGTCAGGCAGAGCAGTTCCCAGCAGAGCCCTCAATTCCCTGTGCTGGTTTATCCAACAGGATTTCTGATCTGCCTTCTTCTGACTGGAAACAGCAACTTGCTGATGGCAGCAAGACTCATCCCCCTCATTAGTCCCACATTTCACTCAGCCACTCCATCCTGCCCTCCCAGATCTCAGCGTGGCCCTTTCCAGGAATGATTCCAGGTGGATAACATAGGATGATGTCCCCAAACGCCACCCAGTGAGGCTCCTGCTCTTCCCCCATGGCCAGATTCCCTTATGGAAAGTCTGTGGGGTTGGGTGATGGCGTAGGGAAGGGGGCTGTGCGGTTTATGTTCGGCTCTGCTGATGTCCAGGCAGGATTTTCCTGCAGGATTTGCCCTCAGAAGCAGCCTGTTGATTGTCCCATCCTGTCTGTGCTCCAAAGCCTGGCTCCACAAGGCACCTGCACCTCTAGAACTCGCTGAACTCGTGGAAAATGAAGAATTGGTGCCTCGAAGGAGGAGCTGACTCAGAGCTGATCCCATGCTGTGCCCCCTCTGACACTAAACCAGCACGGGGGGACAACTTCCCAAATGTTCCAGGAGCAGGGAGGAGCTGGCCAAGGTCAGCTGGGCTGGAGAAACCCTGCTGTCGGCACAGGGAGTCATTCCCTTCCCTCCCACTCCCTCCCCAGCTGCCCCGCAGGCCTCACACAAAAAGGGTGATTGTTTGTTGTGCTCCGAGCTTTGTTCCTGCTCACATGTTTGTGCCTCTTACTGAGAAGGGCTGAAAAGCCCCAGATGCAAAGTGAGCCCTCAGCAAAGGCTACCTTAGGGGCAGCTCTGTTATAAACCCTGAAAATGAGGGTTGGTGCCTTTCTGGCAGCCTGGAGCAGGGAGATAAATGGAAATCTCTGTCCCAGACTGGCCCAGTTTGCACCTCTGCTGCAGCCACAGTGGTGCTGGAGCTGTTCCACCCCAGCGTGGCAGCTTTAGGGCCGGATTTATCCTAAAGTGAAGCTTCCCTGGTCCCAGCGAAGAAGGAGGAGGCTGCAGAGTTGGGAGTGGAGAGGCTGGAGCTGTCACCTGGGTGTGAGGCTGATGGAAAATCGGCCTCAATCTGAATTCCAGGCTGAGAGCAGGAGCAGAGCTTGGCCAGCTCTGCTGCAGCTGCACTTCCAGAGGGGGCCAGGAGCCTCTCCCGATGGGAACTCCCAGCCCCACGCTGCTTCCCTTTCCTGTTGTGGCTGGATGTGGGGCTGATGGGTGCTCGGAGACCCATCCATCACTGTCCCTGCTGCTTCCCCCCACCCAGCGCGCTCAGAGCCTGGCAGGATTTGCACAGTCCCCTAAAAACAGAGCACACCTAAAACGCAGCTGATGGCAGCAGCAGCTCTCCCGTGGGGCTGCTCTGTTCCCGACCACCCAGGGGTTGTGGCTCCAGGGAAGGGGAAAAATGCCCTGATGGCCTCTCCTGAGGCCACCACTGCCTCAAACAGGAGCCAGAGATGGATGGAACAGCGCTGTGGTCAGATAAAAGGCGTGACAGGGTTAGTTCAGCCCCCCAGCACCCTGACAGAGCCCTGAGTGTGGTATGAGGCTGCAAATCTGCCCTAATTACTGCAGGGATTCACAGAAATTGGGGACAGAAGGTGAAGTAAGAGAAACAGATGCCAGGGCAGCCTCCTGGGGGAGGGAATCTGATCTCCTTTGCTTTGGTTGTTCCTGTGACCAACAAGGGCTCTCCAAATGCTGGAGTCTCCTCTGCATCCCTGCAGGATGCTCCAAATTGGTTTTTTTCTCTCTCCCAGATGGACAAATGTAGGAGACTGCAACTATTGAGAGAGGCTGAGAACTTGCTGTTCGAGGGGAAGCAGCAGCTCCTTACGTAGGTGGAAATTCCTCAGGAAACACAGTTCTAAGGAGAGTCTCTTAAATTTGGCTTTTCCCAGTCGTCTGGGCTTTCCTAACAGGATGGGGATAGGGCAAAGAAGTCAAGCAATAAGGAAAATGATCCACTCTGAAGAATAGCCCTTGGCTAAAAATTGACCATTCCATGCAGACCTCGCTTGTAGTGCTTAGAAGTGAGTCCAATTTTCGGAGCTATTTGGGTTCCTGGCAAGCAAAGTGAGGTCCAGCTGGGAGAAAGGCAGTCAGATCCTGTCTCGTGAAGGAAATGAAGCAGGAATTCAAAATCTTGGAGAATCTCTGCTAGGGATTCTCAAGGAGAAACATGAAAGGTTCCCTCCTGTTCAGAGCCGTCAAACTCGTGCCCAGCTAAGTCCAAGGAATTATGAGCTGCATGGAAAAGTTGGTTCAGCCAGGCTGTGGGGATCTGGGATCTGAATCAGCCACTCCTCCCAAAGCCTCCTGAAGCTTTCAACACAAGTCTTGCAGTTTTGGAAAGAGGTGCTGGTCCTAAAGACCCAGCAGGTCTCTGCTCGGGGCATTCAGGGGCTCAACCATGTTTGTACCCTCACTCCTGTGCAGTTCCTGGCACTCTGGAATCAGATCTTTGTGTCTAACACCCACCCATTTATTTATGGCAGCTCTGTCACTGCAAACAGGGATTGGGAACATGGGTCTGGCAAAGCCTCGGGCTCCAGAAGTTCATCTCTGTCCCCCCGCCCTGCTGTTGGGGTGGGGTTGCACTGACTCTGGGATTTGGGGGGGTTTTGGACACTCCAGGATGGCTGGGCCTGTGTCCTGCCTGGTTTTTTGGGGGGTCAGTGTTCCTGAGGCTTGTCCTGCCTGGTTATTTGGGGGGTCAGTGTTCCTGAGGTTGTGTCCTGCCGGGTTTTTTGGGGGGTCAGTGTTCCTGAGGCTGTGTCCTGCCTGGTTATTTGGGGGGTCAGTGTTTCTGGGCCCATGTCCTGCCTGGTTTTTTGGGGGGTCAGTGTTCCTGAGGCCGTGTCCTGCCTGGTTATTTGGGGGGTCAGTGTTCCTGAGGCTGTGTCCTACCTGGTTTTTTGGGGGGTCAGTGTTCCTGAGGCTGTGTCCTGCCGGTTATTTGGGGGGGTAGGCTGTGTCGGTTATTTGGGGGGTCATGTTCTGGGCTGTCCTGCCTGGTTATTTGGGGGGTCAGTGTTCCTGAGGCTGTGTCCTGCCTGGCTTTGGGGGGTCAGTGTTCCTGAGGCTGTGTCCTGCCCGGTTTTTTGGGGGTCAGTGTTTCTGGGCCTGTGTCCTGCCTGGTTATTTGGGGATCAGTGTTTCCCAGGCTTCTCCTCCTCCTCGTCCTGGCTGAGGGAAAGCTGAGGGTGAAGCAGAGGCACAGATCTCCCTGCCAGCTCCTCCCTGCCTGAGGACAGCACTGGCATCTCTGCAGAGGGGTGGGGGATGACAACCCCAGAGCTCCCAGCTCAGCTGCTGCACACCCAGGGCAGCCCTCACAGGAACTGGGCTATTTCTGACCTACCTGACAACAGGAGAGATCCAGGAGCCCCTGAGAGAGACATGATCCACATTGTCCTTTGCTGTTTCTCCTGGTTTGCCCTGTGAGGGGTTCTCTGCTCCAGCTGTGGAATTACAGCAGTGCCAGGCAGGAGCAAGGAGAAAATTAAATCTCTGGCCTTGAGGCACCCAGAAGTCAGGGCTCAGAGCTCAGGCTGCTGCTCCTCAGCCCAGAAGTGGCTGAGTTCTTGTGCTGCGTGGCTTTTTAGGGAGCTTTGGGATAAAAGAGATCATCTATAAGCTAGGCCTTACCTCACTGAGGAGTCATTCCTAGCACTGCTTATCTTCTGAGAAACATAAACCTGGGGCATGCTGCGAGTAAACACATCTATTTTTGTAGTTTGTCTTTGGAGTCAAATGAAAATAAGAGATGACTCGAGGCTGAGCCCTACGTGGCACAGAGACAACTGAGAAGTGGCAGACGTGAGGCCTGACCCCGGGCTGGAAGTCAGGCTGGCATTGCTGGGGTCAGGGAATTGAACTTGGTGCCTTTCAGCCACAAGCCTGCAGCTGAGCAGAAATTAAGTGTGAAACACATTGGATGAGCTGCTCCTGGTCATTTTGGGGGAAAACCTGGAGTTGATGTTGGTATTTCTGTTGCTCTCAGCATCCTCTGAGCCACAACTGGGCTGATAAGAGCTGGGCAAGGGCCAGACTTCCAGCCCAATCTGTCCACTTGGATTCCCAGCTCCTTGGGTGACTTCCCACCTGTGCTGGGGCTGCACAAGCCTTCCCTGGAGTTCCAGGGGAAGTTTTCACCCTCCTCACCCCCCCAAAGCTGCTTTGCTTCCTTTCCAAACGGGGAATTTCCAAACTGCCATATATAGATACCCCTCCAAACAAACCCGCAGATGTGGAGCTCAAACAAGGCTGTGTTCCCAAAAGCCTGTTTGTTCCAGCTGCAGGAATTCATCTCAGAGAAGAGGATGTTGCATCTCTTCAGAAATTGGGGATTGTTTACATCCCCGGAACGTCGCGGCAGCTGCAGAAAAACCTCCAAAACCTTCCCAGGCACTGAGGGCTCTACAAAATACCTGAGCCCCAGCAACATCACGATCAAAATACGGTTGATTGGTTGGTGGTGGTTTTATTTGGGTTTTTTTAGGTTTTTTCTTACAATTATCCATTGTTCCTGAGCTGTTCTGCAGCTTGGCACAGGGAGAAGGGGATCACCCTGAGGGAATTTTGGCCAAACCCATGGCAGGTGGAGAATTTGAGCTTAGAAGTGATGGGAAGCTGAGATTTCAACAGGAGCAAATCTGGAGTGGCACCTCTGGCTCCAGAGTGCATGATGCATCCAGGAAAGAATCAGCACAAGCACAGGCACCAGGCTTACTGGAAACAGGATTTGCCAGTTCCTGTAAAGTTTAAAAATAACCCCAAACCCTTTAAGATCTAATTATTTTCCAGGCTGCTTTTTCCTGCTTGCACCTATCCCAGCAGGACTTAGAGGGAGATAAAGGCTGAAGTGTCTCCAGGCTCCAGGGTGGGAATGGCATCCTCAGGGATAAACTGGCAAAAACCCAGGGAATTATTCTGAGATGAGCAACACTTCCTTGGGAAGTGAGTAATGGAAGGAAATCATCTCCATGTATCCACCAGCCCTAATCAAGGGGCTCTGGATGGGTCTGAAGATGGGGCAGAAGGAGGGTGGGATGGGATGGGATGGGATGGGATGGGATGGGATGGGATGGGATGGGATGGATGGGATGGGATGGGAAGGGGGATGGGAGCAGCTGGATGTCTGGGTCAGCTGATGAGAAGCAAACGGATTTGCAATGGGACAAAGAAAAATGGGAGACAATGGGCTGAGAAAATGGGCTGGAAATGTGCTGGGACTGGCTTCGAGGGCTCTCAGATGCACATCCCGAGCCCTTGGCTAGGGCAGGTGGGTACATGGAGATGATTTCCTTCCATTACCTCCATTCCCTGCTTCCTCCAGCCCACCCCTGCCATGTCCCAGCTCCAGAATCCAGCCAGTGGGAGAACAGCAAGGACAGAAACACCAGCAGAGAACCAGGATGAGACTGGGAAAGTTCTGAACTCAGCAGGGGTTTGGAAAACATTTTTCCTTCTTGGTCAATGCAGCAGCCCCTGAATTGAGTGGGAATCTGTGCAGCAGGAATGGATGGATTTGCTCAGACTGGGGGATCAGACCGTGTGGGATTTGCTTTGCTGTGGGATTTGCTTTGCTGTGTCATTTCCCCTGGAAGCTCCTTTGCTACCAGAGCCTGGAGCTTCCCTGCCTCAGGAAGGGGATCTCAGAGTGAGAGCAGGGATATCCCATTCCCTTAAAACCTGGGATAATGCTGATTCCAGCCTGTATGGACCCCTGGGTGAGGCTGGCACCACCACAGGGCTGCATGGACTGAGTTATGGAACAGCCTGGTGCTGTCAGCTCCCTCGGGATGCAGATGGGTCCCAGACTGGGAGGGGAACACAAACAAGTGCCCTCAGCTGTCTGAATCCATGGGTTTTAATTGGATCTCCAGCCTGTTGTGACTTTCCATTTGGTGGATGAGTTTGGATACAACTTTTTTCCACTCTGTGCTCTCCTTGGCCCCTAACTCCTGTTGAGTTTTTTTTTACAGTTCCCAGGGGGAGAGAAAATAAAATTGGAGGAAATATTGCTCACCAGTATCCAAAATCCCAAAAGCTTCCAGACATCCCTTCTTTGCTGCCTTTCAGCCTGGCCTGCTGGTCATTCCCCATGTTAAGGAGATGATGATCGATGGATCTCTTCATAACTGGATGAAATTTTCCAGCTTTTCCCTCCGCTGGTAACATCCTGGACCTGTCCAGAGGCAAAAACCTACAGTGGAAAGGGGAAAGGGAATTGTTGTCACCTCACCTGATGAGTGGGAGCCAAGTGCAGATGCAAGGAGAGCAGGACAGGCACGGGAAGGGGAATTGGGTTTGATTTCTTTATGCTCTGGCACAAATGCCCTGCACACAGGGGCACGGAGAAGCTGGACCTCGGGGTCTTTGGTGTTTGCTCCTCTCCCCTCATCCATTGAGAGGCTAATCACGGGTTTATCTTTAGGCTGTGAGCCCCCTTTCCCTCAGAACCCCGGACTCGAGTCCGTACTTAACTCCACACTGAGGGAGATGATCCCTGGGCTGTTCCTGTGCCAGCTGCAATTCCCAATGTTGCTCCCTGCCCTTTCCCACCACCAGCAGCCCCTTCCCGCAGGCTCTGGGTGCCTTGGTGACCCCAGCAGCCCTTCCCCAGGGGACACAGGCTCCGGGTGTCCCCTAGCCCGTGGGAGGGTAGCACTAGGACCTGTGGAATGCTCCTCCCAGAAGATTAGCCAATATTCCCAGGGCAGGGCAGCTCCCCAGCCTTTCTACTCTTTCTTGCCTTTATAAACGTGTTTTTCCTTCTTCCAGCTCATTCCAGAGCAGAGAGCTTTGGATTTCTCGCAGCTTTTCTTTCCTTTTTCTTCCCCCCCGGTAACTGGCCTGCTGCCAGTGCCTCGCAGGGCCAAAGTTTTATCTATAGGGATATATTTTCCAAACCAGCCCCAGCTGCACACAGCGAACCCCCGCTCCTGGGGCAAGCTTAACTCGGCAGAGGAAGAGCGGCAGGAGCGCTGCGTGTGCCTCTCCTCCAGCTATTCCTGTCAAGATGGATTTATGACTCTAAAAGGAGTGGGGGGGGAGGAAGGAGAATTGCCTCCAGGAGCCAGAGCTCGCACCACAGCCCAGCAAAACACACGGCGGGGAGCGGGCGGAGATCTCAAGGCATGGAAGTGGGATCGCGCCGGGATCTGGTGGATCCGGACTATGACTGATCTCAAGCTTTTCCTCTGCCTCCACAGAGCCCAGCTGGCGGATTTAAGGTAGTTTGCCCAGGACCAGGCTTTGCCATGCTGGCCAAGGCAGTGCTCTCCCTTGGTCTGTGGCTGCGGTTTGCTGCAGGACAGGACACACCTGAGCCAGGTGAGTGCCTGCAAAGGCGAAGGCGTTCCTGCGGTACTTTACCCCATTTCATGCCTCCTGCTCCTCAGAGCTCCTCGCAAACCCTTTTCAGAATAAAAGCTGAGGCTACAGTGCTGCTTTAGGTGTTTAGAGGTACTTGTGTACAAGAAACAAACCTGTCTGCAATTGCCTATTAGAAAGTAATGCTGTCGCGTTTGTTTCCAGTGGGGAAAAGCAAACTTTCACAAATTTGCAGAATTTAGAGTAAATCATATGGAGAAAGTCCTCCCTCCTCGCTGGACTGGGGGACAGGCACTGAGAGAAGTCAAGCTAGTGATTAACACGATGTTCTCTTGCTAATCTCTGTAATTCAATCATTACAGCTCCTCTTTAAAACGCTTTCTCTTGGATACTGCTCATGGAAAATGAGAATGGGGCAGTCCTTCAGAGCTGACAGCGGGGAAAGGGACGTGGAGGAGATGGATGTCTCATTCCTGGTCCCTGGGCAGGGACTCATCCCACGTCGTGGTGGCTGAGCTGCCGTGATTCGTTTTGTCCTGCCCTGTGCTCACCAGGGGAGAACCTGTGGCTGCAGGTTGTGTCTGGTTCTCACTGCACCTGGGAAAGGACAGGGAACTCGTGTCTGCCTGGACAGGAGCTCCTCAGACTCTGCAGCCCGGACTGCTGGGGTCTGACTGTGCTGCTGGTACACAGAGAGCCTGGGGCTGGGGCTCAGACCCCTCACAGGGTGCTGGGTTCTGTCCCTCAGTGTCCCTCGGTGTCCCTCAGTGTCCCAGGCTGGGGCTGGGGCTCAGATCCCTCACAGGGTGCTGGGTTCTGTCCCTCAGTGTCCCTCGGTGTCCCTCAGTGTCCCAGGCTGGGGCTGGGGCTCAGATCCCTCACAGGGTGCTGGGTTCTGTCCCTCAGTGTCCCTCGGTGTCCCTCAGTGTCCCAGGCTGGGGCTGGGGCTCAGATCCCTCACAGGGTGCTGGTTCTGTCCCTCAGTGTCCCTCAGTGTCCCTCAGTGTCCCAGGCTGGGGCTGGGGCTCAGATCCCTCACAGGGTGCTGGGTTCTGTCCCTCAGTGTCCCAGGCTGGGGCTGGGGCTCAGACCCCTCACAGCGTGCTGGGTTCTGTCCCTTGGTGTCCCACCCTGGGGCAGGACTGGTGCTGCTGCTCCTGGCATTGTCCCAGCGCTCCAAGTCCACCCAGGCAGCAGCTATTCCCATTGTCCTGCCATCCTGCTGCCCCGGGATTGTGTGGCATTTTCCCAACCCAGGCTCTAAACAATGCTCAGAGCTTCAGGGTGTGTGACAAAGCCAGCCGTGGCATTCCAGAGGGACTGTGCCCTGCTCCAGAGGCAAAGTGTGTGTGTTAGTGATGTGCAGTGGGCAAAGTGAGGAAGCTGCTGGGTGGCCACTGGTGCTTCCACACGCTCAGGAATGATTGGATTGTTCTGGACAATGGGTACTGGATTCGTGCACAAAGCCAAGGCAGAATCACCAATTCCCCCAATTCCCTCTTGGGGTCCAGGTTCAGATCTCTGCTGCATCAGTGTAAAGTACAACCTTTTGATAGTTTGGGTTTGGATAAATGGAATTTGATCGTTGTCTCCTGGGCTGGCATCAGCAGAAAATGATGGGGATGTTGGTATTGTGAGTGAAAAATAAAGACATGGCCCATCCATACACACTTTGTGGGGACCCTGCACTTACTGCCCTCTGAAGCACTGGCACAATTCCACAATCCCAGAACAGCAGAGAGAGTGAAACTCATGGAAAGATCATGAGAGGTGGCAGCACAGCTCCCCTCCTGCTGTTGCGATTTGTCTGAAGGGCCATTTCTCAGCCTGAACTCTGCCATGGGTGAGCTGGAGCCTCCAAAGGCCTTTAACCACCCAAGTATTTTGTGCTAGGTGGATGTCAGCCCTTCATCACGCAGGTGACCTCCCCATCTCCCATGGGGCCTGTGGCGTGGTTGGAAATGTAAAACCCCTCCTGGGTGGCTTGGGGGGACAATTCTCTGCCAGGGAGAGGTGCTGCCTTCCTCCTCCTGCCTCTCACTGTGATCCAGAGGGGCCACAGGGAAGCTCAGCCTGTGTTCCTCAGTTCCTCCTGCCTCCCTCTCATTGCAGAACTTTTTCCCTTGCGTGGCCAAGCAGAGAGAGGAGAAGACGAACGTAGGATGTCAAACACAGTTAACCCAGACAGGACATGATCTGGTTTGGCTGTAACTGAGCCCCACGAGCTCCAAGCCCGTGTAAATCAGGCGTGTGGAGTGTGTTCAGCTCCCAGCTGAGAGCGCGGGGAGCTCTGCGAGCGGATGTCTCCTATCAGCATCACGGGGAAGTCTGGCCAGCTGTTTTCCTCCTGGAAAAGCCAGCAGGCAGCGTTGTGTTTCCATAGTGACATTTTGCTCCCATCTCCAGCCCTTCAAAATCACTTCTGATCCGAGTGCACTGACCGGGCATCACGCAGGGAGTGACAACAGGACCCTGCCACGTGTCCCGTGTCACTCCCCAGGCTCAGGCAAAGCGCAGTGATGAGGTCTGCAGTTATTCCTGGCAGTTCAGGAGGCAGGGAAGTGCTCATGGATGCCCCTTTCCCTCCAAATCCCCCCTGGAGAGTGAGAAATCCTCATCTGGCACCATGCCAAGAGGTGTAAAGTGAGGAAAGTGCCTGAAAACAGCAGCAGCTTTCGTAAGCAGGGATTTGCTGGTACCAAACCTCCACGGCCCCACCTCTGGCATGGATGGCATGTTTGTACTGGATGCAGGACAAGGAGCAGAAGGAAGGATGAGGGAATTGAAAGCCTGGACCTGCACGGGGGGACAATGCAGTGTCCAGTCACTTTTTAAGCGTTGCCACATTCCGGATGGGGGGGAGAGCTTTTGTCTCGATTTTTTTATGGATTCTTTCTGCTGAATGGGAGGAATTTGTTTCCATCTCAGGCAGGACTGGGTGTAACAGGTGGGGTGGTGTTCGAATGAAGGAGAAGCCGTCTGCTCCACCCACAGAGGGTCCCTTCAGCTCCAAAATACACCCCTGTCCGCCGGTGGGTTTAGCTGCTGGCTTTGTGAACCAAGGCAGAACCCTGTGGTGGCAGACTGGGGCTCTTCCTAATTAACACAGCTATTCCCAGCAGTGAGTGATGGGGAAAAGTAAGGGATGCTAATGGGATGCCTGGCTCTCTGGGTGCCCCAGAGCTGCAGGGTACAGACAGAAGGACACAGCCGTGAGTCTCCTCTGTTCTCTGGTGTCTCACACTGTGCTCACCCGGGTGTTCCCCATGCAGGTAGCTCTGGCAGCAGCTGGATTTCTGCTCCCTCGGGGTGGATTCCCAATTCCCCTCCCAGTGCTTGTGCACATGACGCTGTTGTTTACTGCTGCAAGCAGCGTCCTTTGGCCATTGATCCCTGCCCTGCCAGTGCCAGAAGCTCTCCCAGCTGCTTGTTGCAACATTTGGGAAGCGAGGGACACTTCTCAAACCGGTGAGGAGCAGAGGGAAGAACAACCCCGCGTTGCCAAGATCTCTCCCCGTGTCCTGCCAGCCAAACCAGTGGCTTGTCCTCCTTCCAGCAGAGGGGAGAGCTCAGAGCTGTGGTTTGCCTTGCTTTGTGCAGCCAGCAGCACGAAGCAAAGCCCTGCTGGAATGCCACTGGGAGCTCTGGGATCTAGGAGCAGGGACCTGTGCGGTCACAGTTCAGCTCCGCTGGGTGATGTGGTCATTCCTGGACTTCACTTTCGTTTTCTGCTCAGCTCTGAGCGCCAGGGCGCTGCGGGGGAGTGTCTGTGGCACAGGGTGAGCTGTGCTGGGTCACACGGAGCTGGCTGGCATCCAGCTGGGCTGCAGGTCTCTCCAGCCTGGTCACAGGATCAGGGGAGGGTTGGGGTTGGAAGGGACCTTCAACATCATCTCATTCCGCTCTTTACCGCAGGCAGGGACACTTTCCTCTATCCCAGGTTGCTCCCAGCCCCATCCACCCTGGCCTTGGACACTTCCAGGGATCCAGGGGCAGCCACAGCTTCTCTGGGCACCCTGTGCCAGGGCCCCACCACCCTCACAGATTTTTTTCCAAATATCCCATCCAAGCCTCCTCCCTGTCAGTTTGAAGCTTGCCCTGTCACTCTGTCACTCCATGCCCTTGTAAATAATCACCTCCAGGTATCTTTAACTTCCCCCATTTCTGAAGGCTCTGTCTGATCTCTCCTGTTGCTCCCAGAGATCCGTTGTGCCTCTGCCGTCTCAGCCAGCACCTCTCCCTGAATCCTGGGATTTGGCACAAGATAACCAAGCTTTCCTAGCACGTGCCTGTGCAGGTTTTGGGTTCACATCATTCTCCTAACGCTGTTCCCTCTCTCTCCCCTACCAGGTCCCCAGCCACCCATTTCCAACACAGAGGGGGACCTCCTCTTCCTGCTGGACAGTTCTGCCAGTGTCTCCCACTATGAGTTCTCCAGGGTCAAGGAATTCATGTGGGACCTTTTGCACCCTTTCACCTTTGGCCCCAGGGACGTCCAGACCAGCATCATCCACATCAGCACCACGCCCACCATGGAGTTCCCGTTTGACCAGTACCTGACCAGTGGCACCCTGAGAAAAGCCATCCGGGACACGCGGCAGCTCATGGGTGACACCAACACGGGCAAAGCGCTGAGCTACGCCAAGGAAAAGCTCTTCAGTGGCGAGGCTGGGGCCCGGCCAGACGTGCCCAAGGTGCTGGTGTGGGTGACAGATGGCTTCTCCACGGATGACATCTCGGAGCCCATGCAGCTGCTGAAGGACATGGGGGTGACGGTGTTCATCGTGAGCACCGGCCGCAGCAACTTCCTGGAGCTCTCGGCTGCTGCCAGCCAGCCCTCGGACAAACACCTGCACTTTGTGGACGTGGATGACCTGCCCATCATCACCAAGGAGCTCAGGGATGGCATCCTAGGTAGGCTGGGGTGGGGGGCACTGGGAGGTGGCAGCAGGGCTGAGGATAGGTTCGTGTTTGGCTCTGTGGGGTGGGCAGTGGGAGAATCTCCCAAAATCAATGGTCATCCTGACCCAAAAGTGCTGTTCTGGCAAACTGGGGGGGGGGTTTGTCCACAATGCTACAGGTGCAAGTATAAACCAAGGTTCTGGGAGGTGTGGGACAAATATATTCCCCTTGGAATATCTGACTGAATGGGACAAATTCCCTTCTGCAGAGCTGTGGGTGAGATGAACTTGTGTTTGTGAGGAGTTCAGCTGGGAATGAGGAACTCAGGCAGCAAAATACCTGAATTCCTAAAAACCCCACAAGTCTTTGGAATGAGTCATGCAGGTCAGGCATCTGCACAACCCAGGCAGAGCAGGAAAATGCCCCCACCTGCACAGGTTGTTAACCAAAGGTTTCCCAAAAAGCAAGGATTTTACCTCAGCAAGAGGCTGCTGATGGTGGAAACAAAGTGCCTGAGCTCCTTGAGTTGATTTTCACATTCAGGGTGATTTTTTTTTTTTCCTCTAAAATGTTGCCTGGCTCTGTGCCAGCTGATGGAGGTGGAGGAACACAAACGTGTTGAGCACATCCAAAATGGGATGTGTGTGCCTGGCAAGGATCTGGTCCTGTCAGCTCCCTCCAGCTCTTGCCTAGGACAGATCTGACTCCCTAAATACACCGTCAAGGGCTGAGATCTCCAACTCCTGCAGTTGTTCTCTTACAAAACACAATTAAAGATGGTGCCTGCTGTCAGCATTGAGACTATAGGAAAGGAATGTTTTTGTTCCATAAATCCCCTGTTATAACACGTTCCACATCCGCCAGATCCATGGCCTGACTTGGCCAGCACAGCCCTTGGAAGAACAGCCCAGCCCTGCCTCGCTGGGCTCAGCAGGCCAAGTGCTACCTCTGTGTTCCTCGTAGAGCTGTGGTGGTTGCTGTGAGAGGGAACAAGCAGCAGACTGGGGTTTTCAGCACTCCAGGTTTTTAGAGCATCCAGTAAAGGCTCTGAGGAGACCCAAAACCATGATCTGGGCCTTAGGACAGGCTCTGAGGAGACCCAAAGCCATGGTCTGGGCCTTAGGACAGGCTCTGAGGAGACCCAAAGCCATGGTCTGGACCCCAGGAAAGGCTCTGAGGAGACCCAAAGCCATGATCTAGGCCTCAGGAAAGGCTTTGGAAGCCAAGGGCGCTGCCAGGGGCACTGCCCCTGGGGTTTGCTTCAGCCTCCCAGATGCCTCTGGATTTGTTTGGAATGCTGAGGGAGTTACTGTGACTTTTCAGACTTCCCACAGATTTTTCTGGAGGTTCTCTCTCCATTGGAAATCCTGATTTCCTTCCTTGACTTCTGCTGTGTGAGGTGGTTTGGAGCTGGTTTCAGTGTCCCAGTAACCCTTTCCACAGAATCCTCTGTGTGCAGCAACTCCTTCCTGTTTCCAATCACAATCATTTGAAAAACCACTCCCAGGGACTGTGTTCTCCCCCAAAAAACACCCACTTCTCTCCCACATGAGATTTGGGCAGCACCATCAGCTCTCCTCCTGGCCCAGCCACCCCTCAGAGCCCCAGGGATCTTGTTTCAGTGGTGATTTAGTGTCTAGTGCATCCTGAATCCAAAATAGCTTCCCAAAAAATGAGAATTCTCCTGCAGATAAGGCTGTCTTGAAGATCACAAAATCTGCAAAGGTCACAACTACCCTGCTGTGCCTGAGGGCAGTATTCTGGGCATCCAGCAGGTCTAAAATCTGCCAGGCTGGGATTTTAATGGAAGGTGAGATTCCCACGTGAATCCAGGGGTTGGTGCTTCAAGCAAAGTGCCAGACATTGGTCACAGCACCTGATTGCACCTTAATAAAGCCACTTAAATCCACTGTTCCCTACCTGGAGGAGGCAGCCCTCAATCACCACCCCTCCTGGGGTAGCAGGGACAGGCAGGATCCTTGGCACGCAGGAATTAGGCCTTTCCAGCTCTGGAATGGCCCAGACTGGTTTGGTTATCACTGCTCTCTTATCTTCATCTCCTGCTACTGTTAAAAAACAGTGGAGGCTTTCGCAGAGGCACAAACAAGCTTTGTCAAGAGTTGCTCTCCTCCTTCCATCTCCTTCCCAGGAATGAGGTGTTTGTGCCTGCTCCACAGATATTCCAGCAGGGGTTCCTGCCAAGCTGCTGCTGCTGCCTCAGGTGGGCTGAGAAGCCTCAATCTCTGCAGGGAGAGACTCCTGAGATGTGGTGGACCTGAAATAGCTGCAGTGCTGCTGCTGCTCGGTGCAGGGGTGCAGGACGGGGGCTGGGGATGGATGGGTGTGTCCACTGCCTGTTTTTCCTTGGCACATGGAAGAATTCTGCAGAATGCAGCAGGCCACAGCTCCCAGCCAGCCTGGCTATGGCACAACTGGCTCCTGGCAGGGATCTCCACCCTTCTCAGCAGTAAGGGAAGGTTCTCAGGCTGTGGAGGAGCTCAGGCTCCTTCTGTTGCATCTTATTTGTACCCAAAATATGGCTTTTGGTGCTCTCGTCCTGGGGAAGGACCCCCCAGTGTTGTGAAACCAAGGCATTCCTGTGAGGTGACATCAGGTCCTGTGCCTGCAGCCACCCGCTCTGCACTCAGCCCAGCTGAGCTGAGGCTGCTGACTTGTTCCAGCCTTTGGCACCACCTCCTGAGCCAAGCTCTGCAGGAGCCTGCGTGCCCAGCAGGCCCCAAACATCACCACGTCCCACACGTGCTCAGGGCAATGCATTCCTGATCTGAAACGAGGGCCTGGGTGACTCCTGCTGCAGTGCAAGCTTTGAGCCTGGAGTGCTCTGATGTCCTCACCTGGCACTGAGTCCAAGCAGGTGAGCAGAGGGGGTGATCTCAGACCCTGAATGTCCACCCTGGCGATGGAGAAGTGTTGTCCCCTCTCCCAGAATCAGAACTTTCCCCCCATTCATATCAAAGCAGGGAAGTAGAACCAGGAAACCTGAGTGATTTGTGCCAAATCCCAGCTGCAGCTTCTCAGAGGGGCGACCACAAACCCAGATCAGGACAGGTTCTCCTGCCTGGCTGCATTTCCTACCCTCATCATGAAACCAGCAGCATTCCTGCAAGTCTGATCCTGACCTCTGCAGAGTTCACGGGATGCCAACAAACTGGTGGCTGCAAAGTGGTGTCTCGAGTCACCAAGAGGCAGGAGGTGGAGGGAAAGTGTGTCACAAGCTGTCCCTGAGTGTCACCAGGCAGGCACTGGCTGGGTCCAGCACAGGATATTAACTTGCTGCTTCCCTCTGGGAACAGAGGGGCTGGGAAGCACATTGTGGACATCTGTTTTCTGGGGTTTATTGCCCTCTTTGTATGCTGAAGGCATCTGGGGTCTGGCAACAAGGGGCAGAGCTGTTCACTGTGGGCTTCCTGCCCCCCGTCCTTTGCTCTGCCCCATTTATTCACAGTGTCCTTGCCTCCAAGCTCACTTATTTCCATTCCCTGAGCTTTTGGCAGGATTTTTGGCAGGACTGAGGCCTTTCCTGTGCTCCCTGTTCCTTCGTGGCTTGGCCCCTGGTGTTTGTGGGGCTCACAGAAGGGTGCAGTGCCCCGGGACTCCTGATCCTGCCTCCCACCCTCCGAGTGGGTGGAGTGCTGCTGGCTGGGATGGGATGGGATGGGATGGGAGCAGGCAGGGCACGGAGCAGGGAAATGTTCCTGCCTGCCTGGAAGAGCCAGGGAACAGCTCAGAGGAAAAACTGAGGCTGTTTTATTTGGTACAGGGAAGCTGGCAGGGCCTCGGAGCAGCTCGGAGGAGGAGAGCTGATCCTCTCCCGGCTCAAGGACAAGTCTGGGAGTGCAAAGCAGCCCCATGTTGCAGGTTTGGGAGGAATTCTGTGCCTCCCTTTACCTCTGTGCAATGGGGAGCCAGTGAGGACTACCTAGAGAGAGCTCTGTGAGTGTTTGAGCATGAGCTGGAAGGTTCTATCTTAAGGATTTAGGAGCACTTCAAAGCTCAGGCTGCTCCTAAAAATCCTTTAAAAACAGAAGAGCATCTTCCTGTCTTCCTATGTCATTTCCCTGGTGCTAGAAACAAAGTCCTGTGTGTTTCTGCCCCTCTGGAAGACCAGAGAACAGTGGGATTCAGCCCAAAATAGGCTTGGAAGGGCATGCATATCGGAAGGGTCAAGTAGCAGAGGGAGCTGGGGGAGCTGAGGGAGCTGCCCAGCATCACAAGAGGTATTTGTGCCTGGCCTTTGGGGTCTGAAACTCAAAGGTAGCACAAGCCTTGAAGAGAAGCCTCTGTGCAGCGGCAGGGAGAGGTGAGGTGGCACAAGAGGGCTCTGAGTGTTGAATGTCACCGAACAACGGAGCTCTGTGAAGCCCTGCAAGGAGTGACCTCAGCTGGGATGGGTCCAGCTGGCTCAGCAGTGCTGGGCAGTCCCCAGTTGCTGCCCTTTCTTCCTGGCCACTGGGCACTGGCAGAGAGCAGGGAGAAATGGAGTTCTTCACACTCTGGGCTGCTTCATACACAGGAATTGAGTGGTTTGGTTCCGCTGGTGGGTGATTTCCACAGGGATTTGGTGACACTGATGCTGCCAGCTGCATCTCACATCCAGAAGGGCTGGGACTGCAGGTGCTCCATGTTCTGGGTGTTGATGTCAGCAGTGATTTCTGGCCATTGTCCCCCTTCCAGATGTCATCCAAGCCAACCGGCTCCATGCCACAGACATCACCTCGAGCAGCTTCCGCCTGCTGTGGCCCAAACTTCTCTCCCAGGAAACCGGCTACTACACCCTGGAATATGCCCCAGCAGCTGACCTGGCAAGGAAGAGGACACAGCAGGTGTCTGGGGCTCACACCAGCCTCGTGCTCAGCGACCTTGCACCAGAAACCACTTATGAGGTGGCTCTGATTCCTGAATCCAATGTGCACTACTTCCCCACCCAGACCACAAGGGTCACGACACTGGCAGGTAAAATGGGCATGGCTTGGACACATTCCCTCCTTGGGGACAAGGAGATGATCCCTGTCTCCTACCTGAGGCAGGAGGTGCAGATGGAGGGTGCTGGAACGACGTAAGGGTTTGAGAGGGAAGGAGAGGGGGAGCACTCGGAGCAGGAAGCAGCTTCTCTGCGCAGAAAATAACTCAGATTTATGCTGGGTAGCAGCCTGGAAAAAGGCGTCAAACTGAAAACCTGGGCAGGGGTGGCAAAGTCAAGGTGGACTTGTACACAATATTAATTTTCTGCACACAAGAACAGTTCTGGCTGAGTTGTTCTGCCCAGGTAGAGAAACCCTTTTCTTTGGGCTGAGCTGTGTGAGGAGTATCAACACCCGCTTGCTGGGTTGATTTTAATGCCACATCACTCAAGCCCAATATGGTGCAGGTCAGTAACAGTCATTACATCCTCATTCACATCTCTTTCCATTGCTTCCAGAGGAAATCAGCCCAGTTCAGGTTCTCATCTCAGAGTCTGGGCCACACAGCTTCCACGTGAGCTGGGCTCCTGTGCTGGACAGCGTGGTCAGCTACCAGGTCCTGTATGGGCCACTCCCAGGGAACTCAGTGAACGTGCTGGAGGTGGATGGGAGGCACAACAGCACCGTGGTGGAGCACCTGGCACCCAACACCACCTACCTGGTGACAGTGACTGCAATCTATAGATCTGGGAAGGAGAAATCCCTGTCAGCCAAAGCCTGCACCCAGGAAGGTGAGCGAGGGGAAGTGGCAGCACAAGGAGTCCCTGGAGTGTCCCTAGAGGGTCACCTGCCTCTATGTGAGGACAGAGGAGTCAGTGAATCCAGTCACTGGGGTGGGATAACAGGGGAAAGCTGCATGAGCAGCTCTGGATGTGCCATTGGGATGTAGCTGATGTGTAAGGGCCAAAGGAGAACCAGACACACACAGTGACAGCTGCAATGGGGTATGGCCGAGCTGCTGCTGCAGTCACAACCAGGCCTGGAGATCCAGGAGTCTCCCTAAAGAAGAGAGAAGATAGAAGATGGAGAGCCCCATGAAGCATCACAAACCCTTCTCCCCAAAGAAGAAAGGTGGGATTATTGGGGTGTCCTGTGTGGAGCCAGGATTTGGATCCTTGTGGATCCCTTCCAGCTTGGGATATTCCGTGGTCCCATGATTCTAAGTGTGCATTTGGGAGGAAATATGAACATTTAAAGAAAAAAAGGCCCCAGACAGCATCCCCAGCCTGCTGGGGAAGAAAGAAGAAAGAGAAGTGCCTTTCCCTCCTGTCCCCTCTGTGCCTGTTCCTTGGTGTGACTTGGCATCAGAGGGGCAGAAGTTTAATGAGCAGAACCTTGTGCTCTAAGAAGTACCTGGGAAGATATTGCAGGAGGCAAAGTCTGGCTCTTATCAGGACTCAAGAGTGAGGAGCTCAGGGGATGACACAGCTGAGGGTGTGGGATCTGACTGCCAGTGTCTAACAGCGTGGAAAAAAAGCATCTTATGCTGGTACCAGGGCAAAGTTAAGGACTAATTAGGCCGAGCTCCTTCAGTGGGGATATGTAGTGTGATTTTATCCCTACACCAAAGCCCAGGCTGGCTGGCAGCATTCCCCTCGGGAGGCACAGGGAGCAGGGAACTGTAGGGATCACCCTGGCACGACGTCCTGCAGCAACACGGATCTTTTCTCCCCAGAGGGCTCCAAGGTGAGGCACCTCCGCTTTGAGGACGTGGGTCCCAGCAGCCTGAAAGCCTCCTGGGACTCTGCCGACGGGGCGGTCCTGGGTTACCGCGTGCGGTGCCGGCGGCAGAGCGGCCCCTCCTCGGTGCTCAGTGTCTCCCCGCAGGTGCACAGCGTGCTGCTCACCGACCTGCCCTCGGGCACCACCGGCAAGGTGTGCGTCCAGCCCGTGTACAGGAACCAGCCCGGCAAGAGGCTCTGCCGCACCGTGCACAGGCAGCCAGGTGAGCTGGGGGCGAGGCACGTCCTTAAACAAGGATCCTGAGAAGCCCTGAGGTCACAGAGGAGCCTCCAGGGCCGGGATATTCTGTGCTCATCACCTGTCTTGTTTCCCCACAGGGACTGACCGAAGTTGGGCTCTTTCCCCCATTTTTAGGAGTAAGACTCCTCCTAGTGGAGTTGATTGCAGGCAGGAGGGAAAAAGTGTACAGTGGAGACAGTCCTGGAGCTGCTTTGGGATAACAAGGGTGGGGATAAGGCTAAAAGCTGGCATGGGCATCGGAAAGTGCTGTTTAAAAGTCATTTGAAGCCTTGGTTGCCCTTCACTTTCCAGGGGACAGGCAGCTATTAAAGCCACTGTTAAAGATGTGTTACTAAGACACAACACTTCTTCTTTCTTCCTTCTGCTGCCCACAAACCACTTTCTGTGAGGGACGTTAAAGGATTCCTGATAGGATGGAGTAAAACTAACCAGAAGCTATACAGAAGCTAAACAGAAGCCCGTTTTTCCCAGCAAGGGGCTGGAGTGAGAGTAAACATGCCCACGGGGGTGAGATCTCTGACTCAGATGTGGATAAAGCTGACATGATGTTCCTTGTGTTCTTCCAGCTACAGAGGCCCAAGGATACAGGCACACGCAGAGAGCGTGACAGAGTGGAGCGAGCTGATTCCCAGCAGAGCAAGGGATCTTGCTTGGACAAGGACTTGGACGAAAAGGAGGAGTCAGGGGAGGAAAACCCTCATCTCCCAGCCTGTGCTGTCCCTTGAGGTGTCCTGCTTGTCCAGCCCAAAGCCTGTCCCCAGCCAAGCTCTCCCGAAGCTCGAAGGCTTGGCTTGGCTGGATGGAGCAACCACTCTGACTAAAAGATGCCAAATCTGTACCCACTGTGTAGAAACACGCCTGACAAATAACAAACACAAGGCAAAGTGGTGGATCCTCACTATGGCTTGCTTGCTGCCTGTTCTCTATTTATTAAAGGTCGAGACAGTTTCATTTTTGCAGCTTCTGAGCACGTTCAGGACTTGACTGTTCACTGCCCTGGCCTTCCATCCAGGGCACTCAGAAAGATTCCACGTGGCCAAATCCATTCCTGCTGCCAACAGCCAGGGAACCTGGAGTGTGAGAGAGCAGGAAACTCAAAAATCCTGGGAATGTGCTTCCCCAGCAGGTCCCTGCAGGGCTCTCAGCCCTCAGGGAGCAGCCGAGAGTCCAGAAAAGCCAGACAAGACCATCTAAAGCAGTTATTTTTGTTTCTCATTCAAACACCAGTGTGGTCCTGCCTGGATCATCAGCACTGGGTTGCTCTGGCATTCCTGCAACCTCTTTTCACCAAATGGGACTCCTGCTGTCTTCATGGAGATTAATTAGCTTGTTCTGTGACTAATTACAGGCAGTAAGTCTCCAGCACTATCATTCCTCTGCACTCTGAACACTCTCAGCACATCTCTGGTGTCTTGTCTTGGGCTTCCACCCAGTGCTAAGCTTGAGCAACACTTAAAAATGAGGGGTTTTAAGGGAGAAGAGTAAATCTGATTCTTTCCCTTTTGGCCCCAGGCTTGAACTCGCTGTCGCTACGCCACTCTGGAAAGGGGAGCTGGGAGAAAAAAGAAAGACAAATTAAATATAAATACCTAGTGACCAAGCAAATGGTTTCAAAGTTCAGGGCTTAGGGCTGTAAAGAAATGTAGATAGTTCTCTGCTAAACCCCAGCATCAGTGGGAACACCCTCCCTCAGTAACACCTGCTCTATTTTAAGTTTATTGCTTATTTGTCCTACATGTGGAAGTTGTTTTTGAAGCTGTGCTGTTTGTTGGAGAGCCCCATGCAGCGTCACAAACCCTTCTTAAAACAGCTCCTTTCACAGCTGAGAGGAACTTTTATCCCTGACCTTGTCTCCTGGGAGCTGAATCCTTCATCTCCACCTTTATGGAGCGTTTTCCTTGGGCTGTCTTGTCCAGGAGAGAGGGATAGAAGGGAGGTGAGTCACTCATTAACTCTGTAAAGAGATTTTCACATGATTTGTGTCCTCCTTTGGAATGTGCATTTGTGACTGATTAATCTCAGTGGAGCCTGTGCTTGAAGGGATGATAAAGCCCCTGGCACCGCTCATGCAACGAGATGATTTTGTTTGTTCTTGCTGTAGGACAGAAATTAAGTTTGCACAATTCCCTGCATAGTTTATGAATACATTAACGTGTCATCCCCCCGGTTGTAACACACCCTTTTGAAGACAATTAAATATAAATACAAGAGCTGCTGAATGGTTCCTTTGTGCTTGATGGCAAATCTGTGAATTGTGGGTTTTGTTCCAGGGCAAAAAAAGCTGGCATTCATAGGATCATAAAAGTTGGGAAAAGCTTCTGAGATCACCCTGTTAAATCACCATAATTTTAAAAGACTGGGAAGTGTTTTACCCGTGACTTCATAATCTGGTTTACACAAAACTTTACCCCCATCCCTCAAAATGTGCTGGAAATATAAAAATAGAAATATGTTGGTCTCGATAAAGCCTCAGTTCCAGTAAGAATTGCTCTACAAGGAGACAAAGAGTAAAAGTCCCAGAAATCTTGGCAGAATTAGTAAATATTTGTGAACAACACGCTCAGGCACAAGGTGGGATTTTTGGAGTTGGGACTCTGATCCTTGTGGGTCCCTTCCAGCTCAGGAAATCCCTTGATTCCATGATTCTAAGTGGGCATTTGGGAAGCAACATGAACATTTAAAGAAAAAAAAAAGACCCCAGAGGGCATCTCCAGCCCCGGGTGTGTTCTACATTTTACACCATTTTGGGCTTCAGAATTCCACCTGTTTCTGACTTCCACAGCACTCCCCTTCTCTAAAGCCTTCCCTATCATCTTTCCCACTCCAAGCAGTTGGTTAAGGAGACGATTTCCATGGGAAATCCCGCACTTTATCCCACAAAACCACTGAGACGTGTTTCCCTGCGCTCCCCTTCTCTGGAAGCTTCTGTCTCATCTTCCCCATTCTGAGTAGTTGGATTAGGAGCTGATTTCCAGGGAAATCTTGCTCTTTATCCCAAACCAGCACATAGATGGGCTTCCCTTCACTCCCTTTCTCTAAAGACTTTTATCTTGTCTTTCCCATTCCAAGCAGTTGCCTAAGGAGCTGATCTCCAGGGGAAATCCCGCTCTTTATCCCGGATAACCACAGCAATGCGTTTCTCAGCGCTCCCCTTTTCCTTTCCGCTTTCCCATCATCTCTGCCACTCCAAGGAGCCGATTCCCGGTGGAAATCCGGGATAATCCGGGACAACCCGGGATAACCGCAGGGCCGCGCCCCGCCTCGCGGCCCTTAGCAACGCCCCACACTCCCGTTGCTATGCGGAAGCGCCGCCCTCCCCGTTTGTCCTTCCCGGCGCTCCGTCCCCCACCCGCTGCTCCCGCCCCTCCCGCCGCTTTCAACCAATCAAACACCACACGCTGCTCCTTGCCGCCAATCAGAGCGCGGCGCGGCGCCCTCGCTGGTGACGTCGCGCGCCCCGCGGGCCAATGGGAGGCCGGCCCGCCCGCTGGCGCATGCGCGCAGGCCGCGGCGCGTCCCCCGCGTGCAGCCGGCGCCGCCGCCCTCATGTCGTGGCTGTTCGGGCTGAACCGCGGGGCCGCCCCGGGCGGCGGCGGGGACGCGGCACCCGGCGGCACCGGGACCGGCGCAGGCAGCGGGGCCGGCCTCTCCCTGCCGCCCGTCCCCGGTGGTGGTGGCGGCGGCGCCGGGGACCGCCAGACGCCCAAGGACAAATGGAGCAACTTCGACCCCACGGGCCTGGAGCGCGCGGCCAAGGCGGCGCGGGAGCTGGACGCGTCCCGTGCGTGAGGGGACGGGGCGGGAGGGCGGGAAAGCTCGTCGGGGTGTGGTGGTGTGTGAAGAGGAGGTGTCAGAGCAGGGAGCGGGCTGTGCTCCGTGGGGCCCAGCCGTGGGACACGAGGAAAGGGCAGGAAGCGGTGCCCAGGAAATTGTACCGGAATATTTACTGTGCAGTGACCGAGCGCTGGGGACCGGAGAGGGTGTGGAGTGTTCTTCGCTAGGGATATTCCAGATCAGTCCGGACACAACCCTGTGCCCTGGGATGACCCTGCTGGACCCTATGAGCCGCTTGGGGCCCTTCTAGCCGGACCCATTCAGTGACAATACCTCTGCCGGGTCCCACCTGACCAGCCTCGGGTTCCTGCCCTGCCCTCCTGGGGCACCAGGATCAGCATTCCCAGTCACGGACCTCTGAGTGCTTCCTACAGGGCTTGTGAGGGGAGAGGGAGGCACCAGAGCATCGTAAAATCACAGACTTCCAGAATGGTTTGGGTTGGAAAGTACATTAAAGCCCGTTCAGTGCCAACCCCTGCTGTGAGCAGGGACGCCTTCCACTATCCCAGGTTTCTCCAAACCCCATCCAGCCTGGCCTTGCTTGGAGCTTTTCCACAGGTGTGCTGAGAAGTTTCATAATCATTTATGCCCGGGAGGGTTAAATGTGCCACTGCAGAGCTCTGCTCCAGGAGCAGCTGGAGCAGGGTGGATTGAACAGTCTGAGCATCTTGTTTGCTGAGGAAAGACCTCTCACTGTCCATAATCTCTCCCCACTCTCCAGGCCATGCAAAAGATGCTCTGAGCCTTGCCCAGATGCAGGAGCAGACCTTGCAGCTGGAGCAGCAAACCAAACTGAAGGTGTGTCGGAATTCCTTGTGTTGGAACTCCCCAGGCAGCTGCCAGGTTTGGGAGGGACAGAAGCTGAAATCTCTCCTCTGCAGAGGATGTTAAATTTTCCTTTCTGTTCAGCTTCAGCAAACAGCAGTTGTTTGCCTTTAGGGAAAAAAAGTAATTCTGAAAGGTGAAGTACCAGCTAGTTTGGCCTGTTCTGGCACATATTTTGTGGCTTTGATTAAAACTTGCGTGTCCCGAGTGGTTTTGTAACTCCTGGAGTATCACTGCTGTTTTGGGGGAATGACAGGGGTTTTCTGTGGGAACTGTAAAGTAGTTGGGTAAAGGATTTCTGTCTCTCATAAAGGAATTTAGGGATTTTTTGGGTGTTGGTTGGTTTGTTGTTAAACAGGATTAAATTGTGTTTAATCCTGAAATGGTTAATTTTGATATTTCTTACAATTGTATTTTAGATCGTATTTTAGCTTTCTTGTGTCAGTGGTCATCTTTTAAGGATATCACTCCGGTGACAGAGGGATCTCTTGGAATATAATTGTCACTAGCATTTCTCTGCAGGATGATCCATTAATTTGTGATAATTAAATTATCCAATTATCTCACCAGGAGTACGAGGCTGCCATAGAACAACTGAAGAATGAGCAGATCCGGGTACAAGCAGAAGAGAGAAGGAAAACACTCAATGAAGAAACAAAACAGCATCAAGCAGTAAGGGAATGAGGGGGAAGCCAAGTGAGGGGAGACCTTGTTTGTATCTTCCCTCATGGAAAAGGCAATGATGCATTAATTATCCCTTTTTGGGGTGAGGGGGTCGTGGGCAGCCAGAGGTGTGGGGATGTTCACAGGCTGAGCCCCTGTTCTGTCCTGGGTTTGTAATGTTGAACTGGATTTGTAGTTACAGCTCTGCCCTCTTGTTTTGTTCCCAAGTGTTTGAGCATCCAAAGGAACCGGTGGTAGCAGTTTCTCTCGTTCTGAGTTTTTGGGGATTTTCCTAAAGGGCTTTTCAGGGAAGTGTTGACGAATACTGGCTTAGCAAGTGTTTGTGTAGGCCTGAACAGTGAAATGGCTCTGAAGCTGTTTGGATTTCAGTCTTAAGTAGCTTAGAACCCTATTTCTTCTGAGTTAAACAGGAAAAAGTATCTTAAGAGGAGAAGTGATGCAAATCTGAGGGTCTCTTGTGAGCAGTGTTGGTGCTTCCTGGTTTGTTTTACCATGAGCCACTGGCATGGCAATAACCCTGAAACAGGGAAAATGAAGGCTGGCCTTTATGGTAATAGCTCAGATATGGGGGCTTCTTACTCTGAGAGCACAGGAGATGAGGAGATTGATTAATTCTAATTAATCAATTAGAAAATCAATCCAAAAGCTTGGGAAGTTTGCTAGAACCGCTTGTTTGGCACGTGGTGCTTTTACCCTGGCAGAGTTTGGACTTTGAGCAGGGCTGGCCTAGGAAGCAGCTGCACACTCAGCTGCTCTCAGGGGTTGGCTCTTCACCTCCTGCAGCTCACAGGGCATCATTTGAAGTCAAAGAAAACTCAATCCTGGTTTATTCCATGATATATTACAGTTGCTGTGGAGGAAACCCCCAAGTTGTTCTGCTATCTCTGTATTTGGAATAGAGAATGATGTCACCCCTGGTACAGAGTCCTCCCTGCTGGTGGATCCTCAGCCCACTTCCAGTTCAGTGGAGATGACCTGGCTTTCTTTGGAGTTGCAGTGGAAAACTGATGAGAGGAATTAATGAGGAACAAATAAATCTTTATCAAAACCAGAGCCCATCAGCCAATCCTGACAGTTCTGTTGCTTGCAGTCATCAGTCCAGATAAGGTGGTTTAGAACATGAAAACCTTGGTTTTGCCTATGAAGTCTCCTTTTCTGAGCTAAGAAACACTTGCTCTTCGTTTTAATATCTGTGATACCTTAAAATGAAGTCAGACTGTAGAGATTTCTCAGCACACAGGAGTTTTTGGTGCTGACTGAGGATATTTTGCCCTGTTCATATTCAAACCCAGGATTATTTTTTGTTTGTGTGGATTTTCCCATTTTATTTGGTTTTTTCCTCCTGAACAATCCAAACCTCCTTCCCCTCAGGACCAGGTTGTTTTTTAACTGCCTGATCTCTGTATTCTGAGTTCTGTTTTCTTTTTTGAAGAGAGCCCAGTACCAGGACAAACTGGCACGGCAGCGCTACGACGAGCAGATGCGACAGCAGGTAGGGTGGATTCCTGCTCTGATCCAGCTGGGAATGGGCTAGGAGCCTTCTTAAATCAAAGAGATGCTCTGGAGCCATGCCCTGTCCTGCTGGCCAGGTGGCTGGTGCTGGGCACAGTTGCTTTCATCTCTGTTATCTGCTCAGCATCAGCAGTGCTGGCCTGGCACATCAAGGGCCGGGCATTAGGACAAAGCAGCAGCTTGGAATTAGGAGGATGAATCTGGGAGATGGGGAGAGGAAAATGCAATTCAACCTGAGCCACCAGCTTCTTGAAAACATTGGTAGCACTTAAGTTCCCACTTGATGGAGTTGTTGCAACATCACCATAACCTTCTGCTGTCATCTCTCTCCCTGCAGCAACTTGCTAATGAGGAAAATCTGAGGAAGCAGGAGGAATCCGTGCAGAAGCAGGAGGCCATGAGGCGTGGTGAGTGTTCTGTTCAGCTGCTGAGGGTGTGAGGGCACATGGAGTCCTTGAGCTGATCTTTGTGTCCATACTGTGCTTGATGTCAGAGTGGCAAGAACACGTCAATCCCAGCTGTGCTAAAATTACCAATTGCTTCCAAGGTTAGCTTTAGAAAGGGCTGCACTCCTAAATGTCTGCCCTGTTATTCTTGGATTTCCCAATGAACTGTCAGCATCTCCTGACAGAATAACTGAAATTCTGATTTTACACTGGGAAAACCTGAAATAGAGCCAGTTTTGAGGAGGGGAGAGAAACGGAACAGCTTCTGGGAGGAGTGCTTGAATCTGTGTCACCTCACATCCATTCAGTTTCCTGTAGGAAACAAAGCTGTAGTGTGAAACTTGCTTAGTTTCTTTCTGGTGTTGGGAATTGCCAGAATTCCTGGGTTTGCAGAGCTCCTGTGGGGTACAAGTCTTAGAAATGTTAAGGCAATTTGTGTTTGACTAAATGGGCTTGGAAGGCCTGTTCTGAGCACAGATTTGGACAGCTGTGCTGCCATCCAGTGAGGGAAGTATAGCCTGAATAAAACAGCCCAGTGGTGAAACCCTATAGGATTGGGTGATTTTACCCCTGGATTTCTCATTCATTCTCCTTTCACACAATTCTGTGTTTGAAGTCACAGAGCTTCCAAAATCCTATTTGAGATCGGCAACTCCGTTTTGCTCCTCTCCCTTGTGAGTGGTGCACAGCGCCTTCCCCGGCATTCTCCTGCTCCCTGGCATTGAGCCACCCAAAAACCTGACCTCTCTGGTGTTTTTTTTTATCCAAGCTACCGTGGAGAGGGAGATGGAGCTGCGGCACAAGAACGAGATGCTGCGGGTGGAGGCGGAGGCGCGGGCGCGCGCCAAGGCGGAGCGGGAGAACGCCGACATCATCCGCGAGCAGATCCGCCTCAAGGCCGCCGAGCACCGCCAGACCGTGCTCGAGTCCCTCAAGTAGGTGCAGGGCAGGGCCTGGAGCTGCTCCAGGTGTGTCCCAGCATGTGGGAGAGTCTGGGGTTTATCCCTCTGAGAGGAATTTCAGCCTGGTGCTTCTCCAGGTGTGTCCCAGCATGTGGGAGAACCTGGGGTTTGTTCAAGAATTTCAGCCTGGTGCTTCTCCAAGTGTGTCCCAGCATTTGGGAGAACCTGGAGTTTATTCCTCTGAGGAATTTCAGCCTGGTGCTTCTCCAGGTGTGTCCCAGCATTTAGGAGAACCTGGGGTTTATTCAGGAATTTCAGCCTGGTGCTTCTCCAGGTGTGTCCCAGCATTTAGGAGAACCTGGGGTTTATTCAGGAATTTCAGCCTGGTGCTTCTCCAGGTGTGTCCCAGCATTTGGGAGAGCCTGGGGTTTATTCCTCTGAGGAATTTCAGCCTGGTGCTTCTCCAGGTGTGTCCCAGCATTTGGGAGAGCCTGGGGTTTATTCCTCTGAGGAATTTCAGCCTGGTGCTTCTCCAGGTGTGTCCCAGCATGTGGGAGAGCCTAGGGTTTATTCAGGAATTTCAGCCTGGTGCTTCTCCAAGTGTGTCCCAGCATGTGGGAGAGTCTGGGGTTTATCCCTCTGAGAGGAATTTCAGCCTGGTGCTTCTCCAGGTGTGTCCCAGCATGTGGGAGAACCTGGGTTTGTTCAAGAATTTCAGCCTGGTGCTTCTCCAAGTGTGTCCCAGCATTTGGGAGAACCTGGAGTTTATTCCTCTGAGGAATTTCAGCCTGGTGCTTCTCCAGGTGTGTCCCAGCATTTAGGAGAACCTGGGGTTTATTCAGGAATTTCAGCCTGGTGCTTCTCCAGGTGTGTCCCAGCATTTAGGAGAACCTGGGGTTTATTCAGGAATTTCAGCCTGGTGCTTCTCCAGGTGTGTCCCAGCATTTGGGAGAGCCTGGGGTTTATTCCTCTGAGGAATTTCAGCCTGGTGCTTCTCCAGGTGTGTCCCAGCATGTGGGAGAGCCTAGGGTTTATTCAGGAATTTCAGCCTGGTGCTTCTCCAAGTGTGTCCCAGCATGTGGGAGAGTCTGGGGTTTATCCCTCTGAGAGGAATTTCAGCCTGGTGCTTCTCCAGGTGTGTCCCAGCATGTGGGAGAACCTGGGGTTTGTTCAAGAATTTCAGCCTGGTGCTTCTCCAAGTGTGTCCCAGCATTTGGGAGAACCTGGAGTTTATTCCTCTGAGGAATTTCAGCCTGGTGCTTCTCCAGGTGTGTCCCAGCATTTAGGAGAACCTGGGGTTTATTCAGGAATTTCAGCCTGGTGCTTCTCCAGGTGTGTCCCAGCATTTAGGAGAACCTGGGGTTTATTCAGGAATTTCAGCCTGGTGCTTCTCCAGGTGTGTCCCAGCATTTGGGAGAGCCTGGGGTTTATTCCTCTGAGGAATTTCAGCCTGGTGCTTCTCCAGGTGTGTCCCAGCATGTGGGAGAGCCTAGGGTTTATTCAGGAATTTCAGCCTGGTGCTTCTCCAAGTGTGTCCCAGCATGTGGGAGAGCCTAGGGTTTATTCAGGAATTTCAGCCTGGTGCTTCTCCAGGTGTGTCCCAGCATGTGGGAGAGCCTGGGGTTTATTCTCTGAGGAAATTCAGTATTGTGCTCCCTTGTGCTCCCAGAAATGGGAATTACCTTAGCAGGAACTCTGTCACTTGTCTCTCTACACTGTCACCTGAATGGCAGCCAGGGATATTTATAGTGATACAATTTTTCTCACAGATTATTTCAAGCCTTGTCCTCTAATCCTGCAATTCAGGAGCTCTGAAAACCCCTCAGTTTTTTCAGTTCCCCTCAGTTCTTTCAGAACATGCACCACAAGGGTTTAAAGCAGTTTGGCTCCACAGGGGTGGGTATTTATGTTTGGAATTGGTTAATTTTAGGTCCTTTGAGTTTTTGAACAAAAGAAAAGCTTTAGAATTAAATACCTACAGTTCAGCACAAGTAATATATTAAAGGAATAAGTTGATACCATCTTAAGGCCAGATGCTTTTCTGGAGTTAATCCCAGCTCAGGTGTAGGCATCAGATGATTATAAATGTATTTTCCATGCTTGTTCATGTTCCAGTTCTGAGGTGAGCCCTTAGCTTTGACTGGTTCTGGAGAAGATTAACAGCTTTATTACAATCTGAAAGTGTGTCTTTAAAATTTATCAATTCAGTCTTTGAAATCCCTTTCTCTCCTGCTTTCCTTGCTGTTTGCTTCCCACAGGACAGCAGGGATGCTCTTTGGGGAAGGATTCCGTGCTTTTGTAACAGACTGGGATAAAGTCACGGCCACGGTAAGGTTGGGATATCTGTCAGTAACTTCCAGATAAGCCTGTCTGTAAATGTGTGTGAAACTCCTGATTATGCCACAGCTTTCTATCTAATTTTGATGTAGCCTAGAGAGCACTTAGAGAACTTAATAAATTGATTAAAAGCCAGACCAGCATCTTTTCACGGGACACAAGAGCATGGCAGTGGATTCTTGTGGACATAAGATTTTTTTCTCAGTGTACTACTGACAACAAAACTGCAGTGAAAATAGACTTTTGGTAGCATGGCTGGTTAAAATGGAAATTTTGCTTTAAATCAGTCACCACCATCTGCTCCACCCTCTGATTTTATACACACACAGGCTGATACAAAACATCCTCTGCCTGAGAGCACTGGGGAGAACAAGACAAGCTTTTAGTGGATCCTTTTGTCATCTGTACCTGGGGTGTCTGCAGCATTTAGAGCCTTTTGTAGATCTCTGCTCGGTGCTTTTAGCTTGACCCAGATACCAGTTTTCCTGCATTATGGTCATTTTTGCTTCTGACATGCTCTTGTCTTGTGAATTTGGGACATCTAGCTTAAAAAAAAAAAAAGAAAAAGGTAAGTCTGTTTTTGGAAAGGGGGTGGCACAGCTGGAACTCATCTTTCTGTTGCTTTGAAAATTTGGAAATTACTATAAGGTAAGAACCAGTCAGTTATTTTAGGGTTCCTCTAAACGAGGCCTGAATTTTCAGCTCTGTCTGTTCTAAGGGCTGCTCTTTCCCTACCTCTTCCCATCCAAGCAGAACCCCAAAGGTTCTGCTTCAAGCTTTTTGGTTTCATTGTGGTTTTAGTGGAATTCACTTTGTTCATGGACCAGAGATCCATTCCTTTGCTTGATACTTCATGCCAAATAGGTAGGCACTGTAATCAGACTGATTTTTAGAGTTGACAGCTGGGTTCTTGTTTGAGACAGAAGTGTCAGTTTTAAAGCTCTGTTCCTCTGTATCTTGTGACATGAACATCAGTGAAGTCCAGAAGTCTGAGGTAGTTACATCAGCTCCATCCAGGCAGAGGTAACTTTGCTCAGTACTGGGTGGTCTAAGAGAGCATGAGATCATGGCACTGTTTTTAGAGGGAGGCTGCTAAAATGGTGAAACCTGTTCTGTGTTCTGTATCTGAGCTGAATTAGGTGTGGAGATCCCTCCCTCTTTGCATCCTGGATCTCACAGTTCTGATCCCTTCGTGTTTCCACCCAGAGCAGAAGTGATGTCACACATTTCAGCAGAGTGAGAGCGAACAGATGGTGCCTCATGGTTTATTGAACAGTGCCATCCTTGTTGTCCTTGAGGCTTTTGACCCTGATCTGTACTTGCAGGAGAAGTCAGCTTATTTTAAAAGCAATTGCTGCAGTTTGCTCTTGTCTCTGATATAAATTATTGGCATCAGCTCTAAGCTGACTTCTAAGTCTGGATTCTTTCTGCGTCACTGGCAAATCGATGGGGATGTCTCATTTTGTGGGGTTTCTGGAAGAACAGCCCAGTGAAGGATGGTAATTCCCATGGTGGTTTTGGCTGTGTTGCTCCTCTGGAGTACCTAATTCCCTGTTGTGTTGGGGCTGGCAGGGCTGTCGCCTTCAGCAGATACTCCCTTTTTGTTCCCCACCGTGCACTGCCTTGGTGGCCGCCACAATTCAGCTGGTTTATCTTGGCATCTTAAATTCAGCTTTCATTTCCTGGTGTGGTGAGGGGCATTCTGGCAGACAGCACCTGGCTGGTGTGGCTGTTTTATCTTCATCACTCAATTTACTTGAAAATCTGGAAAGCCCCACACATTTTGGGCAGGATATACTTTTGGATTCAGGACTAAATGCTTCACTTGTGCTTCCTCTGCCTTTTGCTGTGCAAGAGCAGTCAGTGAACAGAGAGTGTGAGACCTTGACTGTCTGAACAGGGATAAAACACCTTACCAAAAATAAACCCCTCCTGGTCAGCATTTGTCCTGAATCTTAATTCCCCACCACAGGGCATGCTGCACACAACAGCACTGC
The DNA here is from genome assembly GCF_000738735.6 of Corvus cornix cornix. Classification (NCBI taxonomy): domain Eukaryota; kingdom Metazoa; phylum Chordata; class Aves; order Passeriformes; family Corvidae; genus Corvus; species Corvus cornix. The sequence goes on along the minus strand of NC_046350.1, from coordinate 4,754,590 downwards.
CTCGCCAAGTGTTTTTCCTAATCTTTCCCCCTTTTCTTTGCAGGTGGCAGGCCTGACCCTGCTGGCAGTGGGGGTTTATTCTGCCAAAAATGCCACGGCAGTAGCAGGGCGCTACATAGAGGCACGTCTGGGCAAACCCTCCCTGGTGAGGGAAACCTCCCGGATCACTGTGCTGGAGGCTCTGAAACACCCTATCAAGGTAAAATTCAGCTTTGTTTTTGTGTTACTCTCAGCCATGAGGGTGCAAAACTCAGGCTGGGACTGTCAGTGGGTCTGAATAAACAGAATATTAGAGGTGGCATAAGGTGGGCTGAGCTCATTGGCATTCTGTAAGATGTTCTAGTCCAAGTGAGTTGTCAAAACGGGGTTGTTTTCTACCTGTGAGTAATTGAATTTGTCCTCTCAAGGTTGGTAAACGTCTCACCAGCAAGGCTCAGGATGCCCTTGAAGGAGTTGTTCTCAGTGTGAGTACTCTGTTTTCCTGTCTTGGGCTGTGAAGGATGACTTCAGAATCTAAATCAGAGCTGCTGGTTCCTTAAACTCGCTTCTAAAGCTGTAATTCCAGCAGTTTTGGAGCCATAGCACCCTTGGGACCCTGAGACCATAAATAAGCTCCTGTGTTCAGTGTGACATGCATTAAGCAGCCCGTTCACCTTTTTTCCTCTGTGAAAAGCAGTTGGAAGTCTTAATTCAGTCCTTGCTCTGGCGCAGTTTCTCTCTGTAGTCAGCATGTTAAGATTCAGAACTCCACTCGTGCCATCTGAAGTTAAGGATTACTGAACCTAGACCTGCTTCTAGGCCAAAAAATCCAAGTACTGTGTGCATTTGCCCACCTTGGGATTGGTTCTTAACTTGCTAATTAGTGCTGCTTCTGTATATTTGCTTCTGAATTTGATTGCTGGATATCAGGCAAATTTAAGAGCTGCTCAAAGCTGCTGAGAGAAAATGCTCCTGCAGGAATAGCTCTCTCCCAGTATCCCCAAATGCAGTAGTAATATAAATACGAGTTTATGACTTGAGAAGGCATTAGCACTGCAAAGAGTTGCTTGTGTTTTGACATATTCATGCCAGAGCATCCGTTAGGAAGTGAATATTTAGGTGTTATCTGTTCCTAGAGTAGTCACTGCACTGCTTCCTGCACTGCTGCTTTTTCTTATGAAAGAATTGTAGCCAAGTGGACAGAAAATCGAGTAAATCCTCACATAGGACAGGAAATGACCCTGGTGTGGAGTCATGAGCAGCTGAAGTTAAGACTTAAAAGCTTGAGCCTGGAGTGCTGCCTCCTTCCTGCAGGTACTGATCTGGGAACCTGGTAGGTGCAGCTCTTTTGGTACTTTCTGCTCCTTAAATTTAACTCTTTTCTTGCAGCCCCAGCTGGAAGCACGTGTGAGAGACATTGCCATAGCAACAAGGAACACAAAAAAGAACAAAAGCTTGTACAGGAATATTCTGATGTATGGTCCCCCTGGCACTGGAAAAACTCTCTTTGCCAAGGTAAAACCCTGCCAAGATTCTGCCAACCTGCGTGTTGCAAAGTGATCTGAGAATTCCAGGGCCTGAGAAGCCTCCCTGGTCTGAAATCTACTGCTGGAGTGTTGCATAAACATTGTGATCCTGTGTCTCTGTTGGGAAGGGAGGAAAGGGCAGCCTGCCTGCTTCAGCTCTGGGTTAGTGCAGCCACTTGGATTCTAGTGCTGAGTGCAGGCAGAAGAGCCTTTCCATCTGGGAAAGGCCCTTGGCAGCTGGGATTTGTGGGAATCACAGCAGCAGCCACTTCATATCCACCTCTGTTGGTTTTATGCCCTCGTCTAAATCGGTCTTTTCTGCTGTTCACAGTCCCAGAGCAGAGACAGGGATGGCTCCATGTGCAGAGGCACTGCCAGGATGATTTTTACCTGGATTTGAATCAGAATTTGATTTTTTTTCCCCTTGTTCTTTAGTGCTTGTCCACAAGACCTAAGGTTTCATAAACTTCTTAACAGTGGCAGATTTGACACTGTGATGCAAGTTCAAATTTTTTTCCCCTCTATCAATACTTGATACCCCTATTCCAGAATTTTTCTGACAGTATGACACCTAGTTTGGATTTCTAAAGCCAATAGAGATGGACAGAAATGGGAAAAATAAACAATACACAAGTTAAAATTGCCACTAAGCGAGTAAAGAAGATAAAGACGACAATACCTCCCCTCTGCAAATAACCACACTGACAGGACTAAACTGCTTTGATTCCCTCTTCATCTTCCATGGCCTTGCAAGTGAAAAAAAGTGTTTAATTTGCTGGTTTTTGTTCCCTTCCAGAAATTAGCTGTGCACTCGGGCATGGATTATGCCATCATGACAGGAGGGGACGTGGCTCCCATGGGCCGGGAAGGGGTCACAGCCATGCACAAACTCTTCGACTGGGCCAACACCAGTAGGAGAGGGTAAGTTGAGCTTCCCTGGATCATGAATTTGGGTTCTTTCTCAAAAAAACCCTCACCACAACGAGGTAGTTCAGCCCCCCAGGAGCTGTTATTGAGTGAGGTAACACTGAGCAAACACAGCGTCTCCTAAAGTTCTCCTAGAATGGGTGAATCCTTGTTAATTAGTAATATTTAAAAAGCTGGAAACCTTTGCTTTTCTGTTCTCTCAAACCCTTTTTACACCCAACTTTTCCAGATCAGCAGATCAGTCATAACTTGATTGCCTGATCCTCACCAAGCAGGAGGAGAGTTCCTGCCCACTTGAAAGCTGGGGCAAGTTTCCTTCAGGGTGATGAATGTTCTGACAGTAATTCAAGGATTTAGCACAAATTAGATGTTCACACTCTGATATTATGTTCCCTGTTGCAACTGCTCAGATTTTAAACACTGATAGGATTTAGATCCAGCTTCTTGTTTTCTTTTGAGTCTCAAGCAGAAGGAGTGAATTATAAGAAATAAAAGAGGACAAGGAGGAGACAGATACTAAAGGCATTGACATCAGGTAGAAAAACCACAAACTTGTGCTTTTTTAGTCGCCTTTAAAAGCAAATTTTTATCTGCAGAGAAGCCTCGTGTTGAGGCTGAATCTTGGCTCCCTGATTTTGTAGGAATATGTGGTTAATTTGCTCATTCCAATAGGAATGGATTTTTGCAGTGCAGAGGTGGCTGAGGAGCTTGTCTGGCCAGGATGTTAAAATTCAATATTGAACTTTCAGGGAGCATCACTTTGGGTTTTATGCTGGTTTGATCTCAGATCTGTAAATGTGGCTGCCCAGTGATTTATGTGCTCTCTGATTGCTCGAGATGGACATTATCTTGCAGTGTCTGTTTTAATCCTTGCTTCATTCATCACCTCAGTGTTCCTATTTCCCCTTACAAAGGAAAAAAAAAGCAGATAAATGTCCTAAGGATTTAAATTTTTTAGGCTTCTCCTACCTTGAGCTATAGAAGGGAAGGTGTTAGAATTTAAGTGAGCTTAGTATTTAAGTGAGAACTTGGAAGAGATGTGAGGATACTCAGCTGGATGCTTCCATTAAGGAATTCTTTGACAGCACTGCCTGGGTCTGAATTTCTCTGCCCTGATAAAAATTTCTGTGCATTGCAGCTTCATACACTTCCTGATCAAAGCTTACATGTGTCCATATCCAATATTCTCACCTCCTGCAGCACTGAAGTCTTTAAGCAGATTTAATTCTGAATATCCACCAGTGTCAGCTGTTAGTGTTGCCTTTATTAGCTGAAATTATGACAGCAGACACTTCTCTGCAGAGAATATTTGAGGGAAGCTGGGGCTGAGTGGAAGATGTTAATAGGCCTGAAATTCCCTGGAAGAAAGCTGGGTTTGAAGCAAGGCAAGGAGGTAATACAAGCTGTGACAGCTTTATGAGCAACCTGCTTTTGTTATTGATAAACATCTTTACAGGCTCAATCTCTTGGGAAGAGCACTGCCCTTAGGTTAGAAGTGAATTTATTTTGGTGAATAATTCATGGACTTTATTAATTTACTTCTCCACAGGTAGTAAAACCATTACATTCGTGCTGCTGTGGTTTGGAAAAGAAAAACCTCACAAAATAACAAAGCAGGCTGAGGAGATGACTGTGGTTTGGGCTTTTCAGGGTGGCATAAGGAAGAAACATGGCAGGGACGTGTCATTGTCACCAAGATTTCTGTATTGCGCCCTTGCACACATCTCTCTGAAGAGGAGGGAATGCTAAAATAGGACTCTCAGACTTCTAAATTTCAAAATCAGGTCTAAATTTCAAATACCTACTGCAGCTTGGCAGTAACATCCAGCACTGCCAGCCACAGACTACAAACTGTGCCTATGAAAACTCCCATCCAGATTTAAAAATCCTGAGGAGTTTAAGGTCACGTGCCGTAGTCTTGCTTCAGTCTGCTTGAAACAGAACTCCAGAGGCCTGGGGGCAGATTTATGGCCTGAGGTGTCTGGAATGAATCCATTTCTCAGCTGCTGGGCTGAGCCAGGTGCACGCCACGGACAGGTTGCTGCAGCTTAGCTGAGAAACGCTGCCCGAGGAAATGAGTCTGCTTGGGCAATCCTTTGGGTGCTGCCAGCTGTGGGTGCCTGGCAGTGGGGCAGGAGGATCCTGGAGCCAGCTGAGCCTCACTTACCTGTGTCCTGTTACTGTGTAGTGCTTTCCTTTTGCAGCCTCCTGCTGTTCGTGGACGAAGCGGACGCGTTCCTGAGGAAAAGGGCGACAGTAAGTGCTTGGTGTGTGTCTGTCCCTGCTCCTGCTGCAGTGCCAGCCAGCAGCCTCCTGCACTCTGATTATCTGGCTTCAATGGGCAAGAGATGGAAGCTGGCAGGTGCCTCAGTGCTCACCTGGTTCGCTGGTGCAGAGAGAAGAAATCAGCGTTTTGTAGAATGGAACGAGCATCTTGAGCCTGAGAATTCCTCCCTGCACGAGATGGGTAGCACAGTCTTGATGGGGAGTTTGCAGCAGGAGAGTAGGAAGGAAGGAGCCATATACTGAAGGTTGTTCATGCTGGTGCCCTGCAGGGTTTGAAGTTTGTCCCCACAGATATTTATCTTTGAAGGTTTTCATTACAAAACTGCTTTTTGCTACGTTAACAAAGTTTCAGCAGCGTCTTCCCCTGCACAAATAATTTGTGTTTCCGAAGTCAGTCACCACATTGTACATTCAGTCTGGACCTGCTGCTTGAACCCCAGTGGTGTATTTAAAGAGCTCTCCAGAAGGTTACTTTGAATGTGTGAGTGAATCCTTTGCTGTGGCTTATTCTCCTCTAAGTATCACACTGGACTTCCCAGCTAAAATAGTGTTCAGCAGGGAAAGCCACCTGGGCCAATGGCCAGAGCCTGGGGTTTGAAACCAACCAAATCACTGGGTGAGTGTGGATGAATCTGTAATCTGTCTCCTGGAAGTTTAATTCCTAACCTTTTGCCTGGGTATAGAAATTGATTTTTTTTTTTCCCCAAGGTATTACAGTGCTTTGGGTTCTGCTGGAGTGCAAGTGCTTGACAATAACAGAATTCCCTTTGTCCATAATGCTGCTTAAGGCTGTGACCTGTCTGCAGCCCCCAGCAGCTGACCCTCCTCTGGATTTCATCTTTGCAGGAGAAAATCAGTGAGGACCTCAGAGCAACTTTAAATGCATTTCTGCACAGAACAGGACAGCACAGCAACAAGTGAGTATCCAGTTACAGCAGCTGATATTTCCCTGGATTGAGGAAAGTCTTTAGGGGTATCTGGTGTAGAAATGGAAGTTGGAAATGATCTGTGCTGCTGAGGGATTGAAAAAAAATCTGCAGAGAATATCCCCCTTTCAGTTTATGTGCTGAATGTAGCTTGGTCCTCCTTCAACTTTTCCTGGCACTTCAAATCAGAACAGTAGGAAAATTTTTTTCCATAAACTGGGATGGTATTTGGACATCTTGAGTGTCTTTATGTTTATATTTTCTTTCTTGGTAAGTTGCTGTTTATACAAGGAGTATGGGGCCCAGGAAATCACTGCCACAGAAGAGAACTCAGAGTTCCTCCTGGCTGGGTGCTTCATGTTCCCTGGAAAAACACTTCAGTGGTGCTTGCTGGAGCTGCTCTTCCTCTTCAGTGACCTCTTCCCATCTTGTGCTTGCGTGGGCAGGAACTTTGAGGCAGATGAGTTTCCATCTGACTCCATTTCTTTCCATCTCACTCCATGTGGGATCCCAGAGCTGTTCCCTCCTGGCTGCTCCACGATGGCAGGGCTGAGGTGACAGAGGGGTGTGTGGGAATGTCACTGTCCCCCCACCCCTGCTCACTTTGTCACACAGCTGGGAACTCCCTGCACAGCACTGCTCAGTTCAGCCAAAGCCATTTCCTGGCTGTCCTAATAGAGAGGTGACCTTTCCTCCACCTTTCTCAAATAATATTTGATTTTTTGGTGTGAACTTTACTTAGTTGTTAAAACTTCTCCTTTCACTATTGAGCCAACAAGAAAAGTTGTCTCTGGCTTTATGTGGGAAGGGGAGGTTTTTAGTGATGAACTCCCCTTAGTGAGGCTGGAAGGAAAGACTTGCCATAATAACCTCATGACACTGAAATAAGTATCCTGGAAGGTCACTGTTCCAGGACATTTTCTGTCCTTAGGGTCTCCTGAACTTGTCAGAGCCACTGCAGCTCTCACTGATAGTTGCTTGTGTGTAGCTTCTGTGTCACAGAGGTGCCTGGGAAGAGGTGTTTTTCTAAAATAAAGAAGTTGCTAGAAAGCAAGGTGTTGAGCCTGCAAGAACCTTGGGTTTTGCCTTTGGGAGGACAGCAAATCTCTCCTGAAATGATACATGGAGTTGCTGTATAAAGCTATGTTGAGTATAATTATTATTACTAAATGATATTTGCAAGAATAAACACAATAAATATTTGAACTGCAAACCAGGGACAGGCAGGGGATGATTCTTTCTTTCCCCTGATGCTAAATTGCCTTAGCAGAACTCTGGGGGTGTTTTTTGGGTGCTGGGGATGCTCTGGCTCCCCTCAGGACAGCTGAGCTCTCCGTTGGAATGAGCTCTCAGTTGAATTCAGCCCTGATTTCAACTGTGAGCCATTCGAGGACACTGAACATGCCCTGGTGATTCATGCACTGCTTTTCACTTCTGAGCAGCCTTATTGCTGCTCTGGGCAAGGAGGAGTCCTGCATCCATGAGTGGGAGCTCACTGGAATCGGTGTAATGGGGCATGTAAATGGGGCTGCTTTGGTGAGACCCTGAGGAGAGCTCTTCCTTCAGCAGGGAATTGTCCCCAGGATTGGGAATTGCTGCCTTCAACTTCCCAAATTCACCTTGTAGGATAGCTGGCTGGCTGAATATCAGGCTGCATGTCAATCCTTAATCCAGGCTTGTGTTTCTGCAAGTCCTTGTTGGTAGAAAAGCCACGGTCTATGTCTTGGCCAAGTTATCTCCAGAAATGACAGCAGAGAACACGGCCCCTTGTAGCCAATGATTCAACCAGACAGCAAAGAACATCAATATTCCAATAGCTGTGCTTAAAAGCCCATTTCAAATTATTAGGCACTATTAAACTGCTAACATCAATTAAAGCATTAAAGTATTGGCACAGGGAAGAAGCAGCATTACAAAGCAATTGAAAAAAAAAAGGGTTTCCAGCTCCAAAATGCAGCAGGACCTGGAGCAGCACATCTGTACCCTGGAGCAGAGCTTGGTCTGCACACATCAGACCCTTCTAAATAGCCCAAAACACACATTGTAGTGTGGTGCTTGAGATGCTGTTAAAGCTGTTCCTAAAGAATCCAGGGTGGTTTTTTTTTTCAGGTGATGAGACATCTTCAATCCCAACCACGGCAGCTCCCGATGTTCAGACTTAGTTCATTGATTTTTATTTTCATGGCTTTGTCAGTCTTTCCTTTTTGTTTTGTTGTTTGTTTTTTTTTTTTCCCTCTGATTCCAGGTTTATGCTTGTTTTAGCAAGCAACCAGCCTGAGCAGTTTGACTGGGCCATCAACGACAGGATAGATGAGATGGTGAACTTCGACCTGCCCCAGCTGGAGGAGCGCGAGCGGCTCGTCAGGATGTATTTCGACCGGCACGTCCTGAAGCCAGCCACGGAGGGCAAACAGTGAGTACCCCTCACACCTCTCCCACCTTGGAGAATTCTCTTTCTTCTGTTGCTTTTCCTCATCCCCTTTCCTGTGCATTCTGTCTGTAACCCCACTTTAAACAAGCAGCACAAGAGTTGGAGAGATGCCGCTCGTCGTCTCGATGCGACGCCATCCCAGATTTTTGTGCTGTGCTTTGTTGTGCCCTTAAAATTCAGGAGGCAGTAATTCAAGCAGAAAACTGTAGGAACTCTGTGCTGTGGCTACAAGTCAACCAAAAGGTTCTTCTGCCTTCCAGGAGGTTGAAGCTGGCCCAGTTTGATTATGGCAAGAAGTGCTCGGAGATTGCCAGGCTGACCGAGGGCATGTCTGGCCGGGAGATCTCCCAGCTTGCTGTGGCATGGCAGGTGAGTGGGGCTTTTCTCCTTCCTTCCTTTTCCCTTCCTGCAAGGTTTGAGGGTTTGATTTTGAAGTCTCAAATCATCTCTCCCTGTGCAAGTTTCGTTTGTCCATAGGGTGGTACCAGAACGCTGCTGGCTCTGGGGTGGGTGTTGCAGTATCAGCATAATTCCTCATCCCATAAATAGGAACAGTTTTGATAATCCCTAATGGGAAATCCCTTATGGAATTTAAGTAAAGCAGGTGAGTTTGGAGTGAATTTGGGCAGTCCATGCTGGCCACACTCATGGTTCAGCTCAAGAAGCTCAGCAGAAGAGATGCCTGATGTTGTTGCCCTCATTAGAGCACTAAACCATCCTCCTTCCCTCCTTTGCTCTGAACACATCTTTAGTGCAACTTGAGCTATTAAAGAAACAAAACTGACTGGAAATGGAGCTGAAAAAAAGTAGTTATTTCTTCCATACATAAAAATAAGAAATGCAGACACTGGAGTGCAATTATTCACATGCTGAGCAAGCTTTAGTGGGTTTTTTCTTAAAATCAGGTTTTCACCTTGTTTTGTCACAGCTGCCAGTTTCTTACTGGATTGTGTATTTCCATAAACTAACCTAGAAATATCAGTTGAAGGAGTGTGCTCCAGTCTGTGTGTCATGTAACCTACTCATGTCAGCCTCCTTTCAGGGATTGTACAAACAAAGTGGCTTTTTGTTTAGGTCTTAAAATTTTAATTTAGTTTAGCAGCTCACAAACATCTTACAAAGTTTGTGTATTTCATTCCTCCTCCTACTGGTTTTCCACCTTTTAAGGGACAGAAATATTTATCTTTTCTAATCTAAATTAATTTAAATTGCAGTGGTCATGAGCTGAGGTCCAATTTGAGTGCTGTTAGTTCTCATTTTATTCTTTGGTGGCACACAGCTGGTTAATCTCCCTGTATAATCTTTGTGATATTGAATCATATTTCAAAATGTGTGCTGTCATCTGCCCCACGTATGTGAAAGGCTTTGCTGCCAACTATTTCCTGTAATAAAAAGTTGTGATAAATGATCCTTTGCTTTTTTATCACCCCTTATCAGCAAGTTTGTCATTACTCCCCAGGAATGACCTCAGCTTTTATCATTTATCCTTTAAGTGCTGGTGAAGGAAGGGAAAGCTGGGGGTGACTAATTCCCTGACAGCTTTTTAAAATGTACCTCGTGGTGCCAGCACTATTAACAAGGGTTTGATGTAAAATTGCAGCAGGAAATTGTGCTCCTCTCTGCTCTCATGAAACACTCAAAGGGCTTAAAAAAAGCCATGCAGGAGAGGGTGGGCAGAAATATCTGAGTTGGTTTGATATAGTGAGAAACTTCATCTGTGGCAAAATCAAAGTTAAATCAAAGGGACCTCATTTCTTTTAGGTCAGGAAGGGGAGTGTGATGTGTCAAGGGTCAGTGTCCAGCCCAGGGACTGGACATGTGGACATGAGGGCATCCAGGATGGAATAAGAATTGCCCTGGGAGCTGCCTGCCAGAGCTGTTGATGCTCTGTGGGTTCTTTTGCAGTCACTGGGTTGAGGGATTTGGAGCTGTGACCGACTGGAGCTGCTGTTCCTGCCAGCTCTGGCCACTGGCCTTGGCAGGATGTGCCCCCCCTGCCTTTGGGTTTGCCTGTGTGAAGCCCCTCAGTGGGTGTGGGGAAAAGCCCCTCTCCAGGCAGGTGTTTTTTACTCAACCCCAGTGATCTCCTGGGTGCTGTTGGTATTTTAGGCCCTGGGTTAGCACTGGGGGGTCATTGTAGGTGCCTTTGTAGCTGCTCCAGTGCTCTGGACTATCAGGGAAGGTTTAAGGCTGCACTTATCAAGCCTTTCTGGCAGTGTTTTCCTGCCTCAAATTCCTGCCTTCCTGCTCTCCTTCCCGTGGGTGCTGGTGCACCCCTGTGGAGGGCTGTGCTCTGAACTGGGTCAGGGAGCTGAGCAGAGTTAAAAATAGCTTGGCAAGACAAGTTAACTGCATAGCTACAGTGTTCAGAGTAGGTAGGGGCTGGAGGAACCAGGAACTGACTCCAAAAAATCCTTATCAGGCTTCCCTCAACTGGATGCAGCAGCTGTAGGGTGCTTATGTACCACAGACACTCTGTATTTCTTATATCTTGTATCAATAGATCATTTTTGGTCTTTTAATTACCTTTTGATTCAAGGTGCTGCCTGCCAAAGGTGGGAAATAATCCGATTACAGAATATCCTGAGTTGGGAAAAACCCACAAGGATCATCCAAGTCCAGCTCTGGGCCCTGCAGGGGTCAAACCCCAAAATCCCACCCCGTGCTGATGTGAGCAGCCCCTTTCTGGATGCACACCTGAGCTTTAATCCTGGACACAGGAAGGTGGTTTTGCCTGATGGAGTTTGGAGATTCTTGGGCTTGCCTGGGATCATCTTCCCTTCCGGAACTGGATCCCAGAGATGGTTTGGGGAAAGGGCAAATTCTGAAGATTTAGGAGGTGAAAGCATCACAACCCCTCAGCTCTTCCCAGGAGCGTCCTGGGCCAGCAGCAGTGGCCACTCTGTCCTTGCAGTCCGTTCCCATGAGGATGCTGTGGGATTCTTCTGCCAATAATGCCTTTAAAACCCCATCTCAGTTAAACTGAGCAGTAGCTGCAGCTTTCACAGGCTCAGTTTTCCACCATAAGCTGGGTTTGGGATGGATTGGCTGTCATTTACGTGGAGTTCCAGCCCTCTGCTGTTTCAGTCTGGCTCAGTCTGTCCTGAATTTACCAACAGAAAAAAAATAAGGTGCAGAAAAGCAAAGAGTGTAACCTCTAGCACTGGGAAAAATATTGCTGTCTGGCACAGCTAATGGTGTGCGTGCTGGAAATCCATTTTAATCTCTTCTGCAGGAGCCTGAGCATTCCTTTTTGTCCTTGTGCCTTTTCCATTGCCCCTTTATGGCTCTAGCATGGACTAGATGCATTTTCACCTTAAAACTTCCCTTCAGCTCTGTTTACAGTTGTGTGCAGACTTCCCAGCACTGTACTCAAACCTGCTGATGTACTTTAGATAAAATGTCAAAAGCAAAAAGCAACCTTTCACTATTCCAAGCTGTAATCTTGGAAAATTGTTTTGGCAGCACTTCAGGAGAATTCCCAGGAGTTTTATGTCCCAGTGTGAGCTTCCTGCCATTTCCTTGCCTTTTATGCCACTGACATAAATGCCTTTTTTTTTTTGCTCCCTGAACCTTGTTTATATTTTAAAAATAGCTGTTGTATTTTTGGGGGTGAGGGGATTTTTTTTCATCGGGCCGTTTTCATTATAAATGGGATTCAGAGGATACAGCTGAGTCTGGCCAGGTTAAAACAAACCACAAGTCTTGGCTGAAATGAAACTGAGGTCATCTGGGCTGGACTTGTCATCTGTTCCATGCTTCTACATCCCCACCAAACACTTCATTTCATGATTGGGTTTGAGGGAGAAAACAGGAATTTGCTGCACTGGAGAAAATGGGTTAAAATCTGTCCATGCAGGAGGCAGAGGTATGAATATAAATGAAGCTTGGTACCATTTTTGTGTGTGTGCAAGCTACTCCCAGAAGGGGCAGCTGCTTCTCCCATTTGCTTTCTTGACAGCGAGGGCCTGAGGCTTTCTAAAAATAGAAAGTCATTGAGAAAATCAACAGAGCGTGAACTGCACAGCTTTGCAGGAGGTTCCACACTGGGCTGGATGGGCTGTGCAGGGGCAGGGAGGAGGGGAGGTGAGGCATCCTTCCTCTCTGAGCTCTGGAAGCACAAAAATGCATCCCAGGAAAGCGCTTTGTCCATTTTTGAAACACCCCACGAGAGTCCTGCAATAATAAAAAAATAAATGTAAAGGGGGGTGAGTCAGGTCTGAACAAAACCTTTCCACTGTGCCCCTTTTGCAGAGAGGACAGGAGGGGTGGGAGAGGTGCTGTGTGAATATTTGGCAGGTTGTGGAAGCAGTGCCTCTCTCCTGGTGCTTGTGGAAGTGGCAGCCTCGGTGCTGAGGATCCTGCTCAGGCAGCGAGAGCAGCACCGGTGCCTTTGTGCACAGAGAATTCCCTGTTCACAGCCCTGCTCCTTGCTGCACTCCCTCCCTGAGGCCAGTGTTTGCTCCTGGTTTTAAGTAGGAGCATCAGCCTGGCTTAGCAGTGCTGCCTGGAGGAAGGATTGCAACGGGTTTGCACAGGGAAAGGATTTGATGCTGCTTGCTGGAAAAACCAGCACTTGCCAGCTCTTGGGGTTGTGCACTGAAACCTTTTGTGATCTAACCAGCTCCCCAAATAAAAAGGGCTGGAAAGTAGGTTAGAGGAGCCTGAAAACCAGCCTGGGTAACCTTTTGCTCATTTCTGGAAATAATTATTCCTCCTGCAGTGAGGTAGCACTGCTGTAATAGGCAGCTGTAACCCCCAGCACTGTGGTGGTGGCAGTGCAACAGCTCAGCCTGGGCTTTGTCTTCTGCCCCATGGCCATCCCTGGGCAGCAGGGGTGTGTAAAAGGGTCACAGCTGAGTTTGTTTCGGTGGTGCTTTTGCTGTCAGACTCGTTTCTTGCTATAACTGATGTTTTGCACCATCAATAACTGATGGAGCCTCAGCATCACACTGCAGCCTGTCGTGAAATCCAAGTTAACATTCCTCACTGGGACAGGAGACAGAAGGGTTGGCACGGGCCAGCCTAGGCTGTGGTGGCTCTGTGGGTGTGGACAGAAGTTTGGGGCTGTCTGGGACAGGCAGGGTGGCTGTGGGGAGCTGCAGGGGTCCCACCCCTCATCCTGAGCTCCCTCATTCCCCACCCGCAGCGGGAACGCGGCGCAGAGCCGCTCTCGGGAGCACTTGCAGAGGGAGGAACCAGATTTAGAAATCTGCAGCTTGGGGGTTGCTCTGTTACCTTGGAGATGGGTGCAGCTGACAGCACAAGCATCCTTCCCTTCCTCGGAGGGACCGGCTGTGCTGGCATCTGCACCACGGCCGGGCTGCGGTGCCAGCTGTCCTGCGTGCCCCCTGCACGAGGGACAGCCCCTCTGCTGAGGCCCTCACCGGCCTCTTCCTCCTCTGGGCTGTTGGACAAGGATGGCAGGAGTTCCCAGCCCTCTCTCCAAGGAGCTGTGGTCACGTTTGTGCAGCCTCTCACAGCTCCCGGATCAAGTGTTTGCCAAGCGGAGCTGGAGAGACGGGAGTTGGGGTGTGAATGGAGTGGGGAGGGACAGGGAAGGTCCTGTGGGCATTTGAGTGCAGGGTGGGAGCTGACACAGCACAGGAGTGGTGCAGGGGAGATTCCTAAGGGAATGCACGAGGAGAGCAGGATCAGTGTGTGTTAAACATCATTTTAGAGACACCACATTGCCCATATTCCCCCCGGCACTGGCGTTCGTTCTGCTCTGCAAGTGTTTGAACAATTTTCTGTCGCCTTGGATGGAGTCATTCCATCACCACCCTGCACCCACCTCTCTTCACCTTACTGGCTTCACACGTGCAGCTCTTTTAGAGCAGGAGAGGAAATTTAAACAATCCAAGCATGGGGCCTTTTCTTCTGAAAACAAGGGCTTTGATTCCCAGGAAATCCAGAGGTTGGTGACTGCTCTGGGTGCCGCTTGGCACGGGACTGGGTGCTGTGGGGGAAGTCGTGCATGGAGAAGAGAACAACAGAGGGGGAGCAGTCTGAAACCTCCCCTGATCCTGGGAATTGCCATCCCTGAGCTGTCTGACGTGCCCTTGTCCCCACAGGCAGCAGCCTACGCCTCGGAGGACGGGGTGCTCACCGAGGCCATGATCGACGCCCGCGTGGCCGACGCGGTGCAGCAGCACCGGCAGAAGATGGAGTGGCTGAAAACAGAAGGTGCTGAAGCAAACAAAGGGACTGACAGGAACCCCCTGCTGCCTTTCCCTAAGGGGACACCGGTGTGAGAAGCCTGCAGGCTTTGTGTGAGGACAAGGGCCTGGGAGAAAGCTGGGAGGGTCTTCTGGGTGAAGGTTTGGTGGAGTCAGACGTGGAGAGCAGCGTGGCCCTTGGTGCCAGGGAGGGGCTGCTGCCTCAGGCTGCCTTGGGTCTCGTGGTTTTTAAGCTGCACCAGAAAAACAAAATGGTTTAAATAAGGCAGAAGCAACGGAATTAAAGGACCCCTTGCTGAAACACCACTGGCTGTGTTGGTCTCTGTGGCCTGTCCTGCTGGAGAGGCACAAACCCCAAATCCTTCTGAGCCATTTCACATTTCTGCAGTGTCCCACAACAAGGGCCTGGGGGAACCCAGGGGCTTGTCCAAGCCTGACACTCCCATACATTTAAATTTGTAGGGTTTGTGCTCCAGCAGAGGCATTTCTCACCATTTTCTCCCCAGATCCTGCCCTGCCCTTGCTCACATCTCTGGATGGTATCACTTGAGTTGCCCTTCAGAGGCTCAGAGTAGATTTTTCTTACAAAAGTGGATTTGGGGGGATTGACTTGGAGTCAACACAGGTGGTCTGAGAGCAGCCCCACACACTTCTTTGCCAAGTAAACCACTTTTCTCCTTGAAGAGGTGAGTTTGGGGCACACAGATCCAGCATGGTCTGAAGAGAGAGATGAGTGGGGCTTGTTTGCTCCCACTGCTGCCATCAAGCTGCTCTTGCAACGCCAGTTTTCTGCTGCTTTTCTGGAACAGCTGAGAAAATGTGCCATTGTCAAGCCCTGAACACGAGTCTGTCCTGACAAGATGACATTTGTTCTTCTTCTGTGCATGTGAGAGACAGGTTAGAAAATCTGATTTTTTTTTCTGCGTTTGAACTGGATTTGAACTCTGCTCTGCTCTGAGGCCTCTTCTGTAGCTACACAGCACAAACACATTGGCCTGACCTAAATCTGTGCCCTTGAGTACCTTGCTGAGCTGCTCTCCTCACACAGGAGCTGACACCAGCCCCACTTTGTCCATCCCAGGGCTGGCTGAGCTCTGAGACGTTCCCTGGCAGGAGCTGGTGAGCTCAGGAGCAGAACCCTGTCCTCAGACAGAGCCTTGTGGGGCACCAGGGAATAATTCCTGAGGCTCCAAACCTTCCCTGCCTGGGCTGCCAGCATCTCCCACAATAATTCCCTGATATTTTCCCCTTGCAGGATGTGAAGAGGCACTTTGGAAGCTGCTCCTGTGGTGAGGTTCCCACTTGTGTGGCCCTCTGACACTCAGCTGGTGCCAGGTGCATTGCTGTGGGCTGGGGGGGATCTCTGTACAACCAAACCACACATTTGATGTTCAGAATGACTAAAATCAACTCAAATCCCACTTTTTTCCCTTCCTCCTCAGCCTAGGTGTAGTTGTCCTTTAGTCCACTGCTCAGGATTAGTTATTCCAGGCTTTCCCTTTCCCAGTTAAGATTTTTACTGGGATTATTTCTGCCCAGCCCCACTGATGGGAGCTGAGCAGAGCCCCTTGCTAAGGAATGATGTGAGGGAGCAGCTCTGCTCGTGTGATTCCAATCCCAAGTTGTGCCACATTCCTCCCTTCCATCCCTTCCGTTCCTCCCCCCTCCTTCCCCGGGCATCTCCATGGAGCACAGGAGGAGCAGGGGGAGGGGAAAGGTGCTCTGCCTTGTCCTTGTGCTGCGTGCCCGTGCTTCTGCTGATCCCAGGGGCTGGAATGCTGCTGTGGAGCTGGGAGAGGCACCGCAGCTGCTGCCTCAGCTCTCTGCTGATTCCTGCTGCAGATGGAATCCGGGCCCTGATGGAAGCAGGGGGAGCAGCATGCTCTGCTCAGCAGGGGCAGCTCTGGGGGGGACTGGCGGATCTGCAGGGCACTGCATTGGTCCTGTGTGTGTGAACCCCCAAAAATCCTCACAGAATCAGCTGGGCAGAGCTCCTGTGCAGGCCTGGTGCTGTTGGAATCCCAGGAGTGCAGCACTTCAGGGCTCACCTGCTTCTTCCCTCCCTTCCCAATCTCCCTGCACAGCCCCTGGGAGGTTGTGCAGCATCTGTGGGGCTGAAATCCCCAGGGAGTTCTCACCCTCCTTCCCAGAGCTGTTGGTGGCTCTGGGCAGAGCAGTGCCTGGGGTTCACCCCCACTTGTGCCCTTGGCAGCAGGAGCAGGGCTGGGTGTGCCCAGGAGCGTGGATCCAGCCTGTATCCAGCTCCTGCTCAGTGACAGATGCTTCACATCCCACCTGGGAAGCAGAGGGGGAGCTGGCACCCAGGCTGGGACAACCGAGGAGGTGGAGCAGGAAAAAACAGAGGTTGAGCCTGTTGGAGGAGGATTGAGGGGATTTAGGGTGCTCCATCTGCCAGGTGAGGCAGGTACAGAGGGGCAGAGGTGCTGTGGACAAATTGTTTTCCTTGGATTCAGTCTTCCAGCCCAGTTCCATCTCTTCCCAGTGCATGGAAGGAAAGGCACAGACCTGTGCCCGCTGCTGCTGGGTGGCCCTTTTCATTTCCACAGGGAACACAGTTCTCCATCCACTCCCACACACTTCCTTCCTTCACACCTTGTGCCCTGAGCTGCTGGGCACGTGCATCCCAGGCCCTTTTGCTCCCAACTCTCCTAATTCTGCCTTCCCAAGCCATTCCTTGCCCCTCTCCCTGTGCCCTTTCCTGGCTGCCAGCGAGGTGCTTCCATGCCCTGCTGCCCGCTGGACACCTCGGGCTGTTGCTGTCGCTGCTGCTGCTCCTGTGGAAGGTGACAGGAAGGGGAAGAAAGGCTGCCTGTCATCCTCAATTCCTGCCCCATCCAAGGTTTAAATGCAGGGATCTGTCCCTGGCTCGCTGCCAGCTGCAGGGCGACTGCTGTCCCCGTGGAGGTGGCACCCAGCTTTTTAACACTCCAGGCAGGGCCTGACAACCCCAGGCTGAGGTTATCTCCTCTCCTGACACTGAGTTATGAGCCAGCAGCACTTTATTAAAATGGTATTTTGCATTGGAGAGCAAATCCCAGAGCAGATGGATTCATGGGCAATCCATCACTCCCATCCTGGCCCTGCCACTGGAAACGTGGTCGTGGTGCCTCAGCCCTGCAGCTGGGGGACAGATTTACAGCCTGGCCAGCTCTGGCTACTCCCAGCTGCCATCCATTGAAGGATTTGCTTTGGAATGTGAAAGGCTGGGAGGAGATTCCCGTTGTGGCAGCACAGGGATGTGAGCACCACACACTGCCCTGGCACCGTGTCCCTGTTCTGGGACTCGGGAAGGTGGGAATCTCCCCGGGAAACACTTCCCTGCCAACCTGTGCTTGTGCTTTGGGTGGAGAAAAACCACTCAGAATCTTCTATCAGCCCTTGTCTCGGGTGCTGGGGTTTATTGTCTGCTCTGCTTTGTCTGCACCAAGCCTGGGACGTGCCCAGATGTGCCCAGCTGTGCCCAGACTCGTGGAACCAGTCCTGCATCACCACCTTTGTGGCAGGGTCAGAGCTGTTCTGTGTGGGTGGCCCTGTGCCAGCAAGGAGCAGAATGGGAGACGCTGAAGAACTGGTTCATGGTGGCAGATTCCAGTACTGCTGGAATGGGAAATGATCCCACTTTTCCATGCCAAAGGCCTGAGATTCCTGCCCTCTTCCTGCCTTTCCTGCCCTTGCAGGCAACGGGCAGGAGAGGCCCAGGCTCCTCTCTGGAGGCAGCTTGCATCCAGAATTTTAGTGAATTTTAGTGAAACATTTTAATATTAATATTTAAATTTAATATTTAATATTTTTTAAAAAATTTAGTGAAATATTTTATCTTCTTTTAAAGATCTTAGAGCTCCCCTGTTATCCCAGCGAGCAGGAGCCAGGCAGGTGAAAATCTGGGACAGTGTCCTGTGATGTCACAGAACTCAGAGGTCAGGACAGCTCTCCCACCCCGCCCCCCAGCCTTGTTTGCACCTCCTCCTGTCACCCCCCTGCCCCAAACCGGGGAGCTGCTGCTCTGTGGTGCCCCAGCTGTGCCCCAGGGGGAATCACTGGCTTCAAAGGGTTGGAAAAACCACTCAGATGCAAAAAACATGCAAAAAACTATTTTACTGACAAACAGCAAAGGACGGGCTTAGTTCCAGGAGCTGAACTGGTTCTCTATTATACAAACATCTTATTGAAAGGGAAGGAATGGCTGAAATACACTCACTCGTTGACCCAAATAAAATCACAGTGTGCTTTTTCTATTGCCTCCCCCACCCCAAGCTCTCTGCACCTTCAGCTGCTCCCCGGAGCCTCAGCACAGGCTGCCACCCCCTCTGGCCACTGGAGAGCACAAGCCCTGGGTGACATCTGCCTGTGCAAGTGTATTTAGTAAAAAAATTAGCCATTATTGCTTTTCAACCACAGTAGAGATTATCCTGTGATTAGACTCGGAGCAGAGTTTAATCTCTCTCTCTGGTAGTCTGTGCTGTGCCTCTCCCTGCCTGCTGCATGCAGAAGTGGTTTGGGTGCAGGAAAAAAAAGAAAAGAGGGATTAACGATCAGGGAAAACAGCACTCCAAGCTCTGTCCTGGTGTTTCACAAGGGAAAAACCTCCCTGCAGTGAGTGCAGGGCTTCCTCTGCCTCGGTGGGAGCTGGGACTGAGCCACCCCGGGGTCAGCCCTGCTGGGAATGCCGAGAGGTGAAACTGCAAAAGAAACGAGTGCAAATGGCTGGAGGTGCCAAAGGAGGGCCGGGCTCCATGCAGGGGACACGTGGGGACACGCAGAGCTCTGAACACCCGGAGCAGGACCCCCACAGCCCAGCCAGGCCGAGCGGCTCCTCCTGACTCTGCCACATCTTCCCACTCCTCTGCTTCCCTCTCCTCTGCCCCACCTGCAGGGAAGGCACAGGCCTGGCTCTTTTTGTTTGAGTCTTTTATTTCCTTCAGGAAGTTCACTTGCTGCTCCTTGTCCTCCTGGCCACCCCAGGGAGCTGGGCTGAGGGGACTTTTCACTTTCACCCCATCCCAGGGTGGAAGCAGCAGTCCTGTGTCCCTGCCCAACAGATAATTCCCTGCTCTCCGTCCCACTGCTGCTCACTGAAACACAGAACTGTCCCACCGGTGCATCCAGGCTGGAAAATGATGGCTCCAAGTGTCTCTATTTGTACCACATGCTCTAATCATGGAAGAACTTCTGCTCTTCCACATCCAGAGGTGCTCTGGGAGGTTCTGTTGGCTGTTTTTACCCTCCAAGCCCCCTGAAAATGCAGAAGAAGCTTCATCACCTCTGTGATGACCCAAACCTCTTCATCAATGCCGGGCTGGATGTTCAACAGTGCTGGGAGGTGAGATCTGAAGTGACACTGAGCTCCCTGTGCCCCTCAGCTCCTGCCAGCCTCTCCCTCCAGCACAGGTGAGCATCACCCTCCCTTCTCACCACGTGCAGGATGTTCAAGTAGAACCCCCCATGTTTCATTTCGTGCTTCTGGTCCATCACTGGACACCTCTTAAAGAGCCTGCTCCCATTTCTTTGCACCCTCCCTACAGCGATTGATCCTTCCCCAGCATGATCAGTCCCAGCTTTCCCAGTTCCCTCAAAGGAGAGATGCTCCAGTGCCTTCATCACCTCAGTGGCTGTTTTCAACACCCCTTTTTAGCAGGGATTCTTCTTCCCCCAGCTGAAAATGCAACCAGAAAATGAGGTAGAACAGCAGTGAGAGTAACTAAACCCACCCCAGCGTGCTGTGAGTGCCTGGGACACCATCCCAGGCTCTCTCCTGGGCTTCTTATGGATGAGGTGGTGCCGGATGGGCCAGCTGAGGTGTCCCTGGCTGGCTCAGCAGTGAGAGGGCACAGTGGATGGATGCGTGGATGGGATACAGGAGACACCTTCCCAAACTGTTCCTCAAAGAGGAAGGGCCCTTCTCACTGTTTGTTGTTTATATTGGCCAGGGGTTTATTCAGCAGAGCCAGAACTGAGGATGGGATTTGAGTTTAAAAAAGAGCTACTGGGTGAGGCAATGGATTTCTGCTTTCCACACCTCTCCTTCCCAACCATTCCCCGTGCAGGCAGCCAGGCCAGGGCTCCTCACACCAAAACCACAGGAGAACATTCCCAGAGGGGCTCCTCACACCAAAACCACAGGAGAACGTTCCCAGAGGGGCTCCTCACACCAAAACCACAGGAGAACGTTCCCAGAGGGGCTCCTCACACCAAAACCACAGGAGAACGTTCCCAGAGAGGCTCCTCACACCAAAACCACAGGAGAACCTTCCCAGAGAGGCTCCTCACACCAAAACCACAGGAGAACCTTCCCAGAGAGGCTCCTCACACCAGGAACACAGGAGAACATTCCCAGACGGTCTCCTCACACCAAAACCACAGGAGAACGTTCCCAGAGGGGCTCCTCACACCAAAACCACAGGAGAACATTCCCAGAGGGGCTCCTCACACCACGAACACAGGAGAACATTCCCAGACGGGCTCCTCACACCAAAACCACAGGAGAACCTTCCCAGAGAGGCTCCTCACACCAGGAACACAGGAGAACATTCCCAGCACCAATCCCAGCTCTGGAGAACCAGCACATGGAGTTTTGAGCTGTGTCTTTGCTCCAAAAATACCCCACAAGATCCCCCCCAGCACCAGAGCCTGCAGCCTCCCCCGGAGCATCTGGCGGGCGAGCGCTGAGACGGGGCCCACACTTCCCACTCCGCTGTCCTGCACTTCCCACACTTCTCATCCCTGTTTTCCCTTCCCCAGGCTCTGCCCAGCTCCTTGCCCAGCCCTGACCTTGCTGTGCCCACTCCCTGCTGCCAAATTTGCTCCCAACTCAGCCCTCTTTGCCTGGGGTTGTTGCTGGGTTCGGGTGTTGCTGTTATTGGGGTTGGGGTTTTTTTTGGTGTGTTATTTTTTTTTGGGGTGTGTATGGAGACTGGATCAGAGGCAAGAGAACAGCAAACGAGTCAACACGAGCACAGCGGGGACAATTCGACGAGGAGAAAACACCCCCACGAGCAGAGAGAAACAAAACAAACACATGCACAGAGCGACGGGGCGGCGGCAGAGCGGCCCCGCTGGGACACGGGGACAAGGGACAGGGCTGGCAGGGCTCAGCCTGGAGCAGCATCGGCTCAGGAGCTGGGGCAGGGACAGGAGGGATGGTGGCAGCAGGGGAGAAGGGGCTGCCGGGTGATGCTGGCTCGGCGACACCCCAAAAAACAGCTGTAATACCCCAAACACAGCTGTAACACCCCAAATACAGCTGTAACACCCCAAATACAGCTGTAATATCCCAAATACAGCTGCAACACACCAAGTACAGCTGTAATACCCCAAAACCCACTGCAACACTCAAAAAACCAGCTGTAATACCCCAAAACCAGCTGTAATACCCCAAAACCAGCTGTAACACCCCAAAACCAGCTGTAATACCCCAAAACCAGCTGCAACACACCAAAATCAGCTGTAATACCCCCAAACCAGCTGCAATACCCCAAAACCAGCTGTAATACCCCAAAACCAGCTGCAACACACCAAAATCAGCTGTAATACCCCCAAACCAGCTGCAACACCCCAAAACCAGCTGTAATACCCCAAAACCAGCTGCAACACACCAGAACCAGCTGCAACACACCAAATACAGCTGTAATACCCCAAAACCAGCTGCAACACCCCAGAACCAGCTACAACACACCAAATACAGCTGTAATACCCCAAAAACAGCTGTAATACCCCAAAACCAGCTGCAACACACCAAAAACCAGCTGTAATACTCCAAAACCAGCTGCAACACACCAAAATAAGCTGTAATACCTCAAACCCCACTGCAATACCCCTAAACTGTCTGTAACACCCCAAAACCAGCTGCCTCCTTCACTTCTGCTTTCCCGTTGGCAGCTCGTTCCCCAAAGAGGAGACAGGGCAGACCTGAGGCTCTCAGGAAAAACTCTCCTGGTTTTGGTGTCCCTGCCCAGGAGTTTGAAACCATCCCAGATGTGCTGGGTCAGGATTCCCACCCTGCACGGGGAGGAATTCTGGCCCTTGTTCATTCAGGATGAGGAGCGTTTCCCCAGGATTAATCCCGCTGGTTTAGTGCGTGCTGGGACGACCCTGCTCAACAAAACCTGCCTGCTTTCCCTGGATTACAGACCAGTGAGTTACTCCCAGTAAATTTAACTGCACTGAGAGAATTTCTTGGTTTATTTTTTTGCCTAAGTGTGAGCAAGAGAGAGCTGCAGATTTTTTAAAACTCTGGTTTTAAACAGCAGGAATATTTACTGTGTAGATTTTTTTTTTTTCTCCCCCTCTTTCTTCCAGAGCCTCAAATTCTTATAAAATTTTGCTGTGGATCAGACAGATCAAACTTAATGGGTGTGAGCCATTCACCCTTTCCAGTTGTTCCATTTGTAATGATATTTCAACCAAGGTCAGCTGCTAGAGCAGGGCAGAGCCAGGCTTTACATTCAGTCTGAGTTTAGGTCACTGCCTTAAGTCTCTCTTGTGAGAGGCTGCAAGTGGAAAAATTACTTTTAAAGTGCTTTTTTTCCTCCCCCCATAACCAATCCCAGGGACTCGATATTTGTCCTTATCACGATGGAATTTCCTCCCCTACAAAATGCTGTCCCCCCTGAGGACTTGTTGATAACACAGTCCCTGCTCTTCCCTGCCAGGAGGCTGCAAGGGAAAGGAGCTGCTCAAGGAAAAGTTGTTCCTTAGATCCTAAGGAATTTCAGACATCACAGCCAGGAATGACAGACAGGCAAACAGACACAAGAATGGACCAGGCAGTTGTTTAGGTCCAGAAAGAACCTGGGGCTCCAAGACAAGAGGCACTAGGGAATAGCAAAGGTGGGGATGGCAGAGAAATGGGAATGTTTGGGTAGTTTGGGGGCTTGTAATTAACTGAACTGGGCATAAGAAATAGAAAAAAAAAACCCAAGACACAGAAGCTGGAGCAGGGAGGGAAGGGCAGGAGTCGTGGTGTCCTTTTCCCTGCCATCAAACAGCAGGAGGCCACTCAGAGTGTCAAGGAATCCGTGGAAGAAAGGAGAGGTTCTGGCAATTCTCCCCATCCTTCAGTTCTGGGTGTTTTCCCCATTTCAGCCAAACCCACTCAGTACAAAACGATGGATGAAGGGGGAATGGGGGCTCAGGGCTGTCACATTCCTGGGGAGAGCATCTCCCTCCTCCTTCCTCCCTCCCAGTAAATCCTCCCTCTCCCCACCCTGGCTGTGCTGCCCAGCACATCCCACAGCCTGGGCTCCCCTGCTGCTGCTGCTGCCTTCAGGAGAACAGGACCAGAGCAGGGACCAGACACCACCACCGTGGGCTTTCCAGCACCTTCAGACCCCTCTGCCTGGGAGTAAAGGAGGTCTCTGGAGGGGGAGGTTCCTTTCAGAGCCTCGAAATCCACACCAGGGGAAGCAAAGGCAAAACCACATCGGAGCATCCTCACCCTTTGACTCAGCCTTGGGGACATTTGGGATGTTTGGAGAGGAGTTTGGCTTCAGGCCCAAGTCTCTGTGTGTCCCTCAAGCCAAGCCCCACAGGCAAGGGGGGTGTTTGATGTGCAGGAGCAGTGAGGCTGTTCAGGGCCCCCTCACTGCGCTGTCAGTGGTTTTGGGGTGTTTTAACCAGGACCTCGGGCTCACCCCACAAGAAAAGGGGCAGAGCAGCTCCTTTCCTCCCAGGCAAAGGGCGGGGGGTGTTTATGAGCAGAGGGACAAGTCAGATCTGACACATCCCACCCTCCTCCAGTGAAGGACAGCAGCCCTGCCACCAAAAGTGCCACCACACCAGCGGCACCAGCCCGGGCTGAGCCCTCACAGCCCCATCCCCCTGGCTCTGAGATTGGGTTGCTTAAGGCAGGTTTTCAGTGGACAGCACTGCAAACAACAAACCCCTTACACATCCCCAGCACTTCCTTCCCCTGCAGCAACTCCCCAGAACGTGAACCAAAGCAAAACCAAAAGGGACACTGTGCCTTCTCCCCGCCCCCGCTGGCAGCAGTCCCCAGCCAAACCTGTGCCCAGCCCAGCCATTCTAGGCACGGGAGGGGCAGAGCAGGGCAAAACCCAGCCAGAGGACCAAAGAAACGGGGGACTGGAGCTCTTGGATGAGACACTCTGCATCTTCTTCGTGCTGTCCCACCTCCATCCCCTCGGCCAACATTCCTGGATGTGCAGGACAGCTGAAAAGGGGGGGGGGGGGAGGTTGAAAGTATAATGCAAATCTCTTTTTTCTCTCTCTCTCTCTCTTTTTTTGGGTTTTTTGTTGTTGTCGTTGTTGTTTGTCTGCTTTTTTTTTTTTTTTTTTTTTTTTTTTTACATATATACACGAGTCTGACAATAAAATGTGGAACACAGTGCAATGTCTTGGCTGCGTAGCATCCAGGACTGGCTTAGTTGTGCATCGTGGCGCGTCCACCCATGGACACCCGGGCTGGATTCCGTAAAATCCTGTCCTCAGCTGGCTTGGGAGCAAACCAGAGGCTGTTCCCCTGGAGGAAGAGCGAAGTCCTGTGTGTTTTAAAAGCTGGCTGCAGTCCTTGGAGGGGAGGGTGTCCCTCAGAGGTGCCGGGGGCTGGGGTGCCCGTTGTGGTACAGCTTCTGTTTGATGTGCACCATGTTCCCGGTGGCCTCCTCGTACTGCCGGTGGTGACGTTTCCTGAACTCCTTCAAGTTACAAAATTTCGGAATCCAAGACCAGGAATTGTCTGGAAGGCAGGGAGGAGAGGGAAGGTGAGGGGTTGCAGGAAGAGGTGAGGGTGCTGTCCCAAGGCACAGCCACCCCTGAGCTCCCTTCAGGGCTGCACAGGGACAGGCTGTGGCACCAGTGCCACCCTCTGCCCCCAACACCTGGCCAGGATCATTTTTTACCCATTAGCTCATCCCTCAGCCCAGGAACCTTTCCCTGCAGCAGCATTTCAGCTGCCACCCACTCCCATGAAAATTTTGCCTGATTCCACCCAGAAATACACAGAGCCCAACTCCTCAAAGGGCAACTGGGAAGTCCCAGAGAAGCACAGATGGCCCAAGGACGAGCTGCTGTGCTGGGAGTGGGTTGGACTCGATGGTCTTTGAGGTCTTTTCCATCCCAAACAAGTCTCTGAGTCCACGGCTGTGAGGTGCTGGCGACTGCCCTGACCAGCCCTGCAGCTAACTAGGGAGCTGCTGTCTGAGTTCCTATGGAATATTTGCTATCCTGAGGAACCTCTCCCATCAGGAAGGAGCTCCAGGTTATTGTAACGGGCCATGGTTGGAGCTGATCAGGCCCCAGTGTGACACTGAGTCACTGCTGAGTGGTGCTCGTGCACTCCTCGCCCTGTACCAGCACAGAATTTGTGTTTCCCCTGCCCCTGGCTCCATTTCTTTCCTCAGAAGGGAATTTTCACTTTGTTCAACAAAGAAACAAATTCCTTTCTGCTTGCTGCCTTTAAAATTACTCATTTGCATCGTTGATTCTGAATAAATAGGAAATATTTAGGTTCACTGCACTGTTGGCCAAGCCTTTTATAAAAGCCTTAAAATAGGCAAACACCAGGAGGGGGGAAAAAATGAAACAGAAGAGATCAATTAGCTGAAATACTAAATTAATTACTAAAAATAAAAGCCTCCATTCACAAGGGGTAGGCTGGGTGGTGATCCCAGCTCTGGAGAACACCTCACCACAAGGAGAGCTCCTGCCAGCCCTGCTGCCTCCAGCAGCTCTGATCTCTGATGAGAATCAGGAGTCACAGCCCCAAAACTGGCTCTCAGAACCTGAGATCTCACTGGAAAATCAGCCCCTGCTTGGGAAACAGCAGCAGCAGCGGAGCCCCGGGAGAGTCCTGACTCAGAAACTGCTGCTGGGGATTTGGGAAGACTGATGGGAAATTAATATCGTTTTTTATCTGAGTTTTTAGAAAGAGAGAGTCCACTTCCCTAATTAGAATTTCTGATAGGCCTGCAGATAAATCTTCCTCTCGCTCACTTCTCCTTCTCCTCCGAGTTGTGATTTAACAGCACCATCAGCCAGGAGCTGGAGAGATGGAGATTTGTAGGCACATTCTGAGGGAATTTCGAGTCATTCTCTAATTTAATCGTTTTCCTGTCATCTTTTTCTCCTCCAAATATTAAAATCCACGGGATGCCCGTGCTGAGGGAGGAACATGGGGCAGAGAGAGCCTCTGAAGGAGCATCTTTGGGTGCTCCTCAGGGTGTTAATTCAGGATTTTAACTGCTCCAAAGCCTGACTGTTCTGCCCAATCCTTTCCCCCGTGGGGCTGATGGCACAACTGAACAAAACATCTCCCCATCTGGACAGCTGTGAGGGTGGGAAACCTCAGCTGACACCACGCAGATGTCTGTCACTGTCACCACAATGTCACAGCTTTACACAACCAACACCAGCCTGCTCTCCCAGCAGCACTAGGGAAAAGAAAAAAAATCCAGGTTTTTCTGGGGAATTTTGGTCCAGCCCGAAGATGTTCTGCCCACAGAATTCCCACACCAACACCCCTGCTCGGGTCAGGGAATCATGGAACATCCCGAGCTGGGAGCGACCCGCGAGCACCATCGAGCTCCCGGCATCAATAGGGCCGGGACATCCCTGGCCAGGTTTGTGCCACATCCACATGGGATAAAGCATCAGGCTGGCCTTTTCCAGCTCCCAAGGAGAGGGCAGGGACTGAGGGAAGAGGAGGAAGAGGAGGAGGAGGAGGAGCAGCACTTACCATACCGTCGGCTGGTCCTCCAGGCCCGCACGGCGTAGTGGAGAACCCCGTCCATCCACACCAGGAACCAGCTTATACAAAAGCCCAGCAAAAGTCCCAGCATCAGATCAATCTCCTGCTTGGTTACATTGTCAGTCACAAAGTAATTCTCCGAGGAGTCCACCACTGACTGGTCCCCGTCGTAAGGGATGACATAATGGACATGATGCCTGGAGCAGGGGCAGAAACAGGGGCGAAAAAATCAGTGGAGATTTTTCTTTCACCTTTCCTCCCCGTTCCTCCCACCATCCCCAGGAAGAGAAGGGCTGTCCTGCCTTTTTGTGCTGCTGTCAGCACAGAGGGAGGGAGCAAAGCACAAAACCCCACGGCTGGAACTGATGTCACATTCCTGACACGGCTCCCTGTGCCCCGGCTCATCATCTACAACACAGGAGAGGAGATCAAGGATGGCACGAGGCCACCCCCGGGATGCAGAGGGCACATGTTGGAGGCAGAGGCCACCAGAGCAGCTGTGTAGCCCTGAAAGTGCCACCACCACCATCCCCTGCAGGAGGGACAACTGTCCTGTTGCTGCCCTGCCCTGGGCTCCGCAGATGTCCCCACAGAGGATCTGCTGCTCTGTGTCCCCTCTCCCTCAGTGAAAAGAGGCTCGTGTCCCTCACACATCAGGGCAGAGCGTGTTTACAGCCACAGAGGAGGCACAGGAAGGAATTCCTCCTGCAGCCTCTCGCTCCTGGAAAAGTCCCACGAGCTCCAAGACCACCTCAGCTACTCCTGCTCCTCGATCTGGGGGCTTCCTCCAGGACCAGGCAGCAATTCCTGCCTGGAGCAGACAGCCAGAATCCTTCCCAGCACTGGAGCTGCTGGCAAAGCTCCCCCAGGTCCCTGAACACCTCCAGGGGTAAAGGAGCAGCTCTCCCAGCTCCGAAGCTTCCCAAGGCTCCCAGGGCTTGGAGAGGCTGCCCCTTGCCAGGAGGGGGATTGGGCTCGTTTGTGCCATGAGGTGATAGAGACCAAGCCTGGGATGAAGCTGAAAAACCCAGGTTCACCTGGGGAAAAGCAGGAAAATGGCAGGGATGGGGTGAGGGAGTTGTAGAGTAGGAAAAAAACCAGGCAGGGCTGTGGGGGCTGCACGGGAGGGGATGAGCAGTGACAGGTCCCTGGGAGCTGTGAGGGGTGGGAGGATCCCGGAGGATGGGGGATGCAGGAGGCAGAGCTCTGCTCTGGAGCTCTGCACCTGCTTCGAGCAGCTCTTCACCTTCCCAGGAGCGCCGAGGCTGCCCAGCCTCGCTCAGCCGGGCACTGACCACACCCCAGGAGTGACCACACGCCCAGCCAGGTGAGGTCCAGCCCCGCGTGCCTTCCACCACCACAATCCTGGCATCGCCAGTGCCCCCAGTCCAGGAGCACGGGGCTGTCCCAGCGCTGCCCAGTGTCCCCAGCATCCCGTCCCTCCTCGCCCAGGCTCTGCTCCCACTCGCCGAGCAGAGGAGGCATCGCTGAGGCCTCTGAATATTCATGAGGTGCAGGTTGCTCGATAATCACGCCTGAGAAACGTCCAAATATTTACACAAACAAACCTCCACTCAAAGGAACCTTCTGAAAACAGCCCTAATCTCAGCGCTGCCTTAATGGGGGCCACCTGCACCACAGGCACCGGGGGTGCTGGCACAGGGCTGGCAAGGGCTCCGGGGTGGCAACCAGACCCTCCAGTCCCCATTTCCATCCAGCAAAAGGGAGCAGGCTGGGAAGGGACGGGAGATGGCAGCTCTGATGGCTGAGGGCAGCCCTGCTCCTGCCTCCTCATGCTGCATGGTTTGGAACAGAGATCTTCCCTCTTTTGGCACTGGAAAATCCGGGGGCAGAGGCTGCATGAGGGAGGGCTCCCCAAAAGGAACGGGAGGGTTCCCATCAATGCAGCCAAGCACTTCCCATGTCCCATGCTTCCCAAATCCCTGCAAACCCACATCTCCCATGTCCCATGTTTCCCAAATCCCTGCAAACCCATGTCTCCCATGTCCCATGCTTCCCAAATCCCTGCAAACACGTATCTCCCACATCCCATTCTTCCCAAATTCCTGCTGATGCCTGAAGTGCAAACCCACATCTCCCATGCTCCATCTTTCCCAAATCCCTGCACACACACACCTCCCATGTGCCACGATTCCCCAAATCTTTCCCAAATCCCTGCACACACACATCTCCCATGTCCCACGACACAGGGACACCTGGCCGGGCCCCAATTCCCTCCCTTTTGCTTTCTGCAGCACAGGCACAGCCTAAAGGCTGAATCCACAAAGTCTGGACTCCTTGGAGCTTCCTGGGCAGGGCCTGGCTGTGTCTCCTCTGCGTGGCCGTGTCACAAGCCCTGTGTGTCACCTGTGCTGTGTCACCTGTGCTGTGTCACCTGTGCTGTGTCACCTGAACCCCCCCCAGCACTAACACAGCCATCCCTGAGGCTCAGGGAACCCAAACTCCCCTCCCCCACACCCCCAGGACAGGTTCCTAGGAGCGAGCACAGAGCTCTGGGGTGGTTTTCACCAGAAGAGGAAGGTCCTGGAGCTCGCCCCTGCCTCTGCTCAGGGATGTCACACACAGACCAACACCACCAGTGCTGCCCCAACACGGGCACAGGGCTCCTCACCCCTCACAGGGGGTGTTCCTCCCACCCTGCTCCCCTTCAGCCCTCGTTCCCTGCTCGCCAGGCACCAAGGAAGGGACACGGTCACCTCCTGCCTGCCTCGTCCGTGTCGGTGCAGGCTGACTCTGCACTCTGCAGTGGGATCTCCTCCAGCTCTCCCTTTGCTGAGCAGCACCTCAGGGCAGCTCTGAGGGCCTGGCTCTCCTCTGGGGTCACCAGCTCCCTTTCCCTGTGCAGGGGACTGTCCCCAAAGCCCGTGGCTCCAGGCCAGGTTCAGAGCTGGAGTCCCTGCCGCTCCATGGGAGACCAAATTCAACAGAGGGTAAGACCTCTGCCCTGCCTGGATTAGGAAACTCCATTACCCACAATTAGAAACCAAAGTTTGGATCCCAGGTACGAATTTCCTTAAAAGAGAAGCCTCCTGTCACTAAAGCTCCCCAGGAAAACACCTGAGGCCCTGCAGCCCTCCAGCTTTTGGGAACCCCGAGTCACCAGAATAATTCCATACAGAGGAGATCCCAGAGCTGCATTCCCACTTTGTGGAGTTTTCTGGAAGGAGTTTAGCAAAGCCCAGGGAAGATGAATTTTTCCTGCTGCTGCAACAGTTGGGAGAGCTGGGCTGCAGGGAATTTTATCCTTCCCTTGCCTTCACAGAGACAGGGACGAGAGCAGGGACAGAGCCCCACAAGTTTTCTGCTGCTGCTGAAGCCCTGGGGGATGTTCCAGGAGGGAATCAGACCCCATCCCATCAGCACAGCACGTTATTAATAGTGCACAGAGGACCAGGGTCCCACCTCTTGCCCAGGGGATTGGAAACTGGAACATGCCCAGATCCAGAGGGGGAATGTGTCAGCTCTGAGCTGAGCAGGGGGTGGGCGCAGGAAACCCCCACCAGCTCTTCCAGGGCACTGCCAGGGCAGGGCAGGCAGGGTCTGGCTCCTCAGAACACAACCCTGCCATAGCCCAGCAGCCAGGGCTCACTTCACCAGCCAAAACCCTCGTGAGAGGGACAAAACCCTCCCTCAGAGCCAAAATCCTCCCTCAGAGACAAAACCCCCCCTCAGGGACAAAACCCCCCCTCAGGGACAAAACCCTCTTCAGCCTGGCATCACCTCAGCCCCTGCTCAGGGGTGGGTGTGAGGTCTCTGGGGACCACGGCCCTGTGAGAGAGGTGTCACATGAGGCCCTCACCAGCCAAACCCGTGTTCTGTCCGTGTTTATTTACAAGAAAAGGACGCACCAAATGATTCCTGAGGGCCAATTCCTGGGCAGTGCCAGCTAGTGCTGGGTTAACCCCGTGCCACCTCCCCTCTGTGCCCACCCTCAGGGGATCCCGGGATATCCCGAGCCGTGCCCAGCCTGGCTGTGCTGTGCCGCTGTTGGGGTGGTCACGACACACCCGGACAGTGCCTCTTTCAAGGGCCAAAAAGCCATTTATTAAACAAAGCAGCCTCTTTTATACACCTTTTGTGTGTTATCATTCCTGTTACAGATTCATTGGCTGCTAAACTGCTACAACAGACTCCTTGGCTATTACTAACCACAACGTGCTACCACCACCTATGGCATAAGCATTCTGAATTCAAGGTGCTGTTTTCTCCTTCTATTGTTTAACTTTCATGCTTCTGTTGTTACTACATTCTCACAGGTAAAAACTAATTGCTTTTCTTCTCACTGACTTTCCTCACAGCCCTTCGCTAGCCAAAGTAACAGGCCTGAGCCACAATTTTACAAAGGCAACAAGGCCTTTGTTTTGTAAGGTTTTACTTCAAATGCCACAGTGCTGGAGCTTCCACAGGGAGCACAAGCAAAGGTGGGGACAGAAATTCCAGCACACCTCGGGCCACAAACTCCTGGGCAGCAGAAGGGGACAGGCTGGATGTGCTGTCACCCGGCTCAGGTGACACAGGCAGCTCGCTCTGTGTGTCCGCACACGCGTGCCCGAGCTGGAGCATCCTTGTCCCCATTCCCAGCCTGGGACAGAGAGGGAAAAGCTCCTCTGCTGCTCCCGGGGCAGCGGCTCCGCTGCCGGCTGCCCCCAGCGCTATTGTCCCTTGCGGTGACCTTGTGTGAGCGCGGCTGCTGCAGCCACAGCCCGGCTCGGGAGCCGCTGGAAAAGCCACGGATCTGCTTCGAGCGCACAGAGCCCGGCGCTGCCTCTCCGCTCCCCTCACCCCCCGCTCCGATGGGGACGGGGACAGGGATGGGGACAGGGATGGGGACAGGGACGTGCCGATGCTCCGGCTCAGCCCGGCTCCCTCCCGGGCAGGTGACAGTGGCAGCCACGTCACATCTCCCGGGCTCACGCTGCAGCTGCCACATCCTGGCTGGACCAGCCCCTTCCCCACCGCCAGCTGCAGCAGGATTTGGGGGAATTTTGCCTTATCCAGCCCCCAGGCAGGAGCCCCACAGGGCTGGAGGGAGGCAGAGCCTCCTGCCCTGCATCCCTGCCTGACCTTGCAGCCGTTCCTCAGCATCCCGAGCAGCCCAGACCTCGCAGAGCCGTTCCCAGCAAGGCCAGGCTGCACACCAGGGTGGTGGCACCGCCGAAAACATCTCCCCGGTGCTGGTCCTGGTGGAAACATCGCCCTGGCACAGCTGCCAGGAGCCCAGGGAAGTGCTGGTGCTCCCCAGCACCAGGCAAAGAGCGCTCCCAGCACGTCCACAGAGGGTCTGGGGACAGAGAGGTTTCCAGAGCGGCTGGGAAAGGTGGAAAGACAGGAAAAACGTCCCTCGTGTCCCTCCTACCAGCAGTGCCACCCTCCCCAGTGATCCCAGCACCAGGGCAGGGCCTGCAGCCTCCTCACACATTCCCGTGCCCAGCCCAGGGCATGGCAGGGTCCCCACGCTCTCTTCCCAGGACAGGTCCCTTCCCTCCCGGATCAGAGCCCGGGGAGGGCAGGGCTGGAGCATCCCTTGGGCAGGAAGAGCTGACCCGAGGCTGGCTGGGCCCCCAGCTCTGCTGCAGGGTGCTGGCACCCAGGTGAGGCTGACCCTCCTCCTGGCCCTTCCCAGCCCTGCTCACGGGAGAGACAATTCCTGGGAGGGAAAGGCTCAGCCAAGGTCGCCCAGAAGGTCAGTGGCAAGGAGGACACATGCCAGAGCTCTGGAGGTCCCTGTTCTCTCCAGACCAGGAACCTGCGAGCCTCCCAGGCTGTTCTGGCAGATCCTTGCTCCGTTCAGGTGTCATCTGCTCCCTCCAGCTCACCCTGCCTCCTCCACGGACACCCTTTGGTGTTTTTCCTTTGCATGACATCACCCAGCTCCTGATCTGCTGCCAGCTCTCTGCTTCCAGAGAGGACCCTTTGCTGGCTGGGACGGAGAGGCTCAGATGAGGGCAGTGCTGCACCTCTGCAGTCCTGCACAGCCCTGCCCTGCCCTCCCCGGGGACAGCCACGGCCTGAGCAGGGATTTGGGCAGGGCCCAGCACAGGGATTTGGGCAGCCTGGACGCCTCCACACGCCGAGGATGGAGAGTGCCAAGCGGGAGCGTGGCTGTCACCCCTCCGTGCTGCAGCCTGGAGGCAGATGTGACACAGGAACAGTCCCTGTCATGCCCAGCCCGTCTGTGCAGGCTCAGCTCCAGGTGCCAGGGCCAGCCCTGTCTCTTTGCTGACATTCTCACTCCAGCTCCCCTTCCCAGGCAGTGCCAGGAGAGTTTTCCCAGCTGTGGACGCATTCCCATGGCCCGGGGGGTGCTGGCAGCTCTGCCCTCCTTGGCTCTGCTGCTGTGGAGTGGGAAAGTCCAGCCCAGGCTGATGGTGACACCTCACCTGCAGGGAGGAGGACATCAGCCACCCCTCAGAGCCCAGAGGAACGTCCAGCTCGGCCACCAGGGCAGGGACACTCCGTGGCAAAGGCACCGCCCAGCCCAGGCTCACTCAGACTGAAATCAGAGGCTCAGAGCCACTTAAAAAACTGCAAATACGGACCAGCCAGGGCCAGGGCAGCGTGAGCAGCTCCAGGCAGCCCAGCTCCCCCCAGCCCAGGGCTCCAGGCCCTGCAGCCACCCAAACTCTGCACAGCACAGGTGTCACAGCTCCCATCTGACACCACGGACTCAAAAAGCACCTCCCAGGCCCTCTTGCCCCAACAAATTGCTCCTGGCATAAAATGACAAGCAACAGCTTCAGCCCCAATGGCCCTGATCCCACAGGGAAGGGTGAGGGTGGGGATCAGCATCCAGCAGCACCTGGAGGTGGGGTTGGTTCCCTTCCCTAGTGTCTTGACCTTCCCCAGCCACTGCAAACACAAAGAATGCTTAGGGACACGGCAAAACAATCGACAGCACTCCTTGCACTTGTCCTGCGACCTTCCTGCTGGGCCAGAGTCCCATGGAGGGGAGAAGAGGCAGAGCCCAGGGACAGGCACAGCCCTGCCCACCAGGACAGACCCAGCCACAGCCTCCATGAGCCTGAGGAGCTCTTTGGGGTGGCAGCTGGAGCAGCCAGCCCTGCTGGCCATGCCCCTGGGGGACTCCAGTGGCCCCAGAGCCCTCAGAATGTGGGCAGAGCCTGGGCACGGCTCGTGCTGCTGCCTGCCAGCCTCCCCAGAGACCAACACCGGGTCCCAGCCAGAGCAGAAAGTGGGGACAGGAACAAGGGAGTCCCAAACTGGAGCTGGAAACAGCCAGGGCCCATCCCACTGCCAGGGGAGTGGGGATCCAGGCTGAGGGTGCTCTGAGGACAGAGCCCAGAGCCCCCCATGCCCTGGCACACCTGGCCTCAGCTGGCACCTGGGACACAGAGCCAGCCCTCCCTGCCCACAGCCACCACCTCTGGAACAGCTCCCAGGCCCTCACAGGGACACGAGCTCAGGGCAGATTGCAGCTCCTCCTGGAGAGCCCATCCTGCTGTGCCCAAGGCCAGGTACTCACGTCCAGCCTGGGTGCCTGGACATGGTGGACAATTCCTGGGGAAGGGCTCCACTCTGACGCCCTGAGGAAGGAGACAACCAGAACGGGAGAGTGGGAAGGAAAACATTTCTGAATGAGTTATTGGGTCTGACTGACACTGCGACCCAGGCTGGGGCAGGAGGGAGATCATTAATTGCAGCAGCTCAGCCCACTGCACATCAATCTTCATTCATTCCAATTCCTCCTTCCCTTCCATTTCTGCAACATTTACTTATTTTCCCCATTCCTCCCTGCAACACACTGAACTGCAGCCAGCTCCCTCCTCCAAGGACTCCCTTTGGTTATTGGCAAATTAAGTTCTTCATCAAGCCCTGGTAGCAGTGCTGACAACAGGCTCCAGGACACAGCCCTGCCTGGGAGAGCTCCCTGCCCCAAGGGCCGAGCTCTTGGACAGCTGACAGGAGGGACAAGGCACGTCCAGCCTGTAAATCAGAGGGTTCCAAACGCTGCCATTGGGGCAGCAGCTCAGAGCAAACCTCAGCACGAGGCCACCCCAGGTCCCGCAGCGCAGGGAGGGTTTGTGAAGTCTCCTCGTCAGGCAGGAGCAGAGGCTCGTGGGCTGTTTCTGCTGGCAAGAGCCACTGCTCCCACATACCTGAGGCTAGAGATAAACTTTGCTTTTTGCCTCCTCTCACATCCGCGCTCGGCAGTTTGGAAGCTGGTTCGTGCACTTTCGAAGAAGTGACCCGGTGATGTCTGTGGAGAGCACCATGGGCGATTTATCTGCCTCAACACACACAGAGGGAGAGCAGAGAGGGGTGCCCCTGCCACCTCCTCAGCCGTGGGCAGAGGGGACACTCTGCCAAGCCACCTGTGAGAGCTGTCACTCCTCAGCCACTCCAAACGTTACAGTCCATTACCAGCAGCCCATTTTCACCACCACTGAACCAAGCAGCGATGAGCAAAAAGAACAACTGCTGGAAGAAGCAGAGGAAAAGTCCTAAACTAAGAGAAAACATCAAGAAGGCTCAAAAAAACCCCAACAAAACAACCAGAAAAAAAGCTAAGAAAAAGCAAATCCTTGCCAAAAACAAGTCGAAGACACTGTGGATATTTTTTGCCCACAGTCTTTCAAATTGACCTTAAGAGGGAGACACCCAAGGAGCTGAGTGTGCTGCCACATCCCCCAGGCCTGGCTGCTCTTGGCCCCGGAGGTGCTGCCAGTGCCTTCTCTGCTGTTCTGTCACAGGAGGCTGAGGAGGAACCGTGGGGAGGAAGGCCCCGATCACCTTTGGGGCGCGAGGCAGCGTGGAAGGGCAAAGCAGCCTCTCTTCACTAAGCCAAGCACATCCCAGCTCCAGCTCAGCTCCCGCTCCAGGGACACCAGGGGGATGTGATGCCTGGGAGACAGGATGCAGCTGGCTCCAGAGGCAGCTCCAAGAGGAGTAAAGCTCAAACCTAAACGCTGGATGTGACAAGGGAGGGCTCTCCCAGCGTGTCCTTTATCTGGCACAGCCTCGCGCTGCTTTCCTCCCCCACAGACAAGAAACTCTCCCGCAGGCAGTGAGTAACCAGGCACAGGAGGGGAGCGAGGCCTCCGGGAGCACAGGATAAGGAGCACCAACAGCAGTCCCACAGAGAAGGGGGAAATTCACCTCCCCAGAACTCAGCCCTGGGCCTGAACGGATTCCAGAGCAGCCAGATCGCAGTTTCAAGCTGAGCACTTCAGCAATTACACACAGGAGAGATGTTGTTTAGGAGAATTCAGCATTCCCAAGAGCTATGGAGGGAGGCAGGTATTTGTCCAGTCATAAACTTGTGCACCACTCCTGGCACAGCATCCACCCCAAAAGCACAGCCCGGCCTCCTCGGTGTGCTGTGTCCAGCAGCATCACAACTCCCAGGAGGAAAAGCCACAGGGAATTAAGATCTGATCAAAAGATTGCAAAGCCTCAAAGTGACTCTGTCCTAGACAGCCACATCCTGGCCTGGACAGGGATCCTCTCATTTCTCCAAACCCTGTTCCATTTATAAGCCACACAACCACCAGCTGCAACACCCAGACCACAAACAGGCTGGGGAACATCACTGCCCAACTGACAACAAAGGCAAAATGACAGACGTTTGAATCAAAGTTACTCACTCTCCCAGGGCTCCCGAATGCCTATCCACAAACATGGAAAATGGACTTCCAAGCGCACAGAAAACTCTTCTTCCGGGAAAAAAACCACCAACCCCCACCCCCCCTCAGCCCGGCTCCTGTTCATGCAGGAGCTGCTGAGGAAGGTGAGACACAGCCAGAATGCAAAGATGGTAGCCCAGCCAGCAGCTCCCTGTCGCTGGTCACCACCTCCCCGGGGAGACAAGGTGGGAAGGGGCCGGGGGGCAGGGGAGGGAGAGGCTCTGCAGGTAACTCACCTTCCACAGTTGCAGTGACAAACTCGGTCCTCCCCTCTCAGATGCGGTAGGATGTAATTGTGAAATCTGTCCAACAACGCATTCATGTCCATCAAGCAAGCTATTGCCTGTAAGAGCCCACAACCAAGGCATCTGGTCAACTCTGGATGATGGAATAAAACATTGACTCCAGTTTGATTGCCAGAGACTGAAGCAGTCATCAAGAAAAGAATCTTTGGTGTTCAGTGGGGCACACACGCGCGCACACACACACACACACAGAGGTGCACAGGCTGAGGGACAGTGCGGGGGGGAAGGTGGAAGGGGTGGGGAGGGGAGGGGGGGTTGGGGGACGACGATGGAGGGGAGGGAGATAAGCAAAATCTCTTACCATAACGATAGAGGCGCCCAGGATCATGAAAATCATGGTGTTTGCATTCATGGACATCAATAGGGAATGGCCAGCGGTCGGGTCCGTGCGCCCCCAGCCCGCGGAGGGCGAGCGGCGGCCGCGCTATTCCGCAGAGCCGAGCGCGGGGCGCATCGCGCTCGCTGCCCGCACGCTGCGGTGCGGCGGGGGGCGGCGGGGCGGCGGGGCGCCCCCCGCGCACACACACGCACTCCCCCGTGCCGGGGATGCCGCGGGCTCCCGCGCCCTGCCCGCTTTATTTTTTTATTTTTCTAGGACGAATGTGACAGGTAAAAAAAAAAAAAAAAAAAAATTAAAAAAATTAAAAAAAAAAAAAAACAAAAAAAAAAATAAAAATTCCACCCCCGCCGCTGGCCCCGGGCTCCCCCCGGCCGCGGTCGCGGCGGGTGTGCGGCTCCGGGAGCGGGCACACGCCGGTACAAGCACAGCCTTCATGCAGCAACTGGGAAGCGAGGCAGCCAAACCCGGGGTGGGGGGGTGGGGGGAGGCTGGGGGAGGAGGAGGCAGGCTGCAAAAAAATCACCCACTCCGGGGGAGCCTCATCGCATCCTCTCCCCCGACCCTCCCCAAAATCATCCCCGCTGCCGAGCGCTGCCAAATAAAAATCGGAAATTAAAAAAAAAAAAAAAAAAACAAAAAACCCCAGCCCTCAAATCACCGCGCCCACCCTCAATCCCCCCCAAAATGAGCCCCACGAACCCTCCCGGCTCGGGGCTGCGCTGTCCCCGCCGCTCGCTCCGCGCCGGCAGCCCCCGGCCCAGCCCCTCCCGGGCGCGGGTGGCTCCGCGCCGCCGGCCGGCCCCGCTCGGGGGAGGGATGCGGGATGCAGCGGGGGGGAAGATGCGCCCAGGCAGCGCCGGCCGCCCCCTCCCCAGCCCGGGCATTTACCTACGTGGGGAGGCGCTGCTCCGGGAGCGGCTCATGGCGAGCGGCGGCAGCTCTGCGGGCCGGCCCTGCGGGGCTCCCCCCGCCCCGCAGCCGCACGCGGAGCCCCGGCAGCGGCGCTTGGCTGCGTTTCCAGTGCCACACGCCATCCTCACCCCGCCCTTCCTCCGCCCGGGGTCGGCCCCGGCCCCTCTCGCCGCCCGCGGGCTCGGCCCCGCCGGGACCCCCCGCCCTCCCTCCGCCCGGGGGTCCGGGCACGGCCGGGGGTGCGAGCCCCGGGCTCCGCCGCGCCCCCGCGCTTCCCTCGGCGCCTCCTTCCGCCGGCTCTGCCCGCACGGACCGCGCCGGCCCTTGCGGGGGTCCCGGCCCCGCGCCCCCCGCCCGCGGGAGGCACCCAAAGGGCACCCAAGGGAGGCAGAGGATGCCCGGCTCTCCTTGGAGCGGGGAGCAAATCCCAGCTCTGCTGCAAATCCTCCCCGCACTTGGTCCCCCGGGAAAGGCTGGGGTGGGGCAGAGAGACCCCGTCACTTCTGTGGCACAGAGAGCTTTGTCCCATCCACCAAACCCTAAGGCCAAGGAAAGGGTCGTGCTTCAGGATCTCCACGGCTTTGTCTCACTGTGGTATTGGTCAGTCCAACTCAGGCCACGTTTACGAGCTGCTGGGAAAATGAAAAGAAAACAAGTGACCAGCCGATAAGTTTCTGCTTGTTTGGTTGTTGTTCCTTTTACAGCAAACGAGGCGAGGTGGAGGAAGCGATTCCAGCCACCACGTGGGAAATGCGTGGCAGCTGAGCTTGATGTCCTGCAGTGCCTTCCCCTCCCGGTCCTCAGCCTTGCTCAGGGTGAGTTTCTCCTCGCTAGAACCCAGGTGTTCGTTTTCTCGGGCTTCTCAGGGTCGCCAAAGCAGAGTTTGCTGGTGCTGGGTTTTGCATTTTTGAGTATTTGTTTTCCTTCTGCTCCTCAGGCCACAATCAGCCTTCTTATGTAATGACTTGTGTTATATAAACTCCATTCTTCAAGGAGCAGTCATTAACCTACTACTGGGTATTGAAAATACCAAAATACTGTCACACAATTAAAATCACTAAATGGTGTCCTCAAATTAGAGCACAGATTGCTTCGCAGATTTTTTTTTTTTTTTTTTAATTTTTTAAAATTGAACCACACACATGAAACGTTTGACAAGCCAGGCTCTTCATGCAAAAGAGCAGCAGGGCTGGGAAGGCACCTCTTGCTGCACCCTGCACAACCCTCTGCCCTGAGCTACTTCCACTTCTGACTGAGCTCAGAAGAGGATTCTGCCATGGAAGTGCAGAGCTCAGAGAGGCTGCAGCTGGTTACTCTGCTGGTTGTGGAAAACAAAAGCGTGCTGGAGGCACTGAGGAGAGATTTTGGCATTGGCTCGAGTAAAGCCATTTCCCTTTCTGTGCTTTTGGAGCACAGGTCCTGCCTGGCTGCTGGGAATCCCAAACACCCCTGTTGTGGTCAGTCCTGGCTGCTGGGAATCCCAAACACCCCTGTTGTGGTCAGTCCTGGCTGCTGGGGTCCCAAACATCCCTGTTGTGGTCAGTCCTGGCTGCTGGGAATCCCAAACACCCCTGTTGTGGTCAGTCCTGGCTGCTGGGAATCCCAAACATCCCTGTTGTGGTCAGTCCTGGCTTCTGGGGTCCCAGACATCCCTGTTGTGGTCAGTCCTGGCTGCTGGGAATCCCGAACACCCCTGTTGTGGTCAGTCCTGGCTGCTGGGAATCCCAAACATCCCTGTTGTGGTCAGTCCTGGCTTCTGGGGTGCCAGACATCCCTGCTCTGACCCCTCTGGGTGTGAGCCCCACAGTCCTGGTTGCTCCCAGTGCCCTTCACCTCCCACCTTCAGCAGAGCTGCCTGACAGGTGACAAACTTCAGCCTGGTCCTGGGCAAAGCGCTGCTGTCACACCTGCACTGAGCCAGGTGACACCCCCACCTGAGCAAGGACTCTCTAAGGTGTGAGTGTCTCTCTAAGCTTCCAGCTGGCACCACAACGGGTTTGTTAAACTCAGTCCTAATTATTACTGCTAGGATTAGCTGTTGCCTTTGGAAAACCAGCACCCACCCTGCCTGTGGCTCCTGCTCAGCTCCAAGCCTCAGGTTGTGCTGTCAGCACCATCCCCACCTGGACAAGTGCACAGGCCACCTCAAGGGATCTCAGTGGCATTTGGTCAGTCCCTAATCAGTATTTTTCCCCCCCCTGTGAACATTCAGCCCCAGGTAGGAGTTTATCACAAACCACACCCGCAGGAACTGACTCCCTCTGCTTTTCTCTTGAAGGGAGCACGACCTCAGCTCAGTTCTGTGGTGCTCACACAAGGCAGGGTTTACAGGAGAGTCTAACACCAACCAGAGCAAGCATTTCTTTTCCTTTTGAATTGTTTCCATACCCTCTCTGGACTCCACTCATCGGCTTTTATTCCCATTTTTCCCCCCAGTTCTGTGCCAGAACAAGTGTTTGTCTTTATCAATACCTTCTCCTAAGATCCAGCACATCTGAGAAATGAAGCTGGATACTCAGCAACAGTTCCTCGGGCTGCTGCACTGGGGAAGTTTATTTGGGATCATCGACCTTTGCACAGATCCAGCAACACCAAAACCTTGGGAAGAAGCTCTTTGCCGCCACGGGCAGCCTGATTGCATGATCTGCACTCCTCAACAGGCAGGGAACTTCAGGAATAAGACACCAGCAGTGCAGAGGGAGAAAACCACCAGAATCCCCAGTTTTATTTACATAAAACCATTTGAAAGACGGGCTGATGTCGCTGACAGGGAGAAGGATGTTCTGAATGTTCTGAAGGTCTCAAGAACCACAATAAAAACTGCAAAACCAAGGGTGACTCGTGTGAAAGAGACTTCAAACTAGGAGTGAGCAGGGCTCTGCTGCTGTGCGCCTCATGGATGGGATCTGCAGAGGGATGGAAACCCCAAGAAGTCCC
Organism: Corvus cornix cornix; assembly: GCF_000738735.6. Taxonomy (NCBI): domain Eukaryota; kingdom Metazoa; phylum Chordata; class Aves; order Passeriformes; family Corvidae; genus Corvus; species Corvus cornix. The sequence goes on along the minus strand of NC_046350.1, from coordinate 4,713,453 downwards.
TGGCAAAGATCTGCCCACACAGGAGCAGCATCAGCTTCACAGAGAGCAAAACTTTACACTTCAATAGATGTCATTCTTTAATCCATCCAGCCTTTCATAGAAAGTCAAAAAAGCCAGAGAAGTGCTGACAAAACACAACCGCTGTGCTTGGAAAGGAGGGGATGGGAGGAATCTGCATTTTAAAGCCACCTCTGCCCGCCCTGTGGAAGCTGGGGGAATATCCCAGATCGCTGGAAACTCTCCCTGCCAGCAGAAATTCTCATTCCTCTCAGTCTGTGCTCACAGGGTGTGAGCTCTTCCTGCTTCTCTCCACTAAAGAGGGAGAAGGCAACAAGGGACCTTGAAATCTTTCAGCACTGATTCTCCATCAGTCTCCAGCACACAAACATTTATATCCCCCCCTGCTCTTAAAGGAAAACCACATTTTGTCCCATTTCCTTCAAATTAAATGTTTCTCTTGAAATTTCTTTTGACACAGAAAATAACTTTGGCCTTGTGTTTAGCCAGTTTTACACCCACACACAGATATTTTTGAATGTATAAATGTGTGTATCTCAAAGGCAAGAACCCCATAAAATCCCTGTGTAAACTGAGCTTCACTGGCGATTTCAGTGCTAATGAAGCACGTGGAGAAAAAGTATTTCTATAAATCATAAACTTTTCAGTAACCTGCACGTTAAATGAGAAGTGACATGTCAAGGGTTCTAACTAATCCACAGAAAGGACGGCTGTAAATCCCCATGAACACACAAACCACAGGTTAAAACACCCTGTGTGGGGTTTTTCTGCCTTTCTATGAAATAACAGCCAAGAACTGTGGATAAGATGAATTATGTTGAAAGTAGAAAACATTTCCAAACAAGTTTCACCTTGCCACAGAGCAACTTCAGTGCTGGGGAAGGAAAACTCTGCTCCAAACACTCAGCACACTGTGCTTGCTTGGAATGTCTTCTTAAAGGGATCAACTGAAGCAGTTCCTACAGAACCATCTCCTTCCTTTGGCTGGAAATATCCCCATGGAAACAGAGATGGTACCAGACAGACAAATGAGGAGGAGCAGAAATCCTTCAAATACAGAGTCTCCAGGAATAAAACAGGACAGGCAACTGGAAAAGAAACACTCAGCAAACCTCATCACCACTGCTGCTCCAACTCCCCATCCCCTGCTTGTTCTGATCTCGTCATTCTCCACAGAATTTCTGCTTTAAGTGTTTTTAACAGACAGAAAAACCCCAGCACAGGTAATTCTGGGTTATTAAACATTCCCAGGACCCAAGTTAGGATGCACTGACCCATTTGGACACTGTCCAGGACAGGGAGGGAGCTGGCAGAGGGCTGAGTTTTACCACAAAGCCGTGGCAAGCCCAGCCAGCCCCAGCTCCCAGGAGTGGAGAGGTGTAAGGTTTCTTTGAGGGCCTGACTCAGAGCTCAGCATTTGCAGCTGCCAAGAAGCATTTTCCAGTATGGACTTGCAGTTTGCAGCTGTGGAACCTGAAATGATGGTCTTTAATATATATTTTGTGTTCCCTCAAAGAGGTTAAGTAGCATCACCACAGGACTCACTGCAACACTGCCAATGTTGTCTGCACAGAGGGGGAACGTTGGCCTGAACTGAAAGTCCTGGCACCAAATTCCTGCATGTGCAAAACAACTGAAGTTAAGGAAAATGAGGTGATTCCTGTCAGCTGTCAGAGGCCAGTGACAGAATGAGAGAAGCCAGGAGCACAAACACTTCCAACACGATGTTTACAAAGTTGTCCTCATGTAGCCCGGTTTTAAAGAGCCGCCTTTGCTCCACATCATCCACAGGTGCCTTTAAAAAAACAACTTTTAAGATTTTCTCTTGCCTGAAAGCAACAGCACTTTACCAGTCACACTGTGAAAAGTGGAATAATTTGGTTTGTTTTAACTTTTATCAGTCTGAGCAGACAGAACTCTGAGGTTTTGCTCTATTTGTATGCACACCCCCATTCTCTGTTTACTTTTGCTGTCAGGGAGGAAAATGCTTCCATTCAAAACGACTTTGGTTAAAAAACCCCAACTTTAAATTACTTCTGTTGACTGTGGAGTTTGCCCCATCTTCCCTATATCCAGTGGGCCTTGACTGCTCCAGCTAAAGCCTCACAGTCTTTCACCTCACACAAAAATTCCACGTTTTACCTCAAAAAAGAACAGCTACGCTTCCTCAGCTTCTATTTTGAAAACAGACAAACTTACAGGTTTTTTATTTTTATTGGATGCTTCCAACTTTATAGCTAATAATATACAGATACTCGGTTTTTTCATTGTTCCATTCACATCCTCACAGAGTTCAGCCATTCTGTCACATTAAAATTAAAAAAAAAAAAAAAAACCAACAAAACCCCCCAAAAAAGCACAACTGAAATAAAATAAATCCATAAGCTGGAAAAATACATTATAAACTTATATTCAAGAAACATTCTCTTTATAATTAAAAACCTACTTATAATAATTAAAGTAGGATTTAAAGAAAAACTTGATTTTCATTTTTAAATAGGTGGCCTTTGTGTATACTTTTAATCATTTTTTATATGTACAAGCCCAAGCAGTATCTCTGCCTACCTGTGACAGAATACCTGAAAAAAAAAAAAAATAAAGGACACTGAAAAGGAGTTTTTAAACAAACAAACAAACAAACAAAAGATCAATATTCATTTTCCAGGAAAATACAGTATAATCAGAACTTTAAACACATGCTTCCCTCATCTGTATTAAGGCCTAAGAGACAGATGTGCTTTAATAAAAGCAGACAGTATGAAGAAAAGTCCTTCCACTTTTCTCTTCAAATTCCTGTAACAGCTCATCTATTTCATTTTCCATGTCTTCTGTGTGCTGTATCTAGAAGAGAAAAAAGACTGAGCAACCAGGCTCCAAGGACATGGTGTTTAGAACACTGTAATAATCCCAGTTTTTTGGTTTACTGGGAAATCTCACTCAGCAGCCTGTACCCAATGGTGCTTTTGTTGAGATTCCCAGCATTCCCAAAGGCACAGATATTCTGCTTTATGTTTATCTGCAGATCCCAGCCCACCCAAGTGGCACTTCAGGAGGACTTTGTTGAGTAGGCACCATCCCTCCTCCCCAGATAACAAACGCAGGCTCCAGAATAGCTCCAGGCACACGGAACAGATGGCTCAAATTTCAACTCCTTGAACCCTCTTTAGGTTTCTTGGAGCTGGAAAGGATTTAAGACCAGAATAGATCACACAGGCTGGAGTCAAAACCAGCCTGGGATGGTGAACTCCTCAGCCTTGGAGTGTAAAAGGACACAGGTTCCTCCTCTGCTCTCATCACACTGAGTGCAGCTCATTTTAGCTGTAGTTTTTAGTTTAGTGTGGTACAATAAAATGCAGGATATTTTTAAGGATATTGGGATTCAGAATGCAACTCTCACTTTTAAATCCCACCTAATTACAACTGGTTTGAAAGGAGTTCACTCTGGAAACCACAAGCTCAGTTAAACTCACCCACTTGCCCAACAGCTCCGAAAATAAGCAGGAGAATGTGGGAATTTGCATCTTGACATGGATTTTACCAGAACAACTGTAATATGCAGGAGCTTTGTGGAGCAGCAAACAAAGCCCAGCCCCTGAGCAGCCAGCTGGGTCCAAGGCACCCCCAGGATTCCTGATTCCTCTTTACTTACACACTGGCAGAGCTCACAGATGAGGAAAGCACCCAGCGTTGCCTCCTCGTGGTTATCCTGAATGTCCACGTTGATCACATGGACTGGCTGACACGTCTCCTGCTCTCTGGAATTTAAATCTATTTAAAACAAAACACAACAGCAAAACTTTGGGTGGAATGGTATCATATTGTACACAGAGTAGTAATACAATTTTTAAAAATACACAGGGGTTGTCACATTCATCTTTTCTAAAGTGTTTTTTAGAATTTGTTTAATATTGTCTTAAACCATAATCCCTTTTATTTCAAAAAAACAAGAGGTGGATTTTGGAAACAAAATGAAAGGGTCATGGCAGTTTACTTGTCCTGCTCAAGAGAAGTTACTGCTCCTCTTACTCTGACAATTTTAAAGATCAAGAGCCTCAAAAGTCAAGAAGGATTTTGGGCTTCCTCACCTGGAGGGTTTTAATTGCTCATTTTATTTTTAAAAGCACTGTACATTCAACACTCTGAATGTTCCACTGCAGGATGAACTCCTGCAAGCTAAGCACTGATAGTCACATTAGCAAATTCTACTTTAATTGAATGTTTTTCACTTACTAACAAGGGTGGAGGGGGAAAAAAACAAAACATTTTTCCTACAAGTGCACCCATGTGTTAGTGTGGTGCCTCTCTAACATATTCTTCCTTCTTCATCCAGTTTCTAAGCCAAAAGTTGATCTCTCTTACCTCCACTCTGCACCTTCATTTTGGCAAACCTGTTTAAAAATATCATTTTTCACATCCAGAGCCATTTGGGCCAGCTGTGAAGGGCATTGTGAAGGTAGAGAGCTGGAAAATCAGCAAGGGCTGCTCTTCACGTCCCTCCCTCCCATCTAAAAACCAGAGTGAGAGCTGCTTTCCACTTGCTGAAGATCCCCTCAAGGACCAGAGCAGTTGCTCTCAGAACTCACCAACACATTTCAAACCCTTCAGTTGAACATTCAGAACCCTGGCAAAGCCCAGAAGTATCCTGCTGTTGTGACATGACCACTGAAGAGGCCAAGGGACAACCTTTAAGTTCTGTGGATGATACCAATTCACGTGGCTGGTGCTTCAGCGTGGAGGAAACTCCTTAAACCTCACACAAACCCGTACCCAGCAATTCCAGAGACACAAGGCTCTGAGCTCAGGGATTAATGGAGTTCCTGCTGAAACCCCAGGGCTCTGAGGGAGTTCACATGCATCCCCTGTGCTGTGTTCGTGTGGATCCCCAGCTGAGATCCTTCTGGCACATCTCTGACTCATTTAAGGGCAGAGCTGGAGCACATTTGCAGGGTTAAGTGAAGTTTCTCCACCCGTACAGGAGGTATTTAAGGGGGATAAACTGCTTGGGAGGTCACAGGAAGCCTTCTGCAGGGAAGGGAGGGGAGCTGCACAAGGAAGACAGCTCAGACTTGTTTTTCCATCAGCTCATCCCAATTTAAGTTTTTGAGATCCGTGAGCGTTTCCAAACCAAACACGGAGTTTCTATAAATTTCCTTATCCAGCCCTTGCTGTGCACACACACTCTGTGTGGCTGCCAGCACCTTTAGGGGACAAGTGCTCAGCCATCACTTCTCTGGTGCATAAATCTACATCAATAACTGCAAGCTCTTGTCCTCACTGGTGTTCAGTAGTTGGAGGAGACAGAGATGTTTCCAGATTTGTGAAGGACTTCAGGGAGGAGGGAAAAAAAACCACTCAAAGTTAACTTGGTTTACCAGTTCAAGCTCCTTACCTTCTACTACTTGATCATAGACTCTTTCTTCACACGTTAGGATCAAATCAAAAACATCTTTGCAGTTCTGGAATCTTTCTGGTCGTGGCTTGATTCTCTTATTTCTGTCCAACATGTGTAAAATTCCATTCTGTGTGTATCTGAAGACGCTTGAGTTAAGTATCTTTACTTGAAGGAAAGTCATGGTTTTGAGCAAATGACCAGCACAAGTTAAATAATAACTGCACCTTTAAAATAAAATATTTTCTGTTTGCAAATCTAAAGATCAGTGACCACTAAAGAGATTCCTAAGGTGACAGTGTGATCCCCATCATGCAGCTGCTGTTCAGAGACCTGTCACTGGCACCACAGCTTTAAAAGGCCCTCAGAAGGACAACTTTTCTTGGGCAACTATTTTTATATCCATAAACGCTCAGAACCCCCAGCCTGTGCTGTTTCTGTGAGCAGGATGTCCTACATTCCCTTCAGCCACTGGCCCTCACTCCAGGGGCCTCGCTCTTCAAAGGCAATCCTGTGGTGTTTCAGGTGCCACCTGCACAAAGTCCTCCCTGGAACGTGGGTTTATGCAACTGAACCTCCAAAGGAAGTCAAAGAAACCTCAGAAGCACATCCCATAAAAATATCCTGAGATGCATAAATGGGAATGAAGAAAAACACTGACTTTATGCCTGTCAGAGCCTCATCACTGTGTGAAAGGAATCTGTGATGCTGCTTGGGAGCTAAATTTATGCTGGTGCTGTAACCTTGAGGCTCTGATTTTACATCCTGGAGCCCCTTTGCCGGCAGGATTCTCTAATCCCACTGTTTTCCCACCCTCCTGGGACGTGCAGTTTCATCAGGAGCACTCCAGGCTTGACTGTCACATCAATCTGCAGGTTTGAGTAAAACCAAACTCCCTCTGAAGGCAAAGTTTTAGGGGTGAATTAGGAATACCAGGAAAGGTTTGGACTGAGAAAGCCTGGGAGTGGATGCATCTCCTCCTGACTTTAACACAGCTGTATTTTAAGCCATTTTACAATATAATAACAGGGATAACAGCCTGTAATTTCTTGAGATCACAGAATTCTGAGAATAAAACAATTTCCATTATTTGTAGCAGTCTGTAAGAGGTCATCTGGGCTTATTTCCTTGCTGAAAAGCTGACAGACATGTATTTCTTTTCAGGAAACACTACTATTTTTGTAATAAAAGACCTACAACTTCCTGCCTACCTTCTTGCAGGAGCTCCAATTCTACTGCCCAGATGTGCACCTGTGTGCTCAAGGTACTCCTGTTCAAGCAAACAGCCTCCAAAGCTTTTAAATCCCTCCAGTGTTTAAGTTACATTAAAAATTAAACCCAGCTTTCTACCTACAGGAGTCTACTTCACATTGAAAATAGATTCAGTTCTTCTGTGTGTCTGCACCACTGCACTTCAACTTGTTGTAATTTCAATTGTGCACCACGAACTGAGTGATAGGCTGTTTAGCACAGTTAAATGTTGTCAATTAGCCAAATGACTTCTGCTGCCTTTCTTTTCTCCACATCAGTCCCAAGCCTTTTTTACCACTCTTCTTTCCCAGAAGGTTTCTGCTTGTATTATTAAAGAATTGTCCTTTACAGCCCAAAGCTCTCACCAGCAGCTCTTGCACACCAGCACCCACTGGTTCACCCCAGCACCCCTGTGAACTCTCGTGGGGTTAGTCACACTTGGAAAAAAAAACCCACTTGGATGCAGCCACCTCAGACCTCTGGTTATCTGCAGAGCAGGAAAATGACTGCATTTTCAAAATATCATTTCCAAAATATCTGCCATTTCCAATATATGCCAACATCTGCCTGCGTTGCTTTGCTCAGTTGGAAAGGGAGCCCTTCCTGGGCTCTGTACTCCTCATTTCTACATCCTGCAGTTCAAGAGGGGGGAAAAAGAATCCACAACATCCCACACACTTTTTTGGGTTCTCTTTTTTCCCGTTCTAGGATAAAATGTTGCTGGCATCTGTCCCCTCGCTTTCCTGACTGAGCCTGGAGACAGAATTACGCAGATTCCCAAACCCACACAAGATTTCTGCTTCACAGCCCAGCTCTCTGCTGCCAGCTTACAGCTATTTTTTTTTTTTTCCAAGGGTCCATCTGCCTATAAAAGGAGACTGAGAGAAGCAGTTCAGATTCATGGCGCTTTCCAATTTGGTTGCCTGGAATCTTTTTCACCTGGAAAAAGCCAGCACCACCTCATCCTTTGAGCAGGCAGGGGATGAGCTCTGCAAAACTGCTTCCAGTGCATAATAAACCCAGCTTCTTGCTCCTTGGGAGCTCAGGTGAATGCAGATACTGCAACTTACTAATGGTTTCCACCACGCTGGCAGGTGTTGAATCACTTAAGTCAGGCTCTGATTTCCTTCCAACACATTTCAACTCCATGCTCCCTGTCCTGTGCATCCCTGCTCTCTTTTCAGGACAAAATTTCCCCTGGTTTTCTGTGCTGTCACACCTTTGTAGCCCTTCCATGCTCAGGAGGACACCAGAACAAGCCTACATTTCTCTTCACCTACTGCAAACTCTTGGCAGAGGAAATCCATCTCATTTTTAAACTGAGTCCAATTCAGATTTCACCTTTATTGGAGTAACTGTGCTAAACAGATCCACAGAGTGATGGAATTTAGGCATGACGACTCAGCAGTGCAAAGGCTCAATATAAAAAGGAGATGTTGCAGCACAAAAGTCGAATTTTTCCAACAGGCACAGCATTGTTGCTCATTCTCATGGAGAATTTCTATTACTGACTCTGCATTCTCTCCTTTTAGCTAAGAATATCCCATACTAGTGTGAAGATTTATTTAAACAACAAAAAGGATGTGTTTAGCTAAACCCCTAAAGCTTTCACTGCTTTTGCTACCCAAATTTAAAACTCCTGTCACAGACACCAGAAACGCCTTTTACCATCCAGTTGATTGCTCTGTGCTCCAGACATCTGGGTAACCATCCCTCCAAACATCCCTCACCCCTCCAAACTTTATCATTATTTGTCACTGACAGGACCCAAAAAACCCAAAAGCCCTGAGCACCAACCTAGAGATGGCCAAGACAGTTAAGTCTCTGTGCTGTATAATAAAATAATGATCTTACTGATCCAAGCATTCAATAAGTTTCATTTTAACTCCCATGTGAAGCTGAAGCTCACAAGTGATTTGAGCTGCAAGTGTTGGGGTATAGAAATTAATTATATACACAACTAAAATTCCCATGCCTATCCCCCTGCCCAAAGTGTCCAAAGCCAGGCTGGGTGGAGCTCTGAGCAACCTGGTCTATGCAAGGTGTTCCTGCCCATGGAGAAGGGTGGAATGAGATGAGATTTAAGGCCCCTTCCAACCCAGGCCATTCTATGAAAATATACAGGCCAATTTATTAAACATAACTGGGCAAATGATATTTGCTAAAATGTATACATCATTTTTAGGGGGGCAAAAAAAATCTTTTAAAGTAATGGCTGGCACCCAAAGCTTCTACATCTTCAAATCAATCTGCTGATTGTTCCCTTTGGTGCAGGTGACACCATCCTCAGACACTGCATTTCTTCTTTGGGAAAACCAGGAGCGGAGCAGAGTGCTTCTCACCCAAGCATGAATGGCATTTGCAGGTCTCTTTTCCATATCACCTTAATTCATTTGTTAGTATCTGCATTATAAGCAGAACACATTGTGTTAAAGCCTGCCTGGCAGTTGGGCTAGGAGCTGGACATCTCCTTAAATGAAGTGTGTGTGTGGGGGGTGAGGCTGCCCAACCTTCTTCCACCTTCACAATCAGCTCCTTTTTTGAGGGAATGAAAGACTGGAAATGGGCACAGGCAGCACAAATTCTACTTTCCAAGCACTGTGGTTATGGCTGCAATAACTGCCTTCACTCCACAGCCAGAGAACACAATGCCTTTCCTCTGGAATTGAAGCCGTGCAGTTTAGTACAAACCAGAGACTGCTCACAAGTCTTTTGTTGTTCTCTAAATTAATAAAATCTTAACACTGAAGCGTTCTGTTGGATTCAAATGGAAACAGAGCAGGGTAAGATGGGGTATTAGGAAAAAATTCTCCCTCTGAGGGTGGGGAGGCCCTGGCACAGGTTGCCCAGAGAAGCTGTGGCTGCCCTGGAAGTGCTCCAGGCCAGGTTGGACAGGGCTTGGAGCACCCCAGGACAGTGGAAGGTGTCCCTACCATGGCAGGGGGTGGCACAGGATGAGCTCTAAGGTCCCTTCCAACCCAAACCATTCTATGATTCTAAAATATGCCATCCAAATTATCACGAAGATGCTAAGCTGGGCTCCGTGACATTTCTGCAACATTCGTGCCTGTGCATGAATGACCTGCAAAGAAACTGAACTTGTTTTTCCTAGTGAAGGGCAAGCACCCAGCATTTGTAAGCCAGGAGCCGCACAGATAAATCCAACTGAAATAACAGAAATAACCAAACAGAAATAACCACATGCCAGCCCTGCTCACTTCCTGAAGCCTGGCTGAGCCCCAGAGCTGAGGGGTCTGTACCCCACATATCAGTGAAGGCAAGCCAACACCTTGAGCTCAAGTGCCAGACAAGAATTTGCTAGTGCTGAGCAGCTGAAATTGTATTTGGGGTGAAAATGGACAGATTGAAGCCGTCAGAGGGGAAAAGAAAGGGAGTAATGGCAAAGTCCAGTGCCAAAGAGGCAGAGAAGGGATGTCACAGATGTACTGAAGGGACTACCAGAACGACAAGGGTACCAAGGACAAGATGACTTGAGGATGTGGCATGTCTGACTGTGCCATCAAACAGCTGTCTCTGCACTTCATCCAAGCGTGAACTTCAAGAGGAGTTTGGTTTGGATTGCTGGAATCTACAGGGTTTGATCACCTGGCAGTAAGGGACACAGAGATGTCACTTCTGCAGTCATTCCAAGGACCAGCAGGCGAGCGAGAGGGCTCGGGAGGGTCACAAGTGACTTTGGGATGATTTCTTTGGGATGCAGGTTTGGGTAGCAGTGCCAGATTCCAAAGATGAGCAGCAAATGTAGGACTGGGAGGGGGGGAAGTGCTGTGAGAGAGGTCTGTGGGAAAGGATGAATCACCCCTTTCCCAGGGAAACAGGGGCTGCAACAGCCATTTCCAAACTGGCTTCCGCTGCTGCCACCGGTCTGTGCTGTGAAACTCAGAATTTCCAGTTATAGCCAGAGAAGGTACCTCAAACAGAGCAAACCACAAGCACTGCAAACCCTAAATCAATTAGAACATTTCATTTAGCACATTTAGGAAACCTGAGAACACAATCACAGAGCCAGCAGGGCCACTTTGCACCAGGAGCCTGCAGAGAAAGCACCATGCTGGATGAGGTCTGCAGGAAACATTCCCGGCTTGCAGTTAATGCCAGCTTAAGGAATTACAGTTGCTACCATGAAAATGGGAATTGGTTTGGAATAAAGAAAAAAAAGCATAAGCATCCCTAATGTTGGCACAGAAGTTTTGTGTTAATAGGAGGCAACTTCAAGGCAAGAAGCATCGACTGTCACTTCGCTCCCCTGCTTCAAACTGGGGTGAAACTGCCAAAGAATGGAATCACTCCAGCTCTGAATGGATTTTATACAAGTCATCAGCCTCAGACTGGATCCTTCAGTCAGAATTCCTCAGAGCATCTGTTTAGGACTCACCTTGGGTAAGGGAAATAAACCTTTCAGACTACCCAGAAGAGACAGGATGGCAGAGGATGTTTTATGTTGTTGAAAAGCATTTGCTATTAGATTGGGGTCTGTAGTTTCTACCACGTCCCAAGGCTCAAACACACGGGAAATAATATTTAAATAATATATATCTAGCTTATATATTTTTAACAATTTGATGTATTTCCTTTTTAATGTGAATGAAGCCAAGATTAAAGGCAGTGTGATCAGAAGGCAGATGAAGAAGTACTGAAAAATTGCTGCCTTTGAAAGGCCTGAGATTTTGTGAAGCGTTTTGGTCTTGCAATCCTTCATGGAGAAAAAGGGATTGGAATTCAGCCTGTGGCTGGAAGTGTGTTGATTTGCAGAAATGTGCCTCTTAGAAGTCTTCAAATCCAGTTTAAACACTTCTTTCCATCCTCATCCCTTCTCTCTATTTCTAGGAGCACTGAAGTGCTTTGAAAGACATGGTAAGAAAGAAAATGAGACTTGTACTGCACTGCTTTTGGAAGATTTGCCACTGACACACAGGCCATGACTTCAACTATTTTTAGCTCTTGCAAGGTTAGGCTTCAAAAAAAAAGGAGAAGAAAATACCCAAACCCAACAAAAAAAGTAAAATCCCTCAACATATCTAAACAAAACATTCCAAAGTGGCTTCCAGAGACACAGCTCTCCTGCTGAACACTTGGAGTGACAGCTCAGGACAGAAGCTGACAAGTGCTTATCAGTTCAAAATCCATGAAGAAAACCCAGATGAAAATGTTAAGATAAATACATGCATGAAGAGCTTACCTGAAGTAGAATTTAAGTCAGTTACTCCTCAAGACTGAGCTACATGGAAATATCAACATGGGCATCCAACTTCAATATGGAGTTCACAGAGTTAAAACTAGATCCCATCACCAAGATTATCACTACCTTTTTTTTTTGACAGAAAAGAATCAAGTGTCTTCAAGGGAGATGCACCAAGTTCTTCTTCATTTCTGGAATTTTCCTTCTAACTGAAGCAGCTTTAGGAAGTTCTTGAGGACACGTTTTCCACCCTCCCCATAATTTTATAACCTGATGTAGCTAAGGAGCTAAAATTGCAATCTTATCTAAAGTTAGGGAGGTCAAATTAAAAGAGGAAGTAAAAAATGTCAGGAACAGAGCAGGAGCCCAAGCTTGCAGGGTGGGTGCAGGCTGCCTAGAAATCCTAATTAAAAATACCCCCCATCTGTGAAAATCGTTAGATATCTTTAATGTGAGGGTCACAGACACATCAGCGTTGAGGAAAGGAAAGAAACAATCAGCCATGAAGTTACTCACACTGATAAAGAACCCAGGAGCAATTCCTGCACAATTTTGGTTAAATTTCCATTTGAACAGCTCCTATCCCTGGGCATAACAGCAACTGCTGATGAAGATTTAAACTGGGCTTAAATTCAAATTGTTTAGCAAGTTTCACCCTTGACTAGCTTTTGCCTTCACTTGAAGGCAAGGCTCACCAGCAGTTTTGCTCTGTTTTTGTTTCACCTCTGAAGTCACCACCATAGAATTAGAATTAAGTCCTCAAACCCCTTCACAGAGTTGTAAGGGGCAAGTAATCGTAAGGACAAGTAATGCTAATGCTGGAAAGGTGGGTTACACATGCAAATACAAGGTGGTGTATGTATTGGTACTACAGACCATGGCTGCGTCCCCCTCAAACGAGTCCTCCTCAAACAATTCTCTACTGTTGTCCCAGAAATAATAGAGGAATGTTTTAAAAAGCAACCAAAAGCCACGTTCAGAACAGTGTTAAATGGTTTTGGGGCAGTCCTCGATTGGGGCTCAGGGAATTTAAATGCTACATTCTAAAAATGCAATGGGAGATGCTGATACTTATTTTAACTCTAAGTTTTAACTGCCACATCTTAAAAGGCTTTGAAGTACTTCCATTTTAGATCTACTGTAACCACCTACTCAACTGAATCTGTATTCCTGGCTCCATTAATCCCCTATTCCTGTGCTTCTGAAATTCAACATATGCCTTCAAGGTATGAGAGGCTGCACTCTGTATTTCACTAATTAACTGCAATGAAGGTGCTTTTAGTCTCTGCAGAGTGGGTTTTTAATAGTTGTCCCCCCTCTTCACAAGTGAACAGGAGAGGTTCAGTGCATCTCTTCTCTCTAACACACTTTGAACCTTGCTCTGAGTGAGGTCCAATAGTGCAGCAGCTCATTTCTGTTTGAGGCCACTGCTTTCTGAACCTGGGGGTCATTTATTTGGGCAGAGGATGTTCCCTCACAGCCACAATGTCACTGAGTATCTGGTGTCCACAGCGCCTGGAAGGAGAGCACTCAAACTTCAGGTGTCTCCTCACTGGAATATGGGAACAAGCAGCGTGTTGTCAGCAAGACTCAAAATTTCAGACCACATGGAAAGGCTACAGATGATGAAAGCAAGGCTGGGAAACAGAATAAGCAGCTGAATCATATGGAACCACCCCTCCTTCTGTTCCCCCATCCCAACCACACTCCAAGCCCATGAGGAGAGCAGCCCCTCCCACCCCACAGGTAATTCCCATCCCCTCTCTGAGGTTATGCTCACCCAACAAAACTGAGAGCCCCTGGGACCCTGGGTCACAAAAAAACTATTCCACAACTCGCTGATGAGAGCAGGTCTGCTTTTGGTTAAAGTCTTTACCCTCAAAACCCACTTCTGGAAATGGAGTTGCTTTCTGCGCTGACAGTCTTCAGTCTGCAAACCTTAAATTATCTGAGAATCAAAAAAGCAAAGTCAGAGTCATTTGCTGTTGCCCTATTTCCCTTGCAGTGGCTGTTGTTTAAACCTCCTGTATCTTGAGAAAAGGTTTAACTGTAACACTGCAAATTTATTTGGGGAACACAGCAAAGCATGGAGCAGAACCACAATGGTGACTCCAAAACATGCTGAGTGGGGGGGAACAAGTTGGCTTTCTGTTGGTTTTTGTCACTAACTACTGCCATACTCAGCACAGCAGCAATGAAGAATTCAAAAAGGAAATCTCAAGTCGTTCGTGCTTGTTAAAATTAATTCTCAGCTCAAGGAATTTTCTTTTAAGCAGTTCTTTTAATCAGGATATGGATATGGCATACCTCATTAAGATGAGTTTGCAAGATTTTCCTTTTCTCTATAGGCAGAGGGATAAAAAAAAAAAAATCAAATAAACCAGCACATCTCATGTGATCCTTTTAAGACTACATCCTACATTTTGAACTTTTTTTAAAAAAGGATACTTGTTGAAAAAACATCTAGAATGAGTTCCCCAATTCTTGTTTGTGGGTTTTCTTAAAAAAAAAAATCAACTTTAAATATAGGAATTTTAAAATAATGCAGTTTGGACATTTTCAGTCGTGTGCCTAGCCCCGATCACCTTTGCTCTCCAGGATTAAATGTTACTGGGCTCTCCTCTGTCCATTGTTTATAACAAACTACAGGGTTATTTTTTCTCGGTGCACAGAGCAAATCACGTATCACAAATCCTCAGTGAGAAGGGTGAGCTCTTTAATGAAAGGTATCCTCTCTCCCAGAGAAAGTATTCTGTAAGCCTTACCTGGCAGTTTGTCTGAGCTAAATACAACATTAATGTCGAGGTGGTCGCTCTTCCCAAATCCATAACCAGGACAGTCTTAGCACTGAGAAGGATCCACAGTGCAGGGGAGGCAATGGACAATCTGTGAGGGTATTGATGTGTTCATTCAAGAGCTAAACATGGTAACACACTACAAAAGAGCATTTGGAATGTGTGCATTGGAACTGGGTAACAATTTACAAGGGAGCATTAGAGGCCCATTGTTAAAAAACCTCCTATAAACTTAAAATCATTTTAAAGTTCGCCAGCCAAGCAACTCTAGATTCTTAATGCCAAATAATGAATTACACCTTTCAAGGATGAACCACACTGGATTTTTTAAAGAGGCCATGCCACAGGGATACAGTTCTTTGTCTTTCCTAAGCAGATCATTGTACATCTGATCATATGTTGTTTTGAAGTCATAAACATTTGGCTTGTCCGGGGCTGGTCCTGGCAGTTTCACGTGAGTCCCTGTGCCAAAGGATCGGACGCTGAATCCTCGTTTGCTGAAAGACACAAGGGAAGGGAGGAAAGAAAGCCATGAGGTTGGATAGACTTTAAAAATTAAAGTGCTGAAGAACACAGAGTGAATTTTAAAAACACCTCTTAGCCAGCAACCAAATCACAGCCAAACAGTTAGGCAACCAAATTGCCAAGAGTACCCAACGCGTGTTTTCCTTGCAGTTACAATCCAAACTCACACACCATTCCTAAAGAAACACCTCTATTTGATAGGAATTTGCTTACAATTATGGTACACAGCTGTTTGGAAATGTCTTCTGTGCTTTCCTTTTGTGCTTTCCAACATCCTGGATTTGCAACAAGCGTGTGTTGTGTACTCACTCATGGACAACACAGTGGAGGCAGAGATGTTTTTCTCTTAATACAAATAAATAACTGTACTGACTGGTCAATATTTAAGTGTCCTGCTAAGATCGTTGGCTCAACTGCATTATTCTTCTCACTTTGTTGCCCAAACAGCCTAATTTAATAAGCCCAGGATAAACATTTGTGTGCCTGGCACTGAAAACCATACAGTGCAATTACCTTTACACAAGTGGGGCAGATGTTCTGCTGGCTGCTCTCTAAAACTCTTGGCTAAACCAGGGATTACTTCATTCCATTCTTATGAACAACTACTTGGTTAATAGTTATAATTGAAAAAAAAAAAAAGGAGGCAGGACCCTGCTTGTCTTTAGGAGTGATGCCAAAATGTTCTTGCTGATGAACTGAAATATTTGTACTTGAACCTCAATACATCCTTCAGTAATATTACAAAACATGGCAATATACTGAATAATGGGACAAAAAAAGAGATTTTCTAGTGATCTAACGGACAAAGTTACATGGTAAAATACTGTTGCTATCATCCAGAAGGCTGAAACATTTGGGTCTGTAATGACAATCTACCTTGAAACAGCGAGACCACAACTTAATCCATTTTTTTTTAAGGACTCACACTTTCAGCATCAATGGTTTTAGCAAAGACTGAATGGAGTGAACAACCCAATGCCTGTGTCCCCACATCCCCAGTAATAACCCCGAATTTGTAGTGCTTTCCTCTGAGGAGAGTGAGCAGATTTGGGACCCAGTGCAAGAGTCAGCCTCTGACTCCCTGGTCTGCACATACAAGACAAGAAAATTCAGCAGAAGACACGGACTCAATGTGTCTGTTTGCCTTCAAAGGGTATCTTCAAAGTGATCCCAAATGCTTCTGGGCAGAGACTGTGATCACCTTCTGCCCCAAACTCAAACGCTGCTCTGAAACTATCAACACCTATTTCCTTCAGTTCCTCCTACTGGAACACAGCCCCCCCCTTCTCTTTTCTTGCTTCCCCACACTTTTTCCTCCAGCAACTATTTATAGGTTCCTATTTCTGTAAACAGACAAGATACATGATGGTTTCTTGCTTCTTTCTGCAGGACTAAAGACTGAAAACGGATACAAGTGGAAAAAAGTGCAAATCTTTGCCCCTCCCAGTCCTCCATCACATGTAACTGGTGCAGTTATGAGTCACTGTTCATTTATTTTCCCTGCAATACTTGCAGACCCAAGTCTTGATTCTGCTGCTTCTACTGGACTTGAAGAAAGGCATAATATGTACAGAAGAAATTGCAGTGCTAAAAAATTCATGTTTCAATTTCATCTTTTCTTCTATGGTTTCCTCCTAACTTTTTTTTTTTTCCATTAATGTTATTCTTTGAAACAGGTCTGCTTGGATCACATACATTAAAACCTCCACACCTCCAGTTGCTGTAGATGTCCCTGAAGTTTGCATGATCTCGTATAAAGCCAATCTGAAATCTCTGACATTCAACACATCAAAAATTTGTGCCTCCAAGGCCCACGACCCATTCAAAATTACTTCCTTGAATAGCTGGAATATGAGTTCCTCACATGGAATTTTGTGCTTTGTACCTTGGTGAGTGGTAGTGTCAGTTTTTACACTACTTATGCTTCAGGTACAATGAAATACTACTGCTATGAAATATCCTAAAAACATTTCAACACCGTTCTTGCAACAACTGGGGCACAGGAGAGGGAAAAATGCTTGCACAGAGCCATTATTCAGGAGCCTTTTATTAAACAGCTGGACACATCTGGAATCATCAGGTGTCTGTGGTAATGTGGCACATTTTTCACAATGAACAATTCCTACAAGAAAATGAATATACAGTATTTGGTTTTGGCCCAGTAAACCTACCCAGAAGATGGAAAACAATGAGCTTTGTCATAAAGAGTAAAGTAAGACAGACTAACAGACTATCCTAGCACTGATTTCTGAAAATGTGGAGCTTAAACTTTAACAGTAATGATCGTATTTCAGGAAGTTGTTCAATACTATTCATGCTGCTGTAGATAAACTGCCAGCATATTAAGGACAAAGTGAGTCACTGCACAGATCTCATTTTCAGCAGGTGTGCTCACCTCAGTCCAAAGCTCATTACAGTGAGCTCACAAGCACCACTCAAGTGCCCCTGAGCATTTCCCTCCAAAGGATCTCAGAGCTCACTGCAAACACCAATTCTGAAGGCAGAGACCACCCTGGGACTGAACTGACCCACCAGACTGGGACCACTCCGTTTCAGGCACTGGCAGGAGAAATAATATTAATCTGTGCAGCTTGAGACATGAACTTTTGTCCACACCTTTCTTTTATTTCACTGTTATTCAGGCATCTCAGATGTTCTTATTAAATTGTTTTCAGCTTATTGTACGTTCATAACAGCACAGCCTCTCTTTACAATGGCTGTAAGAAATTTTACTAAATAATAAAACAAATGCAGTAAATCCTGCAGTGCCACTGCAGCTCAGAGTGGTGAAGATTTTCAGGGGACCAATTACTAATTTTACCACATCCCTTTCCACAAGAGGTAGCAGTAAAATAACCAGCAAGCCTTGTAGGCTACTTAGAGAATATCTTATGCCACCCAATCAATATTAAAAAAACCAAACCACTCCCCAAAACAAGCCCACACTGTTGAACAGCAGGACAAAAGCACTGTTAACTCATTTTGAATACTAACAACTTGCTGTAATTTGCATTATCACTATTAAACTGTCAAATGAAAGTGTGCTTTAATATAAAAATGTGAAAACATCTCCTTCTTGGGGGTTTATTAATTTAGGATTTCTTAAGTTAGGCAATACAAATGTCAATATCTCACTGCATTTTGGTACTGACAGATGATGTCAGGAGAGAAGCTGTGACTAACAACTTATGGAAACAGCATGGGTGCAAGTTAAGTCCTCTAACACTGTCAGTGCTGAACTAGAAGTCTTAACATCAACATGAAATTTAAGTTTTTGCTATAGGGGTTGCAACATTTGAATTCCTCTGCTGCCACTAAGATCTCATGTTCATACTCCTAATTTCCTAAAAGTTAGCTTTCTAAAACAAGGACTAGGTGGCTGAAGTGTGTACCAGCATTTTATGAGCTCTCATGACCAGCAGTGACACAGAGAACTTGAACTCAGTAACTTCCTTCCAAAGCCATCAGGGTATTACCAAGCAAACAGAAATGTGGAAACTGCTGCATAAAAAAAGTCTGGCTGTGAGAGATTTACCCTTCTGCCTTCCTCTTCTGTTTGAGGGAGAACCATGGCCTAAGTGTGCATGCTCTGTGGCAAAACGTAAAATGAAAGATAAAATCACCTACAGAATGTGCTGGTTTTGGCTGGGGTAGAGTTAATTTTCTGTCACAGCAGCTGGCGTGAGGCTACGTTGTGGGTTTGTGTTGGTAACACGGGGATGTTTTTGTTATTGCTGTGCAGGGCTTACACAGCACCCAGGCCTGTTCTGCTTCTCACCTCACCCCACCCCAGCAGAGCCTGCACTCACATCTGTGAAAGCAAACACTGCAGGATGAGTAAGATCTGACCTAGGGAAGGGTTACACACATCCAGTCTGACGGCTTTTAAAGAGGGGTTGTGTCTTTCTGCACTGCCCTTCCTGTCCCCCTTTGCTTCCATGGCTCAACATACCCCTGTGGTGATGGCTCTAGATAGAATAACTATCAACAAACTTCAGACAGACCTTCAGTCTGACTTCTGCTGGAAAATTAGAACAAAGTGTTTAAAACTTGGTTAATTACAAAATACACAAGCAACACACTGAGTGCTGGACCCCAGACTTTGCCTTCCAACAGCACACAGAATTTGTGTCTTTTAAAGCCTCGTCATCCACTTACAAAATACCTTAAAGTTTCGTAATTCCTCTGTTTCTTCCTAACTCTTCTTCCTCTTTTAATCATGTGTTCTTTCCAGCTGCAGTGCAACACAGAGCAAGACACTGCCCTGAATGGGTGAGACAGGCTGGCTTTGAGCCAACACACATTTTCCTGACGTTTACTGGCATATGGGCAGTTATTTCTTTAGAGCAGCATCAGCAATTTATCTGTTTTGCCATTTATGCTACGGCTACTGTAACTACAAAAGATGTTAATAAAATTAAACGTTTTCTAAATACGGTTTTGTTACTTTTAAGTTAAAATCTTAAGGGAGAAGGGACTTTAAAAAAACCACCCCTGCCACATTTGGTGAACATCAGTCACACCGGAAGTGATTTATTTCTTCAAAAACGCTGGGGAAGGAAAAGACCAGACATTACAAGTAAATTTAACTTTGTCCTTAAAACTCAGGTTTCAATTAAAACTCAGCTCCAGCATTATTAGAGGAAAAACAATGTCATGTTTTCATCAGGTAACATCCGATGCCAAGTGTGAGCGTGAAGTGCATGAAATGCTGTCACAGTAAGATGGCTGCCAGACCAAATGTTTCTATTATTTATTCCTCCCAAAGCTTTTATTTTTATTTACAGGTAGCACACAGCTTACACAGAGTTGTTTTGCTTACTATGCCATCAGTATGTATTTCTAATGTGAGTGTTTCTTTGCATAACTTTAATAAAATAAACCCGACCACCCTAATCACGTTCCTGCAGTGCAAAGGGAAAATTCAGGGAGATGATTTCAGGCAGATCAGGTCTCTCCTGCCTGTCAGTCTGTCCCAGTCTCCCATCTCACCTTTTCAGCCAAGCTGAGAGCTAAACAGATTAACACTCATAATCTCAAAGACATTTAGCATTCTGAACTGAATGTTCTGGTTCTCCTGGAAGAGGAAAGGGCTCCCTTTTCAGGGCATGGAGTGGCTTAACCTTCACAGAATGTTAAGGGGTTGGGAGGGACCTTAAAACCCAACCTAGGGGCAGGGACACCTTCCACTACCCCAGGTTGCTCCAAGCCCCGTCCGACCCGGCCTTGGACACTTCCAGGGATGGGGTAGCCACAATCTCCCTGTGCTAGCGTCTCACCACCCTTTTTACAACACTAAAAAAATTTCTTCCTAACACCTCACCTAAATTTCCCCTCTTTCACTCTGTGCCCATTACCCCTTGTCCTATCCCTCCAGCTCCTGACGAAGACTCCCTCTCCGGCTTCCCTGTGGGCCCCTTTCAGATGCATTCAAGAAAGAAAAAAAAAAAAGGGGGGGGGGGAAAGGAAAAAAGGGAACGTTTGAGTTTCCACACGCCGAGACACGGACCCTGCTCTGCCCAAGTCCCCAGGCCGCGTTTTCAGCCCCGGGGCCGCAGGTCCGTCAGGGAGGGCCGGGACCCCCGACCGCGGCCTGAAGCGGGGCGCGGAGGAGGTGAGCTGAAAACGGGGCGAAAAAGGGGTACCAGGGAGGTGAAAAAGGGGTACAAACGCGGTGAAAGCGGGATGAAAAGCGGCTACAAGCAGGGTGAAGGCGGGGTGCTGCCCCGCAACCGCGGGCCTGCCGGGCCGGGCGCGGGCCCCGAAGCACGGCCCCATCCGCACCTCCCTGACAGCGGAGCGCCGCCAGCACGGTGGGGGAACCGGGCAGCAGCGGTTACCTGAGGATGTTGTGCGCCTCCATGCTGCGGTTCTGGTTGCTGGAGCACACCACGGCCACGCGGAGCGGCGCGGACGGCATGGCGGGCACGGCTGCGGCTGCCCGCGCCTCCCGGCCGCCGCTCGCACAAAATGGCGGCGCAGCGCGGCGGGCGGGGGACGGGACGTGTCAGCAGGGCCCCGCCGCGGCCAACCGCGGCACGGCGCGGGGGAGCGGAGCGGCCGCGGCCGCCGTGAGGGGAGTGCCGGGAGAAGGGAGCGGAGGGTGCTGGGCGAGGGGCGTGTGAGTCGCCGGCGAGCCCTGGGAAGCGTTAGGCGGAGCCTGGAGGGAGAGGGTTGTGCCGCCTCACCCCGAGTTTTGGGGCACAAATATTATGAAAAAATAGATATTAAGGTGTTGGTGCTGAGAGGAGGGTAGTGAAAGGTGTGGAGGGGAAGCTTTATGATGAATGTGAGGGCATGTTCAGCCTGGAGGAGGCTGAGGGGAGTCCTCATTGCAATGTACATCTTCGTGAGGGGAAGAGGAGGGGCAGGCGCTGATCTCTGTGGTGACCAGGGACAGGACCCAGGGAACGGCTGGGGCTGTGTCAGGGGAGGTTTAGGTTGGATATCAGGGAAAGGTTCTTCCCCCAGAGGGGGCTGGGACACTCAACCCAGGGAATGGGCACGGCCCCGGGGCTGCCGGAGCTGCAGGAGCTGTCAGGGATGCCCAGGGTGGGATCGCTGCGGTGTCTGTGCAGGGCCAGGGCTTGAACTGGATGATCCTTGTGGGTCCCTTCCAGCTCAGGATATTCCATCATTCTAAAGCTTCTCGTTCCAGGGCAGGGAGCGGAGCTGGGGAAGGGTCTGGAGCCCCAGGAGTGGCTGAGGGAGCTGGGAAAGGGGCTCAGCCTGGGGGAAAAAAGGGATCAGAGGGGACCTTGTGGTTCTGCACAACTCCCTGACAGGAGAGGGCAGCCAGGGGGGATCGGGATTTCTCCCAGAGAACAAGGGAAAGGACGAGAGGATACGACCTCAGTTGCACCAGGGGAGGTTCGGGTTGAAAATTAGGAAGATTTCTTCACATAAAGGGCGGTGAGGTCTCAAGCGCTCCCAACGCAAAACGCGAATCCCTGAATCTTGCGGGCTCCTCGGGCTGTGGAATTTAAAAGCACCGCTTGTCAGAAAAGCAGGTTTTTAGGACAATTTTCCCTCCCTTTGGCACTAGATGGCAGCCGAATGCTGCAGCGGGGCTGGGACACGCGAGGATCCCGAGGGGAAGCGCTTGGATGCAGGATTGAGTCATCCCCAGGAAGAGAATTGGGCTTGACACCTGGATAAGCCCAGCGCCCTGTCTGTGCCCAGGGGGATCCGCAGCGAACAAAACGCGGACAGATGGCTGCTGTTAGGATTAATCACGGGATTCTGCATTTCAGGAGTAAACGCTCACGCTTTTACTGAAAACTGCACAAATGAGAATGGCCAAAACTAGGAGTTGGTTATGTACCCACCAAGTGGTGAAATGCGCTGGTTTCAGAACTGTTTTCTCGCATTATCGAAATTATCACGGTGTTCCTTGCTCAAACCAGCTCAGTCCCGTTTTTCTCTGAGGTTTTAATCATCTTTTCCCTTTTCCATCTCATAATGCTTTTCCACTTTGGTTTACTTGCCCATTTCAATGGCAGGAGGAGGTAGCAGAGCAAGAGAATTACAGGACATCAAAGGAACAAATCTATTCCCCAGCAAAGCTGAACCTCACTAGCAAGGCAGGACTCTCTCCTCAGTGCTTCCTAAAAATATTTTCTGCCCTCCCATTGATATTTTTTTCCACTCTGTGAATTTTTTCCCCATTATCACCATAGCACTTCCAGCAGAGCCTTTTCCTGATATTCAGCACTTGCTCCCACAACCTGCCATCCTCCTCTTCTCCCTCCACGTAAAACCTCTGCCTTTCTCTTGTATTTTCCGTAAAAAGAAAAGCTCTTCTCACTATCCCCTCAACTTGCACTAAGAAATCTTTCCTCTTTCCTCAAGCAGCCCCTTTGTCACCCAGCATTTCCCACCTAAACGTGTCCCCTCAGCGCTCCCTTGCCCCTTCCCACAAAAACCTTTCCTTGGGTCTCCTCTGAGCCGTTCCTAACCCTGCCCATCATCTTCTTAATTCTTATTCTTGCAAAGGCTCCCTGCAGATCACCTGGTTAGGGAATTACCAGAAATGCAGTGACCAGACCTGTGATGAAACACCACCAGTCTCAGGGTGGTTTCACTCAGGCTTAAAACTGCCAAACCCCCCCATCCAAGCATCACTGCTGTAATTCCAAAGCTTTTACCAGGAATGTGACACTGTTACCTGCCACTTTTTCCTCCTTCCAGCCCACCTTTCTTTTGGAATGTGCTGGTGAAATACAGCAGCATTTTGCAGCCTCATAAAACTGAACTTCAGGTCTCCATGGAAGCAAAATACCAGCTTTTGCCTGCACCTCCAAATAAAGCCAGGCAGCCTTTCCATTTATGTCCCACAAAAAAATATCATAATGCAATTAAGAGAGATTCTTTGCCTGAGGCACAGACTGTTTCCTCCAGAAGATTCAAAGCTGGGGTCAAGCTGAGCTTTGAGCTGCTCACATTTTAGCAGTTGTTTTCCTCACATTCAGCACAGGGCAAGGAAAAAGCAGCTTGTTCATTTTAACTCCTGGATGTGGCCTGATATTTATAATGGAAATAACTGGATAAATGCAGGATAATAAAACACCTAAGAAGGCACCACATGGATTTTTAATAGCAGGTACTTGTGTAGTAACATGGAGAATGTGTAGTTGCCTTTGGAGCTATTTCCACTTTTTCCCAAAGCAGCTTCTTGGCAGTTACAAATCAACATTCTGCCATTTCTTTATTGCTGCCTGGACAGGCCAGGATGGATTATCACTCCACAAGCTACTCTGCATGTTTTGGGAATTGCTGCAAAGAATGGAGAAAGCTTGAACTGTGCAGTCTCACTAAGGCTTGTGGGAGCTGAATTAGTACCAAGCCTGTGCACATGTAATTTTCCCTTTTATTATCAGAAGAAATGTCTACATTCACGGTGGAGGAAATTTCTCTAGTTGTGATAGAAGGAAAAATCCCAGTCATCAATGGGTCAGCAGATGTTTTGCTTCATGTCACACAAAATCAAACAGGGAATGCTCGGATTTTCTTTCCCACACACCAAGATGTGTTCAATTAAAGCTTAATCCGCTGAAAATGAATGAGAAACTGAGATATTGTTTCCCACATCCCATTTATAATGCATAGAAAGGGAAATAAATGAAAATAATCCTTTAGAAAATTACAGATTTTCTTATATCAGGATTTATATTCTGGTTTTACCCTCTGCCCAGGATGCTGTTGCAATGCAATCCCCAGAGACTGATGAATAAAAATGTGAAATGACTACAAAAACATCTCTTTAGCATCTCCTAGGTGCTGTTTTAGCAGGTCACTGTATCCATTATTACCTGCAGAGGTGTCTTACTGAAGACAGTCACACTCAAAACTGTAAATTAAATTTCCATTTCCTCAGACTTACATCAGTGTTACCACCTGAACTACCCAGTTACCTCTAGTCTAAACCTCTAGTAAATAAAATCGAGTATTCAAAGAATATATCTCTCATTTTCCCATTAATGCTGTCATAATTTTAAAGTAGACAAGAGAATGTGGTTATGACCAGTTTGGGCAGACTCACTTTGAGTCAAGCAAGATCTTGAACCTTTAAATACACAGGAAGTTTTCATTTCTTTTCATTATTCTCTTAATTTATTAAGTTCAATGCCAAGGTGGTACAAGGCTCATTGTTTATACAGCTGGTTTCCACATCTGGCAATTCATGACAAGATGAAGAACAGAACAGTGACATTGGCTGACAAAAGCTGACAGAGATGTCCCAAATCAGTGGCACTGCAACGCTCCTGTGCTGAACTGGCTACAGCAAAGGCTGACTTAAACCCAAAATTTGTCTTTGTGTTCTTAAAAACTGCCTTTTCTTCCAACAGTCCATCTCCTTAGGGATAAAAAACCAAAAATGATGGCATTGGCAAGTTGCTTAAATCAAGTACCTAGGCAAGGTAATAAACACAGAACACTTAAACGGAGTCAGCTGCATGTGAGAATGGAAACACAGCAGGAACAACAAACAAATAAAAAGGTGTTTCTGCCTGATGAAATGCAGACCTTCAGTTCCTCAGCCACTCCCAAGTTATCGAAGGGATTATGTTCAGTACAAATACTCTGTGTTATTAAGGATTCCATACACTTCCTATACTTACCCTCTACCACCAACTTTAAACTTCACAAACTACTTTCACAAGGAAAAGCAAACAGGTCGTTCACCAGTGCTAAACATTTACACAAACAGACCACACGTGAACCTGACGTGTTTTAACAGCAACAACCCCTTTACAGCAGAGCTGCTCCCCTACTTTTTTTTTGCTTTAAGTGCACAGTTTCTAAGTGGTAATAAATTAATTTTTTGTGTTACAGCAGTCAGCTACATACAAACAACACGTACTAAAAACTACCTCACTAAATACCTCTCTGAAGGTAACTACTTTGTGTATATATTAAATTTCAAGTAATGATCAGCCCAAGTTTGTTTGTTTTTTTTTTTTAAAGAAAACAAACAGACAAACCAACAACCACTAATTCCAGAGACAAGAACACGAGGGAGATACACTTGCCTATGAGGACTACAGGAACAGATACACCAATAGAAATGGGACAAATTCTCAGCACTAAGGCACAATAGAATCAGTACTGGAGTATGGCTAAAACCTTACTTTACTACAGCATCAAGTGAGGAGTTAACGAGGAGTGTTCCTACGCTCAAAACACTCGGCTACAACATCAGTGAGTTCTGTGGTCAAGAAGCTTCTACCTTAGTGCAGCTGCACACAGCGTTGCTAAAGGAGGGGGTTTCAGAGGGCAACGGGGGTGCTCACTTATACCTTACTTATAATTAAGGGTTGGTTCCTAGTTGCTCAATGAAACGGAGTTTTCTTACTCAATTTATCCCTTTACCTTCACTCTTTGTGAAACTATGACACAGTTCGAATGGGAGAAAAGCAGGTGTTGGATGTTGGTGGTCACTGGAGCTGACCAGAAAACCCCCGTTGTTTTTCGGACAGTGGCCAGTGTAGGCCCCAAAATTTGTGACCAGCATAAGGCATGATACAAAACCCACCTAAAACACTTGGTTTAAGTGAGCTTTGGATCAAACACGCACTTAGCTATGGGGGTTGTGGTTCCACCAGTCAGTTCTCCTGAACTTTAAACAACTTTACCCCACAGGAATAAAATCAAGCACGGGTCTAAGACCAAGAGGTTTTAGGTTTAAAATAAGAGTGTTCTGGAGAGTCTTTTCCAACAGGCCCTCGGCAAGATCTGCACTTGCCCTTAAAAACAGACTATTTCTGGCGCTTGTGGACCTTTGCCATTGCTTTTTGATCCGCTGAGATGCCACGAGTTCAGTCACTGCGAATGGCTCTGGCTGAGAAGCCACCCCAGGACGAAGAAGAGCTCCGAGCTCCCATGGAAACCCACATCCTGGAAATTTGGGCATGGCAAACCCAACGCTGCCGGAACAGTCTGGAAAACCTCTTCCCTCGCCGGAAAGCTCTGGAATGACGGCTGCGGGAGCTGTCCGGCGCCAGCCCCGCGCTCCGCGGCGCAGCATCAGCAGCAGCATCAGCAGCATCCCTTCCCGCACTACGCGCGGCGCGGGCCGGCGGCAGCGGCGGCTCCTCCGCGGGCGAGCGCGGGGCTCATGAGGTTCTCGGTGATGTAGGCCACGAGCAGGCAGATGAAGACGAGCATGACGCAGATGGATCCCCCCACGGCCGTCATGGCCACGACGATGTCGCGCATGGCCGCGGGCTCCACGCGGAACTCCACGCACTGCGCGGGCGGCGCGGGGCGCGGCGGGGCGTAGCGCGGCTGCAGGCACAGGCGGTAGCGCACGCTGCCGTGCGCCTCGGCCAGCAGGTAGTCGCGACATGCGGCGCCCAGCTCCACGCTGTCGCAGGGGAAGCGCGTGTAGGTGCCGTCCCACGAGCAGTTGAGCGTGAAGCCGCGCAGGGCGGCGGCGGGGCGCGGCGGCCCCCAGTGCCGCAGCCCCCACTGCAGCAGCACGCTGCCGTTCCGCAGCACGTTGGCCACCAGCGCACCGCCCGCGGAGCGGTGGGCGCGGCACCCCCGCGCCGCGCACTGGAAGCCGCGGGCCGGCGGGCGGAAGCAGAGCCGCGCCCCCGCCGCCGCCGCGCCATCGCCGCCCACCTTGTAGGGGCACCACGGCTCGTCGGGGTCGCGGTCGGGGTCGGGGTTGGGGTCGGCGACCCCGAGGCACAGCAGGGCGAGCAGCGGCGGCAGCAGGCTGGGCGTGCCGGGCATGCCGGCGGCCGCCGCATGGAGCCTCGGAGCGCGGGGCCGGCGGACGCGCGGGGCGAGCGGAGCTCCGCAGCCGCCGCGGGGCCGCCAATGGAGAGGCGGTGCCGGCGTTAACTCTCGCCGGGCTGCGGAGCACCCGCCCGCTGCGGCCGCTTGTGGCCGCCCGGACGCGCTCTCGGGGCTCCGCACGGCGCACGGAGCGCTGAGACCCCGCGGGGGCGGGCACGGGAGTGCTGGGACCCGCAAGGGCCGGCACAAGGGATGGTGAGACCCCGCGGGGGCGGGCACGGGGGGTGCTGAGACTCTGAAAGGGTCTGTACAGGGATGCTCAGACACCACAAGGGCCGGCACGGGGGATGCTGAGACTCTGAAAGGGTCGGTACAGGGATGCTCAGACCCCACAAGGGCCGGCGCGGGGGATGCTGAGACTCTGAAAGGGTCGGTACAGGGATGCTCAGACCCCACAAGGGCCAGCACGGGGGATGCTGAGACTCTGAAAGGGTTGGTACAGGGATGCTCAGACCCCACAAGGGCCAGCACGGGGGATGCTGAAACTCTGAAAGGGTCGGTACAGGGATGCTCAGACCCCACAAGGGCCGGCGCGGGGGATGCTGAGACTCTGAAAGGGTTGGTACAGGGATGCTCAGACCCCACAAGGGCCAGCACGGGGGATGCTGAGACCCCTCCATCCCTCCCCCGGCGCTTGGGGGGGACTGCTCAGTCCAGTCTTGCTCGAGTTGCAGATTTCATTCCACACCAAAAAATGCGGTTTGTTGTTTTTTTTTTTAATTTACATTTATTTCAAATTTTAATTAATTTTAAATTGGTCCGTAGTTTTGATCTGGTTTTACATAGGATCCTGCTTTAATTTTTATAGCAGAACAGAAGCATTTGTCTATATTTAACCTGTAAAACACAATAATTCTCACGTCACGTGGTTAAAACCCTCAGAAATGTGCCTTTGGATGGCCGGGAGGTGCCTCTGTCCCCGGGGGCTGACACCAGCAGGACTTCGGTCCACGGCAGGGCTGGGGAAGGTGACAGAGCTCCCCTTCAACTGACGCAAACCTTGTTCAAAGAAATGGAGCTTACACGCCTTTTATTTTATTTTTTAAATAGTGATAACCGCACACCCAGCCTGCTTTAACCTCTTGGCTTTGGGAATTCAGATAAACCCGGCAAGGATGTAAGACAGGGAGAAAGACACGAGACCCTCCCAGGAGGTCAGCTGAGAGCAGGGATAACTCTGGGTCTTAGTGCACACCCTGAGACAGAAGGAACAAGGATACTCCTCTTCCTGCTGCTTCCCCCAAATGCCATTTCCTCCCTCTGCAGCAGGACCAGCCCTCCATCCATCCCTGGATGCGGAGCCAGCAGCTGATTTTGCAGCACAGGAGGAGACAGCAGTGCTCCATCCCAGCACTACACCGTAATTAATGTTCTCTGAACGACCATGAGAGAGGTACACGAGAGTATTGAGTTGTCTAAATGTGGAAAGAAAAGAGCCCTAATGAAGCAATAATAAAAATACAGGCTTAAACAGTGTTTGGAGATCCTTTGAGCTGTTAAATTGGTAAAAGTTGCTTTAAGTCCTTTGTTTTCTGAGTAGCAGGGAAAAAAAGCGACATTTCTTTTTGTTTGTTTTGATCAGGTTTTACATAGAGTTGTGTTCCAGATTTTATAGCAAAACATAGGCATTTGTCTATATTTAACTTGTAAAATAGAATAATTAACATATTACTTTGTCAGACCCTCAGAAATGTGCCTAAACACACTGCTGTAGTTCTTCAATGTGTTACCTATTTGGAAACACAAGATCTGCAGCTTACTGTGTATGTTTCCTTTAAAAACAAAATTTTAATTGTCTTATGTAAGTCGAAAATACACCAAAAATAAGATCCCGAGGCCTATTTTTATTGCATAGCCTAAACAAACCCAAACCCAAACCATGCATGGAAGGTGATGCTTGCATATACACAAAGTGTAATTTGCAGCAGTGTGGAATTTGTGTCAGTAATTTTGCCTTCTGCTGCGTTGAACATGAATGGTCTGACATCAGGACACCTTCTCCTGCTGGATTTTTCAAGTGTCTGGTTCCTAAGGAAATCTTTAAGTAATTTCAATTTAATTTAATTTCGATTTTCAATTAATTTCAATTTAATTTAAGTAATACAAAGTACGTTGCAAGTTGTTTCCACATCTAGTTTTAAACTGGATTTAATGGGAGTGTCTCCTACCCTATGGAAAGTTGCCAGAAATCTCTTTTGATACCAAGAGGGACCAATGGGAATCAATAAAAAAATAGGATCAGCATAGAAAAGGAAGCTGAAGGTGGGGTTATGGCTTGGAAAAGACTCGGTTATTGGAGCAGGAAGAGGTGCTGTGCTGCTGAAGGCACTTCTTGGCAAATTTACGTGTGGAATTCCAGCCAGGATGCAAAACTGGAGACCTGATGGCCCTTCCTGAGAAATGTGAGCGTGTTCAGGAAGTGGCTGAAGCCAAACCAAGCAAGTTTTTCCTCCTTCAAAGTTTGTGTCCTTCTCCTGACAGCGATGAAGAGCAGATTGTACTCCAGAGCTGTCATCGTTTCCATCTCCAGGGAAGAGATCTGGCAGCAGTCTCTGTGGTAGCTTGTGATTAACAACTCACTCTGAGTTCTGGTGGGAGATCCAAGGGTCTGGAGCGTGGTGCAGGGAAGGAAAATGGTTGGCACAGCAGTGAAGACCCTGAACCCATCAAGAAATTCATAACACTACAGGTTAACTACACCTTCTGCTGCACTTTTGGCCTTGCACTCTGTCTCTGAGCAAAAACCCAATTCTGTATGCCAGAGCCAAGCAAGTCCACATGCTTTGGCTTGGTCAGCCTGCCTCTGCTGGCTTCATGTGAATCCTTTGTCTCATTGTTTGCTCTCTTAGCAATCCATCTGTTTCCTGAGACCTTGTTCCGTGCCCCAGTCTGCAGTAAAACTCAGCCTGGCCTTTCCATGTCATCGCTTCAACATTCTGCTGCTCAGGCCAAACCCTGTGATCTGCTTTAGACATTGAACCCCCAGCAGCATCCTAGATTGCTTTACAGGCCTCCAGACAGACCCAGCACCACGGGGTTTTGGCTTTTCTGGTTCTCCTCCACTGGGTTTGTTGTCTCTTCTTAGAGGAAACAGGGAACGAGTATTAAAACAGGGGCGACTCCCTATGGGCCAGGCAACAAAGCCCTGACAACCTACAGCTCACAATTTATGCAACACTCTGCTAATTTTAGTCTCAGATATGGCCAGGGCAGACAATCCCCAGGGCAGAGATGCTTGCTCTCAGCTAAGGGCAGCATATGACATATGGTTCCTAAAGCATCCTCCAAGCTTCGCATTCAGGGCTGAGTTGCCACAGTTCCCTCCAAGTCATAACTTTGAGGATTACTCATCCTAGACATGCAAACGCAGAGAATCTGCCTCCTAATTTAGATTATCCTGCAGCCTGAATCAGTGAGCAGCCTCACCCCCACCGGGCTTCTATTTCCAGTGCTTGATTCACTCCCAGTGAGGGCTGAACCTCCCTGCTCTGGCAGTGCCAGGCTAAGGGAGAGCCGTGAATGAGAGGAGCAGGCAGGGAGAGCTGTGCTGAGCACAGCTGGGGCAGCCTGGGCACGGAGCTTTGGCACTGGGGCCACGCCTGTGTGGTCAGGGATGCTGCTCTGACCTGGGAAACAACAGCATCTCAGCAGCCCAGCTGGGAATGAGAGGCAGTTTTGATCAGGATGCTCTGAAGCAGTAACTGCAACCACAGCTGATGTGCTGTGAGTGTGCTATTTATAGAGGAGCCTTGCCTCACACAGCAGGGCTGCCAGGAGAAAGCACTAACGCAGCATTAACCATCTCAGGGCATTTTGGATATCTTAAACCCCACCAGAGTTTTGCAGGGAGCTCCTTGCTGGGCTCGATGAGCAGCTCTGGCACTTGGTTAAAAGATAATTTCCTAAACTCTGGCACCTTGCCTTATTCTGCTCCACTCTACCCTGGAGTTGGAGTTGCACAGCTGATTGTACTGGTAAGAAACACAAGCAGAATCAAAACAAAGAACAAAAAAGTCCTATGGAATGTAAATTTCAAGCTCCATTACAACCAGTGGAAGAAAAACTAATCAATGCTGTCAGAATGAAAAAGGCTGAGCTTATTGGGAAATAAATACTGTTTTTCCCAGTGTCTAAAAGTGCTTGCAAAATATGCCACAAACAAGGGATTAAAAAGAGCCCAACTAATTCAAACAGAGAACAAAGATGCTCTGATTTTTTACCAGGTGATGACATTCAGCCACAAGCTGTGTTTGATGAGTGAGGTTCCAGAGTCTGAGATTTCCAACGTGGTGATGAGGAAGCAGGAGACAGCTCAGACACAGGGTCTGGCACAGGGCAGGGGGTGTGACAGCTCTGCCCTGTTCTTATCACTTAAAACAGGTCCTGGGCTTTGACATATCGTGATTAAGCCCATTCTCCTTTCATTTTAAATTCCACCTGACTGTTCCTTCTTTCTCCCTGAGGTCAGGTAAGATGTCTTTTGGAGGGCAAGTAAAGTACCACAAGTTTCAATCTACTGCATCAGCACAAGAAACACCCAACTTGCCAATTAAAAAGGAGCAAAATTTATCTCAGTTCCCAGTCAAACACTGGGAGACTGGAAATAAGCCAAGTAGGTTGGAACTGCATTCGTTGGGCTGCAAATATTCCTTCTTTCCCGTTTCTTGGTGTGGCTGTCCCTGTCTTAGGGCTGTCTTAGCTCAGGCCATCCCTCACCTCCAGGGGCCCAGGACATCAGGGTTCCATGGCAACAGCATTCCATGGGGACACTCCGAGCCCAGCAGGACTGTCACAGCTCAAAGCCAAGGAAAGGAGAACTCTACAAGGATCTGCTCCGAGTCTCTGGAGGGTCTCTGCACCAGGGAGGGGGTCCAGGTGTTCACATCACACACACACACGCTGCTGGCCATGGCTGGTGCTCTTGCACAGCTCCAGACAAAGAGCAGGAAACTTCTTCTGATTCCCTCCCCACCCTACTCAGAGGGGAGCAAAGGGTGTGTGTTAAAGAAACACTTCTGAGTAAAGTAATTTATGAAGACAGATTCTTTTGTATTAGAGATCAGTCGAGTGAGTCCAGGGACCAGCTCAGGCACCCCTCCGCTACCCAGGGGGGTGAAAGACACCCCCCAAAACCCACCAAAGAAACCCTCTCCAGCTTCGAAAGGGGATGTGAAAAACAAGAGGGTAGAGAACACAGTAAATCAAAAAGTGCTTCCAAGAAAAGCAGCAGGATAAGATCATTCCCAGTCTGAGAGCGCTCCCAATCGCCCGGGGAGGCAGCGGCAGCCCCACACCGAGATGGAATTCTGGTCTGCAAACCCCCTGCAAGGGCCTGCAGACAGTTTCCTCCTCCTGCCTTTGTTCTGGGCAGTGTTTAATACAGGAGCCAGTTCCCAGGAGGAGTTCCCATCCCCTCGTTCCTGCAGTATCCCGTTTTCCTTCAGCAGCTTTCAGAAGTAGTCATCCTTCTTGCCACCAGCTCCCTGCATTCCCACACGGTCCCTCTGCTCTTGGACAAGCTCCAGGTCATCGTTGTCATCCACCTCACCTCCATGATCCTCCTGGGGGCACAGGGAACAGCCAGGAAGGAAAAATCAGCAAGGGAGACCCTAAATGAGAGCACACCATGCTGCTCCCGAGCACAGCTGTCCCACCAAAGCAGCCCAGCTTTGGAAACCTGGGAAAACAGGGAAGAATCCACCTCTGCCAGGGACCTTCAGGTGTCACTGGCAGGACACAGAGGTGTTGCCATGATCAGCCAGGGTGTTTTAAGCACATTTAATATCCTGGCAGTACAATGCAACTTTGATGTCTCAGCCTGTTGCCTCTGCTGCATGAGGAGCTGATAGGAGGAGCTGATAGGAGGAGCTGATATGAGTGGCAGATATCCTCCATCCACCACGTTTAAAACGTGTCACAAACCCCACCCATGATGTGCAGCAGCCAGCACAGCCTCCATGGATGCTTTTAGCTCCAGCCATCCAGTGTAGACACCTACAAGAGGCCTGGATTCACACAGGGGAAGGAGACCTGACACCACCTCTGCTCTGCCCACCCCTTATTTCCCCACTCCCTTCATTCCCAGCGGGCAGCCCAAACCTTTCACTCCTCAGCAATCCTGATGAAACTGCAGAAAAAACCCTCAGGAGCCACTCACAAAGGGCAGGGAGAGAATGAATGAGGCTGGAAGAGGATTCATTTCTATCTCTGTGAGCCAGAAGGCACCAGGGTGATCCTCTCTAGCCCGTGCTTGAAGAAACACATTGAGCTGGCCTTGCTGCACTGGCACAGCCTGCGATTCCTCCTGCAATTCCTCCTGTAATTCCTCCCAGTTGCTGCTTGGGAAGTATCCCACAGCTGAGCTGCTGCAGGTGGATGCAGACCGAAAGGAGGATGGGACACAGGGCACAAAGGGTGCTCTGAACACTGGGAAAAGGGAGCAGTGGGCTCCAGGTTTGCTCTGGAGACCTCACTGAGCAGGCAGAGGCAGACCTGGAGTCCCTAAAAGCTGAGTCCTCCCCAGCTCCTGGCTGCCAACACACCCAGGTGACGCCACACCAGAGAGG
Organism: Corvus cornix cornix; assembly: GCF_000738735.6. Taxonomy (NCBI): domain Eukaryota; kingdom Metazoa; phylum Chordata; class Aves; order Passeriformes; family Corvidae; genus Corvus; species Corvus cornix. Next base: position 4,679,403 of record NC_046350.1, on the reverse strand, counting down.
GAAAGAGGAAGAACCTTGGTGTCGTACAATTTCTTGCTCCTGATCTTCTTGGTAGTCGTCCAATGGGTCTTCCCTGGGCTTGGCAGGTCTGCCAGCATCCTGAAAAACACAGCCAGACACAGTTGAGAGTGCCCCAGCCTGCTCCCATTCCCTGCCAGGGACACAGCTCCCTGGATCAGAGCCCCAGCTCTGGAAGTCTGGGCTGCACTGGGAATCAGGGGGAGCAGAGGGACAATCAGGCAACCCCAACTCCATTTACTTTCTTCACCCAGTCTCTTTTCCCACCTGCTGGCAGCTCCTTCCACTTGGAGAGGGAGGTCTCTCCTGCAGCAGGAGGGCCCTGGGGCTGTTGCCTCAAGCCCCACGACTCAGGGAAACTTTGAGGGTAGAGCTTTAGTGAGTACAGCACAGCCAGATCTGAAAGCCAGGTATTTATGCCACTAATTCTTTCCACATTTGCACCAATCTCAAGGAGGTGTTGCTCTGCTGGTGCCAGCATCTCTCTTCTATTTGATTTCATTGGCCTGGATTTCTTTTTTTCTTTCTTAATCCCACTATTAATCATGATTTTAGAGCCTGACAGATAAAACACTCCTTTTTTAAACGTTCAGCTGCTTGTCAAAACAAATGAACATTTCCCTGATGCAGAGTCTGGCTTCAGGCAGCAAGAAACACTTTGTTAAATAAATGGATTCCATCTGCAAGGAGGCAAACAAGGAGGCAGAGCTCTCACATGTTGTTGCTGCTGCCAGGAGCCTTGGACAGGGCTGCACTGACCAGCACCGAGCACAGACTCAGATTATTGTCTCTGGTTCTGGTCCCAAGGGCATGAAAAGTCCCAGCCCCTCTCCAGGAGCAGCTGGGAGTGAGCCATGCCCTATTCCACATCTCTCCAGCCATGAAGGTGTTGCAAATGCCAGGGGGGACTTAACAAGCAGAGAGGACGAGGCCAGAGCAAGCTCTGGCACTTGGTTAAAAGATAATTTCCTAAACTCTGGCACCTTGCCTTATTCTGCTCCACTCTACCCCGGAGTTGGAGTTGCACAGCTGATTGTAGTGGTAAGAAACACAAGCAGAATCAAAACAAAGAACCAAAAAGTCCTATGGAATGTAAATTTCAAGCTCCATTACAACCAGTGGAAGAAAAATTAGGTTGGTTTTGACCAACCTGCTAAAGAGCTTTCTCCTGCCTGCCACATCCTCCCAGTGGGATTATGGATCCATCCAGGAATATGATGTTTTCCTTTCAGTCCTTAAGCTCTCTGCCCACCCACCCACAGCTGGGCATCCCTCCCTGGCCCTGCTGGTTGTCCCAGTCAGTCACCTTTGGTGGCTTCTCCTTGGACTCTTCTTTGATGCTGGGCTCCTTGAACTTCTCCGAGCCTCCCACCTTCTCCTCAAAGTCGGGTCTCTCCAGCTCAGCCTCCTCAAACTCATCCTCACCTTGGTTATTGGGGTCCTGGGCAGGATCTGCAGCATCATCTGGCATCTGGACAAGAAAAGAAATACCTGGCAGGACATTCCCTCAGGAGGCAGAACAATCCCTTCCCCAGTGAGCAGGAGCACCGGCCTGGAGCACTTGGTTGCACCTCACCAAGCCTGTTTGTGTTTGTTCAAAAAATCCCCAAACCAGTCTTTGTTATCCCTCTGAATCCCTCCAGATCCAGGGAGTTTGGAGTTGCACATGATAGAAACTTCTGGGTCATTATTGATTTATTGGATTCTTATTCCAAGCCAGATGAAACACGGCAGCAGCCTTTTCACAGCCAGGCTGGAGCAGCCTGGGATCGTGGAGAGTGTCCCTGCCATGGCAGGGGGTGGGATGAGGGATTTTTAAGGTCCCTCCCAGAGCACTGAGTGGCTTTATGATGCTGTGGTTACTCACCATGGGCTCCTGGACAACAGCCTCTTTCTGTGAGTGCTCGTTCTCCTCCCTCTCGATCACTCCTGCATCTGCAAGGGACAGGGACAGGGACAGTCAGTGGGGTCTCCTTAAAGCCACTGCCACCAGTCTGGTGGTTTATCTCGACCTGCTTGAGGCAGCCAATGCTCTGTGAGTGTGTGCAGAGGAATTCAATGCCATGAATGAAACATTTCCATACCCATTTCCAGCTCCTCCTCATCCGCTCTCTCCTTCTCTACCCCCTGCTCTGGCCCTCTCCTCGGGCTGGGGGGCTGGGGGCTGCCCCTCTGCACCTCCTGCCCGGCCTTGGGGGCAAAGTGAAGGTTCTTGGGGTACCCATGGGCTTGTTCCTCGTCCATCTGGGCGTTCACCTTGCTAACGAGGTCCTTCCAGCTGCAACCAAACAGAACCCCCGGCCTCAGTACATGTTCCATAAAACCATTTCATAATGGCAAGCAGCGCAAAAAAATACTCCAACACATGCAGAAGTCTGGCTTAATTTAACTTCTTTTGGTCAAAACTAGCAGGTTGTATTAATTACAGTGATATCTGCTTGGAAAAGAACATTTAATATGGCACAGAGTACGAAATAAGTTCTGCTTTGTAAATACAATTTATGGTAGAACTCCCTTAATATTATTCATATGACAATGACATCCATGTAGCAGTAAACTCCAATTCTGAATAGATTCTTACTCCTGCCTCACACATACCCAAACACACACATCTAAGGGTTTAAAAACACCGAAACCACAAGTCTCCTTTATTGTCCCGACGTCATGGAAAATGAAGATGCTGCTAAAGTAAAATGAATGCTTCCCAAATAGCTCAATAGCCTTAGTCAGGGACAGCTTCAGAAGCAAAGAAGGGATGACATCCCAGTGGTAGGGACTCAAAAATAAGTGAAGCAAAACCTTTTAACCCCAGTAAGTTACAGCAGTTCCAAGCAGGATGACTGCTTGCTCCAGCCTGTCCTCTACATGAGATTTAAAAACCTATTTAAGACATTTCAGGTTTTAACTGATGGAAAGGACAAATGGCCTGAGCTTCAGCAGCTCTTTAAGCCAGCACACAAACTCTCCAGTGAGGAAAATCCCAACCCAGCCCTCAGCTCAGACTTCCCCATTATAAAACCATTAAAATGCCAGTTGGCCACCAGGAGCTCATCTGGAACCCGCTGGTCAGAGCCTCCCAGGGCAGCAGTTCCTGGCTGTGGGGCCCCTTTGTGCTCTGCTGCAGCCCCGTGTTGCTCTTGGCTCTGGCAGGGTTGGGTTGTGTGCTCCTTATCACAAATCTCAGCCCGTGTAAACAACAGCCTCCAGCTGCTCTGTAACTCCTCGGTGAGAGCTCCAGGAAAAGCAAAGCACACCAGACACCCCGGGGTCCCTGTTCTCCCCGAAATCCCTTGCCAAACAAATCAATATTTGCATTTTCTGCCTCACACGGTGACAGGAACCTGGCTGGGCTCTGCATGGTGAGGAAAGGCCATTCTGCCATCACAACCCTCACCTTCAGTCACAGCCACACCCGGCCCTGCCTGCAGCAACCACAACATCCCCAGAGCTGTTCCAGCTGTGTCCCTGCAGATGTGATTTATCCCAGCACTTTGGGGAGGACGTGGCCAGTTAAAGAAATAAGCAAAGCACAGTCTCTGCCCTCGAAAGGGCACAGGTTAAGTGAACAGACAAAAATAGAAGGGAAGAAAGGGCAGGATCAGGCTGAGTCTAGAATGAAATCCAGAAGTTTCCTCTACAGATAAAACAGAAATGAAATCCTGTTTGCTCCAATAAACTGAACAGACACGACCTGCACACACTCAGGGGATAAATAAATTAAAGGAGTAACTTTTTTCACTATTTTCAGAGTCACTTTTTGGATTGTGGCCAGACTTTGATTTATTGCAGCCTCAGAGAGACATTTTCTTCCTTTTGCAGAACAGAGCAGTCTCCTGCCAGTGCTGCTGAGACAATAAACAGCTTCCCCTGTGCCTGCACAGCATCCACTGGATCCTGGGCCCTGACCAGACTCCCAGGAATTCCACCAATACCAGTAACACACCAAAAAAAAGCTGTTCCTCCAACATCTTTCAAACAGACCCACAATAAACACAAGGAGAGAGAGACCTGGGATGTTCCTGTTTGGTACCTTCACCCCGAACGCTGAGACTGGAAGAGTTTTGTGTCACCAACCTTTGCATTTGCACCTGTCTGTTCCCTGCTGAGTGGTGGCTGTCCAGCATAGGAGGTTTTTCTGCTGGAGAGGGCTGTCTTGGGCCGGCCAGGGACAGCCCAGGAGCCTGGCTCTCCTCGTGGCTTCGCACCTGGATGCGCATCACCATCTTCACGTCCTGCAGAGGAGACACAAGGATACACCTGGGATATCAAATACCCCCAAATCTGGACAGGTTTATGGGCCAGAAAATCCTTTATCAAAGAACAAACATTCTGAAATGATCCCAAAGAAATCAACAGTCCTGCCCACCCTGCAGTAGAAGACTCCTCCTTAACACAGCCAAAAAGGAATCATTCAGATCCTACGTGACCCGGGCTTGTATGGGGTAGGTGAATCTCCAGGAAAAGAGGAACAACAAAACTACCTTAAAACACCCCCACACATTGACATTACTGTAATTAAAGCCCAGCCACACTGCAATTATTGTCTTTTTTTAGAGATTTGCAGTCCATAACTCCCTCTCAACCACCCCAGGAAGGCTGGGAGGGGGGGGCTGCCGTGATGATTTACTCTTTGCACACTTCACAGAAGAACCCCTGAGCCTGGCTGTGAAACCACCAGCTCCTCAGCGTGTTAAACCTGAGGCCAGCACCACCCACACTCACAGCACCACAAATCCCAGAACTCTGAGCTCTTCACAAGCCAAGACCACACAAAACCAGTGCGGAACCTACTGGGTTCCCGTTGGGCAGGCTGTTCATGGTGCGGGTGAACCTGACCACGTGGCCGTCCCCGTGCCGCGCTGGCCAGGCTGGCACGGCCTCTGGCAGCGAGTTGGCATCGTGTGCTGGGGCTGGCTGGGTGAAGGGCACCTGTGGCTGTGGCCTGGGGCCGTCGTGGCTGTGGGATCCCTGCCCCGCCGGCTGCTGAGCGCCAGGCGCCGCGGAGGGCAGCGCGTTCCCGGCCGGACGGTTCTCCTGGCTGGCCTGGAAAGCCTGCAAGGAAGGAAGGAAGGAAGGAAGGAAGGACAAGAGTGAATTCTCAGCTGGAGGGAGCTGGGATGGTTATTTTAAAGCCCCAGGAGCCCTGCAGAATGCTGCTCCCTGGGTTTTCCTGGGAATACCACACCTTCTGCCTCCCCGGCTGCAGCTGGCTGCTGGCTGGCACCAGGGGCTGCTGCCCCTTCCCACCTCCTCCTCCTCCTCCTCCTCCTCCTCCTCTCAAGCCTGGCATCTTCTGGAGAGCTTCCTTGAGCTGCCTGAACTCTTCCATCTGGGCCTGAAGGGGGGAGAAGGACACGGAGAAACCTCACACAGGATTAAACATCTCCCTGCTGGCAAGAGCCACTCTTTGGCAGAGGTACATTCTAAAGAAAATCTGTATTTTATCCATATGAAAGGTTGGAGAAAATCCACGACCATTAATGACAAACCCAGATTTCCCTCCAGATTTCATGGATATTCTGCATTTCCCCTTTGTGAAGTGCTGAGCTGTTGCACTGATCCTTTTCCTGATGCTGTTCAGTGCAGGAGCCATGGATTAACTCCTGCCTTGGCACACGGATTGTATCCTGGCACTCCTGGCCTCCCTCTCCTCCTGTACCTCCAGGTCACCTCATTTCCTTCCAGTGGAGGCATTTCCCCCTGGATGTGCTCATCCCAGCAGGGCTGACAATAATTGGCATAATCCTTCCTGACAATCCAATTTACTTTGCAAGACAAAGGAAAATCGATTCTCCTGGACTGGGTAAGCAAATGCAACCCTCCTCTCTCTCCTGCAGCTTCTTTCATTCATCCCCAACCCTGAAAAGTAGGGCTTGAAAAAGCCAAAAGCCACTCAGGAAAACCTCCTCATTTCCACCCTGGTTATTTATAGGAAATTGAGGGGGGAGACCTTTTCATGTGCTGGAAATGGACCAAATTAGGGACTTGGCAGAGTGGGAAAACTTCCAAGCAGCAAGCAAAGTTTAGCAGGAAATTAATTCCTGAGCAGGCTCTGTTGATTTCAGTTCTTCCCTCTGAAATATGACCTTAAAATTAACATTAAAATCCAAATAAACACCAACAAAACCCCTCAGCAAAGCAAACATAAAAGGAACAAGGAAAAGGCAGCCAAGAAGAGTTCCTGGGATATGAACTCATTGGAAACTTCCAGTCAGGACAAACCAGATGGAGGCAAAACTTGTACCCATCAATTCACCATCACTTGGAAGTATTTGGGATGTGGGGAGGCATTCCAGGGCTGGGAATTCAGGGACTTTGGGCAGCAAACTTGTATTTTCAGCTGCTGGGACAGATTCCAGGCTGGAGAATTTTACAGAGTGGATCTACACTCCCAACACCTCCCAGCACTGTTTCAGGCAACTCACCACCCTGGAACACAGCTGGTGGCAGGATTTACTGTTTAGAGAATATTGGAATGCAGAGCCCAGGTGGTTACCTGGGCATTGAGGAGCTGGGTGTGAACCTCCTGGTGGGCCTTCCTGAGGAGCTTGCTCTCTTCTCTGAGTTTAAACACCGTGTCTGCAGGAGGAGAAGAAGAAATTTCCTTAAAAGAGGGATTTTTTCAAGTGTAGCATCTCCCTTTCTCACCACAAATTCCTCTTCACCTCACAGATCCCTCCAAGCCCAGCAATTACAAACCTGCTCATCATTCCTTCCAGCACTCCCAGGAATTCCTTCTCTCCAGACTCTTTCCTAACTCCTGCTCTCAGCTCAGGCTCTCACTCTGTTTGCCACAGGAGTCAGATAATTTGGGTTTTTACTCCACTTCCCCCTTGTAGATGAAGAGAAGGGGGAGCAGGGAGTCACTGCCCCTTCCTGGAGGAACTGGAAGCTTAAGGAAGAACCCCAAGAGGGATGTGCCAGCTCTGCTGAGCTCACAGATTCCCTCCTGCTGCACAGAGAAGCTGCCTCTTGATGGTACCAACCAAAAAAAAACCCCATGACCCACTTGGAGAAAATAATCATGGGACAGTTCTGTCCTCAGGCATGTTTATTCCTGGGCTTTTAAGGAACAGTTGTGCCTTGCAGCCTCCAGGTTGGGCTTTTTCAAGCTCTTTGCACACTCCTGAGTGCTTCAGCTGCAGAGCATGCGATGTGCCGGGGTTTGGATGTCACCGTGTACCCTCGGATGGAAAGGAAAGGCTGTGTCCCAAAATGCCAGCCTTATTTTGGATCCTGGATCTCTCAGAATATCCCCAGAGCAGGATGAACTGGGGTTTCTCTGCACTATGGGCTGGGATGGGAATTTTTCCATGACTGCAATAGGATGAATTGCACACAAGGCTCAAAATTACAGATATTTCTGATTACAGGGGGTTTCTTTTCTTTGTATTCAGCCCTGAGAGAACACATTTCACCTCTGAGGTTGGGTGCTGTGCTCTTGCCTTGCAGTGAAGATTGACATCAAACTGAGAATGGAGCTCTCACTAGCAAAAACCCCTCCATCCCACTCTAACAATGTGCATTTCAGGAAGAGAGACAATCAAATATTTAGGTTTCACTTATTTGTCCTCAATTTCCCCCCTTCCAACCCAAAAGCTCATCAGATATTACACTGGGCTTTGCTGAGCAGAGGAAAAAACCCAAACACACAGGAGCAGATTTTGATGTTCCAGACCTCATCAAGTAAGAACAGATGCAAACCTTAAAAGCCCCACAATGTAATTAAACAGCAGAATAAATAAAAACCACTCTTTGGGAATTAAAGGGATCAGCATTGCCTACAACACTTGCACTATTAAATTGCATTTTACAGACCTGCACCATTAATTACAAAAAGTGTGTTTCATTTTGCTCCCAAGCTCCAATGCCAGAATTTGCAGGATTTATTCCTGCACCACCACCTGAGGCAGGACAATGCTCCAGCTGAGGCCAAGACACTGCACATTGTCCCACAGAATTGTTCCTGGGAGTGTTTTTGGGGGCCTGCAGAGGAATCTCTGCCCTCTCTTGATCCCAGTCCTTCCCCTGCCTGGTGTTTTCTCAGTTTTTATCACCCTCACCCTGCAGGTTGGTGACCTCGCTGTCCTTCTCCTGCTGCAGCTGGGCAAATTTCTGGCTGTGGGTCTCCAGGCTCTTGCGGTGTTCCAGTTTCAGGCTGTTGTGCTGCAGCTGCAGGTCCAGCAGCTGCTTCTTGACATCGTCGTGCTGGTTCTGGGGAGGAGAAGAAGGGACAGAGTCAGAACAAGAGGAGTGATTTAGCTATTGCCAAGCGTGTGTTTAATGAGTTGCTTGAGGGGGCAGCCAGAAATCCCAGGTACAATCAAACACTCTCTGTGCTCGGTGGTCCAGGGGAAGATGTGAAATGCCAACTAAATTCCACTTTGGGAAGAGGTTTTGGGGGTCTCCTTGGAGGCAGAATTGGTGACAAGTCCCTTTCTGGGACAGAGTCAGGAGCTGCACCTGCTCCTCCCTGCAGGAATCCATCGCAGTGCAGGCCTTGACATCTGCTGGTATCAAACCACATCCCTGTGGAACACAAATCCAAGGGCTTTCCCAGAGATCCCAGACATCTGAAGGACATTCCCTGCTCCTTGCCATGGAGCACCAGCACACTGCAGGATGGGAATTGTCACCTTTGAACAGGGACAGGGTCTAATTCCCGTGACCCTCCTCAGGGGTTGGACACACACCTGGACACCCAGCGGTTTTCCCTCTGCTTGCTTTGCTTCCCAACAGCCTGGAAGTTCTCCCAGCCACTCCTCAGAGCTGCTACAACAGGAGGGGAGAGCTTGTGCAGGGATCCTCTGGCAGAACCCGGGGAGAGCCCATGTTCCCCACAGCACCCCAGGGCTCGCAGGCATCCGGTTCCAGGGTAACGAGACTCTCACAAGTCCATGGACTATTCCAAGCAGGCCAAGGATTCACCAGATAAAAGTGGGCTGGAAAGCTGCTCTCTTCTCCCCTCCCCTCTTGCAGAGCCCGGGAACAAACCACACAGAAACATCCTTTTGCTGGGACCCGCTGAACCAGAAATCACCTCCTTTTATTTTGTTACCATGGTAACCCAGAGATTCCTTCCACATCCAGTTTGTCAACACCAATTATGTATGCAGATTGACTGGCTCTCAGGTGAACCCTGGCCCTGCCACACAATCCCTCCTCAGGACTCAGGCAGCCATTTCAATCAGGCTTCCGGGGAGGGAAAAAAAATACAAATCTTGTTTTAAAAACCCCAAACCTCTAAATGCTATCGATGCTCGTGTTTATCTCCAGGAAAACAAAGTGTCTGTGGCCCAGGCATCCCCCCTGAAGCAATTATCCTCCACTTAAAGAGATGTAGCTGTGCTCCAAAAATACAGGCAGTGCAGAGGAAAGATGGAGGGGTCCCAGAGACAGAACAGAGACAAGAATGTCAGGTTAATCAGATCACAAGATCCAGAGGCAAAATAAAGAGAACTGGAGACTCCTGCTTTGGCTTTCAAAGGTACTTAGAGCTCTCATCAGAGCCCCTAGCAGAAAGCACTGCAGAGGAACCCCTTCCCTAAAATCATTTTGATACCAAACACATTGGAAGCCACAGCATTAGCAAGGAAGATTGATTTAAACAAGAAACTCTTGTGAAGTTCAAGGAATTTTAAGTCCTCATCAGCTCAGGCCAATTAATTTCTAAGCCACATTCTGCCTGCAAGGTGATGTGCATAATTAGTGTCCCCAGATTGCTCCCAGGCAGGAAGAAGGGGGGAAATATTCGTCCTCTGACAGCAGCAGGAGGCTGGGGAAGGAGAGAAGTGGGGAGCATCCCCACTCCCAGCTGCTTTCTGAGGCTGTCTGGGACCAGAGTGTGCAAACTCCAGGAGGAATCCAAAGGTGCTGCTGCAGGAGCTGCAGGCAGGAGGTCTGGAACACCCCACGTGGGATTGCTTTTCAGAGAATTCAATTATCTGCGAGCCTGACTGAGTCAGTCCCACCAAGGCCAGGTATCCTGAGGAACCCAGGAACCTCCCATGTCCACCTGAGTGAGAATATTCCCTTCCCCAGCTCACAGTTCTGCTGTTTTACTCAGTCAAGCAGCAGCTGCAGGACACAGCCCATGGATGTTGTGTAAATGATGTTTAGTGCAGCTGGGGTGAGGGATGAGATGCTGTCCTGGCATTTCTGGGTCCCTCACAATGCAAAACAGGGAAATCATATCATTCCCAAGGCAGCTCATGTCCCAAAAATCAGGAGATCTTGCACTCAGCTGGAAGGATTCAGAGCAGCAACTTCTCTCATCATTAAACAGCAGAGAGTGCCCAGGATGTTTCAAATCTCTCTCCCCAAGGGAGAAATGATCAGGTGAAAAAGGCAATAACAGCACCTCAAACCCAGCTATTTCTGCCCTGATTTAACTTTGTGGACAGCAACTGGACAAAGTACACTCAATAAGCTGGATGTTTAACCCACAAGCAGAGGAAGGCCACACCTCATTTTTCATGCTCCAGCAGCTTCAGGAAGTCCATGTCAGAATTCCTTGGCCTGCTGCAGGGAATGCCAGGATGCCTCCTGCAGTGATGGCAGCAAAGCATTTTCATCTCCACTCATGAGGAAGAAAGGACTTGGAGGAGAAAGCCCGGCCCCAGCAGGAACCCAGACACAGGCAACGACTCCAGCTGCTATTTTTGGGCAAAGTCAAGCCCCTCACCCCTCTGTGCCAGCTCCAGATGTGGATCAGCCACCGAGGGAGGACTCCAGCACAGAGCAGGGTGGCAGCAGTGGCCAGGAACACCACAGCCAGATGTGCTGGTGTGGCTTCATGGAACCCTTTGGTCACATTTGGGACCTCCAGCTCACTTGCTTCTGTTCAGCATGACGTGTCCCATTTCCTAGGTGATGACATTCCTGGCAGCAATCTTCCTCCTGAGCAAGCCAGCTCCACTGGGAAGCATTTTTGCCTGGGCCCCAGTGCCAGAAGTGTTACCCACAGCCTCATAATGAGCAGAAACTGGGCTAAAAACTGCCTTTTCAGCCTGAGTGGGGGGGGGATTTGAAATCTCCCACAGTCCCAAGGGCTGGTTTTGTCTTTCAGCAGCTGTGAATGTAGTTTTAAAAAATAGATGGTTGGGTTTTTTTTTCTTTTTCCCACCCCTTCAATAAAAGGAAGCAAGAGAAAGGGAGCCAGGACAAAAAAGCTCTGAGTGTCCCCTTGAGAGAAGCAAAGCAGAGCATTCTGCTCAGCCTGCAGTTGCTATGAAGAGGAATGTTGCTATTGCAGAGCGTTCCCAGAATCCACAGAGCTGGAGAATACCCAAGAGACAGAACTGTACTTCCCTTTTCCCCCAAGTTTGAATCCAAAAGCCAGGCAGCTGGAGGTCCAGCTCAGCTCAGGAAATCCAGCCCAGAGGTGCTCAGGGCTGCTGGAACTCAGCCCTCTTTCTCCATCCCGGAGTTAAATTAGCATTTCACTGCCAAGGCTCGGACTAAAAACGTTTTAAAAAACCACCCCAGCAGCCTCCAGTTGAGCTGTTCCAACAAAAGCAAAATTGAACATCAAGATATGCTTCAGGTAGAGCACGTGATAAGCTATAAAATGGTATAAAACTCTATAAAATTCTATAAAATGCTACAAAATTCTATAAAATGCTATGAAACACTATAAGCTGCCCTGCTCTGAGCCTTTTCCACGGGCTGGAATATTTTGTACGAGCCCAAAGGGCAAGTTCCAATGAATAAACCCATTTTCACACCGAGAGACCCAGAGAAAACAGCAAAACCCCGTGTGATAAAAGTGCACAAAGGCTCCCATTGACACGAGGTGTAGGTGAAAGCTGTAACCTGAGACAGAACAAACAGGGAACTGCCCTGGACCTGAGCAGTCAGGAAGGAATGTGGATCAACAGGGATCTCGTCCCTCAGTGCAGGAATCCCTCAGTTCTTCCTGGGAGTCTCCATCCCTTAAAACACAGCAGACAGACCTCCCTTACCTTCAGGATCTTGTGCTGGGAACTGAGGGCCCCATATCTGTTCATGGAGTCTTGCTGGGGAGAAAAAGATCCAAACAGTGCCATTAGAGTCCAGAAAAATCCACAGCAGGGAGAAAAACCACGCAGAACCTGCCCAAATCCCTGCTGGCCCTTCACACCCATGGGCAGGGCCTGGGACAAGCCCACCATGAGGACGAGCAGAGCTTGCAAGGCTGGAAAAGAACCTTTTTGAAGAACCTTTTCAAAGAACCTTTTCAAAGAACCTTTTAAAAGAACCTTTCCAAAGAACCTTTTTGAAGAACCTTTTCAAAGAACCTTTTCAAAGAACCTTCCCAAAGAACTTTTTCCAAGCAACCTATCCAGCAGCTCATTGACTGCATGTTTAATTCACATTTAGAGTGGGTTTCCCCAGCCTTCAGCCCCTTATCCAGGCCAGGCCTGGTGCTGAAGGAGCTTTGCACAGTAAATCCCCTTCCCTGAAGGCTGAGCTCTCCTGGCAGCAGCTGAGGGGGAGGCAGAGAAAGCAGCAGAGCTCAGGCTGTCGCCCACACACAGAAATTGCACCGTTTCCACAAAAAATGGATCACTAGGCAATGGAGTGAGCCTCGGGCAAACTCTGTAACCAGGCACAGCAGCCAAACTGAGCTCAGCTGGCACAAAGCAGCAGAGGAGAGGGATTCACCCCTCCAGAGGGGTCTGCACCAGCCCAACAGCTCAGCTCATGCCCCATTAAGTGTCACCTCCTTCCTCTGTGTCCCCGTTTTTCACCCCAGCACCATCATCCCCTCACACTGGGTGTGCATCACCCAAAGGCTTTGTCCCCAGGGCAGCAGTGGCACCTGAGAGGGGACAGCCCCAGTACAGGCAGGTTCACAAACATCTGCTGGGATCTGGGTTTGGGCACTTCAGAGCAAAGTGAAGCAGCACCATGAAGAGCAAATGAAGCACCACGGGACTGCCACTACAGTCCCCACTTCAATGTGATAAATACCCCATAAATCCTCACTACAGTCTGAAATATCCCCAGCAAACAAGCCCAGATTGCAAAGGACTTGCCCACCATTCAAAAATTCAGACATTTTTCTGTCACAGGCTGACATTCACTCCCAGAGGAGTGGGCTAAAAGTGATTCCCCTTCTCCAGCATCTCATCCCCAGATGCTCTGGTAAAAGGAATAAACCCAGCCTGATAACTTGAGTGAATGTGACAGACTGTATCCCAGGGATGCATTTCTTCCCAGCCCTCACTGAAGAGTCCTTTTCCCTGCTGAGTGGGAAGTCCACAGGCTGGTGAAAATCATCTGACAATCCCTGGAGACAGAAAACAATGGATATGCTTTCCCCAGCACCCCCATGGCCTTTCTTGCCCTTGTTCCCCTTGGTGAGCCTTGCACTCAGCCTTCCCAGGCCTCTTCTGTCCCATGGAGCAGCAGTTCCCCTGCCACACCAGGAGCTGGGAGTCGTCTCCTCGGCTGTCACACGTGGGAGAACAGGCAGAACAGCTCCAGCCCTTTCCCTGAGATGGAGTAAATCCTCACACACTCCTTGAGCAGAGGAGTCAGCCAAAGTTCAGCCTGTATCATGCACACACGGAGCCTTCCCTGCCTTCCAGTGGCCTCACGACCCTGGTGGCACCAGAAAAAAATATTTCCCATTGTTCCACAGACACCCTGGGATAAGCCACACCTACCTTCTCCTTGTTGAGAGCTTCCTGAGCTTCTAACTTGTACACTAAAAAATCTAGAAATGGGAGAAAAGGAGACGATTTAATGAGCTGGAATTTCACAAGGATCTGGTTTGTATTTTGGAGGGGAGGGGGAAGGAAGAAGGAACTCAGCCCCTTGCTGAGCAAAAGGCTGTAAGTCAATAAGCTGGAATGCAGATGCTGCTGGGAGATCATTCCATGCCCTTGGGAAGGTGGGAGTATTTTCCATGAGAGCTGTCCACCCAAATGTCCTTCCTTTCCCATTCCACAGGCGAGTGCATTGGTGATTTCCTACTTGAGCACACAAACAGCTGCAGCTTGATGTCAAGGAAGCTGAAAAACTTTCTGAGGTGCTCTGAAACAAGAGATGACTCTGGAAAAGGGGAACCAAAGCTGTGAGACCCAAACTCATGTGCTGATCTCATCTCTGCCACCTCCTTAAAACAGGAAGGTCCCACGACAAGGTAACGTGTATTAGGGTGCTCCATTTCCTCACCAAATTAATTAAAGAGGCAGCACAGAAATGCAGCTTCTGCCTCAGCCAGGCAGCCACAGAGCTGCAGCCAAACCTGGATGCTGGATCCAGCACCCAGAAGCACAGAGCATGCCCGAGTGAGGAGCAGGGGTGTTACCCCACACACCACTGTTAAAGATAAAACCCAAGTTCTTAAGTTGCCAACAACAATCTGGTGCAGAGGGGCCTGACACCCAAGCACAGCACTCTGCTGAAAGGCACATGAGTTCATCTGTTGGCTTTCTGCTTCCTGCTGTGTTTCATGGTCTTAAAATCCCCTGCATGTTTGTTTCTCCTTCCGTGCATCAGCTCTGAAGGGTCTGACAGTCTGCATTGTCCACCGTGGAGGGCAGTGATGCTGATAGCACTGAGCACTCGTAGAGCTCAGCATCTTCAGCTCACTTCTGGGAGAAAGCTGACATCTTTCCAAGGAAAAAGCACAGACCAGTGCCAGGTTTAGTCAGCACTTGAAACACCACGACAGGGGGAGTGTTACTCACAGATTGGCCTGAGGACAAGTGTAGGAGTGGAGAGAACAGAGCCCACCTGCCAGCACCCTCTGCCCATGGGCACCGGACACGCCACTTCCACTTCACTGTTCCCAAATTCCACTGAGTGACAGCCACACTGAGGCAGGAGGGGCTTTGGGGACAGCTGGGGGTTTGCCTGGCCACTGCTGTGCCACCCATGCCAGGGACTCACCTTCCTTTGTCTTCTTGTGCTCGCCTCGCTCCTTCTGCAGGGACCGCTCCAGCCGGGACCTGTGCTCGTACACCACTGTGGAAGCAGCGAGAGGCAGAGCATGACAAAAACCTCAAATTTATCCCCACAGATTTTTTTTTCCCACATATTTATTCTCCTGCCTGGAGAAGGGAGAGAACATTTGGGCTGCAGACCATGGGTGTTCCTGATAAAACACACCAGTCTCACCCACAAATTGTGAGTATTTGCACTCAGGTTTTGCTTTGGAGCCCAAGCTGTGATGCCCAGGAGATGTTTTAGTGGTCAGTGGCTAAACTGGGTTTTTGTGGGCCAAGTCCCTGCCAGACTCAAGCAGCCAGAATCCCCTGTTCTGTAAAGGCATGAGCACCATGCAGGAGAGATGTTTTCCCCCTTCTACAACCCACTGGCCCTCAGTGCAGAAGAGAGATTTTTTTTCCCCTTCCACAACCCAGCCCACTGAGAAAAACTGAACCAAGCAGCCCATTACACACAAAACAGCTCGAGAACAGAGAGGGCTGAGCAGCCACCTGACAAATGGAAGTGTCAGAGGAGCCTCCTGATGGATGGTGGCTTGAATCCGCTCCGATGTGTGAGTGCCACCACGCTCAGCTCCAACAGGCTCCTCATCCCTCAGATGGGCCAGGATGGCACTGGGCAGCACTCAGAGGGAGAGGTGATGAAAGAAACCTTCCAGAGCCCAGATCCCAGCAGAGCCAAGACCTTTGGGGGCAAATCGTGCTGTAACACACGGTGTCCAGGAAAATGAACCGAGTGGGGAGATGTCTGCGTGCATGAAACCAGTGCTGATCCATTCCCTGCTGAAATCTTGAATGAGCCCATGCTCTCACTCCAAGTGGGTCTGTGGAGCCTGCCAGCCCCTCTCAGGTCATGCTGGAGCAGCAAATTCCTCTGTCCCTTCTGACCTCCCTCAAGAGGCAGGAAGGGGCAGTGCCACGGCTGAGCCAGGCTATCTCCTTCCTTATCTTTGTTAACATCCCAGTGATGAAGATGCTTCCCCTGGGCTGGGCCACTCCACTCGGACTTTGATATTGTCCAAAGCATTCCAGCAGTGGTTCCAACCTGGAGGGATATCTCTGCAGCTGTCCAAGTGTCTCCTCCATGACAGCTGTATTTTTAGGAACACTTTTCCCAGCAGACTGCTCAGATGTCACCCTGAGGGCTTCCCCAGCTGAGCACGCCATGGGTCGTGTGTGCTTCTCCACTCCGTGCTAGAAAGCCTTGTCCAAAGGAATTGTCAGCTTGAGAACATCAGCCACTTCCCAGAGGATTTGGGAGCCCTGGGCACTCACTTTCCGACTTTCTCACATCTGACTTTCTTGCATTCTTATCTAGCAGAGCTCCTGAGGGCAAGGCTTTGATGTGATGGGAGCTTCCCACCACCAATGGGAAGCATCTGTAGCAATGGGCTGTGCTAACACCCACAGCCACAGATCCTGACATCCCAGAGCAGGGGAGGCTTCAGGGACAGCTCCGGATCACTGGCTGTTCATTCAGGATTTTACAACACAAAATCTGGCTCTCCCTGACCCTGTTTTTAAAAGTCAGATAAACTGAAGCAACCTCTAATGACTTGAAAAGAAAGTTTTAATCTCTCCTGCCATTCCTGCAGGTCCCCAGAGCCCAGAGCAAGTGGGTTCAGCTTTACACAGAGCAGGGAGTCAGCACTGCACACAGCAGTGTCTCAACTCTTGGGGGTGTCCAGGGCCAGGAGTTGGACTTTGATGATCCCAGTGGGTCCCTTCCAGCTCAGGATAATCCAAATTCTCTGACTCTATCCTCATCTCTGTGGTGAGACACAGCAACAACTCAAACGACCAAACTGGCACCGCACAGTTCGGAGGCCAGGGAGCCAGGAAATCTTTAACAATTTGCTTTTACAAGAGAGAATGGAGGGTGGTCAGTGTCTAAATCCGGGCTGGAATCCAGCCAGGACTCGGCTCTAAAGCACCGTCACCTGCTGCCAAAGGAGCTGCCAAAACAATGAAATCCCCTGCTGAAAAGGCAGGACCAGGTGCAGAAGAAGACACAGGAATTAAAGTCATGCAACAAGTGCAGGGACAAAGCCCAGAGCCCCAGGTTTGTCCCCAGAGCCCTGCAGGGAGCAGACACAGCACCAGAGCCACGGCCCCGTGTGCCAGACACCTCTGTACTGCGAGACTCCCATGAGCATCGCTCCCATCCGCCACTTGCCAGGCTTCTCCCGGCAGCCAAACCCAAAAAGAAGCCTTGCCTTTGTTAAAATTGTTGGACAAGTGAGTGTCTTCTCAAAATAAAGAAGGGTAGCCATGGCAACAACTGTATTTAGGATTGGGAGGACTGACGGGGGTTAGAAACCCCAGCAACAGGCTGCAGCTCTGCCATTGACACATATTTGGGTGGAAAAAACATGAGCTTGGCTCAGTTGTTGGCCTGTTGTTCCCAAAACTGGGGTTCTCTGAGGCTACCACTGTCATCCTCTGGAGAAGCAGCCCCTCTCTCCAAGAGGAGCAGAGATGCTGACACAAAAGAGAGGAAAGTGGGTTAACTTCTGCCCTGCCGGTCTCTGCACATCCCAAACTCGGGATGCAGGTGGAAATTGAGCTGGGACTGAGCTGCAGGTGTTTGATTGCCTCGTGCAGTGAGGAAAGATGGAACCAAACCATAAGATAATAGCGCTGAACACACTTTAGATCAATCCCCAAGGCTGACCGGGCTTTGTTTCGTGGGGTGGAACACACAGCCAGCCTCCCGCACTCTGCCGACAGGAACACACAGCCCCGGGCACCAGCAGCCCCGGCGGGATGCTCCATTTGCATCACAGCACTGCACGCAGAACCACCGGGAGAGGATTTAACCCTAAAAGGCATAAACGTTGAGTCACAGAATGCCCCAGCAATACAGGCTGTAGGATGTATCCACGGAGGTCACGACAGATCCCCTGTGTTTGATTTTAGCCGGGGAAGAGCTCCCATATAAACACTGTGATCTAAACTGGCTCTTTGGGGGGGGGGGGGAGGGGGGGAGGGGGGAGAAAGGGTGAAATTAATCTCTTGACCTTGAGTAGAACAGTATTTTGACCACATGGATTTGGGCACTCCAGAGGCAGCCCGTCCTCCAGCATTACACACCCGAGTGCTGGCTACCCCGAGGGGATTCCCACCAAACCTCTCCACGGGGAGCTCAGCAAATCCCTCCGGAGGCTCCAAATCCTGTGACAGCTGCTGGAAACGTCGCCTTGGCAGACACAGTAAGGCTGGAATGATAGGCTAGACAAAGGAGATAAGAGTTCAGCGGTGGAGTAACCGCGTGTCCTCAGCCTTCCCTGCCGACATCTCCCCGTGGGCTAAAATCCCATTTTCCCACAGTGAGGCATTTATGTAAGGAGGACAAACGAGGGGAGAAAGGGGGAGGAGGAATCCACACGCTGTGTTTGCCTTCCGGTCTCCGGCAGCTCCTGCCAGAGGAGCCAAGTGCTGGTCAGCGGGATCAGAAAAGCCAATTCTTTCTCCTCCTCCTCCTCCTCCCCTCTTCTTAGGGAGCTAAAAATCTGCAGCATCCATCAGCCCCAAAAATGCTGGCAAGACTTTTCTAGCCCCGGATCAACCTCTTGAGAACGAGGTGGGTTTATCGCCTTGCAAAGGCAACGGGCAGCAGACTGTGACAACAAACTTTAGTGAAAGATCCCTTCCCTCCCTGCTCACTTCCACACGGGGCAGAGAGCGGAGCCGCATCTCAGAGCCTGCCCGAGCAGCCCCTGCGTTTCTCCTGCTTCACATTTAGCGTGACGGGGGTTTAGATTTGCAGCCAAAGGCAGAAGAAATGGAATAGACGTGACGCAGCTGAGCTCTCCGATCCAACACGCTCCGATCCCCCTTTGCTGCGACTCAAGGCTGTTCTAATTCCAGACAGCCAAAGGCGGGGGGGGAGGGAGAAGGAAACAGGCGCAGCATCTTTAAAGGCAAGAAGAGCCTTTAAAGTCCCCAGGGCACCCTGCGTGTGGCTGGGCAGCAAAGCCAGCGGCAGGTAACGCTGCGAGGGAGAGAAGTTGGGGCAGGATGTGCACACACACACACACACACCCCCGGAGACACATGCAGAGCGGGTCACTCACCTTGGAGCTGGGCTGACAGCGCTTCCTGCTGCTGTTTGTATTTCTGCGCCAGCGCTTCGGCGTTCCGCACCTTCTGCTGCAAGTGGTTGTAGAGGAAAACTCCGGAGCCCAGGCACGCCACGGTGAGCAGGCAGAAGCCGGTCTGCAGCAGCCCCTTCTGCCTCCTCGAGCACATCCCGGTGCCCATGGCGGGGCCGGAGCGCGGTGATGCGGCGCTGCCTCGCCGGCGCTGCTAAAGCATCTGATTATTTTCGCCCAACAGCTCCTTTCCTCCGCAAACTCGCGGATCCCTCCGGAAGATGCGGTCGCAGGCTCGCCTTCGCTCCCTGCCAGCGCTCGGAGCGGCGGGAGAGGCTCCTGCCGGGCTCTATTCCTCGCTGTCCATCGGGACGCGGCGCAGCCCCGGGCCGGTGTCCGAGCGGAGCCGCCGCATCCTCCAGCGGCCGGGGGGGCTGCGGGGCGAGGGCAGCCGGCGGAGGGCACCGAGCAGGAGCAGCAGGAGGAGGAGGAAAACTTTTGCTTCCCATGTGCTGCGGCGGAGAGGGGGGGGGGGCGGGAAGGGGGTACCGCCGCCTTTGGCTCTTCCCACCTCCCCCGCTGGAGCAGCGACCGGAAAAAAATAACCCGGCGAGAAGAGGAGAAGCCCTCGGGCCCCCTCCCCGCGGCTTCCCCCGCCGGCAGCTCCGGGAGGAAGCGGCGGCACCGGGGCCGGGACACCGGCCAGGAACGCGGCGGCGGCGGCATCCGGGCTGCGGCGGCGGAGAGTCCGCCCTCGGCGGCGGGAGGAGCTGCGGGGACCGGGGGGGACACAGGGGGACCGGGGGGACCGGGGGGACCGGAGTGCCCCGAGCCCCGCCGCCCCCCGAGGGCTCCCGGCATCACCTGGAGCCCCCTCGTCCGTGTGTTCCCTGCCCTGCTCCAAACGAGCTGACAAAGTCACAGCCGCGGCTCCCCGCACCTGTTGCTGACCGGGGATGGATGAAGGACACGGGAATGGATTAACCGGGAGAGCATCCTCACATGAGTTGTTTAAAACCTAAAAGCTGTGGTTTCTCCTCGGGAAAACAGGAGCTGATAAAGGCAGGAAGGCGGCACGAGGAGAAGGGTGTGAGTTTGGCTTTTTCCGAGTGGTTCTCCTTGGAAGGGACATTAAAGCTCATTCCATTACTCTGCCATGGGCAGGGACACCTCCCACTGTCCTGGGTTGCTCCAAGCCCCATCCAACCTGGCCTTGGACACTTCCAGGGATGGGGGATTCCAAGGTGTTCTGGCCATGCCCTCCACGTGGGCTCTTCTCTTCTAGCAGAGTCCAGCTTGTTTTACCCAGGTGTGTGATGGATGAACAAGGTGACCTTTAAAGGTCCCTTCCAACCCAAACCATTCCATGATTTTGTACCTCATGGGATAGATGAAGCTCCTGGAGCCTTGCCTGGGTTTTGAGCTCAGATCTATGCAAGACCCTCGGGTTTATAATGAAACTTCTCTGCGCCAACAGCCTGACTGTTAGGCTGGCTCATCCCTTATCTGAGCTCACACGGATATTTCTTCGGGAATTCTGCCAAGTTCCATCTTTCAGGCACCTGGGGAATAAACAACAATCACAACAGTTCTTCAGCAGCAATTCCCCTCTAAGAACCCTGCGTGGTGGTTTCAGAAATGTTCATCAAATGAGCTTTACAGCACTGCTGGGAATTAGCTGAGTGGCACTTCTGTCACCCTCATCTGTCGATGGGAAAACTGAGGCACAGTGTTCCTGTAAGGTTAGGATTCATCCAAGGTAACCTTCTTTATGGCAGGATTTTTTTCCCCCAAGCATTTTAAGTGGATTTGGTGGATTTGCTCTGCCAGACCTTGGGTGAGACTCAGCCTGCTGGAAATGGGGTGATTTGGCTGACGGTCCTGGCTCTGGGTACAGCTTCCACTAAACATTACAGGCTTTCCTTAATGAATTAACTGATTATTCCAGCTCTTTCTGAAAACCAGAATAGCACTGATGGGATGTTTCATGCAGCCTTTGTCTGCCATGGATCATGTGCATGCAGGACCAGGGATAACCTCATTCCTGATTCCCAGATATTCAGTTCAAGACACTCCACCTACTCTTGGTACCAGACAGATTTTCTGTCCAACTGTGTCTTTACACAAATGCCCAGCCCTGGGGGTTGCTGAATGCTCCAGCATCTCTTCAGGCTGTTTGTCAGGAGCTGGAATGTCTTTTGTCTGCATCCTGAGGACTGAGCAGGCAGCCCGTGGGATGAGGGGTTTCAGTCCCAGTTTTGCCTCTGTTCAGCACATTCTTCTTTTTCTTTTTCCCCCCCTCCTGCACTCATTAATTACTTCCTCATGTGCTGGTCCCTGCCTGAGAAACACTGGGAGTTTTTGAGGTTTTTGACAGAGAGGAGTCTGGAAAAGGTTAAAATCTGGATTAGGGAATGTTTATCTGAGCAAGATTTGATTGATGGAATTTCTGTGAGCAAGCACTTTACTTTTGTAATAAAGACCTTCACTCCTGCAATAAACTCAGGTTTAGATTTAACCCCGTATTTCTGCACCAGGCCTAGGGCCAAATGAACAGTACAGTCCCAGTGAGAGCCAAAGGCTTTGCCTCTCGCTCCTGCTTTACCAGTATTTATGTGATTCAGAGGATTCTTCCTGGTGCAAATTCCCACAACATCCCACATCTCTGAAGCTCTGCAGCCACTGGGCACGAGAATTTTTAGGAATTTACAGAGGAGGAGAGACCCCAGCACTAAACAAATTGATCATAGGTGACAGCTCCCTTCAAACCCAAGTCAAAATGCTTTGTGCCTCAGGGATTTTCTGATCATCTCCTTTTGCTCCCTCTAATCCGGTGGGTGATCACATCTGATGACAGCTTTAAAATAATAATCTGAACAAAACAAGCAATTCCCATGGGAAAGCTCGGGGTGTGTGTACTTGTAAGGAAAATGCCACTTTCTCCCCTGTAGAACAAGCCATGAGCATTAACCATCTGTGCAAGTAGTGCAGTCCTGGAAAGCTCCAGCCTTTTAATCAGAGCTTTGGGTTTCATAGCAGGCATTTAATCGGCTGTGGGAGTGTTTTCAGCCAGGTTATGTAAATGCTGTCAAGAAACCAAGTGTCTGAAAAAGATGGATGGAAGGAATGTGCTGGGAGGAGGCAGAGGGGAGGCTGGATTGTTTGGAGTTGCAGTTTTATAAACCTACAGATCAAATTGGCCACGTCCACAACCCTTTGACGCTGGCCACTCACCCTACAGGCTTTATGGGGTTTGCATGTGCCTTCCAGGGAAACCCACTCTGGGAATCCAGGGCATAAATGTGGAAGGGAATAGGCCGAGCAGGGGAGGAGTTTGAGGCAGGAGCCCAGAGGATGAGAAATGACAGGCACAAATGTTTGAAAATAAAGTGTTCTCAAGCAGGCATCTGGGTGTGCAGGGATTTAGAGCATGAGAGGAACCTGCCAGCACTCCTGGAGGTGCCTGCCCTTCCCCACACAGGAATCCTCAATCAATTTCCTACAGGAGCGAAAATGCCCGAAATTTAACCATTCCTGGGGACAGATCTCATCTCGGTGTCTCCAAGGTTAAGGGGTGGGAGAGCTGAAGCATTCCTGTCTTCCCATAACAAGAAGTGACAGCTTCTAATTAGAATTCATTAGAGGCTGCCCTGGGGAGTTGATGGGACCATTTTTCAGGATGTGTTGTTGGGATTATTTTTCATCTCACGATGACACATTGGCTCAGCGCTCTGAGTTCTCTTCCCCAAGCCTACAGATGTCCTTTGAGTCATCTGTGATGTGCCTAAAACTGAGGATATGAGATCCCAGAACCCTGAGCAAACTCTGGGCATACAAGAGAATACAAGAGAAGGGGAATGGGGGAGCAAAATGAGGGCTAAGCATTGGTTTTTTTTGAGTTGCAAGTTAAAATTCATCATCTAGAAGAGCATTCCATAGAAACTGGAGCACAAGGAGAGCCACAATTATTAGAAAATGTCTGGATATTTTGGCAGTTACTTGGTACTTACATTAAAACATCATCTCCCAAAGTATTCTGAGAGAAACTCATAATTCTTTCAAAAAATCATCTTTACTCCAAGAATTTACAGTGCAAAATCTTCCACCATGTTAACTACGCCATCTTAGATCCTCTGGAAAAAAAAAACCATCTTTGCTTTTTAGTTCCACCTCATCTTTTACAGTTTGGACTGGGAATCTTCCTTGCTTTGAGTCCTGGACCAGTCTATGATTTGGGGTAAATTTTTTATCAAAAGCAATAAAAATTGGTTTCAGAGGGATAAAGCCAAAGAAGAAGGGGCAAAGAGCATATTGTGCACAGAAAACACATCACAGCACACTTAGAGCCTGTGACTCCATTGCCTGTTTGCTTTTACTGCCTTTCCAAGGTTCAGACATTTTTATTAGAGCCAAGGAACATTCCAGCTTCCAAAGGTAATAAAAACTCAGCGTGCCAGAAAACAACAGCAAACAACAGCAAAGGGATTTTTGGTTTGTGAGTTGCTGCTAAATTTTCCTCTCTCAGGGTTCCAGCATCACCCCCCTTACGAGAGAGACAGCTTGTATTCCCAAATCCCTCCATGGCTTCATGCCTCTGGGGCCTTGAGGGGTTTAATTAATCTTTAATTAAGGATTATGAGCCTCTTCTCATGAACTGAAGGACCTGGGGACTCTGTGCTCTGCTCAGCCCTGAAGCATCAGGCAGCCAAATCCGTGGTGGTTGGAGCTCCTCTTCCTCCAGTGCATCCTTCAGTCTCGGTGTCAGGGTAAAAGCAGAGATGCCAGGAGGAGGCTTTGCACGTGGTTAAGGTGGATAAAGCCTCAGCTGCCCATTCCAGAGAAGCACAAGTGGAACAAGATGGTTGAACTCCCTGCCCAGCGTTCGAGAAAAGCTTGGCAGGACTGACCACAGCCTGGATATGAGCTTTCCTCACCTTGAGGGTGAAGGAATTTGTCGCTGGGATTTCAGTTTCCTCCTATTCCACACGGGCTCTGTTCTGGCTGGACAGAAATTGTGCCACAGACAGAGAGAACACTGGCACCAGCACTAAAATTTTTCTTCCTACATGACCACTGAGCTTTATGAAAGTCCAATAACCCAGCAAGGCATATTCTACAGACTCCAGGACATTGCTCCCTGGATTTATCTTCAATAATGTATTTCAGGAAGGAAGCCTGCCTCAGCCCCACAGTGCTGGATCATCCAGGAGTTCCTCACACCGTCACGAGGCAGGACTCTGGAGGAACAGACATTTTCCTTACTGTGGGTGAAGTGCCATTTGTCACTGTATTGTTGTGGGGGAAATTCTGGGGAAAACAGAGAGCTTTTTAATTGTTGTTAATCAGGCTGGAGCCTGAGCAGGCAGTGCAGGTGATGGTGGGAGGAGAAGGCAGCAGCAGCAGCGTGGAGCTGACACAGAACACTCAGCAGCAGATCTGCATGTTCTGGTCCCTCCTCCAGGATGTTCTACTGCACCCTGTGGCACCTCAGGATGACAGAGAGATGAGAATTCCTCATGATCTCGCTCCAGTGTTTTTCCAGGGAAAGCTTCATGCCTGCACAAGCATTCTGCTGGGATCAGCCAGCCTCATCAGTTGGACACAGGGCTGCTTTGTCTGACTTCATGCTATGCAGATATCCATGACACATCAAGCTGGAAAAATCATTTATGAGCAACTCAAGCTGGCATTTCTACACATGAGGTGTCAGCCAGGGAGATTTCAGTCTGGTTTTTAATACCCCCATAAGCCAAGAGCTTAAGTCATCTCTGCTTTGTCACTGTGTGTTAACTGTGGCCATCGACAGACTCAGGGTGAGATTTTAGACATTGCTTAATCACTGTTGATTTTAAATGGAACAGACTTCCCTGAACCATGCAGTTGGGTTCTGGAAATTCCATTCAGCATTTTTCCTGCACACAGATAATGGGTCTAAAGGGTTTTGCCAGAGGGATGTGGAGTCTGAGGTTCACATCTGTTTTCAGAAGTGTGGAGAGGATCTGAGGACTATCTGGGAATCCTCCTAAGGTGGATTCAGCAGCCTCCTTCCAGGGATCCATCTCCAAGCTGGCAGGAATGGATGTCTTTCGTAGCAAGACTTTGATAAGGAGAACAACACAAAGCCATAAAAATGGAGATCAGCTCTTGCTCTGTATTGACCTGTCAAAAATTCTCTCTGTGGCCAACAGCCAAGCTGACAATGAGCTAATTACAGAAAGACCTCTAATTAGAGAAGTATTAGATTGACTGAGAAGTTGTTACCTGCCTGTATTTTCCTGTCTGAGCAGCCCAGAAATCTTAAAGCACATTGTTGATTTGCCTCCCTGCACGCATCCCAGGGGCTGTGGGGGGAGATAAAATCTGCAGGAGTGCCTGTGACTCTCCCAGATCCCGTGGCTGGAGGCACAGCAGCCAATTTGGCTGCACAAAAGCACTCCTTCCAGCCAGCACTTCCTGCAAAGTCAACCTCAAGGAGCTCCAGCTCTGCTTCTTACATAACACTCAGTGGAAAGTGACTCTCCCAGCTCTCCTTCTATCATTTAGACAAGAAAAAAGCCCCTTTAGGGCAAAGTAATTCAAGCCCCTCTTCTGCAGATGATGCATTGGTGGGTAGTCCTCCAGTGCACTTAAACACCCTGAGGAGCACAGCACAGGACAATTATGCTGAAATTCCAGCTTTTTCTCTCTGAAACTTTGCCAATTACTCCCCTCTTCCCCTGCTCCGTGTTTACTTGCCTTGTTTATCTGCCATTGGCACGTCCTCCCTCCTCCAGCTCGGCATGAAGGGTCACTGCAGTGTCTCACACTCCTCGCTGCAGTTTGCTCCCACCAGATTCCCTCTTGGTGTGTGGACAGAAAAGAGGGATCCCTGTCTGGGAATGGCAGCGAATCCCCTTCCCTGGGCACCTCAGGAGTGGGGAGTGGACTCTGGTGGGGAATAATCAGCCTTGCAGTGTCTCTTTCCTCAAAGATGGGATGTCCCTCCTGGTGACTCTCCTCTCCCAGGGCCTCCAACAGCACCAGGATTCCATGAATTGGGTTTTCAGCAGAAACCAGTGATTGTAAAAATCCCCAAACCTGGGCTTGCAAGAGGTTCATCAAGGACTCAAAGGGTGAGGCTGCTGTGTGCAGGTTCACTTTTAATAATTAACTCTGATTTAAGGCAGGACATGATAAGAATGACAGCATGAACACTATTCATAAAATCCTTGTGTGTGCACCACAGCCAGGGAGGCACAAGGACCTAATTCCCCAGGAACAAAGCCAAACATCCATTTACAGCCCCACAGGCCTCGACTCAGATACATGAGTGAGTTGCTTAAATAACTGCAGCAGCAGGGAAAAAAAAAACCAGGATTGGTATCCTTGTGGACCCTGTGGCTGGGCCCAGGTTCAGCGCTGGTGTAACCCCACTGATTTCACTGCACTCACACTCGGGATCACTTTGGGATTTTGAAGGTTCAGTGCTGGTGTAACCCCACTGATTTCACTGCACTCACACTCGGGATCACTTTGGGATTTTGAAGGTTCAGTGCTGGTGTAACCCCACTGATTTCACTGCACTCACACTCGGGATCACTTTGGGATTTTGAAGGTTCAGTGCTGGTGTAACCCCACTGATTTCACTGCACTCACACTCAGGATCACTTTGGGATTTTGAAGGCTCTGTTACTGCAGCAGGATGCTGCTCTGCTCCCAGGCTTTCCCACACATTAGCATTCTGGGGTGGTAGAAACTCATCCCATCACACAGTGCTGAGAATTTTAAAATAATAAAGAAGCCAAGATGCCTGCTGTCGCCACCAACAGCTAATTATAGCAGCATGGACAGGCTTCCCTCACAGAATTCCATATGCTGTGTTCCTCCAGCACAACAAATAAACCAGATTAGAGAGGGGAGGCTGTGAAGACATTTCTGATTTTGAAATGAAATAATTTAATGGAAATTTGCCTTTTTTTTTTTTTTTCATATGTGCTTCTGGGAAAGTGGGCAGAGTGCAGAGGCAAAACTTGGTATTTAGCAATTTATTAAGAGTTTCTCCATTAGACTCCTCCACACAACCCTGGGCTTTAGGCACAACCATCCCAGAATTCAGCCACTTTTCCACCTGGCACTGCTGGGACACTCAGCAAAGGCCAGAAGACTGATCCAGTTTTCCTAATGTGATGCTGAGCATTGGAGGCACCCTGCCTTAGATATTGTCTGGAGCAGCCACAGAAGGAAGAGGCGACTCCAAATACCCCTCAAAGAGCAGAACTGCTGGCACGGGTGATTATCCCACACAGGGTCTGTCACCTGCCTGGTACTGCTACCCTTAATTATTCTTTTTGCCACATTTTCCAGTTGTTTTCCAGTGCTAAAAATTGCTGTGAGGGAATAAAGAGGAATCCCCCTTGGGCTTGGATTCTATTAAGCCGTGGTTTCATTTGCTTCAGAGGAGAGAGACCTAAATGTGGAACTGAATTTCCTCAAAGTTAATTCCCAAAGCTGGGCACTGGAGGGATGTAGGTCACTTTGCTTTGTTCTGAGGCTGAGCTGAGCTATAAATACCACTGGTTTTTCTCTGAAAAGTGGGAGAACACACATCCTTGCTGCTTTATCCAGGTCACTGCCTCGGAAGGCAGTGCCACAAGGTAACATCAGTGGCTCCTGCTGCCACTTCCAGGCTCTGCTTTCAAGGAGAGAATCCTATAAAACCAATTTTTTCCTGTATTAAGAATGCAAAACAGCACTGCAGGATGTGCACTCTGGGGAATTATTTTTCTCTACAGGTCCTGAAAACACATTTTGGGCAATGTTCTCCCCTCAATCACCAATATATTTTTATCCCATGAACTGTTCACCTTCACTGTTCACCTCGATCCCTTCATCACAAAGGGATCAAGTGGCCCAATTTTCCATCTGCTGTGTCTGGAAAGTGCAAAATATCAAGGAGATTTCCTTTGGGGAAAAAAGGCAGGTTCCCAGGGATAAATCCACATAGCCTGGCTGACCCTGGAGCGGCTCCCATGGCCGACAGAAGGTGCTGAAGAAATGAATATTTCTGTGGAACAGCGGCATCCAGTGGGCAAAGAACGATTCCTGGGAATATCCTTGGAAAACCGGGACAGGGCCACGGAAAAGCAGAGGTTTCTCCCCCATATTCAGTGCTGTGCAACTCCAGCCCGTTGCAGGAAACATTGCAAAGCCCAAGTTAATTTTTTTTATTTATTTTTTAAATTTTAATTTTATTTTTTAAAAGAGATTAGCTTGAATTTTAATTATTTTCTATTTTAAAATATTTAATTTTTAGTTTTTATTTTTTAAAGAGTGATTAGCTTGAATTTATTTTTTTTTTAAATTTAAAAATATTTCATTTTAATTTTTATTTTTTAAAGAGAAATTAGCTCGGAAAAAAACCCCCCAACCTGACATAACTCAGAGCCTGGATGTGCAAGCTCCTGTTTACAACAAGCACTGGCAAAAGTAAGGCCTAAATTATCTTGGTCTTTATTGAGTGAGCCCAAAACCAGCTACTCCATGAATGGATCTTGTAGAACAATTGGTGTTGGTTGCATTAATCTGTCCCTAATTTATCTTTATATTTATATTGATGTAAATATTATATTAATATTAATATAATAGTAATAATAAATTGATTTATATAATTATAAATCTGCCTGGCAAAAAGCAGGCTGAGGGAGGGAACACCAGAGCATGTTCAGACTCACTGACCCCGTCCCCAAATATTTCCCAGCACTCACTTTTCACCTTCTGACATCAAATGCAGTTGTGTCAGGACCAGGACAGATCAATTCACTCATGTCATACTCACATTTCCCCAGTTTGTGTGTTTAGCTGGCCTGGCCAACATCACTTTTACGCAACACAGAGAACAAGGGACACCGAGTCCTCCTGTTTGGCTTCATCAGGCTTGTTTTTAGACAGGTCCTTTGTACCCTGTAGCCATAAAACTTAGGGTAACAGCTGCTGTGCCGTGACACTGTCTCAGAAATTTGCTCTCTTCAGTCTCCACAAACCCCAGGCAATGCTGCTGCCTGATGTCCTTCTTCCCTCTCTTTGAGTTGCAGGACTCTGGTGGTGCTCCTGGCGGGCTGGGGTGGCACAAGGGATGTTTTTTGTGACCTTGCTGCCATGTTCCTGCTGTGAGTGCAGGGTGGTAATGCTGGCAAGGTCTTACCTCACTTAACCAGAGAGTTTCCAAGGTGTCTCTGAGCTCAGCAGGGGCGAAGTCAGCAGAGTGTGTGTGTCCTACACCTGACAGGAGAGATCCACATGAACACTGGCATCAGTATCATCATCAGAGACATGATACAAACTCCTAAATTGCCTCTGAGAGTAATTATGAAAGTAGTAGTCCTGTGCTTTAAGGTTCAAGACCAGGCTGGATGGAGCAACCTGGCCTGGTGGAAGGTGTCCCTGTCCACAGCAGGGGTTGGAGCTGGGTGATCTTTGATCTTTAAGGTCCACTCCAACCCACTCCATGATTCAGGCGTTCAGATTCACGTCCGGTGGCACTTCAGCCACCCATGATCTCATTCCAGGCAGAAGGCTGGGGTACGCAGTGGGAGGAGGATTTCAAAGCCCGCCTGGCCACCTGCTGAACAAAGACACGAATCCCCCTTCACAGAATCATAGAACAGTTTGGGTTGGAAGGGGACCTTGCAGACGATCTCGTTCCACCCCTTGCCGTGGACAGGGACACCTTCCACCACCCCAGCTTGCTCCAAGCCCTGGCACTGAACACTTCCAGGGATGGGCGATTTACACCTTCCCTGAGCGACCTGTCCCAGCGCCTCACCCCCTTCACAGCGCAGAACTTCCCCCCAATATCCAATCTAAACCCACTCTTTTAACATTTGATCCCGCTAAACCAAGGACTTGTTGCACTGAGTTATCCCAAAAACCCCACACACCCAACCATTTAACCACGAGCATCCCTCCCCATCGCCTCCCGCGGGCCGCACCGCCGCTCTGCCCGGCCAAACGGGACACGCTGCCGAACCTTTCCCCTCAGCCCCGAGCCGGGGCGGGTCGGCGGCTCCCCCTGGGCTCCCCGCGGGCTCCCGGGAGTTGTAGTCGGAGCGCCCGGAGCGGAACTACGGCTCCCGGCTGCCCGCGGGAGCGCAGGCGGGGCGGCCCCCGGGGCCGAGCTGCGGCTGCGGTAGCGGCACCGCGGGGACGCGGCGGCCGCGGGGACGCGGCCCGGCTCCAGCGACACGGCCCCGGCTCTGGGGCGGGGGGGTTTGGGACAGCCACACCGGGGAGTAGCGGGATAAGGGCGGATCCCAGCCCCGGCCCCCACACGAGCTCCTCACCCGCCTTCTCCGCCCGCCCGGGCGCGGCTGTGGGGATGGAGGAGGGACGGCGGCGAGCGCAGCGCTGGGATTGTGACTCTGGGGATCCTCGGCTCTGCCTTCTCGCTGAGGTACGTGCCGGGATTTTCCCAGTTTTTCCTCTCTGGATGGGGCAGCTGGAAGCGGCCGGGGTGGTTCCGGCCCCTTTGGCCGGGGTGGTTCTGATCCTTTTCAGCCGGGGTGGTTCTGACCCCTTCAGCCGGGGTGGTTCTGATCCTTTTCAGCCGGGGTGGTTCTGACCCCTTCAGCCCGGGTGGTTCTCATCTCTTCAGCCCGGGTGGTTCTGATCCCTTCAGCCGGGGTGGTTCTGATCCCTTTAGCCGGGATTGAGGCCGCGCCCGCTCCCTGCTGCTGCTGCTGCTCCCGCTCCATTCGTATTTTCCTGGTTGCTCTGGAGGGTGGGAACACCCGTCCTGTTCCCCAACAGGTACTGCAGGTAAGGCCTGGCTGGCTGAGGTGAGGGCGGTGATTCCTGCCGGGAGTTTCGTGTCCCTGGAGCGTGTGGGGAAGGCAGCTCGGAGCTCAGGCACATGTGGCTTTTTCTCTGCTGTGTTTCTGTGTTTGCAGTCTGCCTGAATGGAGGCAGAAAGGGCCAGACTAAACCCAGAATAAACCCAGAGAAGTTGGTGCAGCTGCGCTGGAGGTGTTTGATCTCATTTCACC
Source organism: Corvus cornix cornix (assembly GCF_000738735.6). Classification (NCBI taxonomy): domain Eukaryota; kingdom Metazoa; phylum Chordata; class Aves; order Passeriformes; family Corvidae; genus Corvus; species Corvus cornix. The sequence goes on along the minus strand of NC_046350.1, from coordinate 4,648,332 downwards.
GCCCGTGCTCAGCTGCAGAATTACTTTCTGAATGTCACAAATTCTGATCTCTACCTCACTGAGAAGCAAGTGAGCCCTGGCTCACCTTCATGGAGGTCACTTGAGCTTGGCTTTACTGCTCAACCTTCTCTCTTTTTGGCTAGGAGCCTCATGACATCCTCTGCACTTCTCTGTTGCCATAGGGGGAGTGTATTTGGCTCAAATGAGATAGCATTTTTATTTCTCCTCTGTTTAGCAAGTCCACAGTTTCCTGAAACTGCTTGCTACAAAGAATGATGCAGTTCATCCTTCTAGGACCTTCCTCCGTGCTTGATTACCTGTTGAATTTTTCATTCATGGTTTCAGGATCTGGAGGAGTGAATTGTCAAGGGATGCAGCTCCTGTAAATAACCCACATCCCCCATTTTTATGATGGGAGTGATGCTGTGTGATAAGCAGATAATGGAGATGAGGAAGGGGAAGCTTCCACAGCCTTGGCAGAGTTGGAGAAGTTCTTGCTCTGTTTTGAGCTTTGCTTTCTGCTCAGAGTTGTAGGTGTCTAGGTTTGTGTCTGGAGCAGGTGACATCTTTTGGGCACGTGATGGTTCCTTTAAAAAGTTCTTTTTTAACTTACAGGGCAGTAGGTTGGGTATCAGGTATCACTGTAGTCTCAGCTCTAGCACTGATGTATCTTCAGTACCGTATGCCTGTTTTCAGACTGATTTAATTCTGTGCTGGAAGGACAGGAGCTCCTTTAGGATGCCTGCAGCATTATTAACAAATAGCTTCCCCGCTGTCATTTAACAGCATCACCACTGGCTCTGTTTTATTGAAGAGTTAATTCCCTTTTTAGGCTTCTGAAAGGTAAATGTGTTTCCCATCCCTTCCTCTTTGCACAGCACAGCTCTGTGAGTCACTGCCATGAGAAGGAGCTTCATATTTGTGTGATATTTGGCTCGGCTCAATTCTCTGCTTCTTCTGATATTGCTGTATAGCATCGTATGTTTTGACATTTATTTTGAGTGCATGTTTGGAACTCTGTGGCTGCGAAAATCCTGTGCCAAATTCGTGTATGAGGAATCTGTTACTCTCCTGCTTTGGTCTGCAATGGCCACTGCTGGGATTGTTTGGAAGAACTGGGATGCTGTGCACAGCCCTTGTCCACTAAAACTTTGTCAAATGTCTGGAAAACTGCAAAAAACTGTGGAAGTACTGTGAGTGCGGTGGTTGCAGTTGTCTCCTTCCCTGTTTCTTGGGAAGGGGTATGTCCGTGGCTTTTTAAGCTGCCTTGATCAAGAATTGGGTGGCTCCAGGAGCACGGGATGCTCAGAGCTGTGGCTGCTGCCTCAGAAACAAGCTCATCTCCTGCCTTGTGTTTGTGTAGGTCTGATTCTGTTGCTCACAGAGGCTGGTCCTGGTGGTTTCTCTGGAGTTGAAGGCTTTCTCCAACCTAGTTCAGCTCTCTGAGGTCGTGTTGTCCCTGCCTGTTCCCATCAAATCTGTTTGCCTTGCTCATCATCTCTGCTACAGAAGTGCTCCTGGGCTCTGGCAGGATTCAGGGCTGTGCTGAATGTGACCGTGCCACTCACAGCAGCATTGATCCTGCCCTTCCCATTCCAGTTGCTGTTTTCCAGGGATAGAATGGAGAGTCCTGTTTGAGTTCTGGTTGTTTTTCAGGGATTCTAATTCATGGCTTATCAAGGGCATTTCTGGAGGGGCCAGAATTGTTATACAGTGTCCTCAGAAGGAGACCAACACACCTCTCCATCCACTCTCCCTGGAAGCTCTGATGGGAGAGAGATCATTGAATTCTCCTTAAACAAAGAGAAAGTGGGGTCTGTTGTTTCTTGGGAGACTTGCAGAATTTAAGTATTTCTTTTACCTCTGTACTAGTGTTTGAAATTTCCAAGAGTACAGAAGAAGTCTTCCAGCATTTAGACTGGAAAGTGTCATCAGCAAAGTTACGTGTGTGCTGGCAGGACATCAATGGCTTGGCCTTAGACCTTGATCCACATTCCCTGATGGGACCCCAAGGAAATTAGGGGTGCATGCTGGATCAGGGGTTGAAACTTCCTTCTTTTCCTGTGACCAGGAAAACAGAACTTGGAGTTGGGATGTGTGAGCTTTGTTCCTGCCTCTGCCACCAATCCCACATGTACCTACGGCTCCATTTCCCATCTGCAGAGTGCTGTTGCGTTCTCCAGAGTACCCAGAGCACAAAGATAACATCAGGCCTTGCAAAATGCACAGACCTGGAGGTGAATGATGGACGTGCTGACCCTAAACCTTGGTTGAGTAAGGAAGGCAGCAGCTCCTCCTCACTTTGTTCTGCTCCCACACGCCTGCCTGGCCAAAGGCATGTCAGGAGAGATTAGACTTAAACCTTCTGATCTGCTTTCAGAGCTCAGAATGGGCAGGTTCCAGGCTGAAAGCAGGCAGGAGCACAGTGCTGACCGTTCTGGAAGCCTGAAGGGGAATCTCAAGTTGGTAGGATGAGCTATCAAGGCTCATCAGGGATCCAGCAGGTTTCATGCTCCAGCTCCCTCTGTGCCAGGCTGAAGGAGCTGCTTTTCATTTGGAAAAATTGGAGGAGGTTGTGTTCCTAACTCAGAGGATTTGTTAATCCCATTGTAGCACCTCTGCTGAGGGTCCCAGAATCTTAAATACCTGTGAGCAGCCCTATCCCAAAGTCACAGCTCTGTGTTTCCTCAGCCCCACTTTTCAGCCACCTCTCAGGACATCAGAGTTAATTCCTCTTGATTTTTTTCACTCCTGCAGTAAACCAGGATTTTGATTTTGAATGACTTCTGGGGACACTTACTGCCTGTCTGGACAGGCAAGGCAGTCGTGTCATTAGATTGGAGGTTTATGAACTTTTAAGTGCTCCAACTCAGATTTTAATGGTAAATAGGAGTTGATAGCTGGTGTGAGAGAGATGCAGACCTGAGCTTTACCCAGGCTCCACACCATCAGCTCTGGGCCAGATGGTCTTGCCTCTGAGAAATATATTAGAGCAATGTCAAGGAAGAGCACAGTTGAAATCTGCTGCCAAGACAGATTTCTCACTGCTGGAATATGTTTCTGTCTGATCCTCTATTTCTAGATGATTGAAAATAGTTCTGGAAGGGATTTTGCTGAGGCCACCTAGTCCATCCTTTTCCACAAGGCATGATAAAGTACACTGAAACCCTTCCTGGTGGGTCTGTTAAGCTTGTTCTTTAAGCAGTGGAGATTTTCCAGCTGCCCTGGGTGGGTTTTATTTGACTTTATTAAACTTTTTTTTTTAATATTGTGGCTTTTGTCACTGTTCTGGGCACAGAAACAAGGGATGCAGGTGGTTGATAATTGACCTCTTAAACTCAAGAGCCAGAAAAGTGATGGTGGTTCCTGGCAGGAGATGGAAGAGGAATCACTCAATGCAATCATATTGAGGTTTTGTTTGTTTTCCACAGAGATCTTCCATGGAGGGCATGGGAAAGTTAAAATACCATTTAAATGTTAAATTTCAAGTTAAAATACCATTCTCCCATTTTTTTCTATGCAAAGACCTTCATTCAAACTTTGCAAATAATTGCTTTTTTCCTTAAACAACATTACCTAGTGGTTGCGTGTGTGGGCAGGGAGTATTTGTTTTTGCTGTAGAGCAATGTAAATTTAACTCTGAGATCTGCTATTGAGGAAAAAGTGGATTCTCATCAGCTACTGAGCTTTTTCAAGGCTCCAGGCTCAGATCTGCAAACTGTCGGCTCCAATTAAAGCAAATGGCTGGAGCTGTTTTTTCTCCCTCCTGGAAAGAACACAGTTCATCAAAAGCCAGAAGGAAATTTTATTGGGCTCATGAGCAATTATCTCATGGGATGTAATAAGAGAGATCCACGAGATGCCCAGTGTGAACTTTCACTTGTAATCACTTTTATTTCTCCACTGGGCAGACAAGCACTGATCTCAGCAGTTTGAAGCCTGAAGTTTTCCTGTGGAGTAGAAGCTGTTGGAGGGAACTTGTGCTTTTGTAGGGTTTGATTGATGTTGACGTAGAAATGTGAATTTTGAGCATCCCTGACCTGGCAAAAGATATTCCACCTTTCTGTGTGGGGTGGGTTAACCCTGGCAGGCAGCTCCCTTCTGCCACAGTGGGACAGGGAACAGGACTGGAAGGGTAAAATTAAGGAAGCAGGACTTCCTCAGGTGCAAGGATTGCTTGGGAAGGCAAAGAGACTCCAAACACTCCCCTTTCCTCTTTCTTGCCTCAGTTTTTATTGCTGAGCGTGTCCCTGTGGTCACTCAGGGTCAGCTGCCCTGGCTGCTCCCTCCCAAATTCCTGTGCACCCTCAGCCTCAGTGGGAAAACCAGAAAAGGCTTTGGTTGTTCCGCCCAGCTCAAACCCCCCAGTGTTGTCAACACTGCTTTGGTCACAGATCCAAACCAGAGCACCAGACAAGCTGCAGTGAAGGAAATGAAGTCAATCCCAGCCAAACCCAGTACCCCGTGGAGTGCCACGGCTTCTGGTGGTGGCAGCCTGTGCCAGCTGTTTAGTTTTGGTTTATGGTGGTGTTTCCTGAAGGTGGTGTTTGCATTACTGTGTTTTAAAGCAAATATTGACCATTGTGCAATCCAGTTTGTTTCATGGTTTAGTCCTTCAGTTAGCACGGACCTGATTCATGAAAAACACTGTGCTGTGTCTTTGCTCCTGGGTGATCACTGTCACTTTCTTTTTAATTAATTTTGTTACTCACTGCTGACAAAAAGCCCTTTTCAGTCCACGGATCTCAGTGACAAAGCCAGTTTGGGTTTTGTGCAGATGAGTGTGATGTTTTTGGAGCAGGTTCAGTTTTCTGTGCCTGTTGTCATCACAGTGGGGTTGAAATTTGAGTTAAATTGAAGGTTCAAGGCCAACTCAGTTCAGTTTTTGTGTCCACTGCAGCTTTTGGGTCCTGCCATACTCACACATAATAAACCCAAAATTTAAGATGTGTAACTTCCCTCTAATTTCTTCCACTTTTAGGATTTATTCTGAGGTTGTTTGCCATTTTTTAGGAAACCAGAATGCTGGAATCAAGAGTTTGCACAAAACTACTGCTCCTGAATATGAATAAATTTGTCTAAAGGTGCCTCCTTTAGACCTGCATCCTTAAACAAGGTGAAGGAATAGGTGGAAAAGCAGAGTGAGAACCACTGAAACGTTGCTGAAAGGGAAAGGAACAACTCGGCGCCAGAACACAAGCGGCGTAAAATGGAATGTAAAATTCAGTTTGGGCAAAACAGATCAATGGGCTGGCATTTGTAAAGGCCAAGTGTTGATTGCAGAGATAAAATGCTCGGTGGGGACTCTGAGCCTGGCTGGTTATTTTTAGCATTTCCTCCCTGTGTGTCAGGATGTGCCTGTGCCTGCTCCCGTACGGTGACGCTGAAACGACAAGATATTAATCCCTGAGCAAAGGCCTATTAATCACCTGCTTTATTCTGTTTATGTAATAAGGTTAAATATACTCTGGGAGCAGGTGAGGTTTGGGCCCTGGGAATGATTTCACCTCACCTTTTTTTTTTTTGATTGATTGGTTTCGCCAGTGGCAGCTGCCCCATATCCGATTTTTTAATTTCAGCTCAGACTGATTTATCAGTAGAATGGGTTCCTTGATCTGCTGTTGGTATTTAAGCCACAAAAACAGCATCTGCTCCTCTCTCACTCCCTCCCCTGTGCCAGTGATGCCATTTTGCAAAATTTTAGACTAAACAAAATTCCTGACTGCACAAGGAGAAGGGAAGAAAAGTGTCACCGAGGCCTTGTGGCTTCTCAGGGGAAATATAATGGAATTCCAGACTGGTTTGGGTTGGAAAGGACATTAAAGCCCATCCCATTCTACCCCCTGCCATGGGCAGGGACACCTTCCACTATCCCAGGTTTCTCCAAGCCCCATCCAGCCTGGCCTTGGACACTTCCAGGGATGGGGCAGCCACAGCTTCTCTGCTGCAAGGCGCTGTCCATCTGGTGGTGGGATAAAAATATTGATTTCCTGTGTGTTCTACTGGTTTTCTGCTCTGTTTTCATCTAATAGTGACTATATTTGTGGGAATTTAAGGTTTTAGGCATGGATGCTAACCTTGGTAATAAACTTATCCCGCTGTTAAGCCTTGAGCAGAGGTATTTGATCCTAGTTATTAAAGAATATAAAAGTATTTATTTCTGTTTTGTAGGTAGGAAAACAGGTAGGGAACAACAGTTGGTGTAGGTGAGCTCTGGGCAGCCACTGAGCTGTGAAAGTTGTGTCAGGAAAGGGGGAAAACCCTGCTGAGCCTTATTTCTGTAGGGAAACGCTCACAGGAGTAGTGGAGAAAGTAGTACTGCTAAAAACCAGCAGTTTTTAAGTCAATGTGAGCTGACCTAATCACACTAAAATTGTGTCCGTGTTGATATTCTTGGTGTGAGGATATCCAAAATTAAGTCCTGAAGCTTTGCAGTAGTGGAAGCTGATCAATTTACATTTTTAATGGCTTGATAAGACTTCATTTAATGGCACTGGAAGAGTCAAAGAGAACAGAAAGAGTAAGAAATGGGGAATAATTTTATTTTCAAAATGCTCTTTGGGGGTTTATCAATTGGGGAAGTGGGGAATTTTGGAGAAGTATGTGATTTGCAGTTACCTGAGGAAGCATCCTCTGCATAGGCAAATCTCTTTTAAGTGGAACAATTCACCTCAAGAAGACAATTCAAACTGCAGGATATGTGTAAAAGGAAGAAAAAAAGCTGCTTTTTATTTCTTTTAAACACTTCCTCTGTTTACCATGCTGTTCAAATAATGTGATCACCAGGTTCCAGGCACTGATTTTGTCAACTGTTTACAGCACTGGGTTCTGTTTGCTGTGGGGCCAGACCAGCAGCAACCTTTGCTTCCCACGAGGTGGATGTTGGGGCTGTCACAGTTGAATATTGGCAGAAAGTTGTCACAATTATTGCAGCTAAAATGTTGTGGATTAAAAGCTGGAGTATTTTCCCTTTTTTCCAGTTAAGTTTTAGTGGGATTTCCTAAAGCTGGACTCACAGATTACAGCTAGGCTGCTCTTTCCTGTGTTACAGTAGGCAAGGTCGGAATGTTAGATCAGGATTCAGAAATCTGCTTTTCTTAGAATGGATTATTTGTTCATGGTTCCTTGAAATTCCCATGGGAAAGCGATGTTTTCTCTGTGAATCATTTCTGGCAGCTATACCTGTCCTTCCCTGGAATAATTATGGCCCAGGCAGCATCAAGGGAGGAGTATTTGCTTCAGTGAGTGAAACATTTCCACTTAGGAAGTCAATAATGCTGCTCTGGCAAGGCTCAGACCACAAGAGCGCTTAATTAATCTCGTAAAGATTTTGAACAGCCCTTTCCTCCTGTTCTGCATCGCCCCTGCAGAGGAGATGGGAATGCAGGATGCGCTTGGTGCGTTCTTGTGTGGAAAATGGAATATTCGCATTAGGAAGGCATCCTCAGATCAGCCAGCAAGGGACTGGTGGTGGTTTTTGCAGCCCTGACAGCTCCTTCAAAAGCATTCAGCATCACAAGTGTGCAGCTGAGCTCCAGCAGCATCCAAAATTTGTGGGAAGGTGCACAGGGAAGGTGTGGGTTTGCCTTTCTGGGACACAGGGTTGGCTCTGCTGTCGGGATTCTCTGTTGGGCACTTGCCAGGATGTGTCAGTGCCAGCCTGCTCTGCTCTTTTCAGGTAGGGAGGGATTATCCTCCTTTATACTGTAGGGATTTGCGTTTTATGGGTTTGTGGCGCAGCCTGGAATGTTCTTTGATCGATAATTGCTGGAGCTGGCATTGCCTTCCTTGGAATGCTGAGAGTTCTAAGCCTGTGATGGTTCATTCATTCCTGGGGAGAGGAAGAAGGCCCAGTGAAATGGCAGAAAACTCTGAAGGCTGGGGAGCAGCCCTCTATCCCCACCTAATACCCTGTGGAATTTGTTGCTTCCTTCCCTAAGCATGGGATTCCTTGGGATGAAACAGGAAGGGGTTGTGGTGGTTCTCTTTAAGGAAAAGCCCTGTAACAATAATTAAATTGTGCTTCTTCTTCATTGTTGGATGTTCCCATTTGTTTTCTCTGCTTGACTGGTTCGTAGCAGCCTTTAAAAAAAAGCTGTTCTGCCTCTTAGTTGGAGCAATAAATAGTCCATTTTATTCATCTGTGATCTGGAGGAAGAGGGAAGATCTCACTAGGCTCTGCAGAGCTTTCTAAAAAGGATATTCTTTGATAATTCCTGCTCTCATAAAGACAGTAAACACTGGTGCACCTTCAACTCAGCAATGTTCCATCCACCCCCACAAAAACAAATGAAAGACTCGCCCAGGGTGACTTTTAGTGATGATTAGAAGCAAAGATGATGTGAAGTTCACAAGGACAGCTGGGTTTGATGCTGTTCTCGTGTGACAGGTGTTTGGATGTCACAGCCATGCGTGGCAGGGAGAGGCTGAAGCTGCAGAGATGCTAAAGCTGAGCAGGAATCAGGCTCATGCTGCACGCTGGAAATGTGATTTTGCATCAAACGACTCCTCCATGCATTCAAAAGAGGATGTTTGGCTGGAGGATGGGTTTATTTTTAGGGCTTGGTGGTTTCATTTGCTTTTATTGGTAGGTGGGAGCGTTGACAACGCGTCCCAGGGTCCAGAGCTGCTCCTGCAGCTGGGGCTGAGCACATCCCCTCAGCTGGACCAGCTCCTCATCCTGGGCTGAGCTGGCCCTGTGTCGTGGCACTGGGGGAGCTTTGCTTGTAGCGTCTGCTTTATTCATCCCTTGGCATCCTCTTGGGCCTTTTTTTTCAAGTTTTGAGGAAATCTGAATGTTCTGGATAGCTCAGGAGGAAGAGGGAGACCCAAGGATGCCTGAGGATGCTACAGGAGATTTTTCCAGGCTCTGCATATTGGAAGCCACACTCCTCTGTCTTGTTGTGCTGGTAAAGAGAGAAAGAGGGATTTGAGAATCTGTTTAAGAATCTGTTTGATTTAATTCAGAATTGAGGATGTGCTGCATCTGTGTGGTGTTCACCTCATTTACCCATTGTCATGGCAACACTTGGGAAGGCCGTCCCTGTCTCACTGATCCCAGCACTAAATCTGCTGGGTTTATTGCAGGCTGAGCAATAGCCCTTCCCTGTTCCTGCTGTAGCTCGTCGATACATAACAGGAAAAGGCTGAAATTATTGTGACGTTGGCCATGTTTTTGAAAAACTGCGGTTACTTGGGGGAAACGGACAAACGTTTCTTTCAAGTTTTAAAAGTTCCTGTATCCTCAAATCAAAACCAAAACTGGCTTGAAGGGCAAGTGAAACTCAACAGTGCAGTATTCACATAAGATGCGTGTGAGGAGACTTCCTGAAAAATAGACTGAGATTGAATTTTATTGCTAAAATCGTGCTGCTGGTGTTTTCTTGGTAATTTCTTTCCATTTTATTTACTGTGCTTGTTTGTCTGCTGCTGTTGTGTCTCTGGTGGCTGTTGTGCTTATTCCTGAGTTTGGAATCAAGGGCTGGTACTGGAATTTTGTAAAGACTCCTTTCCCAGTTCTCTTCCCTCATTCACAGTACTCTGGGACAAGTTTTTTGGATATTATTGCAGATGCTGATGAGCCTTGGAAGCCTGGTTGGTTTTTTTATCATTCTCATCAGTGCTCAAGCTGTGAGAATCCCAGTTTTGAATAAAACAGAGATTTCTCTGCTCAGCAGGTCGGGCTTTTTCTGCAGCCATTTTTCTGGGGGGAAATGCCATGTGTGGAGTGGCATCACCTAAATTCCTGTTGTACTTCCAGGTGTGCTGACCATGCTGCCCACGACACCGCGAGTGCTGCCGCTGATCCCGCCCGTCTCCGAGACCCCTCTCGAGGAGGAGTTTTAGGGTTTGCTGTGCAGATCCATGGACCTGGACCCCCATGCCAGTATGCAGGTCGGGATGCGGGTAGTCCGTGGAGTGGACTGGAAGTGGGGCAGCCAGGACAGCGGCGAGGGCAACGTGGGCACCGTGGTGGAGATCGGCCGGACGGGCAGCCCCACCACGCCGGACAAGACCGTGGTGGTGCAGTGGGATCAGGGCAACAGAACCAACTATCGCACGGGCTTCCAGGGGGCTTACGACCTCCTGCTCTATGACAACGCCCAGATAGGTGAGCAGGGCCAGGACAGGGGCACAGCCACTGGCAAAGCCACCTCCTGCCCCTGTCCCATGTGCTGGGACAGCCTTTGGCACCTGTGGGCAGAGCACACTCAGCCTGTGCATGGCCAGGACATTCCTGTTTCCCTCTGTGCAAAGGCTCTGCTTTCCTCCTCTTTCCATCTGTGAGCTGAACACTTCCACTGAGTTTGTCATTCTGCAGACATGGCTTTCGGAGGAGAGGCCCTAATGTGGATATTTCATATTACACATACCACTTCACGGTGTATTATTGCATCACCTTCCATACACGATTTTTTTTCCTCCTTCAAAACACACATTCATCAAGTTTCTTTCAAGTCCCCTTTACAGTTGTGTGCCCTAATTCTGTAAAGTGTGGACTAGAGGAGTAGGTTCATTCAGGACAGTTGTGCCAGGGTTTTCTAGCCCTTAAATAATTTCTCCTTAGAAACACAGCTGTTTCAATGCCCAGCACTAAGCATGGCACTCTTCCATGAGCAGTATTCGTGCTGTAAGGAGCAGAGATATTTACTTTAGGTATGAGTGGGATAAAAAATGGGAGTGTAAGAAGCTGGAAAGAGGTGAACAGAGGGCTGACAGGATTTCTAGGTGCATTGTGAAGTACTTGTGCTTCTCCTTGGCTCAGTGAAAGGTCTTTTTCTGGAAAGGTGGTTCTAAGAACCTGGTTTTCCCTGGAATTTGTGTGGATCTCCCATTCTCTTTTGCTCCCCTAGGTGTCCGTCACCCCAACATCATCTGTGACTGCTGCAAGAAGCACGGCATCCGAGGCATGAGGTGGAAATGCAAAATGTGCTTTGACTACGACCTGTGCACCCAGTGCTACATGAACAACAAACACGACCTGTCCCACTCCTTCGAGCGCTACGAGACTGCTCACTCCCAGCCGTGAGTCCACTGCACCCTCAGCAGATTTAGGGGGCTCAGTTCCATCCTAATGCTCTCCAAAACCTCCTCTGTGCAACCCTGGGGTGTGCAGAATAACCCAGCAACAACAGTACAACCTAATTTGTACACGTCTGTGTGATTTATAAAGAAATTCCTGTAAATTTATGGGGCAGTGCTCAATTTTTGCTGATTGGGTGGAACGACCAGAAAAGTTTGTTCTATAGAATTATGGTTAGTTTTTTATGAAGCTGCTTGAAAAAAAGGGCAGCAAACAGAAATCTGCAGAGTGCTTTTATAAAGTGACAAAAGAATGATTTCTGCTCTGGTTTTTCTCTTCCTCACCCCCCCCACCCCAAATAAATAATTTCCCAGATTTGCTTTGCTACTTGCTGTTCTCAGGCCTCAGGGAGGCTGACAGGGATCTTACATTCCCAAATTGTTGATTTATTCTTGGGGTCTATTTGCTGAAGAGGCAGCACTTTCTCATTTACTCCTGCTCTGCACATGAATTTTTTTGGAGGTGACTGCTGCACTGATGCCTGTGGAACAGCATCTGTAATTTTATGCTCCTCCATGATTTGCCAAAACATGAGAGATCTGTTCTCCTGTCCTGAGGAAGAACTCAAAAACAGGCTCAAAAATACTTTTATTTGCACCTCCTAAAGTGGGCATGAAGATGAATCATGTAATCCTCTTGCCTTCAGGAGAAGGAATAAGAAATCAGCTTATCTCTGTCATTGATTTTCTTTTTTTTTTTCCTTTTTTTTTAATGTTTTTGAAAATATCACTGTGCCTTGCATCCATCTGTGGAATGAAAAGTGTAATTACTGTGCTAAAGGCAGCAGTGTGGGATTTGGGATTTGCAGCTGCTTTTCCTGCCATGTGGGAAGCTCTGCCTGGAGCTGATTGCCAGAGTGGTGCCAGCGTTGGTTGAGCCAGAATTCCGAGTCCTAGCAGAGGAGGGATGCTGCTGGCCAGACAATCTCCCCCCTGAGCTTTGAGGCTTGTGTTTATCCACCAGATTAGGGTGTTTCTGGAGCTTGTGTTAATATGACAAGCCAGCCAGCTCCTACTGTGAAATGAGCCTCACAATTTGGTGTATCTATAAAAATACACATCTCTATAAAAATAGACATGTGGGGGCTTTTTCTCTTTCTATTAATAACGGAGTTATCTCCAAGTAGTTACTCAGGGATGCCTGCTTGTGTCTTTTATTTGAGTTTAAGGTACATCATTTTACTCACATTTAAATTAAAAAAAAAAGAGAGAGAAAAAGGCACTGCTGCAGAGCAGCCCCAATTTTCTGCCCTGTGCTGGGGATTTCTCAACCCTGCAGGTGGGAAATCCTTTGGGCAGCAGGGACCTGACCTTCTCCAGGAGCACCTGGAATGCTGTCCTGGATCAAAAGGCAGATTTCTAGGTAATTTCTCCTCAGGACTCATCCTCTGCAGAACTTGTTCCTTTTTTCTGAGCAATCTGGGTGGTGGAGGATGTAAAAAGAGCAATTTTCCCTCCCAGGGCTTGTCTCTGCCTGTGCCCGGGCTGCTGCTGGAACTGGGCAGTGCAGTTCTTGCTGTCAGGGTGAAAAAGGGAGCTTGGAGGATGGCCAGCAAACTTGCCAGGGCCAGAGCTGTCCTGTGTGAATTGTTTGACTTTCCCAGAAACTGCAGCACCACTCTGGAATGTCGTGGAAGCACTGGAGAGCTCTTTGGAGGTGCAGAGCAGAATGTGATGTCTGATGGTGCTTTGGTGGCTTTTTGGCTGGGTTGGGGGTTTTTTTTTTCCCTAAATGCTTTTGCCCTTTTAAATTTTTTTTTCTATGAGTGTGGCTGGATGAGTGGTTAGAGAAAATGTGATATAAATCAACTTTATGTGACAAAAAGAACTCTAAACATAGGCCAGAGTGCCTGATACCAAGTCTTCATAAAATGAGCATTATTCTGATTTACTTTGCTGTGTGTTAGCAGGAATAAGGATCTTCAGAATAGCAAGCAGCTGATAAAAATAGAAATTAAAAAAAAAGAAAAGAATAAGAGACACAGCATGGGCCTGTCAGGCATGGCAGTGATTTCTGGGAGCCTCCATAAGGGGCAAGGATAAACCAGCAGTTGTAATTGGATAATGGAACACCTTTCCTGCTGTTGCTGTGTGGCAGGTATTGATTCCAGCTGAGTTTTGGGATGGAGAGGAATTAGGAAGTTGCAAGGAAGAAGCTCCCCGTTGTGGAAAGCTGCGGTTTTAAAGATGAATGAAAGGTTCACGTTGTGGTTCTTGGAAGTCACTCAGCTTTTGGAGCAAACAGGTTGTCACAAATGGGTTTGGTTTCAGGATTTGACCGAGGGTGGCACAATAACTGCAACAAATGGGTGTTTTCTGCAGCTTTCACACAGGGAGCTGGCAGATGAAAACCCTTTTACTCAGAAATGCCTTGCAGTGCAGGGGCAGGAAGCAGTGGGAAGATTTTGCTTTAATGCAAATGTAGCCCTGTGATTTGTCGGTCCAGGGTTTGGAGAGTGCTCTGCATTGAGAATGGAATGCCCTGATGTGAAACAAAGGGCACGGATCACCTTTGATCAATGCCAAGGAGAGGATTTCTTTGGAATAAGGGAGGTCTGAGCTGTGCAGACACTTTGCCTTAGGCACTGCAGCATCCTTTTGGGAGAGCAGAAATTGCCTGCTTATGACTCACTGACTATTGCTTAGATCACTCATCTCTCTTTTTCTTTTTGCTTTTTTTTTAATTTTTTTTTTTCCTTCTAAATAAAGTAGAAGATAAAACCTTTGGCAGTTCCCTAGGGACAAAAAGAGAAAATCAGAGTATTTAAGAAGACGTGGTAAATGCTGTGTGGATTTGGGTTTTGTTGTTGAGTGGCTGTGAAATCCAGGATGAGTCTCCTTTAGATACCAGGATTCTCCCACCTCCTTTCTCTGGGAATGGGGATCCTTTGGTTCTTCCCAAATCCCTGCTGTTGCTGCCAGAGCCACCACTGGCCACCTGAACCAGGCAAGGCCAACACATCCCTGTTTGTAGCAGGTCACTAATCCCAGGATTTAGGAGGATTTAACCCCAGACAGACACTGCAGAGGGTTCCCAATCAGTTTTCTAAAGAGGCTTTGAAGACACCTTTACCTGAAGGCTATTTCAGGTCTTTAAATGACCTGAGTTTGAACTTTAGGTGACAGGAAATGCTGATTTTCTTTTTAACTTTTGCTGTTTGAGGTAATCTCTTCCTGACCTCCTGATCTGTTATTTTTATTGGTCTTGTTTGGTTTGAATTTTATGGCTGTTGTGGAAGAGGCTCTCATCCTTGGCTTAAAAGGATGGAACAGCTCAGTTTTACTGAAGAGCTTTTCTCAGGGTTGTTGTACCTATTTGCTGAATATGTGCTTAGTAACTGGAAGATAAATCAGTGTCTGTGAGCAGGGCAGCAAAGCAAAGCTCATCAAGTTTATATTAGGGCTGCAGAAGTCAGGCACACTCTGGTGAGTTCTGCAAATAATCGAGCCTGAGATAATCTCATACAAAATGTTAGTGTTGTGGTATTCCCATGCAGCGCTGGCATTTGGATCCCCTGCTCAGGGGTGGCGCTCAGTTGAATTTCAGATGTGGTGCATTTTACCCAGGCTATTTTCTAGCCTTCACTCACCAATAAATCACAACCTCAATAGTTTTTCACAAGCCCTGTTTTTTTTTCTTTCCTGGCAAACAATGGAGCTGGAGGAGCCAGCGAGCTGCACAGGGAAATGTTTTGTGTAATCAGGCATAAGAAATACAAATATTTTCTCTCATTGTGTTTTATCCTGTAGTCAAAACAGAGATTGCAGTTATTTTCATCTGTAATTCTTAAACCAGCTCTGTCTGGTGGAGTTACCAGCTGGATTTGGAAATCAGATCCAGGAACAAGTGCGTGCTCTGATTTAGGTCTGTGCAGTGCAGACCCATTCAAGGCAGCTTTAATAATCCAACCTCCCATCTGTGGCTGCTTATACTGAGAGCTGAACTAATCCAGCAGCTGAGTGACAACTGCTGGGTGTTTGATTACTGGGCAATGCAGGGATGCAGGTTTATTTACATAGTAACCTCCTCAACTTGTGTTATTTACGCAGTGGCAGTTTAAGCTAAGAAATTTGGGTGAGGAATATTTGGAATTGAATGCGACTCTTCTGTGCTGACGTTTTTATTTCCTGACTTGTAGCGAAGTGCTCATGAAGTATGAATGAATTTATTTCTATTAATTTATAATTTTTTTTTCTTTCAATGAATTTGTATCATTTTCCTTTAGGAAAAAACCCACCATTATTTGCCAGATAAATTGCCTGTGCCTCTTTAAAAAGCTCCAAACATATTTTATATATATATATATATTTTTTAAAAGATATATATATAATATTTTATTTTTGCAAATTGCTGGTTGAAAATCCATGTGCTAAGCAGCAGCTTCTAGGGGAGCTGGTCAGGTGATGCAGGTTCCTGTTCTTTAGAGCATTAAATACACCTTGTTTTCTTGTATTATTTGTCACATGTCTGACATAAATGTGTGCCATCATTCAGGGTGTGGGAAGGAAGTTTTGCTGCTTTTCCTTTCATAGATGTGAAAACCTCTGGGAACCATCCTGGAAGTTCTTGTGTAAAATTGTAAATGCACACCATGTTACAAGAAAATAAAGACCCCTCTTTTCCTGAAAAAGCTTTAATTGATAGTGGAAGGTTTATCTGACTTTGTGTACAGTATCCATTTTCTTTTGGAATTCTGTGGAATGTCCTTGTTTGGATACTTTTGAGAACAGTGAGGAGAAATTCTCTATAAGGAGGGTTTCACATGGTGCACTGATGAAGGACTCTGTGGTTCCTGGGGAGTGGTTGCTGCTTTCTGTAGGAATTGAAACCTTCAGGCTGAAAATGTAGTGAGACAAAAAAGCCTTTTTAAAGCTGTTTTTGGGGTGTAATGCCTGTCCCCAGTTCACTGATAGCATTTCTGTGTGGTGCTCCAGGGCTAAGGAAGCTTTCCTGCCCGTTTGTCCCAGAGCCCTGGACACACACTGTGATGTGTACAGCTCCTTTTGCCCCTTAAGAATTAAGTCAGAAGTTCAAAGGTTTCCAAAGTTGACTCTGCCATTTATTGCAGCTCTGGGTTCAATGGAGCACATGGATACTTGCAGGGTCTGAGAGCAAAAGCAGCTTATGCTCAATACAGCTTATCCATCCTTTTGAGATCAGAGCAGCATTTACATGTCTGAGACTTGTGCTGCTTCTGGTGGTGGTGACCTGAAAGCAGCTCCCTGAGCAGGAGCAGTGAGAGGAACCCCAAATCCAGCCCTCAGCTGGTCTCCCATGAGCATGGTTTTGGTGGAGCTGTGTCCATCCACAGCCGTGTCATGGATAGAACTGACACCAAAACCCAATGTTTGCATTGTGCTTTTCAGATGAGCTGCTAGATGAGGAATTCAGCTCCTTTGAGCTGTTAAATTGCAGGGCTTGCAGACAATCAGAAGTTCCTCAGTGAGACAGATGTTGCTGTCCCCGTTTGGGGAAGTCCTGGGGAAGTGTTGGGACCTGCCCAAGTGCACCACAGAGTGACTTGGCAGCAGAGTGGGGTTGGGAACCTGCAAGCCCTGACTGCCTTCATGAGGCTCAGTGTTGTCTCTTGGATGACAGCACGTCCCAGTGCCCATCCAGCTTCACCTCCACACATCCATCCTCCTGTTCTGAAGAAAACAAATTTTATTTGCTGTTTCTCCACCTGGCTGGTGTTGGGGAGAGATTTAAAGATCCTGGGTGGGTTTTGCAGCACTGCTGAGTTTTTTTTCTTGCCACAGTGTGGTGCCATGACACCATGTGTGTGTTCCCTAACTAGGCCATGCTCCTGCACACCAGGAATTCTCCACAGAATCATTCCAAAATGAGCATCTCTCTGGGTTTCTACAAACTTAACGCAGAGATTCCCTCTTAATTGGTCAAAGTGAGTTGTCTCATGATCCAATTTTCCTGATTTTCACTTCTTTTCCCCTCAGGGGGTGAAGGTAAGACCGGCCGCGTGGTCGATATCCGGGGCTGGGACGTGGAGACCGGCCGCAGCGTTGCCAGCGTCACCTGGGCAGATGGAACCACCAACGTTTACAGGGTGGGCCACAAGGGAAAAGTGGACCTCAAATGTACCGTGGAGGCTTCTGGGGGCTTCTACTACAAGGAGCATCTCCCAAAATTAGGTGGGTGGAGACAAACCTTTGCTGAGAGAAGTCTGTGTTGAGAAGTTGTGATTCACACAGCCCTTGGCGCTGAAGCCATTTTGCGTGGAAGACATAAAACCACCTCCTGATTTTCTGAGGTTCCCAGTTAATAAGCATCATTTGAGAGAATTTGGTTTGTGTGTGAGCATGGTGCTTGATCTCAGAGTTGTTGATGAAATAGTTTGGCCTTTTGGTGGTAAAACCGTCAGTTACCCACAGTTGTATCCCAAGGAACACAATTTCTGCTGGAAATGCAGGAAATTCCCACTCTGTTACAGAGAATCCAGCTTTTCTCACTTTGGTCAAGTTTGTCCATCCAAAGCTTTTAATTCTTCAGACAAGCTGTTGTTCACTGTGCTTTTAGAGAACAAACACTTTCCTGGTGGAGCCAAAAGTGTGTTCAGTGGGGGGAATGTGACCAAAGGGAGACTTTGGAGAGCGGAACAGCCAAAAATTAGAAAAAGTGATGGGAAAAGGTGAAGTCTGTATTGGCAACTTGCTGCCATCCACCTTTCCTCTTAAGTCCAAGGAAGCTCCTTGTGGTTTTGGACTTGAAGCTTTTTTTTACCCAGGTGTAATTTAGTTGTGGGGTTGTTTTTTTAATGAGGTGCAGGGACCATCTTTGTCTCCCCTGAAGGAAAACAGAGTGGTCTGGTTTTGTGTTTACAGCAGCAGAATCAGGGTTTTTATCAGACTTTTCAGATAAAACTTTTCAGGCAGACTTTTATTTGTCTTTCTCAGACTTTTCTCTCCCTGAGCAGTTTGGCAAGAGCATGAGGGGAGGGGAGGGTTGGATGAGGAGCTTAATTCCAGGGGTATGGCTGCATGGGAAGGGTAGGAGGGCAAGGCACTCCTCAGAGTGAGTTCTGTGGCTGCCTGGGGAGGGGAGAACTAAGTTTGGGTGCTGTGTGGGTGTGTCTGAACAGCAGTTGTGGGTGAGTGGATTGCTAAGAACAGCTCCTGGTGTCTGCCAGGGCCTGAGAGGCATTCCCCGCTCTGCAGAGGAACAAAATGTGTCTTGTTAGAGCTGCTTCTGTTTAATTCATATTAATATCCAGTTAGAGTTAAATCCTACTGATTCCTCTGCATAGTGCTGCCCTATAGAGTGTATAGGGCATGAAAAGGGGTTTGCACCATTCTGCCCCAATTAATGTTAATTTTCAACCCTTGTAACGAAGCTGAG
Organism: Corvus cornix cornix; assembly: GCF_000738735.6. NCBI lineage: Eukaryota > Metazoa > Chordata > Aves > Passeriformes > Corvidae > Corvus > Corvus cornix. The sequence goes on along the minus strand of NC_046350.1, from coordinate 4,629,896 downwards.
GTGTGTGACTGCACCCTGCATGCCTGTGGGTGCTGTCCTTGTTGTCCCCAGGGAAACCAGCCGAGCTGCAGAGGAAGGAGAGCACAGACAGGCATCCCTTCCAGCACGGGGACAAGGTGAAGTGCCTGCTGGACATCGACATCCTGCGCGAGATGCAGGAGGGCCACGGAGGCTGGAATCCCAAAATGGCCGAGGTATGTCCCTGGATACTCCCCTGGATACAATTCCAGCCTCTCCCTCATTCTGCACCGCCCAGAAAGTTAGCAGAACATCTTTGTGTGACCTTAAAGTCGACTGAATCACAAATACAGATATTTTTAGTGATAGGACACTGGAGTCAGAGTTATTTTTAGGCTCTGTTGGGATGAGAGTGGCCTTGTGGATCCCTGCAAAAGTCTTGGAAGAAAAAAAAAAAAAAGATAATAATGGCTGGTTTGTTTGTTTTTAAATGAGCCATGGATCTTTTCTTTGGAGTTCTGGATCCATTCCTTGTTTGGCTTCTTTTGTGCTGTGCATTACTGGTAATGAAAGTTATGTGTTTTGTCAGCACTAGGCTCTGTCCCTGACCAGGGCTAAGAATTTCTCAGCCCATATGGTATTTTTGAAGCTTAGTCTTCCCTTTAAATTGAAGAGCCATCAGTCTGCTGTCACCTGTTGTCCTAAAAACCCCAGAGAGTGGAGGAAATAAAGCTAGAAATAGCACCTATTACTGTAGAATAGCATGAATAAATGCTATAAAACTATAAAAGATAGGTTAAATACATATCCTGGCCCAACCTGCCCTACAGGTGAGCAGACTTTTTGAAATCAGGCTTTAAAATGTCAAGGCAAACTCTGCCATTTCAGTTTTAAACTGGAAATTTCCTAACTGAGCCTCTTTTTTTGGTTTTTTTTTTCAGCCTGGCAGGCAGGGACTTGGTATTCTCTGATGAACTTCAACAAGGCTACCAGTGGAGCCATGAATCCTTTTATTTCAGCTAAGGAGTACAGCCCCAAAGCTGTAGTTTTTGGGTGTTGCTGTGTCTGTTGTTGGTTGTTAAACCTCTGTGCTCCTGAATTCCTGTTGTTGGGGAATGCAGGGGTAGAGAGGGATGATAGCAGTGAAACAGGAACCTCCTGTCACCTCAGAAACTGGCATTTTTTACATCTTTATAAACCATGAGCTGCTCAGAACCTGCCAGAACAGCAGACCTAGAACCCTGCACCACACAGTTTTATTTTGTTTTCTGTACCATGCCCCTTTTCCCCTCCCAGACTGTGCCTTGCTGGTATTTTATAACGCAGAAGGAAGGAGGACCATTTGTGCCACGTTTTCAAGCATTTTTGCACTCTGTATTCCTATCCCCCTCCTCCCCCAATACGCTGCTCCTTCAGAGGAGCTTTTAGAGGAGCCTTTCCCCTCCTTTTGTAGAAAAACAATGGTTGCATCTCATGTAGAGCAGGTTTGGGAGCACTGTGGATGGGAAATGCTGGGTGATTTAGCCACCTATGCCTTGGATGCCTTCTTTCCCCACTATTAAGCAACATGATTTATTTAGGGGCTTTTCACTCCTTTTTTTGCTTTTTCTTTGTTTTTCCCCTTCTATCCAAAGTTCATTGGCCAGACAGGGACCGTGCACAGGATCACAGACAGAGGGGACGTGAGGGTCCAGTTCAACAGTGAGACCCGCTGGACTTTCCATCCTGGAGCCCTGACCAAGGTAGGTGCTGGGCCTGGCCTGGGAATGCTGCAGGGAGGTCACTGAACCTGCTGGGTTAGGGCTCAGAGTGTCACCAGCAGGTGCTGAAGGAACACCGTGCTGTTATAAACACAGTTGTCCTATTTTATGAACTTTTTGCATTTCTAAGTCCTTAAGGTAACCTCCGTTTCTTAATTTCAGCTTCCAGTACCTCATCCTTCTGCAGCTGCCTTTCCCTTGTGATGAACCTTCTCCCACATAATTTCCCTTTGATTTTTTTTTGTTCTTCTCTGCTTTGTGTTTCCACGTTGTTCTTTTTTGCATCTTTGTCTCGCTTCTCTCTGATTTCTTCTGAATCTTTCATCCAGCCCTTCTCATTTTGTGGCTGCATTTCCAAAGCTCACAGCTCTGGCCTTCCCCAGAGGTTTGAGGACTTTGAAATGTGGATGATTAGAAAAAGAGATAATTAGGTACAGAAGAAGCTGCTGAAAGACCATAAAATTCTGACCTGAGCAAGGTCACAATGCTAAAAACTCCCAATACCAGTGGAAAATGCAGTGTCAGACTGTTTTGCACAAAATTAGTCTGCTCTGAAAAGTGTGTTTTGACACTGCTCCCCTCCCAGCTCAGTGAGCAGAGGGAGCAGCTGGCAAATTACCAGCACAGATAAACCCTGGTTTCCCTTTTCTGTTTTAAATAACAAACAGATTTAACTTCCTTATTAGAGTGAATTAAAATCTGCAGTGCCGAGCCAGGTGTAGCGAGGAGATGGACCAAGAAAACTTCTGTACTTTATCTGGTATTAATTACAAACAATTTGGAGGAAAAGAAGTGAGGGAACTGCCTGTTCCAAATTATTTCCCTACTTAAATGTGCACTTGGCTTAAAAGAATTGGTCTGTGTTTATTTTGCAGCTCAGTGGTTACAGCTTTCTTGCTAACTGCATTTATGTTTTGCAATGCTGTTTTTTGACTCAGTGGGTGTCTTGTTTGTTGGGATTTTGGGAGTGGGGTGGAGGGGCTGATCAGTATTATTTTTTTCTCTGTGTGTGTGTGTGTGTGTGTGTAGCTTCATCCCCCAAAAGCTTATGACTTTCTTTTTCTTGTAGCTCAACACCTTTTGGGTTGGTGATGTGGTCCGGGTGATAGATGATATGGAAACAGTGAAGCGGTTCCAACCTGGTCATGGGGAGTGGACAGATGAGATGGCACCTGTGAGTGCGCGCCAGTTCCAGTTCCAGGACAGTCCAGTAACCTCCTGAGCTTCCCCCAAGCCCTGAGCACTTAGAGATGGGCTTGTATCCCCCCCCAGAATTCCTGCTGGGAAGTCCCTGCCCAGCCCCTGGTGCTGGTGGCTCTCGGTGACGCCGTCATGTCCACGGCACCCAAGCGGGAAAAGGGGGAATCCCTCAAAAAGGATTTGGCTGCCACCAACTCACATGAGAGGTTTCCATAAGCAAAATCCTCTTATGCTCTCCCTGATTCTCTGGAATGAGGCAGGGAAGTGCAAAAATGGTCTGATCAGCCCAGTATGGCTAAAAAGTGGGATACAGGTGTCCTCCAGGAGCAGCTAAAGCCCAGAGGAAACCATCCCTAGTCCCAGTTTGATCAGTTCTTATCAGCACCTCCCTCCCCAGCCGTTTCCATGTGTCTGGGAAAACCCTGCCATGCCAAACCAGTGAGAGAGAAACTGGTGAGAACCCTCTGGTGTCCTCGAAGTGGGAGCTGTCTGCGAGTGTGTCACTTGTCCAGTGCTTCTTTTCACACAGCGGGAGCTGCAGCTTTGCGAAAATAAAAACAAACCCCAAAACCTTGGCTTTGGGTCTGGGAACTGCAGTTTTGGGGGGGGGAGAAAAAAGAAAATCCTTTTTTTTTTTTCTTTGCAGACCCTGGGGCACATTGGGAAGGTGATCAAGGTCTATGGGGATGGAGATCTGCGAGTGTCAGTGGGGGGACAGTCCTGGACCTTCAACCCTGCCTGCCTGACAGCCTACCAGAGGGAGGAGGAGGCCAACCTGATGACCACAGAGAGTGCCAAGGAATCCAAAAGTGAGGGACAAGTCTGGTCCCCCAGGGGCTGGCAGCTCTTGGATCCAGCTCTTTGGAGGGTGCTAAAATCCAGATGTTCTTCCCTGCCTGGAGAACTAAAGTCCAGCTGTGCCTTACTGGGCAGACAAAGCTTAGGAAAATGCAGGGTTTAGGACTGGGAAATGCTGGGATTAATGGGAAAATGCAGAATTTAGGATTTTGAAATGCTGGCCTTAACAGGAAAATATAGAATAAAGCCCAGCTGTGCCCCACTGGGGAAGCAAAGCTGGCCTTAACACGAAAATAGAGAATTTAGGACTGGGAAATGCTGGGATTAATGGGAAAATGCAGAATAAAGCCCAGCTCTGCCTTACTGGGCAAGGAAAGCTGGCCTTGACAGGAAAACACAGGATTTAGGACTGGGAAGTGCTGGTCTTAACAGGAAAATACAGAATTTAGGACTCAGAATTGCTAACCACAGCACTGCCCTAGGTTCAGTATTTGCCTCATCCTTGTCCTGTCCCAGTTCCCTGTTCCATCCTGTTTCCTCTACAAGGACACTGATTCTTGAGGGCTTGTGAAATATTCCCAGGTCCTTGCATGGAACTGTTGTGAAATCAACGATTATTTTGCCTAATCCGCCCTGAAATCGAGTTTGGGATCACATGGTGCGTGGAGTGGATTTTTTGGGTGCTTTGCACATCTGCTCATACATTTTTTTTCGTGGCCTGACCGTCCTGATTTCCTCTGGATGTCAGGATCATGTGGGAGAGAGGACAGACTTGCCAGGATTTTTTTGTTTTCCTGATGTAGATGGATCTTGGACTGTTTCCTCAAGTCAGACTTGCAAACTTGAGGGAGAACTTGCAAAATTTTTCACTTTGCTCTGCCTGGGGAGCTGTGACAGCTCTGTCCCCTCAAACACTGAGAATTGTGTGGTGACAGGTCCATTTTTGTCTCTTTTTCAGGTACTTTGGTGACTGTCCTGGAGAAGCTGCTGTCCCAGAGGACGGAGTCAGAGCACGCAGGGTGCCTGGTCATTTGTGCAGCCCTCAACAACGCAGCCAAAGTCCGGGAGCTCCTCCAGAAATACCCAGACAAGGCAAGTTTGGAAGACAAAAATGGTTCTTTTTCCTTTGTTTCTACTCTTTAAAACACTGTCATAAAATTTTGTAGTCGAGCAGGGAAAAGGATGTGAGAAAAATAAGATATTTTTCAGGCTCAGTGATATCTCCTATCAGTTGGAATATTATTTTGTGGCAATTTAGGATTAAATTCACAAGTTAAATGTGCGTATTTGGTGGCTCTAGTTTGTGGCATTAAATCTGAACTAAAGTCCTTACAACACCTTTCCCAAGCTGGCTTTTCCCAGGTTTCCTGTATGGCCACTGCAGCTGTAGAATGAGGGGGAGAGGGATTTATCTATATGAAAACAGGAGCAGATATCAGAGGATCTGCTGGAAAAGGAAGCCAGGGATTGTGTCTGGCTGTGCCTGTCCTTAGAGGACCTTATAAAATCACATTGTTGGAATCAGGAGGGAGAAAAGCTGCCCAGATCTGTGCAGTGTCTTATCTCATGTCTGACTGGAGCAGGGAACTGGGCTGGACTTGTTGCTGGACAATTTCTGTGCCTGCAGAGTGCCAAACTGTCAGCATCACATCTCCTGAAACCTCCTTCAGGGAGGGGCTCAGGGTTTAGGAACAGGGGGAAAAAAGAACCACCAAAGTCTTTCAGCAGTGTGTCCTTGGAAACCACTGGTAACAAAAAGAGGTTTTGTTGGGGCTGTGTCTGTGGGGCTGGCAGGAGGAGCTGCGACCCAGGAAAAGCAGGATCAGCTCTGAAGGAACCCCTGTGAAGCTGATTTAGTGGTTATTTGTCTGGTATTTATTGTAGTTCTTTATTTATAAACTTAATGGGGATTCTGGGGATGGGAAGGAGACACAAATAACTGCAATTCTCAAATTGATCCCAGACAGGAAAGTCCCAAGAGTAAGAATCCATGATATGATCAGTTGTTTTTATTAGACTTCTATTTCTACTCCAATATTTATATTAATAAATCAGCTATTTCTGTTGGAGTCTTACAGAGAGCAGGCTGGATTTGAGGTTCACTTAGAGCAGGTTGGAATTGCTTGGCAGGGTTTTTCCAGCTTATCAGCACTGTCTGCCTTGTCTAGATGGAAGAGCAGCAGTGACCTCTAATTCCTCTTTGCCCAAAGGACTCGCCCATCATTTTGTGCCTATCCAGGGAAGTGCTGCCCCTCCTGCTCTGACTGCTGCATAAAATCAGCTGCAGGGAAAAAACCTTGATTATTAACTTGTTCTCCTTGCCTGTCTGCTGAGGTTTTGTGCCTCCTTCTCCTCTCCTTAGCCTCCCACTGGTTTCAGTAGCTACTTTGCCTTTTTGTTCCCTCTTGCCTCTTGTTCTTCAGTGCCTTTAATTCTCCAGAACTCTCACTGCAGCACTCGAGCACTGAGATCTCCCCTGCAGCCACTGCACCCACTGAAGTACCTGCAGCAGCACAGCACAGTGGGGGCTTGGCACCTCCAAGGCCTTATGCAAAGCTAATTTGAGTTCCTCACACATTTCCCTCGCGGGAAGGGAATTGTTGGCAGGGATATCAAGGCGTGTTGTGCTCGCAGGCACAGAGCGATTTGGCAGCAGGGCTGTGCAATCACAGCTCTGGCTTCCAGCTCTGTTCTCTCACTTCTCCCCTCTTCACTAAACGTGCTGTCCCCTTCCCCTTCCAAAATGTTTTGGGACAAGGTCAGCTGGGAGCTGCTGGCCAGGGAGAGGAGCCAGCAGGGCACGGACTTTGTGGGATTTCTGGGCAGTTCCCACTCTGCTCCCAGCACAGGACAAGGTCATCCCTTATTTTCTGTGTCTCTGCCCTTCCCAAAGGTCGATGCCAAGAACCAGGGCAGGACTGCCCTTCAAATTGCCTCTTACCAGGGGCACCTGGAGGTGGTGAAGACCCTGCTGCAGGCACACGCCAACGTCAACCTGCGGGACGACGAGGGGGACACGGCGCTGCACTACGCAGCCTTTGGGTAGGACACCTCCCCTCCTGCTATCCCTGATGGAAAACTTCCATCCTGGATAGAAATGGACACTCTGTGTCAAGGATGTGTGGCTGGTGGAGGCTTTTCCTCTGGTTTTGATGTTGGGAATTGGCCTTGGAGTTTCAGCCCACAGGAGCATTTCTTTCTCTACAACAGCATCCTTCTTTCCAGAAGGATTTCTATCTACCACAGGATTTCTTAGCTCAGGGATTTCTCATCCTCCACAGCTAGTTCAGTTTCCATGCTAGGAATTTTCAGAGGGAATCAGAAGAAGAAAGTGATAAGGGAGTTTCAGTCATTAAACTCTTTCCAAGGGGATGAGGGAGGTGGTTTGGTGGATTGAGATCAATTTGTTTGGTTGGGTTCTGTAAGTTTGTGCGTTTTCCAGAGCAAGATGAGATTTTGAATTCTATCATCAGTTACCAGGGAAGAATTCATCAATAAGAATGAGAATTCCTGTTGTTTTAGAGCAGAGAGCACAAATTAGGAAGGTTTTGTTGCATGTGGGAGTTTTTTTAACACTAAGAGAAGTGGGGTGAGGCTGAGAGGATACAAAACCTGAGTTCTGTTGCTTTGCAAGAGGGAAGAATTTACTGTGTGCACAGGATTGACTCTAAATCTGGTTTTGTCCTTGCTTGTAAACCAGAAACCAAGCTGAGGTTGCCCGTGTGCTCCTGGCTAAAGGAGCCAGTGCAGACCTGCTGAACCATGCCAAGTGCACAGCCCTGTACGTCGCTGTCAGCCAGGGATTCACTGAGGTGGTGAGGGCCCTCTGTGAGCTCAACTGTGATGTCAACCTCCCAGTAAGTTTGGGATTTCAGGGATTTAGGGTAGGGAGGTGTTTGGGGTTTTTTTTGAGGTGGGGAGGTGCTGCTTTATGTCTCACACCATTTGTGGCTTTGTAGAATTGGAAAGTCGTGCTTTAAAATGCATGGGAAATATTCCTGGATTTCAGTACCCTGAAATTCCAGGTTTGGGTCTGCCCCTTCTTCATCACATCAGCATTTTCCGCTGGATTCAGGCTTCCAGGGAAAGCTGACCTGCTGTTCCTGTGTTGTTGTTCCCAGCAATAAGATTTTTAAGGATGGCAGTGATGGTGACTTGGGCCCAGCCCATTTTTAGGGTGTGTTTGTGTGGTGGTGGGGCTGTTCTGTGCTGGGTCAGTCCCTCAAAGCTGGTCAGGACTTTCAGCAGCTCACGGGGGGTTTCCTTGGAGTTTCTGAGGTTGGTAACCTGTGTTTGCTTGGGTCTCCATGTGTAGGATTCCCAGGGAGACACCCCCCTGCATTATGCTATCACTTTGGACTACAAAGTCGTGATTGAGATTCTCACTGAAGTTCCCAACATAGATTTCACTGTCCAGAACTGTCAAGGCTTCAACCTGCTCCACTATTCTGCTCTGAAAGGCAACAAGCTGTAAGTGACCTTTTTTTTCTCCAATTTTTATGCCTTTTGCAGATGTTAATTTGTGCTGGCTGTCTAAGAAGGTGGCAGGTGTGGTTCTGGGTAGTTGGTTACACATTTCTTGCGTTTGGATATGGCTGGGTAGGGCTGTTGGCCTCCTTCAGGCCTTCACAGGAAACTTCTGCCTGCTTTCCCCGTCCCATCTTTCTCATGCTTCCCTAGGCTAGGAAATCTCTCTGTTTCTGGACAGTCTCAGGTGTTTGAGTTCACACTTGGAAGGACAGGAGAAGGTCTTAGTAAAGACTGAGAGCCTCTGGAACTCTTCCAAGGATAAATCTGCTCATTATTTTCAAAGCAGTGTGGCTTTACCCTACTTTATGAAGTGATAACTGAGGGCTTTTGTTGTATTCTTGTAATTCCATTTGTGAGTTTGAGGGACTGCTCTTCATTGCTGCTGTCAGCTCGTGGTGCTGCCTGGTAAAACATGGACATTGATAACTCCTGGGCAGGAGAGGCACAAATTAATTCTTCCATCTCTGTTAACCTCTCCAACTCTGCAGGGCCATAAAGAAGATTCTGGCCAGGGCTCGGCAGCTGGTGGACTCCAAAAAGGAAGATGGATTCACTGCCCTGCACCTCGCTGCTCTCAATAACCACATGGAAGTGGCTGAAATTCTCATCAAAGAGGTAAGAAATGACCCAAACCCACCATCAAGAAAACCTGTCCCACTCCCATTTGTCTCACTCCCAAGCCCCACATTTCCCAACCACTCCTGAGTTAACACTGAGACCCACAGGGATGTCCCTGTCCCTTTGAAGAGCTGGCACTGTTTGCCAGGCTGAAGAGCAGGGCTTGGCATTCCTGGGGGGGATTCTCCTTTGGCACTGGCAGGGAGGAGAAAAGTGTCTTGGCTCAGAACAAAGCAGGTTGGAACTGGAATGTTCAGTGAAGATAAAGTGGAATTTGGGCCCTCCCAGGCCCCACACTTGATGCCATGAAGATTTTTTGCCTTTTCTTTTATACCCCTGTTACACCTTTTTACAACTTCTGTATTCTCAGTGCTTTTTGCCTCCATTCCTGGACTTGTTTGTCAAGCTGAGAGACTCAACATTTTAGAAGCTTCATAGCCAGGGATCAGTGTGCCCCAGAGCCCAAGGTCCTCTCCAGAACACATTCTGTAAACCAAGATAGAACCATCCAGGGGAAGGCTCCTTGGGGAGGGGAGCTCACTTGAGCCTCTCATTGGGGAATCCTTGATAGATGTGCTAATTAGTAACACCTGTAATGATATACCCGATCTTTGGGGATACTCAGGCAGGGTGCATCTCGATGCACATGACCTGGATGTGTGCACCTAAGGATCCTTAAAATAAATACCGAGGTAAAATAAATACCAAGGTAAAATAAATACCAAGGTACGACTCTTGATTTTAAGACCAGGAAAAGGCATCACACTCCCAGTTCTCCAGCCACGCTCAGCAGCCACAACTCCCTCTGGTGCAATTCCTGCTTTTCCAGGGTCGCTGCGACGTCAACCTGAAGAACAACAGGAACCAGAGCCCGCTGCACCTGGCTGTGATCCAGGGCCACGTGGGGATGGTGCAGCTGCTGGTGAGCCAGGGCAGCGATGTCAATGCTGAGGATGAGGACGGGGACACGGCCATGCACATCGCCCTGGAGCGCCAGCAGCTCATGGCCCTCGCCATGGAGAAGCGGGAGGGGGACATGGGGGCCTCCCTCCTTTCCAAGGTGAGCTGGGAGCAGAATTCCAGCACCAAGGGGCAGGGAAATGTTCCATGGTACAACAGCAGCGGGTTGTGGGGTCTAGGGGTTGAAGGAAGGTAGGGAAACTCCAAAGTCGGTACAGATGGGGAGCATGGAAACAAACCTTGCTTGTGGGAAAGCAGGAATAGATCCTCCTGAATTTATAGCATGAAAGTTGACATAGTCAGACAGCAATTCAGAGCTGTCTCTGATATTTTTATGAGCATTGTGCACTTCTTTCCTGACATGAGAAAGGTCATGAATTCAGCTGCAGAGCCAAGAGACTCCTGGGTTTAATTCATGCCCCAGAACCACAGCAATTCATTTCTGTCTGATGGCATGGAAAATATGAGGAGAGCTGACCACAGACACCCCAGTTATCTGCAGATGTACAGCAGGGAGAGAGGGGGGATGGAGCAGGCTGAAGGAGAAGGGGGAAGCTGTTACAAAGCCTGAACTGGATTTCTCTGTGCTGCTCTGTATCCATGGACATAAAGATCTAGAAATCACTGCAGGATAGGCCAAAGGTGTGGGGATAATTTAATTCACTGGAAAATCCAGCATAAAATTTTAAATTATTATTATTATTTAATTTGAAATTATCAGAGTAAGTGAAACCACCCATTCCTCCTTTTTAGCTGTCTGGAAAAGCACAGTGCATTGCTCTTCCATCCTGCTCCTTACCAAACCACCAGGAGCTGATGGCTCAAGTGCAGGTCTGAGGTTCTGGCTGCAGGAAGTCCTAAAGAGGGATCTGTGCATGTCATTCCCAGTATTATTTACAGTAACATCATCTCTAAACGCTGTAGATTCCTTCACATCTAATTTTACTTGCCCTGGCTGACATGCTCTGGTCTTTTAAGTCAGTGGAATATGTGACTTGACTTCAAATTGTTTGGGATCATGCACATCAAAATTTGGCTCTTTAAATAGCTGTCATTTATGGCCCTGTGCAGCAGCTGCTCACCAGTTCTGTGGAGTCTTCAGCTTCTTCCTTTTCACTCCCTGGAGAAGTGAATGCCCATTTCTCTGATTTGTAGGGATTATCACCAGGTAGGATCAGTCTGAGGCACTCCTGGCCCTGAAATGCAAGATTTGAACCCATTATTTACATAAAGGCTGAAAGAATCTTTGTGTGTTTTCAAAAAGTTGCACTTGCAAGTTTTAAGCACAAGGTTTAAGACTTTATTTAAATTTTGGTACAAATCAGAGCAGAGGATCAGAAGCTGCTTCTGTTGACAGAGTGTGTTTCTCAACTTCTTTTAGCTGCAGGCTTCTGGCTTCCTGGGAAATGTGGAGCTGAATGTTGGGACTGCCATTGCCTGCTACTTAGCACAAGAAGGAGCAGACATTAATTATGCAAATCATCGGGGAAAGTCTCCTTTGGACCTCATTACAGATGGAAGGATCATCCAGATTGTCAAAGACTTCTCACAGAAATTCAGGTAAGCCTCAGGAAACGCTTGCAAACCAGTTTTCCCCAGCTCTGGTGTCTCTGCAGCTGCTCCAGGAGTGATGGAGCCTCTCTGAGACGCTCTGGATGTCACCCTGAGCACCTCCTGTTTCTTCTGGAACTGCCCTGTGTTTCTGGAGGGGTTATGTGAGGGTGTGTGCTGAGTTTGGAAGGGTTGGGAAAAGCAGATTAATGTGGCTCTATGCAAACTGAGGCCAAGAGGAGCCTGGCCACTGAGGCCAAGAGCAACTTTGCAGAGTAATCCTGGGTTCTGTTTTACTTTCATTTGATTCTTCATTGACAGATATTTAAAGAGAGTGTGACAAAAGAGTGGGCATCGAAACCCACGGAATTTATTCCAGGGCTAGATGAACACTTGTTTTGAAGCTGATAAGAGAAATAGCTGAGAAGATGCCAAAGGGAGAGTATAGCAAGTCAAAGCTGGCTTTTGCTCGGGTTCTGAGAAGCATTTGTTTGGATTTTGACTTTGCAAACATGAAAGCAGAGTTCTGTTTGATCTGAGGGCACAGGCTCAGTGCTGTTCCTGCTGGAGGAGGAACCACCCAGCAGTGCTGCCATTGGCCATGCTTCTGGCCCACTGCAAATTACAGGTGAAATGTGTCCCTTTAGCATCTTCCCTAGGAATTCTGTCAGTTCAGTATGTGTTGGATTGAGCTTTTTGCTTAAAAAATGTCATTTTTGTCAGGCTGGCACTTCTCATTACTGGTTTCAGCAGATGATTGTGCTGTTACCTTACTGTTACCTCCAAAAGAGCAGTTTCAACTAGTGTAAATATTCGAGATCCCTGCTCTTTTCCTTTCTTTTTGGACAGAACTAGTCAGGATCCCAGCTGAGCTGTTCCTAGCAGGGCAGGGAAGGTTCCCAGGTTTATCCTCCCTGAGCATGTGCTGCTCTGTCTCTTGGAGGAGTGTTTCCCAGGGATCAGTTCAGTGTTACCCACTGCTGCAGGAGCTTGTGGCTCACATTTCCTGCTGGCTCCTGCTTGCAGGGAACAGCAGGTTTCTTCAGAGAGCTCAACCATCACCTGCAGCCTTCGCCGTGTGCACACCACGCCCAACACCATGACCAACCTCAGTGTCTCCAGCGTGGCAGTGCCCACAGAGTGCCTGGTCTGCTCAGAGCTGGCCTTGCTCATCCATTTCTTCCCATGCCAGCACAGTATTGTGTGTGAAGGTGAGTCCACACTGATTTTTTCCCCTTTTTTAAAATTTTTTTTCTCCCTGTTCCCCCACCCAGCCTCCCTGTCTGCCCTGTCAGAAATCCAGCCCTGCTTAGACACAGAGCTATTGTGCTGTTTGTGTCCTGAAGCAACCCCAGCTTGATTGCAGCATCTCAGACAGCCAAAGTTATCTCTGAAAAACACAGAATGTTCTGCCCACCTGCTGGTTGGGACTCCAGGCAGCTTTGCTTGGGCTCAGAGATGCCTGGGCAATTCAGAGGGAGAGCCAGGTGCCTCAGTTCTGGCTGTCAGTGCTTCATCCCTCAGAAACCTCCTGAGAAGGATTTCCCTCTCCTCTGGCTTTTGTAACTCTTTGCATTTCAGCTGATTTAAGGGCAGCCTGCTCAGACTTGTCAGCAAGTTTATCTCACACGGCACAGTGTGACCACAGGGAATTTGGTCAGGACTCTGTGCCAGACCTTAATCCTCTTCCCCCAGAGCTGTTGGGATCAGTGCAGCAGCTCCAGTGGCACAGAGCAGGGAGGATTTAAAGGTGTTGTGTTTGCTGCTGACCTGGGGAAAATTAAACAAGGGAATAGGGCACAGCTCGGGAAGCAGGTAGTGACCTCATTCCATGCAGGAACAATCCTCAGTTCACCCAGGGAGGCCTTAGGTTGTACAAATCTGATATTCTTGAGTCTGTTGTGGCCTTAATTGTCATCTCTCCTTGTGTCACCTGTGGTAGAATGCTCCAGGAGGATGAAGAAGTGCATCAAATGTCAAGTGACAATAACCAAAAAACTGAAACAAGGTATGTTCTGGCTGTTGCTGCTGATCAGGGCTGTGGGGAGGGTCCTGCACAGTGTTAGTTTGAGGGGCATCAGTGATTTTCAGTGAAATAAGAGAGTTCATTTCTTTTGGCTTTTTTTGTGTGTGTGTGTGTGTGCATTATCCACCTTTAGAGAGAAAAAAAGTAGATTTTCTCAGGTCACCCAGGCCAAGCTCAACTGCATAGACAGGACAGGACATTTAAGGGAGCTTTGCCTGGGCCTGGCTTATTTTGTGTAGTGAAAGCAAACCCCAGGTTCCCCAGTGTGTTCTCACATGGGGTGATTTAACAGTGAAAATTTATGAGGGAGGGAAAATTACATCTTGTGCAAGCCTCACTTGTCCCTGGGCTGAAATCAGTGTCTGTGCAGGGCTGGCATGTCCCAGTGTTTCAATAAAGCTCTTTAGCCCAGTTTCAAACAGATTTGTCTCCTGCCCACATTTCCCAGTGTCAGGATGAGTTGTGATGTCAGCAGGGTTTGCTTTTGCCACTGAAGCCTTTCCCAGAGTGCTTGTGAGGGCTGAGATCACTCTCAGGGCACGTGAGGGTTTAATTGTGTGTCCTGCTGCATGTGACTGAGCATTGTGGGCTCCTTTTTGGAGTCAGGCTCAAGCCTTGTCACCTGATGCCTGGGAAAAAAGCAGGAATCAGTCCCATGGCACTGGGCATGCACAGCTGGCAGAGCCAGAACTCCTCTTTGGAGCTGCACAATGCCAAAAATACCACTTTGACCTGACAGTGGACAGGAGCATTTGTCTTTGCTGCAGACTGGCAGCAAAATAATGATGGGAATTCCAAATAAGACATTTGCAGGCAAGTTTCCAGTGGAGGAGGAACATCAAGATCTCTCAAATACCAGCAGGATTTCCCCAGCAGTGATGTCTTCAGTGCTTGCCTTTGACAAACTCCCTGTCCCTGAGGAGAGGATTTGAAATCACTTCTTGCACCACTGATGTGCAATTCCAGAATGCTGAGGAAAGGGACATCTGAAGTGAAGTGTAAAGCTGCCTAATCAGTGATTCAGGAGCAGAAGATGAGCAGTGAGAGCTGAAACCAGGAGAATATTTACCTAAGCTCCAGTTAGGCAGGATTTGGGATTCTTTCATTTCACAGAGCTGACCAAATGACTCTTACTTGCGTAGCTTCATGTGCATAAAAATCAACACAAGTCATTCAGATGGTTTGTTCTGAATCTTTTTCTCATCCTGAAAGACACACACACATTTCTTAGCCATTTCTTAGCCAGAAATTTGAGTCCCGAGTGTGACCAGGAGGTGGGAGAACACAGTGTGAGAACATCAACCATCTTTGAATATTTTCACTTGAAGGGAGCAGCATATTCCAGAGCACCAAGGCAGGAATCTCAGACAGGATTAAAAAAACAAACCACCAAACCACCCCAAACACACCCAAACCACTGAGCAAGTCAGCAGAGGAAGGCAACAGTCTGTAAAAAGCATCACCCCAAGGCTTTTTATTTAATCCCTGGATGAGACTCAGTGCAGAGAGTGCCGTGTGAATGAAATGCTGCTGCTGAGGGGCAGAACCCCGTGGTTAACCCTGCTCTGACCCCGTGCTCTGCCCACAGACAGCACAGAGGTGGAGTGCAGCCCCAGCTCCGAGTCCACGGAGCAGAGGAAGCTGATGGAGGAGCTGCAGAGCCGCTACCGGCAGATGGAGGAGAGGATCACCTGCCCCATCTGCATCGACGACCAGATCAAGCTGGTGTTCCAGTGTGGCCACGGCTCGTGCCCAGACTGCAGCTCTGCCCTCACCGTGTGCCCCATCTGCCGCCAGGCCATCCGGGAGAGGATCCAGATCTTTGTCTGAGGAGGCTTCGCTCCCCCCGGCCCCACGTCCTCCTCTGCTTCCCTTCTGTCACGCTCTGAGGGGTTTGGCTCCCTGGAAAAAAGAGAGGGAAGCACAGAAGGGATGTGCTGGGGGGAGGAGGAGGAGGAGGAGGAGGAGGAGGAGGCCCCTCTGCCGTGGTGTCCCAGGGAGGGGACAGCCCCTCACCTGTGCTGCTCATCCACCACCACCACTGACCCAGCCACGCTTCCAGAGCAGAGCTGAACAGATTCCCCAGGAGATGCTCCAGAGGCATCCAGCTCCAGGACTGTTGGGAGCTCCCACTCAATTCCTGAGGAGATCCCGGGGATCAGCTCTCCCAGATGTCAGGGACAGGGAGGTGATGTCCCAAATCAGCCCCCTCTGAACCCGTGGGGCTCAACAACAGCACTGAGAGGCAAACCTGGATGTCAGGAGGTCCTAAAGACAGAGCGTGTGCCTTAGAGAAAAAGTAGTGAACACTGATTGGAGAAAATCTGTTACAACAAATATTTCTGACCTCTAAGTGACACTCTTCCTCTTCTTCTTCCATATTTTATTTTATTTTTTCTTTTTTTGGCACAACCGTGTGTTCAGAGACTCCTGAGCTTTCTATCCATAATGCCAAAGGCAGGTGTTAAATACTCCAATCAAAGTGTAAAGAAAATAAATAGTAATAATTAAGATATGGGGGGAGGGGGGGAAAAAAAGGGATTTCATTTTTGTTTCTTTGTTTTGCAGCAAAACTTAATAAAATAAAAGTATATATTTTCCTGAGCATTAAAAATGAATGTACAAACAGTAGCTGCACTCTGAATTCAGCTGTACTGTTTTCCAACTGAGTGAAGAATTATTATCCACTGAGTCATCCTGTAAAGTAAATTTTGGTGGAAGTGTGGCTCTTTGTGTGGGGGGTATCTCTGGTGACACAATGATGCCCAAACCTCCTGTTTGTTACGTATTGAAAGCAATATTTAAACAAACAAAACAAAAAAAACCCTGATTCCTGTGTTCCTCTGCTCCCTTTGTTCGTTAGCAAAGAGGTGGCAAATCTTTTCAAGATATGTTGAACTGTGTGGAATGTGTGGTGGTTATGGGAATATTTATTACTTACAACCCTGTGGTGTATTGAGAAAGTTATTTCACCAATTCTTTCCTCCTAGAGATAATACTTACCAAAATATTCACTTGAGCTTGTTACAGTTTCAATAGGTGTTTTTTTTTTTAAATCTGTGAAAATGGATCAGATTTAACCTCTAAATTATTTGCTTGGGTCGTACTTAACACCCAAATAACATAAAGCTGAATTTCAGAATCAACTTTGGTGTAAAAACCAGAGGTGCAGGTTCTCATTCTTTCCCAGAAGTTCATGCTGATGGGAATCCCTTTGGAATAAGTCAGAAATTTCCCCAAAATCTTTGCTGGGGCAGCAAAACAAAAGTGCTCTGCAAAGGCTTGCTCTCAAAAAGTACAAATCTGAGCCAACTTCATCCTGTAAGAGCTGCTTTTATCCACCACTTGCTGGTACAAGGGAATCATTTTGCACACTATTTATTACCCCAGCCCCATGCTAAGCTTTTTTTAAAGAATAATTAATTCACAAGCCTCCCCATAAATCCAAAATGCTGAAGGATATTTCACCATGTGTGTTGTATTTGTGCTGGCACCAGGGGAGAGTGGACAGAGGTGGCAAAATGTTCAGTATCTGTTGTGCAATTCTCATCTCTCATTCCAAAGGTGTCCTTTTATTCAGGAAAAACAACATGGAGCATCTGCTTAATTTTTTTAAGATGGTTTCTTTGGGTGCTAAATGAAGAGAGGCTTCCAAGTGATTCTTTTCCCTAAAGGAAAAAAAAATTGTAGGAAGAGTGCAGCCTTTGACTTCCAAGCTGTGCAGCTGTTGCAGGAAATTGAAGTTGTTTAAAAGTGATTTTTTTTTTCCTTTCCTGGCTAATGAAAACAGATTTTGAAGGGAGGGAAGAGCTCCCCTCAATTTTATGTTTTATCTGTTTTCAACTCAAGAGGTGGCAGAAGGCAGCAGGTGCCCCTTTGTGCCAAGAATGTTTTTGGCAAACTTTGCCCCCCACACTGGGCTCAGCTCAGGCTTTGGAAGGGAGAGGGAAGTTCTGGTTTATCTTCCTTGATAAACCTGTGTCAAATCTGCTGAGAGCTCGTGAGACAGGAGAGGTGGGGGAAGATCTTTTTATCATTTTCTGCCCATTTCCTATTGGATTTCTTGCTGGGTTTTCGATTTCTTGCTGGGTTTTCGATTTCTTGCTGGTTATAGGAACAGGGAAGTTGTTCCTGCTGCTGCAGGGAGGGAAGGAGATGCCAGAGCAGTGGGAAATGCTCCTTTAAAGGCAAATACCATCATTGGTTAATTAGTGTGGGTAATGAGCAGCTTTCTGCTTGATGTTTGTGACCAGCTGGTCTCCCAAAAAGGAGGCTTGGATGGGTCCTCTGCAAAGGAGTTCCTGGAGCTTCTGCCATCTCCTGGATGTGTCTCTGGGCCTTCAGTATTCCCAAGTTTTTCTGGTGTAAAACTTCAATTTTAACAGGTCAGCTCATACTCATACTTGGCACAAGAATTTTCTAAATCTTTTGTTTGGAAGTGTGGCCAAAATTCTGTGTTTTACAGGCACTGAGGGAGTAGAGAGAAGGGAAATAGTTAAAAGGCAGAGTCAGGTAAAGAACCCATCTCTCCTTTATGTTCCCATTAATCAGTGCTGCTCCCAGGATTCCAGGAGCATTGGTCCACCCCCAAATGGATTAATAATATTAATAACAGCTTATTAATACATCCCACCAGCGACAAAAATATCCCCACCCAGGGAAGCAGTTCTTAGTTCAGTGTGGATTCACTTTGTTATCTGTGGTTTGAGAAACCTTTCTCCCTGATTTTATCCCTGAAGTTCTGCTCCCTGCGTGGCCAGGACTGCAGTGCTGAGCTCCTGCCTGGGGTCAGGGCTCCGTGTAATGCGAGGTCAGGCCAGTGCAGGCCCTTCTGTGAGCAGCAGCTCAAACTGACAGTTAAGCAAAATATTCCATTTTCCTTGCCAGCTGGAGCTGTTTTCAGCTCATTTGTTATTCATCAGAGCATGGATTTTTCTAGGAACATCAGCAGATGCTGATCACGAGGGGCTGCAGGACAGAAAGTGGGAGAATTCTCTTCAGGCCCCAAACATTCCTGTTCTCCCCCTCCCTGGGGAGCATTGCTCCCTGTTAGAGCACACAAAACCCTTTTTTTAGCCTACAACCCACAGAAAAAGCACAAATTTTCAGTGCCATTCCCACAGGAACCACGCAAGAATGTTGGGTTGTTGGTTTTGTTTTCTTTTCCCCCCAAGTTGGGAGCTGAAGGGCTAAATCTGTAAGTGCTTTTTAAAGGAAGGGCTGTGAGGGTTTCCTGATTCCTTTCACATGGGCCACCGAGGAGCTGCTCTGTGGTAAATCACATTCCCTGTGGCCTGGCTTTGGAGCAGTGCCCTGCAGATGAAAATCTTGCTCCTGGTGCCTTGAGCCATCAGATATTGAGTTCTTCTCCTTTCCCCACCTCCGTGCAGATTTCCCAAATCCCAGCAGGGGAAGCTGATGGGAGTGTTTTGTTCCAGTGATGAATAGCAGGCTCTTAGCCCTGAATAAATAAAGAGGTTTCCTGAGAGGTGAGGTTCCTTTGGGACAGTCAGACTGGTGGTTGTTCTCTTGATGCATCTCTTAGCACAGGTTTTGTTGTAATATTTGTTGTCATAGATTGGTTTTGTGTTGTTTTGGGGACTGGGATGAAGCAGTGCCAGTGTCCTGAGAAATGGAGTGGAGATACTGGAAATAGTGCTGAAAATAACATTTCATGGAGGCTGAACAAAGGAAAGGAGAGAAATGCTAAGAATAATCCATAGAGGTGAAAAAATACTTAATTTTGAGCTAAAGGCTGCCCTGGGGAAGGGAGCCATGTGTTGTGTGTTAATGCACAGCCCTGCTTTAAACCAAACATTTCAGCAAATGAGTGAAAAGAGCAAAGCCAGGCTGAGGTGATTGAACAAGGGGAGTGCATCGTGTTGTGCAAACGAGCCCGTGCTTCATGTTCTCCACGGCCCCTCGTTGCCCATTGTGGGTTTTATGCAACATTCCTTCCCTCCCGACAGCTGTTCGGAGCCTCCTGCTTCCCAGAGCTCGGGATGTGCATCCCTGGATGTTGGCTTGGAAAATCCCAGCTCCCTACAATGGAGAATCCAGGTCCTGCTGCTCGCAGGGAGGACAAAGCAGAGTCAGTTCCGTGCCCTGCCTCGCTCCCCTTTCCCCATTACACCGTATGGATTCCCTCAGTGTCATGTGTTCCACTGCTCAGAGACACAAACCAACGCCAGGAATGTTTCTGCTGTCCAAATATAGTCAGGATGACAGATCCTGCCTGGAGTCCAAACCAAATATCTGCACTCCAGAACCTCTAAAACTCAGCAGAACTCTGGAGCTGCAGCAGCAGCTGCCTGGTAAAGTGTGGGGAGTATTTCCAGCTGAGGGTTCTGTGCCCTGCTGGCTCCAGAGGTGCAGGGACTTTATCAGGGGCATTGCTGGTGGGCACAGCAAGGAGATCCTGAGGCTCCTTTAGCTCCACCAGCTGCATCTGGGAGTCCTGAGTGCCTCAGCAGAGGAGCTCTCCTCATCTGACTCTCATTGCCCTAAAAACTGAGGTTTGTCTTGGCCTTACTGCTGAGCTGGTTTCTCAGCAAATATTTGGCTTAAACTTGAATCATTTTGAGAGCGCTCTGCAGCCAGGGGTTTGGTGGGGTTGGGTGTGCTGAATTTCGGTGTGGATGGGCACAGTGCATGCTCAGCATGAGGGGAGAGAAAGCAAAGTGCTTTCCAAGA
Organism: Corvus cornix cornix; assembly: GCF_000738735.6. Taxonomy (NCBI): domain Eukaryota; kingdom Metazoa; phylum Chordata; class Aves; order Passeriformes; family Corvidae; genus Corvus; species Corvus cornix. The sequence continues at coordinate 4,609,802 of NC_046350.1, read as the reverse complement.
AACCCTGCTCTCACTGCTGATCCATCCAGGGATAACCTGACAGGGGAGCAGGATCCTAAAATGTCGCAGAGGTCGTGGATCATCTCTGCAGCCCAAGACTCCCATTCAGGCAGCACAAGATAAAAGAGATCGTGTGCAGCGTGGTCTCTTCCCATTCAGAATCGTTCAGTGACTCATGGAAAAGGGTTTTCTTGGCTGTGCTAACCTTTAGTAGCTGCATGGAGAAGTTTTCAGAAACAGGTGCTAAAAACGCGTTTTACTAAAGCTCTGTGCACTCGCTTTGCAAGGGGCTGTGCTGAGATGGATTTTACATAAACTTTAACTTTCTTTACGTTATGAAGGAAATTGTTGGTCCCCTCAGGCTGTGCTTGTGTGAGTCCCCAGTCTCTGCTTCAAAGCTCATGCTCCCGTGCTCCCCTTCGCAAAAATGAGGCAGTGAGTGGGTGCTTGGAGGGTTTCAGGTTCCCGATCTGCCAGATTCCACAGCGACCTCGGGCAAGTCTCTTCACCTGCCCAGAGCTGGGCTCGGAGCCTGTCCAAGGTGCAGGACAAAGCCCTGCCCTGGGTCAGGACTGGGGGACATTGAACTGCCCCGAGGGACCGGGATGCTCTGGCAGGAGGAGAGGTGGGTGTGCAGAGCATAAATTAAAATCTCCCTCGAGCACTGCTGAGTCCTGCTGGCTCTGGGAGAGGCAGAGGCACTTAAAGCTGTTCCGTGACTGAAACTCAATGTTCTTCCAGCTCTGTGTTTGATAACAATATTTTTCTTTCAAGCCAGTGCTGCCTTACTGGAGAAGAGCTCTTGGCTGGAGGTTTGGAGCCCCATTCCAAGGCAGGTTTTTCCTTCAAGACTCCCCTCTCAATCTGTTCTCATCTGCAGGCTCTAAAAGAAACTTTGAGAGTTCGGGGACTCAGGGCACTGATCAGTTGAGTTTCTCCCTTTGTGCTGTGATTGCAGCTCAAACCACAAACGGGGCTGCATTTGCATCTCTCCCTGGAGCTCCAGATGAAGGATTTTTTCAGTCATGCACAGGCACATTCCTTCTGCCAGTGGTGCTGCTGGGGAAGGAGGAACCATCCCTAGAAAGCTGCAGCAAGCAGCTGAGGGGAGCCAATTCCACAGGAGGGAGAGCCCTGGACCCTGGCTTTGTGCTCTTCCTCCTGCTTCCAGCTTCCCTTTGTAATCCTATCCATTGCTTCCTTGCCTGTTACTCCTTATCCTGTCGTTTTCCTGGGGTCTGGACGACTGCTGCACTTTGTGGTGGTTTTTCTTGGTGAGAATTGAAAAGGAAAATGTTCATGAAATTGTACACCCAGACTCCCTGGCCTTATTTATCCTGAGTTGTTTAAAAGCTCCAGGCTGGCTTTAGTCTGAAAATACATGAAACTTATAAAATGCTGCAGGCTTGATTATGAACTAGGGTGGAAAATATTCCAATTAAAGCATTTTTTCATTATTAAAATTACAAGGCTTTTCTGAACCCTTTCAAATGCCCCCAAGGAATTTTTACATGACCTTCCCCCTCCCTGGCATTTGCTGGTGGAACTGGGAGTTTGCAGAGTTCTTTTCCTCTGCCTGGGCAGAACTGGGGTTGAGTTCACCTCTCCTCAGGACCAGACAGAAAAGTGCAGCAGTCTCTGAAAACCTGAGAGTTTCTGAGGAAGCTTTTTCAGAAAGTCCTGAATTGATTCGTGCCTGGAGATGCCTCAAAGAACCTCCCAGCTTAAGATAAGCTGACAAACCCCTCCAAGCCAGTCTTTGTGACCCCAAATCAGCGTGATTCCGAAAACACTTGATAACCCAATTACACCAGAAACGTGCAGATCCCCAGCCAAGTTTGATGGAAGAGGGGCTGGTGTTTACTTTTGTGTGAGTTTGTAACTCCCTGAGCAGTTTCCCAAGCAGACAAGCCCAGCCTGCTCTCCAGCATCTCATTTTCCATCCGCTCCCGAGGACAGCCCGTGACAAATGACGCTGAGCATCCCCAATGACACATTCCAAGGGGGTGATGTTGCCCTTCTGGATTCCTCTTGCTGCCCCCTCCCCTGGGCTTTTTGGTTTTTTTTTTTTTTTTCATTCCATAAAGCTGACAACTGCAGATTTGCCCTCTGTTGATGACACAGTTAAAGAGAAGAGTTCATGTCCACCCCAGCTTGTTTCACTTTGCTGCTGTTGCTCCGCCAGCCCAACTTTCAGCTGCAGTAACATGATCCCACTTGGCAGAGCCTGAGAGAATCTTTGGCACATTGGAAAGAGGCTTAATGTAAAGTCTACTTTTTTTTTTCCTTTTTCTATTTTTTTTTTAATTTTTTTTTTTAGAGCTTTTTGAAACTCCACTGGTTCTGCACAGCTCTGGCAGTAGCTGCAGGGCTACTCACAAACGCTCCAAATGTGAGCTCAAGGATTACAGATGCATTCTGTGCAGGGAATGTCTTGAGTGCCTGTCCCATCTCCTTCCAAAAACTCCTAAAGGACGACATGGATCAGGCAGAACAACTTTCTGCAGGCAGAAGGAAAAGCTCCCTGTCCCTGGACAAGAAGAAGAGCAGTGGCTGGAGAACCACGGTGGGATTTTTGTGTCTGTTCCCTGCGCTGGCTTTGCTGGTGGTTGTGGAATATCCAGCTGGAGCTGCAGTTCAGGAAATTCAGGTGAGGAGAAGGGATCTGCTTCTCAAACGCCTGGGAGGGGAGTAGGGTGTGGGGTGTCAAATAGAGGTGATTGTGTGTTGCAGTTAGAGGCTGGGATCTAAAGAGATAAATATCTAAATAAATATCTAAAGAGATAAATATCTAAAGAGATAAATATCTAAAGATCTAATCTAAAGAGATAAATATCTAAAGATCTAATCTAAATAAAGAGATAAATATGTAAATATCTAAATAGATCAATCGATCTGAATAAATCTCTAAATAAATCGAAATAGAGGGTAGATCTAAACAGATCTGTAGATAAATGGATCTGAATAGAGAAATAGATGTCAGTAGATAAATGGATCTATAGATTAAAAAGATCTAAATAGAGAAATGTCTGAGAAGGCGACAAGATGTGTTTAGGGCTGTTTGAGCCCCCTCTTCTTGCAAAGGATCCCAGAAGATAATTGTGCATCCCAGAGGAATCAGGGGGTTGGAGCTGTGTGTGCAGCCTGGGACAAGCAAACAGGGAACTCACACAAGGTTGGGGTGGTTTTCCCTCGGAGCTTTGGCTGTTCTGTGGATTCCCCACTTGCCCAGCCCAGGCTGATGTGGCATTGCCTGGATTGGGATTTCTGTGCTGAGCTGAGCTGAGCTTCCCTGCACTCCAGGGTTTGTGGTGTGGGGTCTAAGCTGGGACCTCCAGAACTCTCGGCTGCCTCTGTTTTGGGGTCCATCCCTGGGCGGGATGTGCTGGGACACTGAATCCAGAGGTGACCATGGCAAAGCTCTGGGACTCTCACAAGTTGATCTTCACTTTTTCCTTTAGCTTAATTTTAGCCTTGAATTTTATTAAAAAAAAGAATCTTTAGGTACATCCTCTCCTGGTTTTTGTGTGTATGAACATCCTGGCACTACCCCCTTCATTTGCATCACATGCTCGGGCTGTTATTAATTGGTCCTAATTCAGAGTGATGTGTCTGTTTGGCTTGAGGGGAACTGCATGGCTGGGAGGGAGAAGGGAATTAATTACAGTCATTACAGTTCAGTGAAGAAAATTACTGGAGGTCTGAGTGCACAGGGTGAATAATTCAGAGCAGGGCTGTTGGCCAGTGTCTCCCTTTATATATGTATGTATTTTTAAATTTTTCATTTATTTTTATATATATAATTAATATTATTATATATATGACTGGTATTATTTTATCATAAAATTTATCTTATTACAACATTTATCTTATTTTAATATAAGATTGATCTTTTTAATATAAAATTGATCTTTTTATATAAAAGTGATCTTATTTTAATATAAATTTTAAATAAAATTGATCTTATTTTAATATAAAATTCATATTAGTTTTCTAGAAAACTTGTATTATTTTTATATATACTTTCTATTATATATCATTATATTACATCTATAATTTATCTTTATATATTTTTATATATTATTTCTATTATTTTTATATGTAGATAGAATTTATATATATTTTTAATATATATATTGTTGAGAGAGAGAATTTAATACTCTCCTTCCAGTATCTCCCAAACATTTGGAGTATTTGAGACCTTAACCCACAGCTCACTGGGTTTCTTCCTGGGGGTGTCTGACCTTTTCAGTTCCATATATCCCCAAAATCTTGGCTCTTTGGCACCCAGCCAGATCCTTTGATTGTGCTGGGGATTTTTAACTGGGTCACTGCGCTGCTCTCTGACCCCCAGGCCTGAGCTGCAGCCTTTGGGTGGTTCCCCACCCTTCCCCCATTCATTTGGCCGACACTTTCTGTTAATTAAAAGCATCTTTGTTGTGCCAGTGATGGCTAAAACAGAGCCTGGAGGAGAGCAGAGCCCAGGTTTGAGCAAAGAACTCGACCCTCGGCACCTCTCTGGATCCCACAGGTCAGTGACTGATGCTCTGATCTCCTTGGTTTGGATTTTGAGGACAACTGAGACATTATTTTAATTTCCCCCCTTTGTCCATTCAGCACTAATGGCTTTAAGCTTTTATGCTCAGTGGTTGTAGAAAAGAAATCGTTTTCCTCCCTTGGGGCTGCAGTTTTCCTTGCAGAAGGAGAAGCCAGCAGGCTCCATCTGGCTGGAGTTGTCCCAGGGGACTGGGAGAGCTCAGGATTCCCCCTGTGCTGGAGGGATTTAACAGCCAGAGGAGACAAACTGGGCTGTGCTGCTGCTCCCTGTGCCCCAGAAACTGGGAATGGCACCAGCTGTGGGGTCGGTGGGTTGTAGAGGCTGGGTTGCAAATCCAGAGTGCCCCAGCTTTGCCAGAACATCCAGCACGAGGACAGAGAAACCCTGAGGAGCTTTAACACCTCGCTCACCCCAGTGTGAAGTTAACAACTCCTGAGTCAGTCTTCTGGAGACTGACAGAATTCCCAGTAATCCTGATGCCAGGATAAATGTGTAACCAGCCCCAATCCTGGCACGGATCCTGGAGAAAACAACAAAGGGAGGATTTGCATAATTCTCCTCTACTTGAAAGAACTTCGAGAAAAATAAAAGGGGAAAATACCTTATTACGCTGTAATTATGAGCTAATCTCCTCCTGGCTCCTCTTGCAGCTCCAGCAGATCCTCCACCTTGCCTGTGCTGCTCAAAAGGAGGCAGAATTTTCCTTTCTTAGCCCAAAAAAATGGCATTGTCAGAGTAGAATCAGAGCTAAAACCCTCTGGGGGTGAAGGGAGAGGGGCGGCAGCCAGTGACCCACATCCCACGTGCCCAGGGAGGAAGGGGCAAGGCCTGGAGCTGAGCAAACCAAAAAATGGGATCCAAACCCTGCCAAAATCTGCAGCCAGCAGGGAGGTGTTGGCTCCCAGCTCTGTCACCATCGTGGTCCTTAAGAGGTGGTGCTGGTTTCTGAGGGTGAGCCAGCTGCAGGGAACACTGAAATCTGTCCTTGGAGGAAAGAAAGGTGCTGAGATGAGGTCAGGATGGAAGGAAATGGGGCTGTCAGACATGAGCAGGAGAAGGTTTCCTGCTGGGAGCTGCGCCAGCCTGTTGAAGGCATGGAAAGGTGCTCGTGCTTCGGGCAGGACCAGGAGCTGTCCCCTCAGGCCTCTTCTCTCGCCCCTGCCTTGCTGTGACAGCAGGGATGTGCTGTTTTGGCTCCCAGGGCCTCAGCTCTTCCATGAGGAAACTGGAGACAGCTCTTGCTGCCTGTGGAATGTGCTGTGAGGCCGGACAGACTCTCGTGGTGCAGCTTCTGTACCATGGCCACTGTCTGTGGCTCTTGGTGCCTCTGGAGCCCAGAGGTTTTCAGTGTCTCAGCCCCAAAAAGGGGAGACAGAGCTGGAAGACTTCCAGAAAACCCTGTTGGGCCCCATTCATTTCCCTCCAGGTACTAAAAGGCTTTTCTAGCTGGAGTCAGACGTGTCACAAAATGTGATGGCTTTTGCTGTTCGATGCTTTAAAGGCACTCCAGGGTTTCCAGGGCTCCTGTTTGCTTTGAAGGCATTTCAGATGCACAGCACAGCTCTCTGAAAGAGCTCCCTGCACAAAGAGCTGCCTGTTTTAGTCATTTCTCCAGATTTACATTTCTTCTGTGGCAAAGAGAGGAGGAAATGAAAACTTTCCAGGCAGAGCTGCGGCACTTGCTGTGGCCAGGAGCCTCCTGAGGCCTCAGTTCTGCTCTCCAGGAGGAGAGTGGCTGTTTTGGGATGATGCAGGACCAGTCTCATCCCTTCCATACCCCCAAGGCAGAACCAGCAGTGCTCCCCAGCCCCCAGGTGTCCTGTTTCACACAGTTTTTATTCTACACCGTCCTGGAGTCTCTCCCATCTCCTCCAACCTCCTGTTTTGTCTTTAAGGAAGATGTCTCAGCCCTGCACATCCCAGCTCCTCCTCGGCCCCCAGCGCGGAGCAGACGCTACACGATCACCCCGGGGCACCTCAAGTGGGACCACTTCAACCTCACCTACAAGTAAGGCCTGGAATGAGCCCCAAAAATGATCCTGGGGCCTGAGCTTTTCCTGCTGTATCCAATGGCTTTGGATCTTGGCCCTGAGGCTTTTGCTGAGCCATGTGCCAGGGCAGGGAGAGCTGCTGAAGCCACTCCACAGCAGGAATATTTTGACAAATGCTGCACCTCTCACTGGAGTGGAACTGTTCAGGGAGGATTCAGACTCCCCACAACAGGGACCTCCCTCAGAAGGTCGTGATTGAGGATTAGTTCTGTCACCCTGGTGGTTTTTTAAGAGCTCTGTATGAACCGAAATCCGCGCCGAGGGAGATCACTGGTGGAATGTGACCCCAGGATTTCTGTGATTGCAGGGCTCTCAGTGCCGAGGGATTTTAGGAATCTCTCTCACTGTGCCTGCTGACAAATAAACAATAAAAAGCCCTTGATGACAGTCCCGTGGTGAGGGAAGGCTCTACTCCTTCCCCTTGTGCTCATCCCAAACAGGCTCAGCCTCGTGAGAGCCTTCATTGCCCAGGTTTGCCCTCATGAACAGCCTGGCTTGATACGAAACCTTCTGCTCCCTTTAGGATGTGCTGGGACGAGGGGAGAACATAATCAGCATAGCTAAAAAACATCCAGAGGGGATAGAGAATATGCCCAGCTTTTCCCAATTGCTCCACTTGAGGCAATTCCCTGAATGCAGATCTTCCTGTGGGACGAGGTAAGTTCCTAGGAGCCACCCGTGCATTTCCATGGTCCAAGCAGGGCTTCTTCCAGCTTTTTCCAGGAGTTTTCCCAGAGTTTGCCCTGTGGCCTAAGCAAAAACCTCTTCTGAGTCTCTATCCTGAGGGATTAGAATTTTTTTCAAAGGAAATAACTCCTTTTCCTATGGATTTTTTCCAAGGAAATAACTTGTTTTCCTATCAAACCTTTGACATCCATTGGAACCCTTTTGGAAGTGCTGCCTGACAGTATTCCACACCAGTGTCTGCACATCTGTGGGAGCCCAAGGGTCAGGAGCAAGAATTCCCTGCTGCTGGAATGCAGCTCTTTCTTCTTCTGGCGACACTGCACAGCAGACTGGGACATAATCAGGATAAAAACAGTTTTCCAAGAGAACCTGTGCAGGAGAGGAAGAACAAAAGCTGGAGTTAGTCCAGAACATGTGATTGTAAAGAATATCAGGAATTTATTCACCCCTCTGGGGGCTTTATTAAATATTATTAACATCCAGCTCCAGCTACTCCTGATCCGAACCTCTTGCAGTGAGTGCTTTGAAACACTGGAGAAATCCTTGATTGAAGCAGCCCTGGAGAGCCTCCAGCTGTTTGAGGAGCCAGGGGTGTTTTCCTGAGGCTGTCCTGTGTGTCCCTGCAGGATCCTGTCCTTCCCAAGGAACCTCCTGAGCGCCAGGGACACGCGCCGGGGGCTGGCGGCCGCGTTCCGCATGTGGAGCGAGGTGTCCCCGTTCAGCTTCAGGGAGGTCCCACGGCACCTCCCCAGTGACCTCAAAATTGGTGAGTCCCCCCCCGGGATCCTGAGCTGGGGCAGGGAGCTGTGGGGTGTGCTAACTCCAGCAATTCCAGTGTGTAATCCAGGAGCTGGGAGGCAGGAGAGCCCTCCCGTGCTGTGTGGACTCAGCAGTGCCTCTTGGATAAGGTTTGGGGTGTCCTTTTGCCTTTAGGCAGGCAGAGGAAAACTGCTTTTGTCTGCTCAAGGAAATATTAATGTCACAATTCACACTTTCTGTGAATGGTGGTTGGGAAGTTTCAGGCATTTGCCAAGAGTGAATCCTCAGATTCTGGGGTGGGATCCCACAGGTGGGGAAAGCCACAGGAGAATAAGAATCCACAGGTTCTTACTCCACAGATGGTGAAACCGAGTGTTGGAAGGTGGAGTGACAGCCCCAGGGTCACACAGAGCCACAGAGCAGGTGAAGGATTCCAGCTGTTGGTGGGTTCAGGCTCCCTTTCGCTGGTCCCACTGGTGCAGTCATTGCTCCATCCCTTCCCTCCTCCCCTCAAGTGCTCTGTGGCTGCTCCTGAGTTTTCCTGGGGCCTAGAAAAGGTCAGTGCTGAGGTGTTTCCTGCTCAGCCTCAAGCCCAGATGTCAATTCTGTCTGGGATTTCTGTGTGTGAAGCACAAGATTCCCTGTGCCAAGGGCACAGCCGCCAGATTCACACCCTCATTTTGCAACACGTTCCCCTCTGGTGCTGCAGGACGTGATGTTCCTCCCAGGACTCTGTCCTGCCACCACCTGGAGCTCCCAGTGCCCAATTCCAGGGATTCAGGATCCACTGTGATCCTGCTGCAGCTATGACTCCAAAGCATCTGCTTATTTATGTTCAAAATGGAGCAATCCAGGGGTTATCAGCTCTGTCCAGCCTCTCCCTCAAAAAGATCATTTCCACGTGGTGTTGCAAAAGGAGCTCAGCATTCCCCACTGGAAAACAAATTCACTGGAGCAGCTCTAAATCCAGGGTCAGCACGGGGCTGAGTGTTGCTGTCAGTCCTGAGAAATGCTTTGCATTTATCCTTCATTTTGTGGCTCTGGAGGTTGGAAAAAACCTGGGATCCCACCAGAGACCTTTCCAGTGATCCAGGGGCTTCCTGGCAGGCTGATCCTGCTGGATACCCCTCAACCTGCTGCTTTTTCCACAGGTTTCTACTCCATCAACCACACGGACTGCCTGGAGTCCCTGACCCACCACTGCTTCGATGGCACCACAGGGGAACTGGCCCACGCCTTCTTCCCACCCCATGGAGAAATCCACTTTGATGACCATGAGTATTGGATCCTGGGGAACACCAGGTTCAGCTGGAAGAAAGGTAACACAGGGAGCACATGGTGGAGGCCTGGGATTTAGTCTGGGATTTGCCTGATCTGGGAAAGAGACAACAGAAACAGTTGGGATTTTATTGTGGGTTTGGAAGTCGTTCCTCCAGCTGTGCGGTGGCAGGGCCATTTCTTGCTGGAATTACTGGAATTAGTGGAATTACTGGATAGTTCAACCACATCCTTAGTTAAAATCCGCGTGCTGGGTGCTGCCAAGAGGCTTGAGTTTGACTCCACGCTGTGGGGGATGCAGAGGTCAAACCTCTTTCAGACTGGAATCTTCCCAATCCCATTTCTTCAGCTCAGGGCTGTGGAAACAAAGTGAGGAGGGTCACTATTGCACTGGGTCAAACTTTGCTGGTCCAGAGCAGCTCTCCTGGAGCCTGGCACTGCTCTGGGTCCTGCTGCTGGAAATTAGAAGCACATGGAAATAATTGGCTCTGTTTGGGCCCAAGCAGCTACGGAGAAGATGAAACTGGGACAACATTGCCTGTTCTACTGCTGAAATCTTCCCCCTGGTTTTCCACCAGGAAGAATTGTGGGATAAAGCAGAGCTGTACACCAGTTGTACTTTGATATGACACACAATTCCAGCTGGTTTTCCTTTTCCCCCAGGAGTTTGGCTCACAGACCTGGTCCATGTGGCAGCCCACGAGATCGGACACGCCCTGGGCCTCATGCACTCCCTGAACCCCAACGCCCTCATGCACATCAACGCCACCCTGACTGGCAAAAAGACCATCTCCCAGGATGAGGTGTGGGGAATCCACAGGCTCTACGGTGAGGAGCAGGGATCTGCTCTGCAGGGCTTTGCCTGGATGCTGTGGAGCTCTCATGGTGTCACATCCCACCTCCAGCTCTTGTGCTCCTGCTTTAGATCGTTCCCCATCCCAGCTCCACGTTGTTCCTTCTGAGCACAAACTGACGAATTTCACCTAAATTGGGTCTCTCCATCTCCCCCAGCCCCTCTGACACCTCCTCTCCTCCTGTTTCAGGCTGTAAGGACAGGTTATTTATGTGCCCATCGTGGGCAAAAAAAGGCTTCTGTGAGAAGCGCAGGAAGCTGATGAAGAAGCACTGCCCGTCCACCTGTGACTTCTGCTACGGTATCCAGGGGTTTTTCTGGGATTTGGGGTGAGGGCTGCACAGAGGGAGGAGGTAAAAGGGAGGTTGGGATAGGGAGGATCTTAATTTCACACCAGAACTCAGTGGACACAAGTGATCCAACTCCAAGCAGCACAACAGAGATGGTGTCTTGTACATCTGAGTCCAGATCCAGGCCTGGAACGAGGACTAATTAAACATTGATGGAGTAGAACATTAAATTGTCCCATTCCTCTCTGGTGTAGCTGAGCCAGGGAATAGCCATGCAGAGAGAGGGGCTGCAGAGCAGGTCCTGAAGCAGGGAGGGGACAGAAACAAGACAAAGGACAGCTCCAGCACAGCTGGACTGGAGCTGCTCCACAGAACAGGAGATAAGGGATGTTAATCACCTGATCCAGTCTCAGGTTATGGATCCAGATGAGGAATCAATGCAGGACCAGGTTAAGTTGCTGCAGCTGTGGAATTAAATTCAGATAAATACTACTGGCCTTAGGATGTCCTGTTTAACCAGTGCCTCTTTCTTCAGCACAGAGATACTCCTTTAGACCACATTAATGAAAGATGCAATCAGATAATTACAAACCCAGATATTCCATGGGCTTTTCAGGCACTGGCCTGTTCATCTCCTCTTCCATAGCTGTGAAGGGGGAAGTTGATTTTTATCCACCTCAGTTCACACACCACAGAATTTTTATCTTTGCCCATTAATTATGTTACTTGTCTGTCCAATAACTGCTCAGAACAAGGCACTTCTAAATGAATACTTTTAAGGCTCCTTAAATCATGATTTTGTGAAAGTGTTTTGGGGTAGCTAAAGCTCGTTAACTTTGCCATTTCCTTCTCTCCCTGGACAGAATTCCCATTTCCAACGGTGCCCCCCACTCTGCCCCCACCAAGGACCAAAACCAAGACAGTTTCTGAGGGCAGGAACGTCACCTTCCGCTGTGGGCAGAAGATCATCCATAAAAAAGGCAAAGTCTAGTAAGTGCTCTGTCCCTTCTCCCAGGCCTTAGCAGACTCTACACACCAAAAACCATGAGGAAGGATGACAAAGCAGGGTAAAGAAGAATGGAGTTTATAATCTGGAGCTTAAAAAGGATAAAATCCAATCTGTATCTGTTGCACAAAGCTAATTCCTACCATCAAGCCAAGTTCCCTGGCTATATTCTGCAGAAAAACCTGAAATTTAAATTTAGCCTTTCAGTTAATAATTAATTGGTTGTTACTAAATTATGAACAGGTTCTGGATGTATCTAAAATTTAGGTTGGCTCAAATCCATGAGTTGGTTTAGACTCAGGACTGTGCCCTGTTAAACCTCATTCTCCACCTGAAATACAGACTAAACCTCAACTGTGTTTTGTTAAAGTCTCTGCTCTACACTTATTCAGCAAAATTTCTTAGTAGAAATAACCCCTACCACAAATATTCAGTTTAATTTCTATTATTTTTTTCTTCTGACAGCTGGTACAAAGATAAGGAGCTTCTGGAATATTCATATCCAGGTTATTTATCCCTAAATGAAGATCACATGAGCATCATTGCAAATGCAATTAATGAAGGAACTTACACTTGCATAGTGAAGAAAAAAGAAAGAATCCTGACTACTTATTCCTGGAGAATCAGACTGAAGCACTGACACAGCCCTGGAATGAGCCCTTCCAAGTTCCTGCTGCTTCTGTTTCCAATTGTTTCTTTGGCATTTTATTTTTAATCTCCAGTAGTGCAACTGAATTCTCCATCAGCTGCTTCAGTACCCTGAGCAAAAGAGACTCTGAGACTGTTACTGGGATGTCAAACTCTTCCAGATTCGTTTTAATGACAAAGAATTTATCAACTATTTGCTGTACAGAGGATTAAAAACCATTGTTTTTGTAAGAAAAGTGTCAGACAGAGCTGTGTGGGGCACTGTGAACTGCTACAATCCAGGAGCAGCCTCTGCCCCAGCCCCCAGAACACTGGGATGGCAGGAAAAGGACAAGTTTTATACTCTGGGAATGTTTTCCTGCCATTTTTTACACCCTGGTGCAGTGCAATAGAAGAAATTACAAGGTTAAGCCTTAATTTCACTTTTCTTTCACTGGTCAGAAGGATGAGGATCACACAAACCCTGGTTTGCTCCTCAGTTGTCCATTCCAAGATGTTCAGTTCAAGGATCCACGGCAAAGCTTTTCCCCCAAAGTGCTTTCCTGTGGTCTGTGGGTTTTCCTCTTATCCCAAACAGGCATTTAGTGCTCAGAGCTTGGTCCTTGAGGGGTCTGAGCCTTGAGTCCTGGGGGAGATGAGGTGGTTTCCTCCTCCAGGCAGCCAGAATGAGGTAAAAGTGCCACATCCAGCTGGAAAAGAGCTTAGGAGTGGCTGGCAAAGCTGGGGGCAGGGAAGCTGGGAAGGGAATCATTCCATGTCATAGCCAAACTCTGCAGTGGGGTCATGGTTTAATCCTTCAGAGCTTCCCTGCACTCCTGCTTTTCAGTGGGTTCCTGGGGAAGCTTCTGGAATCAGGAATGTTTCAGCTGTTTCTCCTTCAGAGGGGAACAGGGATTTGTCTTCCTCCACAGGAAAACAACCAGACTGCTTTCCCAACTCGCCACAACTGCAGCACATCCATGTTGCACATGACCCAGGAAAACTCTCCAGAACGTACTGAAACTGATAAAATGTTTAGGATTTGAGTTAATCCCTTGCTGGCCTGGTGCCCAGCTGTGGTTGCATGAAAATGTGGTGTTTTCCAGATCTCCCTGTTCCCAGAACAAAGTGACAGCTTCACAAATCAGGGGCTCCAGAGGATGAGATTCCAACATGACTCCTCCTTCTCCTCTTGCCCCAGAAAGGACTGGAATGTGGCATTACACAACCACTAAACCTGAGCTCTTCTCTGCATGGAAAAAGGGCATATTTTTAAAAAAAAAGCAACAACAACTTTCATAGAAAATAAAGTTTCAAGTCTCCATATTAAATCTTTTTGTTTTATAAAACAATAGAGTAATTAGTTTTGCACCACTGTAAATACATTTACAGAACAAAAAAAAATGTGGTCAGGGAGTCTCTCCAAGGTAACAGGACACAAACCTCAGAATTGTCTTTTTTTCTTTTTTTTTGCCCCAAATATATTCAGACACAAACAATTTACTTACTTAAAATAAAAAATAAACTCTCTTTACTGTCACCAACATCCCACTTTGCTGCATGTGAAGCAATGAAATCCTTCACACTATTAAACAATTGAAAATGTATTTTAATTCTACAAATTTACAAGGAAAACAAAACAAAACAAACTCAACAAAAAAAACCCCTAAAAATAAACCAGAAACTGTTCCAGGACTGTTAATTTCAAGTTGTCCTTTGTCACAGTTTGTGATGATCCTGGGGTTTGCAGGTAACTCCAGTCCTCTAATGGAATGCAGCAGTTAAACTCCACATTGATTTATAAAACAAGAGCCTTGGAATCTGTGATAATGTTTGAGTTTTTTCACAGGGAAAAACATCTCGTGCCCCGACACGAAGAACAGAACTGGAGCACTCAAATCCACTCACATGAATGGTGATTTTTTTTTTTTTTTTTTTTTTTTCTTTGTGGGGTTTTTGTTTCCCCCCCCTTTTTTCACGTTGAGTTCAAAACTTGAGGCTGAAGCCAGGTCCTGCAGCAGATGCTCCTTGATTTGTGGTGGTCAGATGGAAACCTGTGTCCTTGAGATCATCATCACCCTGTGAAAACCAAGCAAAATCAGGGGCTGTGCAGCTGCATTTAACTCTCCAAAAATCTAAACAACAAGAAAAAAACCCCTATCTTGAGATGAGAAACAAATGTTTGATTTGGTGGCATCACAGTTAAGGTTGATGCTGGGTTATTCATCATCTCTGAATATTAGCATTTTAAAAGTTTTCTTTGCTAAAGGCAGTTTGAGTGTTCCTAGTTCCTGTACCCACTTCTGCCTGCATGGGAAAGATAAAAAATTGGGTATAAATAAGTGTAAACTCCACTTATTGAGCATCTAATCCAACACACACTGCACATCCTCCATGACAGTCCCAAAAAATCAAGGCTTAATAAACTTTTTATATTATTTAATTGGGCACAATATTGTACAGAGCCATTTCAGCCATGCTGAGACATGGAATGGGTGATAAGAATTTTCTAAAATTAGGGCACCTGAGACTCTAACATGGCATATTGTGTGAACAGCACAATCCTCACAGATAGATAGAAAAGATAAATACCAGATAGAAGACCAGCCTGGCCTTTTAGGAATTCTCCAAGACTGGAAAAAGGCATCTACTTCTATCCCCAAGATCTGTATGATTTCCCAGGCTGTGGATTTATTTCAACCCAAATTTAACAGCTTAGTTGAAAGTGTAAAACAATGAACACTTTTAAAAGGAGAAACTGCTCTGCACTGGGATAAAACCAGACATTATTTCCTTCTGATTATGCCTGGAAATGGTGATTCTGGGAGCAGAGCAGTAACTGGCACTGGCTTTGGGAAGGAAAGCTGGACTTTCCCTGGCAGTCCAGGTCAATCTCAGGATCCCAACTAAATCCCAGCAGCACAGAGCCCACATGCCCAGCCCAGGTGAGGCTCTGGAGCTGTGCCACACTCACAGAATCACAGAATGAACCAGGCTGGAAAAGACCTTTGAGATCACACCTATGACCCAACACTGCCTCACCAACTAAACCCTGGCACCGAGTGCCACGTCCAGGGATGGTGACTCCACCACCTCCACAGGCAATCCCAGTGCCCAAAGATGATTCCAGTGCCTGACTCACCAGCCCTGCCTTTGGGAAGGAAAGCTGGGCAGAGCCCACGTGCCCAGCCCCTGGGCAGGCTCTGGAGCTGTGCCACACTCACCAGCAGTGCCTTTGGGAAGGAAAGCTGGGCAGAGCCCACGTGCCCAGCCCCTGGGCAGGCTCTGGAGCTGTGCCACACTCACCAGCAGTGCCTTTGGGAAGGAAAGCTGGGCAGAGCCCACGTGCCCAGCCCCTGGGCAGGCTCTGGAGCTGTGCCACACTCACCAGCTGGCTGTAGCCCAGCCCTCCCTCGGGGGGCCGGGGGCTGGTGCCCCTCTTGACCCGCTGCTGCTCGCTCTTGGCTGGCCAGGTGGGGAACATGGAGGGGTCGATGGGCAGCGGGGTCTCACGGAAGTACTCGTGCTTCAGCCCGTCCTCGGCCGTGATCCTGCGCGCTGGGTAATAGGTCAGGAAGCTGCCAAGGAGGCAGGAAAAACATGGGAATTTCAGCCCCTCAAATTGGGGATTGTTCAGCAATGAGGCTGAGAGTTTTGTGATGTTTAACACGATTCTGTCACTGGGTTTTGGGGATAATGGTATGGGGTGTAATTCTATTCGTTGGGTGTAATTCTATGACTGGGTATTGGGGATAATTTTATTAATAATAATTCTATTCATTGGCTTTAATTCTATTAATGGTATTGGGTGTCATTCTATTAATTTGGGATCATTTTATTACTGGGTACAATTCTATTAATTGGGTATAATTTTATTAATTGGGTATTGGGTAAAATTCTATTAACTTGGTATAATTCTATTATTGGTATTGAGTATAATTTTATTAATTTGGTTTAATTCTATTACTGGTATTGGGTATAATTCTATGAATATAATTCTATTAATTGGGTACAATTCTATTAACTGAGTATTGGGTAAAATTCTATTAATTTGGTATCACTCTATTACTGGTATTGGGTATAATTTTATTAATAATAATTCTATTCATTTAATTCTCTTAATGGTATTGGGTGTCATTCTATTAATTTGGGATCATTTTATTACTGGGTATTGGGTGTAATTCTATTAATTGAGTATAATTCTATTAATTGGGTATTGGGTAAAATTCTATTAACTTGGTATCATTCTATTACTGGTATTGGGTATAATTCTATTAATTGGGTATAATTTTATTAATTAAGTATTAGGTAAAATTCTATTAACTTGGTATCATTCTATTACTGGTACTGGGTATAATTCTATTAATTGGGTATAATTCTATTAATTGAGTATTGGGTAAAATTATATTAATTTGGTATCATTCCATTACAGGTATTGGGTATAATTCTATTAATTTGGTATAATTCTATTAATAGAGTATTGGGTATAATTCTATTAATTGGGTATAATTCTATTAATTGGGTATAATTCTATTACTGGTATTGGGTATAATTCTATGAATATAATTCTATTAATTGGGTACAATTCTATTAATTGAGTATTGGGTAAAATTCTATTAACTTGGTATAATTCTATTATTGGTATTGAGTATAATTTTATTAATTTGGTTTAATTCTATTACTGGTATTGGGTATAATTCTATGAATATAATTCTATTAACTGGGTACAATTCCATTGGTGTTTGGTATAATTCTATTAACTGGGTATTGGCTATAATTCTGTGACTAGGTAATGGGTGTAACTATTAATTTGGTATAATTCTATTACTGGTATTGGGTGTAATTCTATTAATTTGGTTTCATTCTATTGCTGGTATAGGATATAATTTCATTACTGGGTATTGGGTACAATTCTATGACAGGGGTATAGGGTGTAATTCTATTAATTGGGTGTAATTCTGTTAATGATTGCTGCCATATCATCTAACAGAACTGAGTTTTAAGGCAGGCTCCTCCATGAAGCTGTAATTAATGGGACAGCAGCTGGAACTACACACCCAAGCAGCTTCTGTAGGGATCTGCTCACAGAGGTGTAAATCCCTGGATACCTCAGACCCTCTGGATAGGCAGATAAAGCTCCACAGTGATCCAGGATAATTCCATCAGAATATTTTACAATGCTTTTTTTTTTTACTATTTAAAGAGAGATTTTAGACATTCTATTAATACACCAGGTACTCCTGTAACACAGTGTAACTGCACAGCCTGGGGTTGATTTCATAAACCTTTCACAACACAGAAAATTCTTTTCCTGCCCACATATTCCCAGGGATCCCCTGGAATTTGGCACCCACTTGTTCATCAGGTCAAAGCCCTGGTCAGAGAGGAGAGCCCCGAATCTCTTGCGCAGGTTGTTGTAGGGATACTCCGTGAAGGTCATTTTCTTCACTGCTGGCAGCTCATTGTAACCAGGCCAGATTTTTTCACTGGGAGTACCCAGATCCTGCAAATTAAAATATCTCCTTAATAAATTCAGAGTGCAACCCTTTCTTTATTCCTTAGGGGTTGGGAAGTATCCAGAGGAAACAGACAAAACAAATTGTGGGCTCGGCCTACTCAAAGTGTGGTAAAGCAGATTAAATAACTTTTTATTAACGCTGAATATCTGTTAAAGAGCAACAAGCACTAGTCCAATGTTCCTGTTTCTAAAAGCAGTTAAAATCCAAAAACATTTAAGAAGTTACCTTAAAAACTTTGTTAATCTGGTCGATTTCTGACTTCCCTGGGAACAGCGGCTTCTGCGTCAGCAGCTCCCCAAAAATACACCCCACTGACCACATGTCTATGGCTGTGGAATACTCCTGGAAAGCAAGGGAATAAAACCACACCTCAGAAAAATCAGGGAGATATTTTCACTGAGTTGTTTGGAGGGGTGTTGTGGTTTTTGGGGGTTTGTTTGGGTTTTTTTTGAGCACAACACCCACAACCCATACCCAAGGGCCAGGTCTCAGCTGTATTTATTTAGAAGTTGTAGTTACTGTGAATTATGAGCAATATCCATGTACACAACTATTTCAGGATGAAAGGTGGAAGTCTCCACACTGATGCCTCCTTTTTTCACTCACAAGCAAAGCAGCACAGCTGATAAACCAGTATTTTTTATGGCATGGCTCTTGTCACTGCAACCCTACAGAGCCTCACTGATTTCACCCAGATTTCAGTTATCAGCAGGGAACGTTCTAGAAGACTACCAGTACCTTGTTCTGCTCTCAGATGTCACGAGTTTTAGACTAATTTAAAAAGACATTTAAAAATCCAGCTGCCAAAGGTGACAGTTTGCCACAATCCATGAGGAATCCATCAGCACTGACCACATCAGCATTCCAAGGGACAAAACCCATCTGGCACCCACCCACCCTGTGCTCAGGGAAGATGGAAGGTTTTTTGCTGTGTCATTAGGAACAGTAATACTGAATATTCAGGATTTTCTCCTCTGAATCAATATAAAGACCCAAGCATGCTCACACTTTGTTCATGATTTATAAAATACAGTCAGGCTGCAGAGTCACTGCTCCAGCAGCCAGAGCAACAAGGAGGAGCTCACCTTTGCTCCAAGCAACAGCTCTGGAGCTCTGTACCATAGTGTCACAACCACAGGGGTGTAGGGCTTCAGGGGAGACCCATATTCCCTGGCTAATCCAAAATCTCCAACCTGAAAGGAAAATAAACAACATTTCCAGCAGTGCTCATTCACCATCAGTGCCACGATGGTCATTGCACAGAACTGTGCTCAGCTCTGGGCACAGCTGTAACTCTGTAATTCTGCAGCACAGAATTTGTCCTGATTTCCTCATTTTGTCTCCTAATTCTTACTTTCAGAATGCCTGAATGACTGAGCAGCAGGTTGGAAGTTTTCAAGTCTCGGTGCAGGATCCAGTTGTCGTGGAGGTGTTTGACCCCTCGCAGTAACTGAATCATCAAAGTCTTCACTTCCCCTGGAATGATAAAAAAAAAACCCCAAATGCATTGAAGAAAATAAATCTACCTTTAATTTTTGTTTTGTTTGTTTGGAGAACAGGGAAAGGGGCAGGAAGGAGTGGCAAGTTAAAAGCACAGCATAGCCTGAACCATAAAAATGTGTCACAGAACAGGAGCAGTCACACCCACAGAGCAAAATTCATTTGGGCAGCTGGAATGCATCCAAATTATGCTCAGAAATTATTGCCTCTCATAGGAAGCAGCCAAAATTAAAGCCCAGTGCACTTTTCCAGTTCAGCACAGGGGAAACTCGCCCAGTTTCACCTCTGAACAGCTCCACTCCACCCCAAACGCACAAACTGGATTCATCACCAGCTGTCACCACGAGGATCAGCACTCCCAGCCAACAGCCAACCTTAACTTGTGTCAGGTTTTACAGAACAAACAGAAAAAGCCAGGAAGTGTCAGTTCCAAGGAACACAGGACATTCCAAAGCAACACATGGCACTGCCCAAAGCCAGCTCTCTCCTGCCAGCAGGGCCACTGCCATTTGTGTTGGCCACTTTTCCAGCTCTGAGAATTTCAGGAGACTGTGGCAAACAGTACCTGGCAGAAAAGGCTGTTTCATTGTTTCCATCAGGCTCTTGAGGTCATGTTCTACATAGTTCATCACAATATAGATTTTATCCATGTTACTGCCCACAACGATCTCCTGCAACGCACAAACAGATGATCAAAACCTGCACATGGTATTTAAAAAGCATCCAAAATCAATTTTAGAAATCTACTGGCAAGAGGATGGATGCTGCCATTGGTAAAATCCTCAGAAAATGTATTTTTGCTATTAAAAAACAGATCATTTTTTACAAAACATCAAAATTGTGGAGACAGTGATGTCTATGCAGCCTTATAAGCAGCACACAACTGGTCACAGAAGCAAGCTCTGCCAAGGTTGCTGATATTTTATAAGGCATTTGAAAGCCAAGAGGAATATTTCAAGAACAAAAATACTTTTGAGATAAAGGATTGCAGCCTTACTCTGACAGTGACAATGTTTAGGTGCTGTGCTTTCAGAATTGTATTTATTTCTCTCAGAGAAGTAATGGGAAAGCCTTCCTTCTCCTTCTCCATTTTCAGTCGCTTCAGAGCCACAATTTCATCTGCAAAGGAAACACATTTCCCATCATCACAGAGTTAATAAATACACATTACCAGGTCCCCCAGTGTTCTCTCAGTGATTAAATATTCAATTAACTGTGCTGTTTTGCCTTGAAAGCAACCAGCTTGCTGGTAAAGAAATACTTTAAACAGATTTATTTCATCACTGAAAAATGGAGAATGGTAATTTGCACACAAGTGCAGCCCTAAATAGCCTGAAGAAACTGGAGGGCACTGATACCCACCAGTCTTTTTGTCCTTTGCTCTGTACACCACACCATAGGTTCCTTCTTCAATCCTGTTCAAACACTGGAATTCCTCCACACTGCGACATCCCTGAAAAAACAGAGGGACAACATTTACTCCTCCAGCATCTGGGGGAAGGTTTTGGTTGGATTTTTTTTTAAAAAATCCAGTAAACTTCAGCAACTTCACAGGCATAGTTTAAAATTTACCAGAAGAACTTAACTGTATGGCTGCACCATATGAGAAAGGTATCTTGGGGTTTTATTTTTCATAGAGTTTCTAAAAGAGTCCTGGACAGAGCCTGTGTTTCAGCAGATTAACTAAATTATTCCATTCACTTTTGCACAGAATAATCTGGAATACCTGCCACAAAGGCAAAGGCAGCAACTCAGCACCGTACACTGATAACTTTCACATAATTAGTTAGTAAAAATCAGAATTTTATTAGTATTTCTGCACTTTGCTACATAAAGAACAACCAGTTTCTGTTTATGGTAACAGAACTCTTCTCTCACAAGGATCTATTTCCAGACAGCAATACCAAGATAAGAGGTATCAATTATGTAATTACATTCTTATCTACATTTAAGAGGGTGATCCCCTACCTGGAGGGCAGGAAGATACTTGGGAAGCTCCTGTTTCAGCTCAATGGGAGAGGAAGCTGGAGAATCAGGAATATATTCCCCTTCTGTCATGGCATTGGAATGAGGGGATCCCTCCCCGACCTCCTCCTCCTCCACCTCACTCCCTGCTGAATCTCGGTCAAACCTCGACTCTGTAACTTTAAAAGTCAGAATCAGTCATGGAAAGAGGAGTTGTCTGGAATAATTAAACTGAGCTTTAGGCAAATAAAGGTGGTGACATTGATCACTGTATGGGAGAGGATAATGGAGAAGTCCAATTCCTCCTCTTGGCAGAGGTGATGCTTTCAAGAATTCAGAGTCATGGACCTACAGGTTACAGTGTTAATGCAGCAGGTCAGAAGAATAAATCTTTATACCAGAATGAAAGAGAAAACTGACCCAGGATCTCCATTCTGACTGCAAAGCTTTTGTGATGAGAGGACAGGACAAAAGAACACAAAATGAAAGAGAAGGAAACATCAGCTCATTAGACTGATTCCCTCTAAACATAAAGCTTGGAGAGGATTTCAAGGAATTTCTGAGTTTGACATGAAAATGGCATTTAAAGTATTTTAAGTATTTGCAGAAATAGATTTATTCTGCTGCAAAAACTCAGCCAAACGCTTCTTTAAAATAGCCAATATTTGCATTGTACCAACTGGGATGTGGTTTCCATTCTCCTGTTCCTCCTCTTCACTCATTTCCTCTTCGCTCACCTCCTCTGCAAAACAGAACCAGGTTTGATTGAAAAATCTCCTGCAGCTCCTTGGGAGGCAAATCCCTGCTGAAATCCTTTCCTATCTCACCAGGCCTTCTGCACTGGCAGTGACGAAGCACTTCTGTTTCACTTGGACAGCAAATGCTTCCAACAGGGAACACAATTCTTACCAATTACCTGGGAACTGGGATGTGGGCAGGTAAATAAAATATTAATATTTGCTTATTAACTAGAATTGATTTTAAAGAAAAACACCCAGCCACCAGAAGCTGCTTTTGTGCCTTTTCTTTGCTAATTAAAGAATGGCTGCACGCAGACTTTTTTACCGAACCTTTTGTTATTACGTTCATTCACTTGAAAAAAAGTTCTGAAATTTGCAACTGAAAAGGATTCAAAATGACAAAGACATTTGGATTTCACCACCCCCCACCGAAGTGCAAGACTGTGCTCTGCAGAATATTTGATGTGTTACAGAACCACTGGAACTGTTGACCACTTAGGGAGACAAGAATGACTTTCAGGTTTCTGATGTGGCTTCTTAGATGAAGAATTGGTATTACCTCTACACAAAAGGATAGAATATGACTTGTACTTGGGTTTTTTCTTTTTAGTTATCTTGACCTGAGAGGTCTCAGCCTACCCTAGACTAAGAGAAAAGGAAAATGTTCAAATAAAACAACACAGGATGAGGAAAAAAAGAAAACCACACACCCCTGTAAGCCCTGCTTTGTGATCCTCACCTGCTGATTGCTCAGACACTTCCTCAGAATTGCTTCCTGTCTCCTCCTCCTCCTCCTCTTCCTCTCCCTCTTCCTCAGAGCCTTCACTGCTGGACTCTTCCTCCTCCTCTTCTGAGCCTGATCCAGATTCTGTCCAGGAATAATCAAACACACAACTGAGCAGGCACACACCAACAGTGCTTACTCAGCAGAGAGATTAATTACATCTGTACAATTCATCACATCTCCTAAATTGCATTTAATCACCTGAGGAAGACTCTGCTGAGCTGGTTTTTCTCTCACTGTCACTGATGTCTTGCAAGTCTGACAGAGGATCCCTCTCTTCTGGTTTCTCTTCTTTTACTGCTGAAACCATAAAAATTAAAAACACAGAGCTAATTGAGTATCATTTCCAAGCCTCTGAACTCCCAGGTAACTGCTTCACTTTCTGCTGGCATTAAATCAGTGCTGAACATTCAGTATTGGAAATTCAGAGCACTAAAAAGAAAAAAAATATATAATCATTTCACACTCTGCTCAATGACAAACAGCTTTTCTGAATTGCAGTGGTGCAGGATCAACAGCCAAAAATATGGAATATTGACCTGGTTTTTAAACATGTTGTGTTCCTAAGCTCTTCTAATATTAATTAAAACAGGGGAAAAAAGGAAAAAAAGTACCATGGTGACAAGAATCACCAGGACAGGGTGCCTACACACTGGTTACTGTCAGTGCTCACTGCTCCAGTGCAGACTCTCTGGTCCCCATGAAAAATCCCTGGTGGTTGATTAGGCAGGAGTTTCCCAGGACTTGCTGCCTGCCTCCACCTGGAATTCCAGCTGACTCCATCCTGATTTGAGTGGCTACACTTCTTTTCACAGCTGCACACGTTAGCAAGGCAGACACAGAGCTTTCCTCCTTCCAACAAAGGCATCTTTATGTCACTTGTGCAAGTTCTCTACCCCCAGAACCTTCAGGTGGCATCATTTTCTGGCTTGGAAAACAAAATTCACCATCTAAGCAGAACACTGCCTTAAGGATTTAATTTCTTCTACAAGATGACACCAGTGATGCTTACATTGATCTCTGTGAGGTCACTTTTTAGGGTAGTTTAGCTCCTAACCACAAATCCAACTGGAGCTGGAGGTACCAATCCCTTTTTAACCTGCAAGGGAATTCAACTGCAGGGTTTTAAAAATTCAGTCAGCTGCTTCTTTCACCACTGAACGGGGTAACTCATTCAGAAACTTTTCCAATTCCTACTCCTACCCCTAAATCCATTCCATTTGTCACTGGTACAACTCCTGCAAAACCAGCATTGCTTTAGCAAACAGCACAAATGTAGAGATCTGTGAAGATTCCAGAGTTATGCTGCTGGAGCTGAGGTGGACAATACTTTAAACTGAGCACCTGGGATGTTTGTTTAAGACTAAAAATTGAACACTACCCCAGCCCAGCTCCTGCTGCCCCCAAAGACAGTGTAGAGTGGCAGATGCTACCTGGTTTCCTGCTCTCTCCTTGCTCAAGCTTGTCTCTCTGCTGGCGCAAAGGGCTGCGACTCCAGGGTCTCATTTTTACTTTGTCTCCATATTCTTCCCTCACTGTTCTATGGTGTGCAGAAACTAGGGAAAACAAAACCACAAGAAATTGTTACATCTGCCTAATTAGAGTTGTCCTGTCTGCCACAGCCACCTGATGGGAATGCTTTTCATTTTTTTTTTTTTTACAGGGTAACGGGGAAGAGTGGGAGAAGAACCTACTTAAATCTAGGAGAATGAAGGGCTTTGATTTATCTCAAATAAAATATGGATTTCTACTGCTTAGAGAAAGCTGCTGCCACATTTAAAAACAGAAGCAAGCTGCCCTGTATGTTACACAGTAAATACCCTGATTCTAAAGCATTAATGCCAGAGAAAGAAGTGGAAAAAATGTAAAAGAATAAAACCAGCTGAGGTTTAGAAGGAGCTGACAGAACATTCAGAACAATAAAACCAATTAAATGAAAGGTTACACAGATTGAGCACTATCAGCATAAAGCCAAGCACAAAAAGGAGCTGTTTGGTATGAGCTGAGCAAGAAAGAAAAGCAAAAAAATATGGTCTGTTCTGCTATTCTTGAATAACCTTTTCCAATCATCACAGGAATGGGCTCTGATTTTACCTCTGAAAGTTGGGACAGAGATTCTTTAACCAAAAATTATGTGAGCTTAGATTGCAAATACCCAACACGCTGTGCAAAGAGTTCATGTGCAGAACTTAAACTGTTCAGGCACCAGATCTTCCCACCTGACTCCCACTGCAGCATTTTCCATGCCTGGAGTACTTACATGACCTCTCCCCCCTTTGCAATTTATTCCCCCAAATCCTTAAAACGTTGAATTTTGAGGTTTCAACCTCTACCAAATTGAGTTAGACTCAGCCAAAGAGTTCAGAACCACTGGGATCATGCTGGGTGCACACAGTGGCACCTCCAGAAATCTTGTTTTTATGGGAAATCTCCCTGACAGGGAGAGGCAAAGACTCACTGACAACCAACCTGCCAGGATATTTTAGGCACATAACATCATCACTTGTTTTTATCTCCCCACGTAGAACTTCGATTTCCTTTTCCCTCCCAGTGAAAGGTCTCCCCACTTTAACTTTTTTAAAAATTCTGGCCACTTTCTACCCCTCCACTCCACCACTGTGTCAGCAGATAGGAAAGTGATAGAGAGTATGAAGAATATTTATGCAGAGAGAGTCACCTTCTCTCCTGGCTTCCCTCTCCTTCCTCCTCTCCTCAGCTCTCCTTTCCCGCTCCTTTTGCTCCCGTTGTTCCTTCTGCTGCTCCCGGATTTTTCTTTCCCTTTCCCTCTCCAGTTGCTCCAGACGATCTCTGGAAAATAATTTTTGTTTCGTTACCAATTCAGTTTGTGAAGAGAAGGAAATCTGGTTGGCAGCACCAAACCACTAAACTCAACTTCCTTATCAACACCCCCAGTTATGCATCAGTCAAAAACAGGTGGAGTTTTTCAGCTGACCCTTTAAAAAACAGGTTTCAAAGACCCAGACCAGGAATTCTCCACCCTATCAGGATTTAAGCAGAAATGAAGCCAGTTCAGTTAATTAATGCCTTGATACTTTGCAAATCTGGTCTGTACTCTTTTTTTTACGTTGGAAAAAACCTCTAAGACCATCCAATCTTTTTGTTACAGTGAACCACTGGCAGTGAATTCACCTGGAACGTCCATGGCACTGAAGCAACTTTGAAACAATTAAAGTGAAGAACACATTCCCAGGAACACAGACAAGTTTTCACTGTGGGTTTTTTTTTTTTTTTTTTTTGGTCATTTCAGAACAACAAATGCTCAAGAGATAGATCAGAGGAGGCAGCTGCTCATCTCCCTCCCCAGGGGAGGGAGGGATGGATATACCTCTCCCTCCTGGAATGCTCCCTTGCCATCTCTCTCCGTTTCTGTCTCTCCCATTCACGCCGGGCTTTATCCTGCTCTTCTCTATGTCTCTTCCTACGCTCATGCTCCCGTTCTTTCTCTTTCACTCTGGCATGTTTCCCTTAAACAAACAGAAATCAATTTCTGAGTGTTACTGGTCAAAATATTCAGCGCTCCCGTTTTCACAAAGCAAAACTCAGAGAGGGTGGAACTGACGGGAACCTATTGCCATCATCTCTGTTGTTTTCTTAAAGAGAAAATCCTGTGCTGAAAGAGGATTGGAGAGTCCAAAGTCTGTAAGATCTTGCACAAATACTTGTATTGAAGTAAAAAATGGTTGTTAGTGACAGGAAGACAACGGGAATGCCTCTAGAAAGGATGTTTTTTTCCCTTGGTAGGTACAAAGATCAGAGGCCTTTCACTCCGTGAAGCCAGAGAGAAGCTTATCAGGCTTCAAGGAGTGAAAGTGACCTCAGTGTCCCTGTCCCAAAATGATTTCTGTCCTCTCAACCATGTTCATACCCCTGTAATTTCCATAAGGCACTAAACACAGCCAAAGAAATAATAAAAGTTTAAATTCCTCTGTAAATTATCCACCTGCTATGTCTCTTTTAGTCTGAATTATTGTTATTTACTCTACACAGAGCTTCCCAAGGGGAAGTTCCCAGAAACCAGAAGCTTCCAAGTGTGGCAAGAAGCACCTTCTGCAGAATGACTTCGGTGCCTGCGTTTCTCTTTCCTCTTCTCATCTTTCCTATGATGGGTTTTTTCTTTCCGGGACATTTGCTGGGGTGGTTTGATAGCCAAGGAATCATCTTCTTCTCCCCTAAAAGGCAGGACAGGAATAAACTCAGGGAGGTGACAGGTGCTGTCAAACAGAGCAGGAGTTATTTCCTCTTTTTGAAAAGATTCCCATTTTATATTGAATTTCTGCAATAACCCTAAATCAAAATGGGACCACAACACACTGTTAAATCTTAACCAGTGCTTCAAAAAAGTTACCCTGGTGTGTTCTCTGAGAAGGATTTGCCACTTCTGCACACTAAAAAATGAGATTTTTCCCTTCAGGCATTTGAAACCCTCTTCTCAGGACTTCTAAAGGTTCATTTCAGGAACTCTTTGTCTTTTTATTTCCTTATTCTTACCTGTCTTCCATTGAGTCTTCCCTCCTGTACGGTGAGTTCCTGATGGTTATTTCCATGCGATGGTCTCTCAGCTCCCCCTCTTCAAGAGAATCCCGCTTGGAATCCCTGTCATCTGACTGAGGGAATCAAAAGAGAGGGAAAATTCCATTTATTTGTATGTCTCAAAATGAAAAAAATTTAAATATTGCTGAAGCCTTCCACTGCTGGCTCAGAAATCCAACCTCGACTGGTCACCCCTGTAAAATCCACTGATTTATGAGAGCAGCACTCTGACTGCAATTACAGCTGAACTGCTTTAATTCAACGTAATTAAACAAAATTAAACACTAAGGAGGATTGCAGTAGCTACTGTGGGCTTTTTTCTGCAATAATTATTCTGTACACAGCTGTACCAAACCAAACAGCAACATAAAAGTGATTCCAAATTTGCCTTAACACGTTTTTCTATAAAATCTTTAGAAGTTGTTCCTTGGACTGCAACTCCCAGTTAATTACATTAATTTATTTATCTTTTCTGACAAATAACTGTAACAAAACCCAGTGTATAATGCAAGACCAATGGAATCTTCACAAAGCATCCTATTTTTGTGAAACTTTGGAATTAGACAAAGAATATTTCAGCTGACAGGGCACGAGCCTTGTTCTCACCAGAAAATCAGGATGCAGGCACTGCACCCCATAAAAATGCAGTTTTCCACTAATAAAGCCACTGATTCCACTAAAATGAATCCCAAAGGGCAGCTTACATTTTTCATACGTTTTATCTCTGCCTTCTC
This sequence comes from Corvus cornix cornix, assembly GCF_000738735.6. Taxonomy (NCBI): domain Eukaryota; kingdom Metazoa; phylum Chordata; class Aves; order Passeriformes; family Corvidae; genus Corvus; species Corvus cornix. Next base: position 4,581,900 of record NC_046350.1, on the reverse strand, counting down.
CTCTTGCTCCTTCCTTCGCTTCTTCTCCTGGAGAATTTCATCTAAAGTTTTCACTTTCCAAGAGTCCTTTTCATCACCCATTTGAGTTAAAAAAAACAACACCCTCTGAAAAAGAAGGAGATGTTCACAAACCCCACAGACAACCCTGTTTCACACCCATTTTTTTCAGTGCAAACACTTCACGTTCCATTTTTGAGTAAAGCCAGGCTGGAGTTGACTTTTGGTGAACCGAAAAATGTTTGGTTTAATCCCAGAAGATTTAAAGCCAAAGGAACGAAGGCCCTGCTGCAAACTCAGGGAGCTGCTGGAGTGCACAGAAAACACAGTTTATGGCCAAGGTTTGGTGTCACACGTTCAAAAATGACCTGAGACCTCGGGGGAGTTAACAAAGCTTGGGGAAAAAAGACACGAGGAAGGCAGAGTTTATGGGATATGTGTCAGAACTCCCGAGATAAGGAAGAAAGTAATCAAGCCAATTCAGCAGCTGCGCTGAAATCAGCTGTCGCTGAGTAAAAGGTGAGTCCAGCACGACCCCCGACCCAAAAGACGAGAAACACTGAGCGTGGCACTAATTAGGATGAGAAGCGAAATAATAATTAACCGATAGAAGGCAGAATATTAATTAACAAGAGAGCTATGTAACTTATACCCAACGAGCACTAACTCGTTGGTTTGCTGGAACGAATAAACAGCACAAAGTTGACAGCTGGAGGGGTTTGACCTGCGGAACACACCGAGCACCCAACTCTGAGATAACTCATCGCTGTCTCTCGCTCGTGTGCCATCCCCGGCTTATCGCACACCGCTAAACCAACCCCATTTTAGCGGCCAGCATCGCCCGCTCCCCGCACAGCCCCGGCCCCCGGCGGCCAGGGGGTCACACAGCCCCGCGGCCCTCACGGAGCGGTGCCACCCGCGGGCCGGCAGCGCGGCCGCTCCGCCGCCCGCCCTCAGCGCTGAGGTTCCCCCGGTGTCCGCTCAGCCCCTGCGGTGCCCCCGGTGTCCCCTCAGCCCTCTCGGTGTCCCCTCAGCCCCCCCGGAGCCCCCCGGCCCCGCTCACCGCCGCCGCCACCGGGGAGTGCGACCAGCAGCGCGCGAGTAACGCGTCACTTCCGCCCGCCGCCGCACGCCGATGACGTCGGCGCCGCCTCACGGGGCGGTAATTAGCGAAACTCGCTAATGAGCCGTTAATTGGTGCGTTCCTCAACGGCCCCGCCAGCCGGAGCGGCATGAATGAACTTCCAGGCTGTGCCCGTTCGGCGGTAAATACAAACGAATGGAGGCGGTGTCACCACAGGGCCGCCTTTAATGCCACATCAAAGTGTTGAGTTGGAGTGAATAAAGCGCGATTCCAACCCAAAGCTGCAATTCCTAAATGGAAATGAGTGGGAGTGTGGCACAGTGACCGAACACGGCACAGAACAGCAAAGATCAGCATGCCTTGATCCCTAATTATCCATCCCCCATTGGAAATACGACAATATTATAATGTCATATAATAATGACATAAAAATGTCATACGACGATATAATAATGTCGTATAATAATGACATAAGAATGTCGTACGACGATATAATAATGTCATATAATAATGACATAATAATGTCAAATATTAATGATATAATAATGTCATACAACGATATAATAATGTATAATAATGACAAAAATGTCATACAACGAAATAATGACATAATAATGTCAAATATTAATGATATAATAATGTCATAGAACGATATAATAATGTCATATAATAATGACATAATAATGTCATACAACGATATAATAATGACATAATAATGACATATAATGACATAATAATGTCATACAACAATATAATAATGTCATAATAATGACATAATAATGCCATATAATAATGACATAACAATGTCATAGAACGATATAATAATGTCATATAATAATGACATAATAATGTCATATAATAATGACATAATAATGTCATATAATAATGACATAATAATGTCGTATAGTGGGCCATCTAATGGGAAATAATGACAATTTAGAAGTCAATAATGTCAATAATGACAATTTAGAGTGCTGTGGCACCTGCACCTCCGCTCACCAGGAATTCACACTTAGGGAACACATGCTCTGAGTGTACTGAAAAATGTCAAATAAATAATCTGCAAGGCTCCAGCTCACAGAGCTCATCCTCCTCACGGGTACCTGGGGGAAATGCAGTGGCAGAAATTCTAAAATATTGCCCAGAAATCGATTTTGTGGGCAGCACTGCTGCTGTCACCCGACAGGCAGAGCTGGGGTGTGACACCCTCGTGAATTCTTAACGAGGAGCCAAAAGCTCCTTGTTTGCACAGCAGCAGAGATGATGGACCGGCCTGAGTGGAGAATAAAAAAGTTTTTATGAGTGGACAGTCAAGAGGTTGCTTTGTTTAATTTAAGGAAAGCAAAGGCCAAAGAGAGGGCAAAGAAAAATACACGAGATCAACACTGGAACAAAGCCCGGCAGAAGAGGATGGTTGTGCTGCCACAGAGCAGGGGCTGCCCCTGGTGTTAAAATCCCATTCCCAAATCCTCCCAGGGCAGTGTTTTGGTCACAGAAAGGCCAAAACCCAGTGGGTTTTTAAAATGAACCTCAAGCAGCTGATGGTGGGATTTACTTGGGAGCAGAGCTGGGATTTCTGTTGGTCACCTAAAGCAGAAATATGACACAAACCAGACTTTGTTTTCTTCTTTTTTTTTCTTTTTTTTTTGGTAGTTGTACTTTCAAAAATCTCAGTGTATTTGGCAGAAAACAAACCAAAAAAAAAAAAACCCACAGAGCTCCACGCCATAGTCCACAGCTTTTATAAAAGTGACAGGAGTACAAAAGAAACAAAATACCACAGACAGATCACATACACAAGGATGAAAAAAATTGGCATTTCCCTCCCTCAGATCTTTGGGGAATCTGCCCCAGGCAGCCACTCAGGTGTGGAAATGTAACCATGAGCCTAAATTTTACAGGAATTCTACTGGTAACTTCCTGTTAGCCATTATTTTTACCATAAAGACCACTCTATATCCATGCTACAACCTTCCAGAAGAGTGGCAATTATTAAAATCCACTCATTTTAACTTAGCTTTGTTCCCAAAACGTCCATTTGAATGTTTTTTGTAGCTACATGTGCGCTTTTTATATTTTTTTTGCCAAAACTAATGGCTGTTCTTCAGAATTTTGAAGAGGAAAGTGAACTTTTAATCTTTGATCTACCACAAAACCAAATTTCCTTTAAAAAAAGGAAACTTAAGAGCTGCAGAAATAAAGATTTGCCTCAGTTTATGGTTAATATTCCTCCCTTCCATCTGTCACAGATACCTCTGAGATTCTTCACACAATCAGAAATTAGACAGATATTTTACACACAGGTCAGACTCATAACCCTGAGTTTCTAAAAGGCAGCCTTTTGTTGCACTCTTAGAAATAATATAAAAAACCACCACAAATTTATTTCCTCTTACCAGAAATGCGTAATAAAATGAAATTAAAACAACAAAACGGTTTCTTTACAGAAATACAGAGATCCTGCTTCCTTTGTCACCACAATTTTCAGTGTTTTTTTACCTCTAAGCAACTACAAGTATTTGTAACTCAGCACTCCATTTACACAGGGTATGTGTGTGTGAATATTTGCATCTCAGTTTTGTCACATACACGATCGGAATGCGATATTTCCACGTTAAATTTTAGGAGGAAAACCCCTACAAATCTTAGATTTGCAGTCAGCAGTGGGTGCTCACCACTGCTCATTTCCCACAGTTTGCTTCAGCCAAACCTATAAAGTTGTTTTCTGGGAGAGAAGGGGGGGAGTCTCTCTTTTAGGATTATGGAATATCCTGAGTGGGAGGGGACCCACGAGGATCATCCAGTCCAACTCCTGCCCTGCACAGATGTTCCAAAATCCCATCTTGTGTTGGCCAAATACTCCTGGAGCTCTGGCAGGTTTTGGGGCCCAAAAAGCCCTCAGGGCTCGAGCAGAGTGGGACAATCCCCTCCTTGGACCTCTTCCAGCTCTACACCACACAGGAATGATGGAGGATGCAGGAAATGGAGAGCAACAACCAGGAATTTCCATGATGCACCAATTCCATCCCTCTGCCAGCAGAATACAGTGGTGGAGCCACGTTTTCACATTTTTTGGATGGGGAGGGAGACAGGAATTGTTTTCCCACAAGACACTGAAGTTCTTTCACCAACACAGGCTCGTACACGATTTGCAGTCAAGGAAAGACAACAAAGCCCACGTTTACCACATTCCAGGTCCTCTTTCCCAAAGCTTTCCTGGATCCTTCCCAGGTCCTTCCTGCTTCAAGTCCTGGGCTCAACCTGCGAGGAACTCAAAGGAACAACACATCCAGATTTCCTTGGAGCCACACTCGGTTGGAAGGATAAACCACATTAATCATAGGGTTCCAAATCCTTGGGGATCAGCGGCTCGGTGTCCTCAGTGGGCCCTGGCGGGGGCTGTGGGGCCATGGCCAGGCTGTGCAGGGTCTCCTGCTGGTGCTGCTTGGCTTTGTTGTAGAGCAGGACCCCCACGGTGACCAGGACAGTGCCAACAGCTGACAGGCTCGTGATCTTGTTCCCAAACACGATGATGCTGAGCCAGATGGACAGGGCGTGTTTGACAGTGCTGGCAACGCTGCAAACAACAGCAGGGGCATCAGGGGCAGCAGGGGCATCAGGGGCAGCAGCTCTGCCATGTCCCACAGCCAGGCTTTAATGTCTGCCTTGCTCCTAAACACCACCTCAGACTCCCCTTCCCCAATCCTGATTTCCCTCATTCATCTCTTTGCAAATACCTTTAGTTTTCCACCTCAGATTCCCCTTCCAACCCCAACCATCCTGATTTCCCTCATTCTTCTCTTTGCAGTTTTCCTTTTTTTTCAAAGCATCACCTCAGATTTCATTTCCAACCCCAACCATCCTGTGATTTCCCTCATTCATCTCTTTGCACACTCCCTTGTTTTCTTTGCTTTTCAACACCAACACAGATTCCACTTCCAACCCAAACCATCCTGTGATTTACCTCTTTCATCTCTTTGCATACTACCTTTACTGCCTGGCTCCCAAGCAGAAATACTGAGCAGGAAAAGAAGAATATAAAATAGTGTTCTTGACCAAAAAATACAAAATAGTGTTCTTGACCAAAAAGTTATAAAATGGTGCTCCTGACAAAAAAATATAAAATAGTGTTCCTGAAAAGGAATATAAAATAGTGTTCCTGAAAAAGAATATAAAATAATGTTCCTGACAAAAAGATAGAAAATATTGTTCCTGACCAAAAAAAAAAATAATGTTCCTTACAAAAAAAAAAAAATATAGTGTTCCTGACCAAAAATATGTAAAATATTGTTGCTGACAAAAAAATATAAAATAGTGTTCCTGACTGAAAAAAAATGTAAAATAGTGTTTCCTGACAAAAAACAGTGTTCCTGACAATTTTACCTGAAAGTCACAGGAGAAATTTTCCCCATCAAGGCATAGGCTGTGACACTCTGCAGGTGGAACAGGACTCCATCTATCAGGAGGAGAAAGACAATATCCTGGTTGTAGCTGAAGCTCCTCCCACTTTTCCCAATCACAGGCACATCCTAAATGGCGAAAAAAAAAAAAAAAAAAAAAAAAAAGGAATTTAAGGGTTTAGTTCGTGAGAAAAATCTAAAAGTAATTTTCCACCCAACTGTTAGAAGCAGATGTAGTTTTACATTTAAATTTTAGCCCAACAAAACCTAAAATATTTAAAGACATTTAGATCCTGACGTTTTTTCTCCAAAAAAATTTGCTTTCAGAGAATTAATATTTCTGTACACCACATGAATATCAACAAAAAGTCACCAAATATTCCAGATTTTGTTTGCAAGTCTTTACCTCAAACTTCAAATGCACTGAGATAAAATTGTGATTTGAACTCAAAAATCTTGAGATAAACTCAGGCTTTTTGGATTAACTCATGTCTATATTAAATGATTTCTTTTACAGTTTTCTCTTTTTTACTCCCCCAATCTCTTGCAAATGTAAGATGAGTTGTATTTGAGGCTGATTTTAAAAAATGGGAAGGATGAAAGGTAAAATTTAAGATTAACCTTTGCTGCACATTCTGCTTACAATTAAAAAAACCCCCTAAACTAATGATAATGATTTCAAATTACCATGAAAAATATCCAAGCTGGAATAAGCATAACCACAGCAGCAGCACTTGTGTAGAACTGAAGCTCTGGGGCTCTACAAAGGAGAAAAAAAAAAAATTAAAATTATTTAAAGCTTCCTTTTTCAAAGCAAAGATAGAGGTTTGCTCTCAGGGACTGAAGCTAAAAGGCACAAAAGACCAAAAGCAGCTTTTTATCTCATGGCAAAATGGAAATATATTGTGAAAGGTGTTTTTTAGCACAAGACTTTACTCTTGGTTTCAGTTTCATCGATAAAAAGTTGCTTTCTGCCCCCCCAACAATGCTAAGGATGGTTCCTGATTGCAGAATAAGGACTGATTTCTGTGAAATTATTATTTTGGGGGGATTTGCTGAGAGTTGTAGCAGATTATGAAACTTGCAGTGGGAGCTCAGGGGAGTTTTCTTTCCCTGATAAAATGATAAAGGTGATCAGATTTACACCTTCTGGTGTAATATAATGATAAATATTTTGTTTTCTTATGCAGCCCCACTATAACCAAACCTGAAATATTTTGAATACTTACGAAAATCTGTATTTATCTCCACTGAGCAGTTTTTTGGAAAAGACGTTTTGCAAACTAGAAAAAAAATTTTAAAAAGTTTTCAAAATTATCATTTAGCTGTATTTTAATTAGGACAAATCAATCAATCAATCAATCCTGTTTCCCTCAGGTGGGTAAATATTTTCTACAAGTATAGAAAGAAGTTTGGCCTAATGAAGTTTTATGATTTAATTTCAATAATGCTCTTAGATACGAGAGAGAAAATGAATAATTTGTTAAAAATGCATTTTCAATACCACCATTTCAATGCACTGTACAGAATTAACTACATTAAAAATTTTCTTTCAGCTACCAATGAAAGAAATTGCTTTTTTCCACAGCCAGAGCTCTCCCTGTGCCTCACCAGTCCATGATGTTGGTGGAGAGAGCTGCTGAGAAGCCCAGGATGTTGAAGCTGATTTCAGTGGCTGTGCACAGAGCCAGCCCTCCCATCACAGGGATCAGGGAGAGATTCACCAGCAACCCTGCAAAAGAAAAGGGTCACTCTCAGTTTAATTGCTGCATTTTTAATGTATCCCACGTTGGTTTTTGAGAGAATTTTAAATTCTGAACAGCAAAGAAGAAGGACCACGCTGAACTTCAGTTATTTCAAGCCACAAGAATATTTCTTGACAGAAAAATAACAACAATGCCCTTACACCAAACCCTTTTTAATTCTACATACTCATTAAGTTCAGACTGATCCTTCCAGCTGCATTCATTATATTTTGATGGACTTTCTTTGACCATGGCTAATAAATAAAAGAGAGTAATTAAATCTCATTTCAGGACTCACCAGTGTATTCCCCCAATATCATCCGAGACATGATGACAGTGAAAATAGGAGCAGAGCTTTTCACAGTTTCTGCAAATGAAACTGCCACATTCTTCAAGCTGACCAGGCCCAGGACCACTGTTGCAAATCTGAAGCAGAAGAACATTAGAAGAAATTAATTTTTAAGAAATGAAGGAATTAATTAGTGCCCCAGAAGAAATTAAAATAATGCTTTAAGAGCTACTCGTAGACACCCGGCACAAAAAGAATTGCACTGTAATTTCTCCTGCACCTGCAAGGTCAGATCTATTCCTTTCAGCTTTGGCTTAAGCATTTATTTATTTAAAGCAAATAAAGGCACCCTTGGGCAATTGTGCAACATCTTTGGCTGTAGAGTGGATTTCCAGAAAACAAAGTTTACTTTTTAACACACTCCAAGGTTCAAGTGACCATTTTTTATGCCAAAGTTTTCAACAGGCTCAGTGAAAAGTGAAAATCTTCTGAGAAACAGTAATTCACTGAGGAAACTTTATCTGCAGTTATCTATCTTTAGTGTAAATTAAATATGCTACATAATTCCCACAGTTTAAACCATGACATTAATTTAATTCATGGCTTATTTGATTATTCTTTATCAGTTATGTAGGGTAGAGGAAACAAAACCATTTTTATTCCCTCCTCAACCACAAACTGATACAATCCCAGCACCCAGCAAACACTGACTTTGCAAAAGATAAATGTTAATAGCCTGGATCACTTTTGAGGCAAAAGGCTGGTAAATACTAACACACTAAACAAAAATCAGCCTCAAAAGAGAGCAGGAAGAAAGGAAATGGAAAGGGAAGTGTGCTCTGAAAAGAGGTAAATGTGATGGGAAGGCAAGGCAGCCAAAAAATTATTGACATCTGGGAAAAGGAGCAACAGGAAATAAAAATAAGATCGTCCTGGGGTATTTCTTGGAGGAGAAAGGTGAATACTCCAAATACCTCATCAAGAATGAAAAGGCAGAGAGCCAGGAAAATACAGCTTTTGTTTAGAAAACCACGAATATTAGCAAAGACAGTGCAGGAAATCTTTCCCCATTTACCTCATTAATCCAACAAAGAGCATTATCATGATGAAGTTAGGGGGGTAGGAGATGCGGGTTTTGTGCTGGTACAGACAGCACGGGACAAACATTTTGATGCAGCCAATGAAGGTGGTTGAAAGCATTTGAACAGCACCTAAAAGAGGATCAGAGAGGGGAAACAAAGCCAGATCAGATGCTGGAATACAACAAATCAAACAATGTGAGAACATTTCTTAGACAAACTTCTATGCAGTTAAGAGATCGCTGCCTGGATTTTATATGTTCTCACAAAAGCCCTTTACTTCTACATTTAAGCAAGGCAGCTCAATAAACTGTTTATAAACCTGGTTCACAGATAAACTGCCCTTTGTTTGCCCCTTAAAAAAGAACAAATAACTAAAGTGGCCATTGGATAATGGAGATCACCAAAGGCAACTCTTGCACTGCACAGCTCTGGAGAGCATCAACAACTTACTCAAAATTTGACAGTTTTTTAAACCCTCCAACACAGAAAACAAAAAAATGACTTCCCCCCCCCGCCCCCCTTGAAGCTCCTCTGCAAGCAAAATTTCATCTTTCAGCGAGTGGAGGAAAGAAGAGTGTCAGAAACCACTTTAAAGGCCAAAGTCCCAAATTCCCAGCCCCAAGATCCCTCCCCACATCTTCCAACCAGGCATTTTTCCCTTCAGTTGAAGCAGTCTCTCCCTCAGCTTTATATGGGATGGTCTGGTATTGCCAAATCATAGGATCATGGAATATCCTGAGCTGGAAGGGACCCACAGGGATCATCCAATCCAACTCTTATCCCTGCACAGACCCCCAACAATCCCACCCTGTGCCTGACAGCATTATCCAAACGCTGCTGGAGTTCTGGCAGCTTTTGGGGCTCCCATTCCCTGGGGAGCCTGTTCCAGTAAAATAAATAAATCTCTCCCTGGAATTCAGCTGGAAAGGAAAGGCAGGGTACCTAGCATGCTGGGCTCTCCCTCCAGCAAGGACAGAATGTATTTGTTAAGGAACAGAGTGCAAAAGCTGAAGAAAAACCACAAAGTGAGGTAGATGAGAGCGTGGGAATTCCAGATGCCCAGGTCGGACTCAATGACCGTGGTCTCTGTGATTGTGATTTTCAGGACGTTCTCCTCTGGCAAGCTGTCACTACGAGCAATCACAAACTTCTCACTCCTGTTAGCAAAGAGTGAGCCCAGCTGGAACAGGGATTTTCCCTTTGGCTTCTCCTTCAGCGGGGTTGGACTCGGGGCCTCCGGTGTCGGGGCACTTGTCACAGCCGACATGGTGAGGTGAAGAAATGAATATTTGTCCTTCACACAAAGCAACACTGACACAGCTTTTGTTGAAACAAAAATGTCATGTGATTAATGTTTCATCTCCCAGGGGCCTGGAAAACTGGGCTTGGTCCTCCAAAAAACATCTTGCATGAATACAAACTTCACATGCTTCCTCATGTGGGCTGTTCCATGTTTTCTGCCTAAGGGGGAAAAAAGAGAAAGAAGAAAGAAACATATGACATTTTACATCCCTAATGCAGCAAAGGTAGCACATTTCACCTGTACTTTATGAAAGATAAAGAGACTTCTGTAATCTTTTAGACTGGATTTTGACCCCCTAATGTCCTGATGCCAAGATTAAGCAACAAGAACTTACCTTAGGGAGGTTTTTTTTATTCTGGAATAGCACATACAGACACACCAGACCTTGTGTTTTTATGTCCTTTTTCCTCTGAAGCACCTCAACACAGCCTTTCCAATTGTAACTAACTCCTCTTCCAGATTCTAGTGTCTTTGATCTCTGTCTTTAACCACTCCCCAGAAAAATCTTCCCAACGCAGCAAATCCAAGCAGGAATCTCTGCCCTTTGTACTAATTAACCTGTTACCAATCCGAGTCAAAGACAGTAATCAATAATCAAGGGCTGTAACTCCCAGTAATCACAAACACAGTTACCCTGGTAAATGTATCCAGGTGTCCAAGAGCTTTCCAGTGGGGTTATTTATTTATTTCCATGTGAATAATGCAACCTTCCTCATTTTGCCCTACCTTGCAATTCAATATTAGCACTTGCAACTAATTCTTAAAGCCTTTTAAACAGACTTGGCAGCAAAAGGCATTAAATGATTTGCAACTAGAGCTTTTTTCTTTTACAAATTACACAAAATGTGGGAAGTTACAGCAGCAGAGTAGAGACAACAACAAAACCACCCTGTGATCTTTACTCCTCTCATAATCAATGGCAGGAGAAATACAAGAGTTGTAACAAGAGCTACTGCACCTGCCGTGATTCTGTGAACAGTTCACAGTTTCCTTTCTTAAGGTTTTATTTTTAATGCTTTTTAAATATCCAATGTGGCATCTCAAATAAATCACAACAAGGTACTAAGGAGTTAAAATATCTCATGTCAGTCTCAGGATCCTACACAGCAGCTACTTCACAGTGAAATTTTCCATTCCTCACATTCTCTAGTTATTACAGCCATATGCTGAAGATTTCCATCCCCATCTCCTTATCACTTCCCATTTTTCCAGGACTTCATGCCAGCAGTACACTGAGGTATGGGACCCTCTGACACCATCACATCAAACCACGAACTTGTGGTGATCCAGATTAACACAACACTTTGACAAAAGATATGCATTCTCCAAGAGAATTTGTTAAGAAAAATGGATTCTTGACTCCTCCTCCTTTTCCAGGACATTAAAAAAATACCCCTCTACGTTCAAAATAGTTAATTAACACAGCTTTCTAAATATCTTTTCTGTTTATGCAACTTAATTAAAACCAAGACCAATTAAGCACAACCAAAGCCCCACCCTCAGCAGCGCTGCGATATCAGATTTGATATCTCTGATTCCACACATGGCAGGAAGCAGAACAGCAAATAAGAACAAAACTACTCCCCTAAATTACTGACCTGCTGGCTTAAATCAACTGGAAAGTCTAAATGGGCTGAAAGAGTTCTCCATCTGGAACTAATTCAGTCTTCCTCCCTCAAGGCCAACCAGCCGCTGATGTTTACCAACAGATGAAAACGTGGCAGTGGTTGGCAGTTGTTTCTCTTGGATTACACACAAAGACTCAATCTTCCAGCTCAAAAGAACCAGCAGCGTGCAGTGCCTCTTACACTCCTCGTATCTTCTCCCAACCCTTAGCTACACTACCAGTAACGATGTATTAAGGCGGAAAAAATATCCAAAAAGAACTTTACCGAGTCGGCTTTACACAAAAAGAAACTAAAGCTCAAGTATGTTGCAAGGGTTTGGGAAGCTAAGGCTGATCTGACAGTGAAAAAACAAAGGTTTGCGTCCATGACCCTTCATCTGTTACACAAAAGGTCACCCAAATGTTGCTCCCAAGGCAGCAGATGCGCAGAACTCAGCAGCCTGAGCAAGCTGCGGATATTAACACTGCTTCACTAATGGCAACGAGAGCATCCAAGATGTTACAAACACTACAAATACAACAGCAGAGTTATTAACAGATCCCATACAGAGAAGACGCTGAAAGAGCTTAGCACTTTGTGGCACTCCAGATGTGTTTCTGCTCACCCACTGCCAGAGCCTTCCCTCCGCATTCCGAACCGGCTCCCCGCAGGCCATTCCCATTCCCATTCCCGCCCGTGTCCCGGTGCCCGCTGCTCCCGGTGCATCCCTCTCGCCGGAGCGGGGTCCGGAGCCCTCCGCGGGAGCACCGCGGCCCTTCCGACCCAGCCTTGGGGCCCAGGGGCTTTTCAGCACCGCCATCCCCCTACCCAGGCCCGCCTCGGGATCCTTCTCTGCGGCAGCGCCCGCCGCTCCCATCCCTCCCCTCCTTCCTTCCCTCCGTCCCCGGAGCCCTCAGCGCATCCCGGCCGGCACCTGGGCGCTCTCGCTCGCTGCCGCCGCAGCCCCGGCGCTCACACGGCTCCGGTGACGCCGGGCTCCGGTAACGCCGGGCTCCGGTAACACCGGGCTCCGGTAACGCCGGCTCCGGTAACACCGGGCTGCGATGACACCGGGCTGCGGTAACACCGGGCTCCGGTAACACCGGGCTGCGGTAACGCCGGGCTCCGGTAACACCGGGCTGCGGCCGCCCATCCTCTGCCGTGCCCAGAGCCCCGCGCCGGGCGGGGAGGAGGGTCCGGCCACGCAGCGCCCCGCCGGGCCCCGACGGCTGGACGGGCAGCGCGGAGCCGAGCGCCGGGCTCGCCCCTTTGTCCCCGCGGTAGCGGGGAGGCCATTTTACCAAACCACGAGGAAATCAAGCAGAGCAAAAGGGAGTTACAGGGCACGCACAGCCGGTTAGAACCGCGCAGAGCCCCGCCGGGCGCTTCGCTGCGGACAGCCCCTCCATCGAGCCGGGCGGGATGCCCAGCGCCGAGGGGACCCCCGGGGCGGAGGGGCGGGAGCGCGGCGGCCCCGCCGCCCGGGAGGATCCCAGGGAGGGCTTCCCGCCCGTGCCGGGGAAGTGACGCGCCGGCCGGCCCCGGAAGCGCCGCCGGGACCCCTCCGCAGCCATGTAGGGCCGGCAGCCGGGGCGGGACGCGACGCGCGGCCGCCGCCATGGACGGCAGGTACGGGCGGCGCGGGCCGCACCACGCGCGGCGCGGGGGCGCCTCCCCGCGCTCCCCCTGCGCCTTACCTGGAGGTGCCTGTGCTGGGGATGGGGGGTCGCCGGCGGCTCCCCCCCCGGTGTGGGGGTGGTACGGCCGCCTGACGGTCCCGCTCTCTCTCCCACAGCGGCGCCGCGGCCCCGGCGGGGCCGAACCTGCCCAACCTCACCCCGCGGCACCGGCAGCTCATCCCCACGCCCTGCGGCCCTGTGAGTACATCTCTGCTGCTGTGGGCAGGTTACCGGTGTCCTCCGCGTTTCTCTGCCCGGGGGGAATGGAAAAACATGGCTCAAATCCATGTCCAGAGTCAGGCGGATCAGGGAGGTCGGGTGTCCACACGCCGAGGCTTGTCACGGCACGCAGCTCTCCTGACAGCGTCGTGGAATGTCGAGCTGGAAGGGACCCATAGGATCATTGATCCAGCTCCTGGCCCTGCACAGACACCGCAGCGATCCCACCCTGGGCATCCCTGACAGCTCCTGCAGCTCCGGCAGCCCCGGGGCCGTGCCCATTCCCTGGGTTGAGTGTCCCAGCCCCCTCTGGGGGAAGAACCTTTCCCTGATATCCAACCTAAACCTCCCCTGACACAGCCCCAGCCGTTCCCTGGGTCCCGTCCCTGCCACAGACAGATCGGAGCTGCCCCTCAGGAGGAGCTGCAGCCCCTGAGGACTCTCCTCAGTCTCCTCCAGCTGAACAAACCGCGTGTTAAATTCCTGCAAGGATGTTGCTTCACCTGAAGTATTTTAATAAAAATGAGAACGCTGACCCTGTCTTTACAATTTTCTAAAACTAAAAGTTTAGGAAAACATTGTTTCCGTGCTCTGGCAGGTGTGTATGTGGGCACTGGCAATCTTCATCTCATGGATTATAATACCATGGCCTTGTGAGGCACAAAGGCTGTGGGTATAAATCAGGACAATCTAGGCTGAGATTATTTGTGAAATAAAGTTAGACTTCTCCCTTCCTCAGCAGTTTGGGAGTTTCAATTCAAGTGTGGAGTTTCTCTTTTTCCACTGTCTCATCTACCCCACTCGCCTCAATGTGTTTAGGAACAGCAACGAGTTTGTTCTGCATGATGTGTTTAAGAATTTTCTCCCTTTACAGATAAAACCATGCTCAGAGCTCTCATTCCCTGTGAAGATCTACTTCTGTGTCACTATTTTGTCCCTGCTGAGTGTCATAGGGCTGACCATAGAGACACTGGTCCGCCAGACTGAGGAGGATTTCACCATTTCCTTTATTCAGCTGGTTGGAGTTGGTAAGAAACACAGTTTGGATGGAGAAAATAATGAAAATAATAATAATAATGTGATTAAGCAGCAGCTGAAGTTTCTTGTATAAGAGCTACAGGATGTTCAGCTATGCCAGAAAACCTCACCAGTTCCTATTTTAATGTCTGAGCCATAATATGCTGGGAATTCAGGTGTCCACAGTCCAAGCTTCCTTCCTTGGGTAGTTCCAAGTAGAGCTTCAGCAGAAACTTCTTGGGTCCATTTGTGTTAAACAGAAATTAACATGAAAATAATAAACACGAGGATTTCAGGAAATTTCATGTGCATATGCCATCTCTGCAAAATGACCAAAAAAGAGTTTATTTTCAAATTTGTACAGGTTTCTTTGGATTTAGCAGCTGAATTTGCAAAACAAGGAAATACCATCTTAAGCCTTTTGGGCATTCCTGAGGTCATGGCCAGAAAATCACATGATTCACTTTGTAATTTGCCAGTCATTTCCCATTTCCTCAGTCCCTGTTAAGGGCAGTGAAAAAGGAAGTTCATTCACTAAAGGTCTGTTTAGGGAGACTGAAGTTATTATTTAATTTGAGAATTTGTACAACACTGTCCCCATGTCCCAGGATAGCAAATGTGGATGATTTGATGCGTGGAGTTAAAGGAATCAGTGCTTTGGAAAAAGAAATTTGTTGTTACTTTGGCTGTGTAAGAATCAACCAGTGTTTGCAGGAGCATCCAGTGAAAGAACAAAGCCTTTGTCTTATTTAAGTTTTGACAAAAAGGCATAAAGTTCATAGCAACAGCTGACTGGGGGCTGATGTATTTTATAAAAATAGAACTCAGACCTTCCCTGACCCGACTCTTTTTTGGATTATAGTTTGCAGGGCGGGGTGTTTCAAAATTTCCACAATTAAATAAACTGAATCCAGTCCAGGTTCAGTTCCACACACAAACCATGTGCAGTGGCCAGAGCACACAGACACCACTGTTGAGGGGTGTGTCTGAGTAATAAACTGCTTTTTACTCACCTGAATTACTCTGAGAAGATGATGTGATTTCAGTTCTTTACTAAAAATGGTGCTGTTTTCATTGAATTCAGAGAAACAATAGGACATAATGTTCAGTGTGGTATTCACAGAATAACCCAGCCCAGCTGCCAGTTTGGATAATACACTGCCATTTTCATGGTGTTACTTCACAAGTAATTAAAAAAAAATCTAACTCACTATTTAATTTCTTGTGTGTGCTAAACAGTGGGGAGCGTTTTAATTATCTGGTTTAGGGAAGGTTTTTGGTAAGAACAAAGACCGAGGAGCCTCAGGGACACTTTGATCCTTCCACTTTGGAAGTTTTGCCCCTGTTTGGCCTGGCACTGACATTCCCTCTCCTCCCCAGTGTTCTGTGTGTATTATGTGACCAGGGGCATCCTGCAGGAGAACCGCCAGGAGCTCATTGTCTTCGTGCTCTCCATCCTGCTCGTGATGCTCCGCTCCATCATCAACTTCACCGTGCTCCCTGCTGAGCAGAAGCCAAAACTCCTGGTCAGTCTCCTGCTTTTAATCAGCTTTACCTTCCCCCACAGCTTGGGTTTGAAAATCCATCATTGGGAAGGCAAGGTGTCTGTGGTAACACAGATTTTATCTTACATATATAAAAAAAATAAAAGAAATTATATATATATTATTGTTGCTGATAACAGAGGATCTGGCTGAATTATTCCTACTGGACAACAAAATGTGCACACCCACAACTGCAAATCTTCTCTTAGGTGTTCTCTGAATTTCCTTATGGCAGCACCCAAAAATAACAGAAATATCACAAAATTACACAAGATTACTTCAAAATATATCCTTCACTTCACCTACTCTGCTTCAGATTTCCCTTTATTAAATGTCTGGCCTAAAGTCACATAAACCTAACCTATGGCTAGAACTGGAACCCCCAACCTATAGGCACAGCCATTACCTCAATGCTCATAAATGTGTTTTTATGAGATTTATGGGAAGCTGCAAGGAAGCAAGAAGATACAATAACGCTACTCTGGGTTATCTTGTTTGCATTTCATAGCAGTAAAATTTATCAAAGGATTGTTTTCTGGGCCTTCCTAAGATTTGTAGTTAAATTTCCACTTGCTGTGCTTCGTGGAAGTGCTTTCTTTTTATCACATATTTCTCAACAAGGTGTTTCCCTGCTCTGAAGTCATCCAAAAATTACTCTTCAACAGGAGAGGTGGCAGCCAGGCAAGGGAGATGGAGCAAAGCAGCCTTTGCCAATTCTGTTTATTTATCAATTGGATGTTTAAATAGACCCACTTTATCTGCAGCAAACTGGGTTGGTGGGGCCAATAAGGAACAGGCATCAAAGAAATGCACAGCCAAGTCATCAGTTTAAATATTAAACAGGGACTTCAAAGTAAAGCCTGGTGTAAATGTGAGCAGTACTATTAAGTATTTTTTTCACTACTCTAACTGTAACTTGGATTACTGTAACTCTGCTTTCTGAGCCAGAATCATTTCTAGTTATAAGTATTTTCATATTGATGTAATTCTGAAGGACCTTTTGCCACTTGAGCCATCCTTAAGGCAGCAGACATTGAGTGCGAATGCCAGCACAACCCAGACACAAAACTGGATTTCTTGGGATTTTACGAGTCCAGCATTCGGAATAACCCACTGTCCCCAGTGGGAAAGGTTGGTTTATTCCACCAGGAAGCTCAGAATCAGTTTCTATTAAGATTTTGTTACTCCTGTCTGTATTTCCAGCTGGGTTCCAGGTGCCAGCCTGTCCCTGCTGTGGCCAATCCCATCCCTGTTTCTCTTCCCTGCAGGCCCGTTTCGTGCTGATCCTGCTGGTGGGCTCCTTCGATGTGATCTGTGCCATCATCCTCATCCAGAGCCAGTCCATGATGGCATTCCGGGTGGGAGGTGCCCTGGAGAGCCTCCAGGCCCAGTACTTCATGCTCAACCTCTGCTTTTCCATGCTCACTTTTGATCTGCAGGCACAGGTACAGAGCCCCCACATTCCCTTTTTCCCTCTTATTGATAATATCCTGGATTAGCTGAGCTATCAACTTCCAAGAGCAATTGTCTCTCTTACCTTTATTAATATTAACTTAATAATGGTTCTATCTCCACGTGTTTGCCACAGCTTAGCTAAAATCCATTAAAATGGATCAAAATGTATTTTATTGTTGTCCTGCACAAAAGGAGAACTGAATCTTGTTTTTGGGAAGTTTATCCGTAAAAAACCAATTGCATCCAGGAGCTCCAACCCACCCATGGCCTCCTGAAATAAGCAAGATTATTCCTGCACATCTCAGCCTCCAGTCTCCTGCTTTCCAGCTGGCTCCTGCACTGAGAAAATTATTCTGGGATGGGAGAGGGGAACTTGACCAACAGGGCAGTGAGACAGAAAATGAAGTTACAGACCCCCGGGGGAAGTGAACCCAAGATCTGTAACCACCCCTCATTCTTATTTAATGCTGCATTACTGAAGCTTTATCTGCTCTCCCTGTCCTGTGTTGTTGCTATTATGGATTATTAAGTACCTCTGTCCTTGCTTCCCATTCCATGAGGAATAATTTCAGCTTTTAGACCCGTGCCCAACTTGCTGTTGGCAGGGAGTTTGTGGCAGGTATTTTTTGGTGGGGCTGCATGGTCTCCAAGCAATGATTTCACCAAAGCTTTGCCTCCCCCAGCTGTGCCTGTGCATCCTCCTGATCAGCCTGCACGAGGTCACCCTGCTGCACAACATCATCTCAGCCACGGGCGTCGTGTGGGGCTGCCTGAAGGTCACCGTGGGCATCATTGCAGTGAGTGTCCAGCTACAGAGACACCAGGGACACACAACCCCTGGCACTGCACATCCTCACCCTGAGGGATTCCCACAGGCTCAGGGAAGGGAGCCAGGATGGAGAACAGCAGAGCCAACAATGCTGAAGCCAGGTTTTGTCTAAATCTGTGCCTGAGCTGAGCGCACGGAGTGAAACAATGTCACATTGTCATTGTTTCACATTGCTTTAGTCTCAGTCCTTGGGCACTTTAATGAAACCTGGAGGATCACGCTGTCTTCAATATTTCTACCTCTGCCAAGGCTGGGTGAAACTGGGAGCAGTCTCCCAGATTATTCCAGTGATACAGTGAATCCTTAGGAAACCACACCAGAAAATGAGGGGTCCTTTATTGGGGCATCTCCTTCAAAGCTCAGGAACAGTTTCCAGGTTAACTTAAAGATTTGTGAACTTAAAATGTCGTTTTTCATGTCAGACTGAACCTCCTCTGAAATCTTGAGCCTCTGTTCCAAGAATGATTGCAGAATCAGGGCCAAAGTACATCAGATAAGTGAGTTTTTTATTACCAGGAAGGAGTTTAGGGGTTTTTGGGGGTGGATGTTGTTTTAGGCTCCTGGGGTGTTTGCTTTAGTCATTCACACAAACTCCTGACAGCTGAAATACAACTTCCTATGTGTTTTGATGGCTTTTCTTGCTAAAATTGTGCTTTTAAAACACATCACTTTTGGGTTTGGGGGAAATCTGGTCCTGGTCAGATGCATCAAATCCAATCCTAACATTGGCACAGTCACTGCTCTCACCCCCAGTGACTCAGCTGCTTTTCCTGCCTTTGCTCAGACCTGCCCTCCCAGCTCAGGTCCCTTTCTTCTTTCCCAAGTCCCAGGGTGAGTTGTGAAATTGAATTCTCCTGACACTTCAGTCCTCTCGCTTCTCCCACATTTGACTCCTCAGTGACTGCACTTCTCTGTAGCAAAAAATAGAGGTGGAGAAAAAGTCACAGGGAGCTTTTAGTCTGTTATCTGTGAAAACATTCAGCTCTTAAGAGAAAATCTCCGTGTACCCAGAGAGAAGGGACATCATCACTCCTGGCCCAGCTCAGTGGAAAACAGAGGCTGAATTTCCTGCTGAAAACACAGGTGGAGAAGGCAGGTGGAGAGCAAAGCTTAACCAACACTTGGAATGCTATGAAAAATATGCAGCTTTTATAGAGCATATAGCAATGACTTAAAAAGCTTGTTTTACTTCTTATTTTGCAGATTTTAAAAGAGCTGAAGCCTCTGGTGTGGGTTTTTCTGATTCAGAATGTGCCTGAGGTGGTTTATCTCATCTACCTGCTCTACACGGTAAGGGGAGCAAGGCTGGGGGTCTCATCCTCGCCCTCCTCAGGCCTCAAGGGTGCTGCCTCACCCCTTCCCTGCAGCTCCTGCTGGATTTAAAGAGAACAGAGCACATCCTGCCTCTCCAGGATCAACTTTTCAGGACAGGGGCCATGTCCACTTGCTCTTGAACTGATTAGAGGGAGAGGCTCTGGAAGTCCCTGCAAAGAATGATGAGGGGAAGATGAAACAGAATCTTGTTCAAGATATGCAACTCGTCCCCTTCTTCCCAAGAAGCCTCAAGTGGTGCCAGAGCATTTGACCAGGGCTCAGTTGTTGCATTTTAAAGAATTTCTTAGGCAGCACCCCCAGCTGTTGATCCTGCTGTAGCCAAAACAAGGCAGTGCAAGCCCAACAAACTCCAGTTTGGGGCAGTTTTTTGGCACTGGAACACTGATAAAACCTTTATCAGTGGGCACCTCCCACAAGATGTGTGAAAGGAGGTGAGGAGAGAGGAGGGCAAGGGGAAACCAGGCTGTTCATCCTGGGCAGGGCTGGAATGCTGAGAATGGCCAGTGTTTCTCATACCTCACATCCAGACACCACTAAAGCCCGGGGGCTGCAGCCACCCACAGCCTCGAGGACCCATTTATCAAATGGATCTTCCCATTATTCCAGGCCTGTTTGAGCTGGCAGAGCACAGCAGGACCCCACAGTGTCTGTACATCATAAAATCAGACAACTGAGATGGTTTCAAAGCAACCAGTTGGGTTTTTGTTTTTTCTTTCCCCCAATGACCACCTCGTGACTCCTCTCAGAAATTCAGTGCTTGGTTGCACATCGTGGCTTCAAGGCTTTGTGGCAGCAGGTGGTGATGGTTTCATGTCTCCCTTTTCCTGCAGGTGATAAGGGAGTGGGGCAAAGGCAATTCTTACACCCTGGAAGCTGCTTTCATCACTGGCTCCTGCATTTCTGTCACAATAAAATCTGTTCTGTTCTGGGCTCTGGTTCACGTCTACCGCAGCTTTGGGCAGGGGCTGAGGGAGAGAAGTAAGTACCCCAAAAATTCCCTGGCAAGGGTGGAGCCTGTCCTGTCACAGTCACAGTGAAATAGCCAGGAAAATCCGTAGGGATGGTCACAGGAAAAGGCAGATCCCCAATGACAGCAAGCAGTTCTGCAGCCTCAGAATAACTGGGCTGGGTGGAATAGATGAGGCTTTTCCCTGAAGAAAGCTGCTGGCAACCTTTTGCTGCTGTCCAGAGAATCACACCTGTGTGAGCAGATCTCTGTCTTCATAGTGTGTAATACAGAGACAATAAAGGGACCTGGAGAGCCGCTAATGTGAAATACCCCAAAGCTCTCCTGTTCCCTCCATGAGGGGCACTGAGCCTCTGCAGTGGTGCTGACTGAGCTCCCTCTCTTCCCACAGTGTTTTCTTCCTATGGAAGGATCGACTCCTGAGCCCTCCCCGTGCCCCCCCTGCAGCTCTCAGAGAGTGAAGTCACACCAGGAACTCCTGACCAAGGACCTGCAGTCAGGGTGGAGGTAATGGGTCACTTTCCCAGGATGGAGGAGGTTCAGGAAGATGTCACACAGTGCTTGGAGCAGTGCAGGTGGGACACAGCTTAAAGAGCTTGGGAAATTCCCAGCTGATCCTGCTGCCAGGACAAAGCATCTTTCACTCCCTTCTTTTCCTGCTGCTGTGGAAGCACAGGGGTTCACACGTGCATGTGAGTGGGGAATGTTGCTCCTTTCAATGCTTTTTGCCTGGATATACACAAAGATCATAAAGGAAATTTGCACACCCATCCTCTGTACCTCAGTCTAGAAGTGGATTGTGCTGCCATCATTTCTTAGCTGGTCCAGCCCTGATGCTTTGGTGGCAGTGGTGTCCCCTGGCTGGGGCTCTTTCTGCTCCTCTGGCTTCAGGAAACTTCAATTTTTTTTTTTAACCCCAGTTACACATGAAAATTACTCCCTGTAACCTCACCCCTCCCTCAGTGTAACCAAGGTGCCATTTCATACCAGGGGGACTGTTACAATTAAGCCTTTAATATTGTAATTTAAAAGTTTGGTATTTTATTGACTGGAACCTTTAACTACTGGCTATTTTTTAATAAAGTATAAGCACAGTTTGTGTGTGGATAATTATTTCACATGGAACAGCACCAATCTTTATCTTGCAGGTAGTTACACACTGCAAAAAGCAAAATTAAAAAATTATTACTGACCTATACTTATTAGGGAAATTTACAAGGATTCCATCAAAACTGCTCTAAAAATATTTTTTCTCATCCTAATCTCCTAAACCTGACTCCAATCTACTTTATCTGGAGCCCAAGGGAGGCAAGAAGAGGTTAATTGTGTGTGGCCAGACTGCAGGAGCTGACAGAGCAGCAGCTGACTCTGTGACTTCATCCCACAAGTCACAGTGGCAGCAGGAGTTGCTGCTGGAAGAATTAAACATTTAAACATCACAATAAAACATTTTCAGTCCTTCCCCAAGCCAAGCCCAGAGGCAGCAGAGCAGGAGGGGAAGGCTCTGCTCCTGCACAAAGCCTGTGCTGGCTCAGAATTAGGGGCAGTTTTATGGCCAGGTCACGGTGTCACTGTCACAGGAACTGCTCTGGCCATGGACAGCAAGGGTTTGTCACCAGCCTGGCATGGAAAGAGGGAAAACCCTTTCCATGGTGTCTTGTAAAACAAAAACTCCACGTAAAAACAGCTCCTTTACCTGCAAAAGGCCTCTCCTCACATCTCTCTCAACTGCTGGAATGAGTTACAGATTAATTATGAAATCAAAAGACTCTTTAACATCATCATTAATCTCAAGTTCCATGGGAGAAGTTTCCAGAACTTGGCAGAACGTGCCACAGGCATTTAAACCCCATTTTCAATCCTAAACTTGCTGGGTATCAAATTATCAGGGATTATTTGATCAGCATTGCCCTTACCCCTTTCTTTCCTGGTATTTCTATTCTGGGGCCTTCAAAAACAGCATTTAATGCAGCCCAGCTGCTTGTGCACAAGGTTTGTTTTGACTTGCACAGCAAATCCAGCATTTATTTTGAGACTTTTGAGGAACAAATGGTATCAGACATTCAAAAAAGCTTTGGGTGTATTCCCAGAAAAGAGATGCCACTGTCCCATGAGAAGCGTCAAACCCCACACAATTCCAAGCACGTAGCTGTGTATTCCCAATTTCATATCCTCCCCAGTCAAAGGGCAAAGCGACAAATCCAACTTTACAAAAAGATTTTATTGAAAGGATTGAAAAATATTTTGTTTCTCAACAATATTTAAACAAAGTTTTCAATGTGTTAACAATATGTAACAGGATTTTTCGTCTTTTAAAAATTCAGTACACTGCTTTATTCCCTACTACAGTTGGTAACAACTTCTTCAATTTCTACCAGAGGATAACTTTTTTTTTTTTTAAAAAAAAAAAAACCAAAACCAAATGAATTTCCCAGCTTTCATTTTGGCCCTTTGTAGATGAAAGGATTTGCAGGTACCAGTGACTTACAAACCCTTTTATTAAAAACTCCTAATCAGCAAACCCCTTTTAGCACAGTTTAACCAAGTTATTCTGAATAAGCTACATCAGCAAAATGAGGTTTTATTGCCAATAAAGTGAGGTGCATTTCAGCTTTTTTCTGGTTCAACTCCCCCCTCCTGGAGCAGTTAAAATGCACAACTCCAGGGCTGCCCCAGCCTCACTCTCCTGCAGTTTGCAACTTAAAAGCCTTGAAAAGGGACTTTGTACACTCAGATAAACTTTGTGATGTATTAACACAGCCCGGGCTGTGCTCAGGCAGAAAGCAGCTGGGACAGGGAGAATCAAGGCAGCTTTTGGAGGAAAAGCCAGGACTGAAGTCACTGAGCGACTGCCCTGCCTTAGCCAGGGGCTGCAGCTCTGCCTGGGCTGATCAGCCACCCAGAAAATGGCTTTTATCAGCAGGAATTTTGTACAAGCAAAGCTGCAGCAGCCTCAGAGCCAGCAATGCAATTGCAGCAGGTGATAAATTGAAAGAATAAATTTCAAGCCAACCTCTAATGTAGATCTAAAAGTAGTTCAGTACACTTTGATTACAGATTTCATGACCTGTGCACTCTGAAAATTAAAAGTTCAGCAATTTAATCAAGAATAGCTTTAGTATTATAAAAAGCATAAATAAAAAGTGCTGAATATAGTTTTATCTTTAAAAAAATACTAGATAAGGCTCATAAATCATTTCACCTCTGCAAAATGATTTCCACTCCCCAGTGTGCCTAGAACTGCTCACTCTCCACTCATCCACACGTTTCTCTAGACACCATACACTGTTCCTTCTCTCAATTATTGCATGTTTAAATAAAATAGTTTCAAAGCAAAAAGCCTGACACTTCTCTAGTTCAAAAAGTAACCAGTTATCAAATAACTGAGTACTCCACTTAGGAAACCCGTAAGCAGCTTCAAAACAGTGATAAAACAATTACTACGGATTCAAGTGAAAGAGAAATCCCAAAAGCTCTCTGGATATTCTCCAAGATATCCCAAAATCTGTCTGTTTTTGACCAAATCAAACCAATATTCTATTTTACAAAATGTACAAACCAAGTATTAATTTATATGAACACACTTTCATTGTGATTTGAATCGTTAACCCAAGAGTTTGCTTCTCTTTTCTGGAAAAGTGCTCTCACCTGCATTTCATGGACTCAGCCCAGGGCAGCATCCAAAAGGGATGAGACATTATTGAAACCACCAGAGGACAACAGGTCAGGCAGAGTTTGGAAATGAACCCATTTCCTATTTCCACTTTGGACCACAGAAACAACGTTAAGACAATCATGGAAAAAGTTCAGCAGAGATTCTCACTCCATTCCCAAGGAAAACCCACCTCAATCAGTAAATTCATCCCTTGGCAAGAATCTGCCACGGGCATTTAACAGCTCCTGTCCCTTCCTTTCGTGACCAACGCAGCAAGACTTGAAAATGCTGAAGTTTGGATAAGATGATCATGACACTGCACCACAGAGAACATAAATGTAAACATTATCCTTGGGTTTGCTATTTTGCAGTTAAAGTACAGTACAAACCCTTTTTTTCCCCCCCAACCAGTTCTTTTGCTGGGTTTTTTTTTGTTGTTGTTGTTCTTTCATAAAAGCACACACAATAAAATATGTACAGAGAGAAGTTAGAAACATTTGAAAGCATCTTAAAAAAAGTAAATATGAGACTTAGAATATCTTGAGTGTGCTGAAGGCACCATTGCTACTCCACTGGGAATGTGTCCTCTCATTGCTCCAGCCCACCAATGCAGTATCCCATCCTGGATTACTCAGCACCAAGAGTTGGAACGTATCCATGGAAGTTGAGGGCATTCAGGATCTAGAACAGGGTGTTTTCTTCAGGACAACAGTGGAACTAGAATACAGTAGCAACTGAAGTCCAGATTCTTCTTGAACACTTGGAGAATTATTATTATTATTTTTTTTTTAAACATGATAGTCTCTAATGCTACCATTTATCCCAGGGAATCCAACAAAAATAATAGGAAAAACCAACACACGGATGATTCCCACCAAGAGGAAGTGCAGAGCTATGAATCAGCTCAGCTACAAACCCACAGACACCTGTAATAATTAATGCTCATCCCTGTGGTTTGTGGGCAATTCCACAGTGCTGACAGCCAAGGGTCAGCCACTGCTCAAACGGGCACAAGAGAGAGAAATGTATATATAAAAAATATATACTTATTATTAATTCCATCTATTAATAAAAAACATCCTTTGTGGGTGTTTCTTCAGTGTGTCACATTTGCAAGTAAGAAAGTATTTTCTGGGCAAGGTGTATTTAAGATAACAAAGAGGAGCTTTTTTTTTTTTTTTTTTTTTTTAAGAAATCTTCTCAGAGCCTTTCTATTCTTAGCAGTGTTAAATGGAGTTACAAACCGAAAGAGGAGATTTTAATGCCACTTTTCTGCTGCCACTTTTCCCTGGTGTAGCTACATTCAGCCTACCATGGAACTGGTAAGTTAGAGGTTACAATCAAATCTGCAGATGTGGTTGTTGGTAGCAGTCAGGAACAATCCACTCTCAGACTGCTCATTTGGAAGGAAATTCACACTGGATTAGAACCATCAGAGCCTTCCACTCCTACTCTTGGTGGACAGAAAGGAACACAACCCTCTCCAGCCACAGGATCTGAGGGATAGAAACCACAACCACGAGGCAGGTCCAGGGCAGTGCCCACACCAAGAGCTCCAAAATCCAAGCAGAGAGGAGGGGATACTGCCACATTGCAGTGCCCCAGTCCTGCTGGATGTGGACACTCAGAACTCTTCTTCTTCCACGGCGAAGTTGTTCTGCTTCTTGCGGACGTTCCAGTGCAGGCACTCGGCCAGGCTCTCGAACCAGTCGCTCACGGGGTCCCGGAAGCAGATGGAGGGGAGGGGGTAGCAAGAGGTAGTGATGCTGATACTGCAACAGCACGGGACAGTCAGACAGCACACAGCAACCTGAACAAACCCCAGCCTGCTCCCCAAACCCCAGCCTGCTCCCCACCCAGCACAGCACTGATTCACCAACGCTGCTGAACAACAGCTCTGCATGATCAGTGATCGAAGCTAAAGCTGAACTCAGCTGAGCTGTAAACAACGAGCAGCTGCTCTGGGGACACTTTGTGTGACACTTCTGTGAGCCCCTCCATGGCACCCTGCAGCCTCTGGCTGGGCTTCACATCACCCACACAGGGACAAAGGAAACCCAAAGCACCACCTTGGCCTTTCAGTTGCAACAGGCCTAAGGATTCCAGAGTGTAACCATGGGCCAAACCCTGGGTTTGAATCTTCACTGGGCTCCTCAACTACTTGTAGAGATGATTCCAGCTCAGAGGAAATAAAACTTTTCAGGATGGAGGCTTACACCAGCTGTACATTTTCCTTCACAGCAACTTGTGTGGGCCAAGAGGAAAAAGGGCATCCTGAATAACAAATCTGCCAATCTCCTTCCCACAGCTGCCTTTAGTCACCTCCACCACCACATACTGAACACAGAACTGAGGGACTTCACACCCTTCTGCTCACTCAAAGCCAGAGCAAGTGACCACAACCACTCCCAGTTAACCCAGTTTAAACCACATGGAGTTTTCCAGCAGCTCTGCTCACAGGCAGCTCCTGTTGGTTTATACCTCCCAAAACTCCTAGGATTCATCTTGAAGCTAAAATTTACAGAGTTTTCTAAAGATATGCCCATCTTCCTTGCCAAGCACGCAATGTTTACAGAGTCTGAACATTTCACTTGCTTTTATGGGAAGATCTAAAGAACTCAAGTTAGAAATGAAATCCTTTTAGTGCAGTTTGTGCTCTAGGAGGTGTTAGGGTTTATAGAAGCTTGTTTCTTCACTGCCAAAACTCCTTTTGGCAGATGTTAGAGAGTGAGGGAGCTGCATGAATCAGGATTTTCTATACTTAGAGATAATACAATCAGAAAAAAGGCTTGACCTGTCTCCATGGCATATTTCCTGCCTCTTCCTTCCATCAAACGAAACCCACGCTGTGTTCCTGGCATCTGGGGAGAGCATAATCTGAAAAACAGGAATGAGCTGAACTTGAGGTCCAAAACTCAAGAGCAAGGAACAAACACCTCCTCCATCCTCCCTCTGAGTGCAGATCTGAGTCTTTGTAACTCCACAGCTGCACTGGAATTCCTCATCTGTTCATGGCAGCAGTGCAGTAACACCACTCAAGCTCCAAACCTTCATTTTTTGTTGATAAACATATATTTTTCTAGATGTAATAAATCCCCTTTTTGTAAGTACAAGGTCATAACCCATACAGACCTTCCAGTTCCAGCCAGTTCATGCTTTAATTCAGTTAATTTAGTTTAATTCAGGAGCTGATTTAGCTTCTCTTTCAAGAAAAATTAAAAAGTTGATCCAGAAAAATAGATTTTAATACATGACGACTCCAAAGCTGTCAAATTTAGGAAGTTTTGCTCCTATTTAACATACATTCCTATTAAAAGAATTAACTACCACTGGCCAGTAACACCCACTGACATGAAAGTAAGCGTGGGCTGAGAGCAGTGCCATGAATAAACATTCAATTTATGCCGTAAAACAGGAACAAAAAGTCCAGAACACACTCATTTTCAATGCTAATCTTCTAACTTTTCTAGGAGCCCTTCCAAATCAGCTTTCTTCCTACTTAAGCAGGCTTGTAACAGAGACAAAAGGAGAAAGGAGCTCTTCCCTGCACAAGAATATTTGTTCAAAATGCACATTGTCTATTTTATATCCAGGTGTTAAATACCCCTTTTTTTTCCTGCAAGACAACATTAACAAAAGCTAAATACTGAATTGCAAATAATGCTACCAATATATACTTAAACTCTGCAATATTTCTGCATGAAAGGAGAATTTTTGATTCCCTTCAGCACTGATCGTTTACAGGCACTTTAGCCAAGATTATGTAACATTTTTCAGCATGCAAATGTAGGAATTCCCATTTTGTAGAACGTTACAGAGCTACAAGCCAGTAGGAAAAGTGTAAAGTATTCCACTGGTGGGGAAATTCTTCTAAAGAAAGCCACATTCTTGAATCAGACTTGGTCTGAACCTGCTCCAAGTGGGAGCAAGCAGGAGACACACGGCACTTCCCACCCTCCTCATATTCCCGTGGCCACTCCAGAAGTTTTTAATTCACAAGGAGAAATAAAATGACAGAAGCCAACCTTGAGTTCCACTCCAGCAGGAACCACAATGGGTCTGAAGGACAGGGAGTGGGGGCAGATGGGGGTGATCATGATAGCAGGGACGTTGGGGTGGATCATGGAGGCTCCGGCTGCGGCGGCGTACGCGGTGCTGCCGGTCGGCGTGGACACGATCACCCCTGGGGACAGCAAACAGGCACTGCCATCAGCACTGAATAACCAGGGACTGCTCTGGGAGACACCAAGAAACCCCACTCTCACCCCTGGGACAGCAAACAGGCACTGCCATCAGCATCAACAACCAGGGATTGTTCTGGGACACACCAAGAAACCCCACTGCCAGGAAAGTGAACCTCTCCACTTGGATTTCACAGCTCAACTGCAGCCCAACACACACCAAGTGAGAAACTCCCCTCTGACCCTGCCACGTGGTTTCAGAAGTTGCACAAAATTCTGCATCTTGAGTTACACAATTTTATAATGACTTTCATTTTTTTTCTTTAGGGTAAGAGCTTTAAAGATTGACTCCTGTTGTTCATGAGTGGAGATTGTTTGCCTTCAGCAAATTCCAGATATCCAGGCCAATCTCTTGTGAGCTACTTCTTGCCCTTAGCCTGAAATATAATACCCCAAAAAAGAGCTACTTGCCCTCACAAGCCCATGAACAAAATCTTTCAGCACCTTAAAGCTTCACTGGGGGAATAAACACACCTACTCTTTGCACACTCATGTTTGCTGTCAGCAGTGAACTGAGGCTCTGTTTCCATGAGAGAAAACCCTGCAGGAAAACACAGCAGCCTGCCCCTGAGCTGGGAAAGCTCCAGCAGCACTCACCATCTCCTTGCACCGTGGTTATCAGGTGCCCATCCAGAAACACATCCACGTTGGACAGGTAGGAGGAAGGGCCACGATCCACCACAACTTCATTGAGGACCTGCCACGACACCAAACATTACCCCAGTCTGCTGCTGCTGCCTTGGCAATGAAATAAATGTCAAAACAAAGCAGTTTTTCCAGATCTTCTAAATATTTGTGCTGATTTAGTACCTGCAAATTAAACTCTTTACACTTCCGTCCTATCACGTGCCAGCTGAATTTCTGAGATGTTAAGAATTATTTCCAGGAGTTGGTCACTAACAATGTGCAAGGTTTTTCTTCTCATTTATAAAAATGCTTGGTGTATCTCACTTTAGAACTACTACTTTGTTTTCAAAATAGAAGGAAGGTTGGGCTCCATCTTGCAGATATTTTCCAGCCTAAACAATTCTGTGAAATTACGATCAGCACTTCTGAGTGCACAAATACATGCAGCAATTCCTCAGCATGCAGAGCACATTGTGAGTTGCAGCAGCAAGGACCAGCCCTGGACTGCTGGGGGGGCGTTTTCATAAAACAAATACGAAGTTACAAA
Source organism: Corvus cornix cornix (assembly GCF_000738735.6). Classification (NCBI taxonomy): domain Eukaryota; kingdom Metazoa; phylum Chordata; class Aves; order Passeriformes; family Corvidae; genus Corvus; species Corvus cornix. The sequence goes on along the minus strand of NC_046350.1, from coordinate 4,552,278 downwards.
CTATCCTGGTTCTTGTTGCTTGCTTTGCCCTCTGACCTGATATTGCATAATTTGCTTGCCCACTTCTTTCTCCAGGTTTGCAGACACGACTCCATTTTCCTCTATCCCATTCTGGACTGTTGTTTTCTCCCTGGGCTCCTTCACCACCTTCACCTTGAGCCTGCTCCGGAGAACAAGAGCTGCATTGCCTGGAGAGGAAACACAGGGGAAAACACACAAAAATGAAAAGCTGGCACAGGAAATAAACCCCAGCAATGACAACACGCTCTATGAAATGCCATCCATCTATTCCTGAGCTTTCAACATTCCCAGTTTCATTCCCAGCATAACTGGCTACACTTGGCTGAAGCTCAAAACTAATTTTTAGCAGCAATGAGCAAAAATCAAAGGCAAATTTCAAGCCAGTCCCTTCCCACTTTTCTTATGATGTACAAAGAAAATTTAAATTCTGTATAGACGTGATTCAGATTGGAAAACACTGCTGGGCTCATGTGATCTTCAGTAAGACAAAAGCTAAGCTTAAAGAAAATTAAAGCATTAGAAACATGTATTAAAAGACAACATTCTGGTAATGTGAGAGTTTTATACATCTTTTCCAGAATCTACTTTGGATGCAACTCAAATAACCTCATATTCAAGGGACAAAGAATTTATTTCCTCAAATATTTTATTTGCCTGACTTCTCAGTACTTAAACACTGCACTTGATTTCTATGTTTAGCTGTCATTTAGTGTAAATTCTACACTATTTTATACTTATTTACTCCACAAAGTTATTTCTTAGCCCTTTTCCTTTGCAGAGCAGTACAGAGAGCAGCACTGGATGGGTCAATGCAATGCAAAACTTCTGTTAATTTAAGATATATTTCTGTTCATTTAAGATTTCTGTTCACTTCAGATACATTTCTCAAATTTCAAATCTTAAGGGCCAACCTAAAAGAGTTGATTAAGAAAAAGTAACAAACAAACACCACACCTCGTCCCCTTAAATTTACCTTCTATAACCTGAGTGACTTGGGACTGAAAATTCTCAAAATTAAATGGAGTAAGAAATCCAAGGGATCCCAGATGAAAAGCCATAACTGGAGGTACACTACCCTATCAATAAAGAAAAGAGTTTTAAAGCTACTCAGTCAAAGCAATTCATACTTCAACTAATTGCCTGTAAATATTGTGACTACTGATGAAACTTCAACTGTGCTTAATAAAAACAACACATTTGACATTATTTTCACAAGGTAAAACAGGCTGGATAAAAAAGAAGGGACGAAGAACAAAAGACAAATGCTGAACTCAGCAACAAAGGGGGGAAAAATGCACTTTTAAATACTTCCAAAAGAAAAGTTTCTGGATCTATTTCCCATAAGAACCAACCTGGAAAAGTGAAGAAGCATAAAGTAAGGTCCCATCTCCTCCCAGGCATATGATAAAGTCTATCTGATTGGAGATATCATCATAGTCTAGGAGCAACATTGAAATAGAAAGTTTTGAATTAAATTGTATCCACAATCTTAATTTCCTAACAAAAAACAGGAAGAAAAATCACAATTTGCAGCATGCAAACATTCCCTCACAAATACACAAAAAGCACAACTAAGATGTAACAACAACTGTGTGCAAAAGACACCAAAGTTTTACAAACTTGACCCAACAGCTAAGAAAACACCAAGACAAAACCAAAAAACCACTCCAACTGTCCTTTCAAGAAATCATTTCCATACCTTCTCTGAAGGTGCAAAATTTCTTCTTCACTGGTCCGAAATTCTCATCATTAGCTATAGCAGGGTCTTCCAGTACTTTTTTTTCTACATACACTATCATATTGTTCTCCTGAAGAGAGAGGAAATAAGCTTGTGAGTGACCTCCTAACAACACACTTGACTCTCTCCATAATTTCCACTAATTTAAGACACATAAATAGTATTTTACAGCAGTGTTCTGCACCTGCTGCGTGTTTGTAATGTGTGGTCTGATCCTCATGAGAATTTTGCAGCATGCACAGACCATTTAATAAATTAAAGTTTGGAATACAGATTACATGAGACATTCTTGTGTTTGCTCAAGGCTTAAGGGTTTAAGCTTTTTATATCCCACTCCTGTAATTTAGAACTGCAAACAGAATGGAAGTTTTTACTTTAATAGTTCTAGTTTTAAGCTTCATACTGATCTTAAGCCCCGCAACAAATTTTAGTACATGCAGTGGGTGTAAAAATTTGTTTGCACAGCACAGTTCTGTACAGAATCAGCAGCTGGAGAGAGCTGAGGTATAATTTGTATTTTCTCACCTCAGTCAGGTACACACAGAGCTCTTTGAAGGGCTGCAGCAGACTGGCATCACGGATCTTCTTAATCACAAGGACACTCTTGGGGGGTTTGTTCCATGTCAACCGCTGGCTTGCTGGATCCTGAATGTGCCTAGGGGATAAAAAGCCCCAAACATCACCACATTTTGTTGTGACACCTTTCTGATCTGGTAAAAAAAGTATGGAGGGCACACAGCCCTACACAGCAGGCAGGGGAAGGCAGTAATTCATATTGCAATGATGTTTGTCCTTCACTACGTGCAGGTGATAACCAACAGCTGCTAATTCTGGTACCTGGCCCTATGAACGACCTGGGCCAACAGGGACCTGAACAGAAGCACCACAAAAACTCTCAGATCAACTTCTGACTGACACCACAATGCTGATTTCCTCTTGTTTTAGTGCTGACTCAAAAGGAGAAACACTCAGTTAGAGGATCTGAAAAAGCCACAACATAATTTTTGCCCCATCCAATACTCTAAGTCCAACAGCTTAATGTAAATTTAAAATTCATTTTATTTCAGTGCTAACATTTGAGATACAAATACAGCACAAACTAAAGGCAAATGCAGGACTTTAGTATCAATAATGCTGACAAGAACTAGAGATTGCAGCATGGAATAAACCCAGAACTAGCACCAACTTCATTCAAACAAAAGCCAGTCTGCCTCTTTCAGCTGCACTCACCAATTCCATGCAGTTCTACTGAATGAAAAATTATTCATAACTTGCTTTAAGATCTTCATGTTTCCTTCCAGGACTCAGTCAATTGCAACAGCTCCAAATAAAACAAAAGGCTGAGGCTTTTATCACTTATTACTAACTGCAACCTCAGAAGAATACCTTTTTCTCTGAAAAATGTTTTTTCTTCTATTGAAGATTTCAGTCAGCTCTGATAAAAAGTTTTGAGGCTTTACAGAAAAATCCTGCAGTAAAACTTGTATTCCAGATCTTCAAGGCAAGATTTCATAATGAAAATTCCATTTCAAAAAAAAAAAAAAAAACCAAACCAGGTATTTGATTTTCCCTTCTCTCAAGAGGCCACTGATCCTTTTTTCACTGAATAGTCATTCAATCCTTCTGCTCATCAAGAAATAGGTTTGCAAGTTCTAGAGCTGCTGGTTGTACTGAGACACCCAACCTTCCCTAACTTAAGCCTGCACATAAAAATGACAATTTTCTGTTAAAAAAAAAAAAATCCTCCAGGGAGGAGAGTTTAACAAAATTAAACTATCCACAGCAGAGGAGAAAAAAACCCCAACAAGGTCTTGCTTGTTTTTAGAAGCTACAAAACCTCGTGTGTAGTAAAAGTAATTTACAGTTTGCTTTTCCCTTCAGCAGCCTAAGGGCAGCTCTGCTCCCAGCCCTGCCTGCCCAAGCTTTGCCCTGGCACAATCCCATCCCTGTCCTTATATCCCTGTCCTGGGCCAGCCCCTGGGAGGAGCAATGCCCCAGGTCAGGTGGGTAAACACAACCTGGGCTGGCTTTCAGCTGCACTGCAGCACCCGGGGACAATGAGGAAGTTCTGAGTTACCAAAGGGAGGGATTTGTGTCACACTTTCCCAGGAAAGGGGTGGATGTCACCAGGAAGATTACTGTCTACGGAGGTAGAGATTTAGGCAAATAAATACTGACTGCAATATCTTATATTTAACTGCAAGAGCAAGGAAATAAAACTTTTTTAAAGGGGCAAAAATCACAGAATGGTTTGGGTTGGAAGGGCCTTAAAGCCCAGCCAGTCCCACCTTCCACTGCCCCAGGGTGTTCCAAGCCCCATCCAGCCTGGCCTTGGACAATTTCAGGGATGGGACAACCACAGCTTCTCTGTGCCAGGGCCCCCCAAAAATAGGGAGCACTGCCTTGGTTAAACCCTGAAATTCCTCACCTGGCCAAGTCAAGACCCCATTTATTAAGTATGTAACACGTGATGTAGAAAGCACCACTTTATGCCACCCAACCTACAAAACTGAAATGTTTATTTGCCCACTAAGCAGAAACCAGCCTTATTTCCACCATTTATCAACAGTCTAAAAGCAAACTTGCCTTAACTGAAAGTACCACAGATCAAACACAAAAATTGAAAGTACAAATTCAAACACCGTCACCAAGAGAGGGAGAAGGCTTCCCTCAGATTTCACAGCACACAGAACAGTTCTTCTTCCTCCCCTTGTGCTGCCCAGAAGAATCTTTGTTGGGTTGGAAATATGAGAGCTGCCATTTTAGACATCAAACTATGGACTGTAGACCACGCCAACTTGGCAAAGCAGCCCCCAGGATGGCAATCAAGCAACACGAAAATCTTGAAATATCAGATAAAATACAAACAAGTGTTGATTAGGGAGTGAAAAAAGTGGAATCAGTGGAAAAGCAAACTGGTTTTCTTTCCCACAGAACGAGCACAATGCCACTGATGGGATGAGTACTCACATAATCGTTTTAGGATTCTGCAGCATGCAGGCCTTTGGTCCAAACGTGGTCACGGGGCATGGTCCATGCAAGGAGCGTGTTCTCCTGAATGCAGAGAAAATAATCAGTGAGTAAAAGAGATGTGATGACAAACTGGGTCTATCTGATGCTCAAACACCAAACCCTCCTTTGAAGCAGCTGCACAAAAGCAATGCAGGGCAAAGTGCATTTCTTAAACCTACGTGAGAGGTTCCCAGGCAGGGTAATCTTACAGATTAGCTCTCACATTTCCAATGCCTGCATCAGTTCCTAAGTGACACCAATTTCACTGCTGCAGGCACAAGAACAACACTTTTATTCTGTGTTTCTTGAAGCACTACATCTTATCTAGAAGCACACATTTTGAGAATGACTGAATCTGGTACAAATACAGCTAAAACAGCTCAGTGAGTGCTCCCACCCTCACTAAGGGCAGTAATGTACAGACATTGGGTTTCCCACTATGTGCCCAGACAAGCACTTACAAGGAGTTCTCCAACACCTTCAGATGTTTTTGGCATGGTCAAGTCACAGCAATGTGTGTCCTGGTCATTTGAACACCCTTAATAAATTAATCAAACAAATTCTTCAGCTCTAAGGTACATGGAGATTTGTATCTGCAGCATCAGGCTGCAATTCTGAACAGGTTAAAAAAAATGCTATTTCTCCCCATTTATTTCTCTAATAAGATTTTTGTCTTCAAATAAACAGGAGCTCTGAGGTGTCATTTATCCTCAGAATTGAATCCCACCAGGACATAGGGTTACTCCTGGCTCTAGGATGAGATTATCTGGAGCAACTCAGAACTCTTCTGCCTCAGCTCCTCCAGCAAAGCTGGAGCTGGGAGCAAAACTTGCTCAAGTCATGGAACTGTTGAAGCATTATGTGACTGCTATTAGAATTATTCCATTAAAAAGAAGAGGGAAACATGCCTTTCCTGGGCTTAATTCAATCACCTATTGCTTGGCAGTAACAATCATCACTGCAGTGCCTTCCATTGTGTGTTACAAGTAGCTCAGGCCAGCCTGATGACTCACTCCTAGAGCTAAAAAAACGCTCAGAAATCTAATAAAAATCAAAACCAGATCACAGGTTAAACATATCTATATAATTAAGGAACACCAGCACCATCTTATTTGTTCCATGCCTAATAAAATATGCGAGTCTAAGATTTGAATGCCAATAACAAAACCAGAATAATTTCTTTTCCATCTGTAAGTCCAGGCGTGACTAACCAAGTCAAATAAAAACATTGCTAAGTGTTTTACAAAGTTTACCTTACTTATAATAAACAGAAAAATGAGGAAGGACTGACTTAACAAGAGATTAATGTGTGTGCCAATATGGGCAAAGGGATGATAAGTCTCTCTCTACTTGTGAACAATTACCCTTGGAATTAGGATAGTTAAATAACACCCTGGCAGCATCACCTCCCACTTCTTGCTCCACTCCAGCTTCTCCCAGATAAGTGTAATTTTTGCCTTCTCACAACACAGGTCATTATTTGATGGCACTCCCAATAACTGGCCAAATTCTGTTCCCACCAAGGCATTAAATATCCACATCTGACCTTCATGACATTCCAACAAAGTTTCCCTTGCAAGCTCTAATTAGTAACTGGTGTAAATTTTCCCTGAGATTTCACTTGGTTTTATTAGTGCTCAATAAAGTGTTTGAGTGAACAGGATTTAAAGCCATTCACAGTCAGGCTGCCTTTGCTAAGAATGAGCAGCAATGCCCTGCAAATTCTACGTCTTTTAGGGAAATCTACTTATCAGTTCCCAGCAGCTGGGCAGCTACCTCAAGCTGAACACCACAGAGGAAGCCTGAGAGCAGCACTTCCTGACAGCCTGCAAAATGCCTTGAGACAATTTAGCTCTGAAGTGAAGACAGCCAGTGAATGACTGCAGAGCATCCTAATGAAGGAAAGTCTCGGAAGCAATTACCCTGATTCAAACCCACAACGGACAGAGCACTTCTGGTTGAAAAAGCAGCTGTTTAGCTAAAAAATAAATACACAAAAGTTCAGACCACATGGTCTTCTATGCAGGTTGACTGAAAGGTTTAAGCAGAGAAGGGGAAAACCACCAGTTTTACAGCACAATTTAAACATCAAATCTTATATATTGGCTATACACACGTCACCAGAGCTACAACAGAGCACAGCCACCAGAAAACACTTCCCAGAACCATTGAATTCATTGAACTACACACAAAGAGCAAGTCTTTTCCTAACCTTTCAAGGCTTTTAGCTTCCCTCCCTTCACCACAAAGCCGCCCCTTGAAATCTTCAGCCTCACCCGTATCTCCTCTTGCCTCCCAAGAACATTCCTACCAGCAAAGCAGGAGCTCTGCACAGGAATTCCATCTGCTGAGCAGCTCCTCCGTGGCTCTGCCCGTGCTTTAGGGATGGTCACAGCACAAGGAAGGTGAAGTCCTGCTGTGCTTCCCACATGATCAAGACACGGCGCTACCCCTGCCCGCTGTTCACTATTTACAGCGGGTCCAAAGATCACCAAATCAAAAGTTCTATCCACCCTGTCCACATGACAAGAGCCTTGCAATGAGATCAGAAATTTGGCTCAAAAAAAAGAATGGGTGGGTGTTTCTCACTGCTCTGAAACCGTCTGCAAACACAAACTCACTTTTTGCTGCCTCACACATAACCTAATACACAGGTTTTTAACACACAGCACTAAAGTTCTGGCTGGAGCTTTTGTAAAAGTCTGAATTGTCTCTACTGTTGATTGATTGTTTTTTGGAGACTGTGAGCTCTGCAGAGACCTGTTTTGACAAGCCATGAGGTTCTGTTTATGAGTCTGCTCATAGTCAACACCCCACCTTCAACTCCCCACCTTCGTTCTGAACCTTCTGAGGAGCATTTTAAGAATCCCTCATGGGCATATTTAAAAAACAAAATCTAGATAACTTCATATACTTTAGCAACAAGGGGAAAAAGCAGGGACCTTACCTGAATTCTTTGGTGCTTCCAAGGGCTGGTGAAGCTGACAAACTCCGTGACTTGGCTCGCCCCCGGCTCGTGCTGCCCCACTCCTCATCATCGTGACATGCTGAGCAGTGGAAGGCAGAGTCTGAGCTCCCATCAGCCTTGCTGGCACACAACTTCTCCCGACTCATCTCCATCCTGGAACTGAAGGAACCTCAGCCAGAGAGAAATTCAATCCCTGGGATGGAGAGGGAGAGGGAAAATCTCAGTATTCGCAAAGGTAACAGAGCTTTCCTTTAAATTCGAATTACGTTTTTAGCTGGCTCCAAGAAAAACGAAAGCTTTGCTAAAACAACCCCTCTTCTCTCAGTAGATTATGTGCTGAACATCAAAAAATTACTGCAATTGTGCTAGACATGAAGAAATTCCTGGAATTGTCCAGAAGATGAGCATTGCTGCCGAGATGAGTCGGTGCTTTGAGCCATTTCCCTGCTTTTTTCAGCTCCCGCTCTGTGGTCAGCACTGCTGACCAAGGTGGAGTTTTCCCAGTGGTTTTTGTAATTGTTTTTCAGCAATTAAAGTGCTTTAAAGTCCCTGCAAGAAAATCTGGAGGAGCATGCTACACGAAACACAGAGTTCACGCTCACTGATAAACACATCCCCAAAGAATCTGAGCAACTGGGAAGTTCTGCAAGGTAATCAGAAAACCTTGGAATTAAAAATGACCAGTGTGTTCCAGATTGAGAAGAGGCTCAGTACAAAGCTCTTTCAAGACCAGCACAAATTCATGTCTTCAGTTACGTAAGAGATAAAATTAATTTCTTTTGGATATTGAAAAGAAAGAAAAGCTTTAAATACGTGCCAAGGAATTAAGGCAAAGGAAAAACTATGAAGTCTCCTATTAGGTGATACATATATTGAGCAGATAAAATAGAATACTCTAAGAGCAAAAAGAAAAAACCCTGTCAAATAATGCAACAGAAATAACCTTAGTAAGCCTCAGCTTTTGAAAAAAAAGAGGTTAATACCAAGCTGAGGAGAGACAAAAACAAGTTGGAGGACGATACCTAAGTTCTTAACTAATTTTTGACAAACTGGGGGGACGGTCCAAAACAAACAGGATAAAATAAGGACAAATGTGCAATATTTCAGTTCCACGAAAAACCAGCACAAATGAAAGATAAACAGCTGGTTAGAGCACAGCTTTGCAGAAGTAAAAAAAAAACCCCCAAACCAAAACAAACCCCAAACTTGAAACAACTGCGGAAGTTCTACAGAGCTCGTGTGCAAGTTCTCGTCATTACTTGAAGCAAGCAGAGAAGAAATCTTATCAGAATAAAAATAGAAACCAACTTTCAGTGTATGAACAAACACTAAACTATAAACAAATAGTATCCAAGTGAGTGCAGCTCAGAGGAACGGCACATTCCTCAAGTCAGTTCATTCCAACATGGGGGGGAAAAGTTGGTTCAGTAAAAATTTGCAGATGTTTTTCCAACGGTTTCATCGCTTTGGATGAACTTCCCACCTTACCCAGCAGAGAGAGGAACTAAACATTGCTGTAACCATTAAGATGGACTATGTCTCTGGGAAATCATCCCACAATGAGGATATCTGGGGGGAAAGTCCCCAGAGGATGGCAAACCCCACAGTTTCACCAGCACCCCAACTTGTAGACGACAAAACCATCAATAAAACGCAGCTGTAATTTTGGACTCATTACTAAATTAGACAGCACCGCCACCTAATCAAATTAGAAAGTACTTTTGCTCCTGCTGTAGCTTAGGCTTACCCAAGGAGAGCACCACTACAAAGAGGTGCAATTACTGCCAGCCATTAATAATTTATAGCATCCTGCCCTTGGAAAGGTATCAATGTTTACCTGGGGGTTACTCATTGCTGCGTCACCTGTGACCACAACTTGGGGAACAGCCATTGCAACAGACTTGCAGTTTTGTCTAGCTAAGATTAGCAAAATGTACCTCTATTTTTAGACAGTTTAAGCTCATATATAAATTTTGTGCCCATTGGTTAAGTAAGGGAGGCAGAGAATAATAATTTATATAATAAGCAAGATGTGTTTCCATGTGACTTTGACTGAAGAATGCTCATCTGACAGATGCTGACAGTAAAGAAAATCAGATTAGCACAAAACTGGGAATAAGAAGTGTACAGACCTACTAAATACAGCCTAAGAACTTGATATTCCCTCCATGTAATACTTTCCAATTCAGGATGTTTTAACCACAGCTTACACCGTGTACTGTTTAATTAACATTCCCCCACAAGACCTTTATTGAATAAGCAGACTTGACATAAGATAAAACTACCACTGAACAGCTCCCAGGATTGGATCCAAAAAACTTTTAAGCACATGGTAACAAACGAATGAAAAGGCTGCTCTGTTTTAAATCATGTCCAAAAAAAAAAAAAAAACCACACAAGAAAAATAAGTATTTCAATGTCCAACACGGCAGAATAAAGGACAGCTGAGAGTGTCAACATCTAACAATAAATATCTGTGATGGGGACACAGCAGCCAGGTGAATCACCTGTCACACGTATCCAGCTCCAGTTTTATTGTAGTTTCCCATTTTCAATCTCACTGAACGTTCCCCTGACCCAGAACTTCCAAGGGCTTAATCAAACCACCTTTACACAACGCCATGACATCCCCAAAAGGAGCACAAGGCTGCAAATCACCAAGGGATTTAATTTTATTTTATAACGACCATGCTTGTAAGCTGTTATTTCATAACAAACTTCTCCTGTCAAACGCCCTGCCCTAAATCATCCTGGTTAAAGGATTACTGCAGGGTCCATCCCGACAAAGTCCTCACAGTATTTTAACCCACCTCCGAGTCTGCAGCATTTATACTGATTTCTTGGAAGTTGCATCAGTCATTCAAAGCTCCTTTTGTACTCTATTATCAACTTTCTCTTGAAGCATAAGAAGGTAGTGCTTTATCCAAAACTGGTACCCCTCGTCCCATTGCTACAAAGCACTGTGTGCTTGGTTGCTCTGCTCTGTGGAGCTTTTTTTTGGTTGTATTTGGCTGAAGAAAGCACTGCAGCAGAGGTTACACGCCTATGACTCCATCCCTAAGTCACTAAACCCCCTGTCACACACAAAACAGAAGGAACAACTCTATCACACAGACAAAGCTTGGTTTAGTTCAGAACTTCCTATTCCAGCGTGCCTGAAGAAAACCAAAACCCCTATTAAAACCCAGCAGTCTGACAGCAGTTGCAAATTTAGGTTTTGATTACACACCCAAATGCTATTTCCACCAAAAACCAGACAGTATGACCATCACGTGTCCACGGCCCAGGCAAAACAAGTCCATTTGTTAACCCTTCCTCTCCGGAACCCCACCACGCGTGGGGCACGAACCCCCCGAAGCCAGGGCCGGACCCTCGGGAGGCGAACAGCGGGGCCGGCCCGTTATCCCTGCGGGAAGCGTCCCGCCCCGCCGCTGCCCACGGACACCCCTCCAGGGTTTGCCGGAGCCACCCCGGAGCAACCGGGATGCGGGCACCTGGGACGGCGGCCCGAGCAGCCCCGGCGGGGACAGGGACAGGGGAGAGGACGCAGGGACGGGCACCGGGGGGACGCAGGGACGGGCACCGGGGGGACGCACCGGGGACACACACACGCGCACCGCTCCCCCCTCAGGGCCGCCCGTCTCGGCCGCGCTGCCCTCCGCGGCTCCCCGACTCACGGCGTCCCTCAGGGCCGAGCCCCGCGGCGGAGCTGGCGGCGCTGGCGGCGGCGGGCGCTGTGAGGGGCGCGGGGCCGGCGGGCCCTGCGCGCCTCCATCGTCCCCTCCCCGCCGCCCCGCGCAGGCGCGGTACCGCCGCGGGCCCGGCGCGCAGGCGCGGGCGGTGCGGCTGCGCGGGGCCGCCTCCGGCCCGCGGGTTAATTAGCGCTAATTAGCGGTAATTAGCCACGGGTTCGGCGCCGGGATGCCAGGTGGGCTGTGGGTGTGTAGCGATCGCCTGAATGTCCGAGATCGCGTCGGGTTATATCGGCGTTAGAGGTGCCTATGGGGGACATGGCGCATCCCACACCTCCAGGCAGCCCACACCCCTCACCTGCAACCATCCCACACTTCCGACCTCCAGCCATCCCAGCCCTGCAGGAACCCCACACTTCCGACCTCCAACCACCCCATCTCCCACCATCCCACCCCTCCAACCATCCCATCTCCCACCATCCCACCCCTCCAACCATTCCGCATCTCTCGCCTCCAACCATCCCACCTCCCCGACCCTCTCACCTCCCAGAGCAGGCACCCACTGCACCATGCCCTGCCCTCCATCTGCCTTTTGCCCTCCAGCTCACACCACGCCCTTTGCCAAGGGTGTGGCTGTTGGCACACGCTTCCCCTCGCACCCTGCTCCTATCTCCCTACAGTGCCTGTCACGAAATTTACCTTAATCTGGCCTTTCGTCATCGGCTAATTATCCTTTCTGATACAAAACTGTTTGACAGTGCACGCCACTTTGTGAGGATCACTCAATCTCAAGTACAGACATAAAGTGGTGAAATGTAAGAAACCCTTTCCCAGTCTGTACTTGAACTGGAAAAAAACCAAAAGGTTTTGGTACATTGATATCATCAGGAGTTTTGTCACAAACTTCAACAGAGGTGGGATCAAGCCCCTGGATGGATGCCAACAAGAAAACAATTCTTCAGTTACCAAACCCGTTGGGTTTTGTAATTTCAAAATTGCATCTTCTACCAATGCTACTTTAAAGAGGCCACGCTCACACATGAGGATCACTGGATAAATCACACCAGGATGAATCCACTCAGTAAGAGCAAGTTGCACCATATGAGAATGTGGCAATTGGGGATTTTTTTTTTCTTCTTCTTCTTCCTTTATGTAGTAATTTGTTTTTGAGGAACCAGGGAGCTGTAAATAACTGATGGTCAGTAAAGGCTGAAACAAACTTGAAAAAGAGGAAGCAGTTGCTGGATGTGTGAAAATACCACTGGCCATGTTACACCACTCTCGAAAGTACAGGATTTTGAGCCAAAATTTCTCTTTAGTCCTTCTTTCCAGAGGCCAGTGTGAAAGGAATTAAGGCAACAATACACAGCTCTGTGGGCTTAATGATACCTCAGAGCCTCAAATGTCTTTAATGTGCTGAAATGGATTCTCAAACTGTAAAGGGACACCAGAACATGACACTAGGCAGGAATTCAGCTTTAGGGAGCCAAACATTGCCCTGAAACCTGAAGTGAAAAACCATCCCAGGAGAGATGCTTGGACATGGAGCCCCTGCCAGCCACCACTCACTGACCAAGGAAGAGGTTGCCCTCTGAGCTGGCTCTTGAGATGGATTCTTCCAAATTCAGCAGGGTGAAAGTGATAAATCCCCACTACAGCCACGACAATTTACATTGGCTGCTCAAACACTTTAAGTGGCAGGTTGTTCTTCCCACAGCTCAGCGTCTTCCCTGTGGTTGCTCAATATTTTGTAAGAGGCCTGAACTCTGCAGCACGAGGAGCACTTATCCCTGGTAATTGGTGGAGATAAGACTGCTAAGCAGCTGAGCCTGTCCTATTTATAAAAGGGCTGCAGTTAAAACAGCAGCTCTGAGCTGGGCAAGTTCAGCAGCGACCTTGGGAGCTCTGCTTGGGTGTTGGGATGAGTGTCCCAGGCTGTGACAGCTCTTCCCTCTACAGACTGCAGTGGCAGGAGAAACAGAAGAGTTTTAGGTCCCTTTTGAGCTTGTTCTCCCTAACACTGTGACCAGAACACTGCGGCTCAGCAGTCTAAGCCAGGTTGTGCTTCCTTTCTCCCAGGGAAGAAAATAAAGAGAAATGTTGGCAGTAACTTGAGAAATGAGCATAAAAACATTCTGCCTTTTTTTTTTTTTTTCCTATTGGGGCTCTCAGTTGCTAGAAACAACAAAAAAGAAGATAATTCCACAAAAATGCTGTTGTTTGACAACTTGCATAGATGTGCCTGATACAGAGAGGCTCTGTTCAGCCTCCACCTACACCCCAAACCCACCTCCAGCAGGAGGCATTTCCACTGAGCAGGAAGCAATTAGCAAATTGTCTCTATTAACATCTAACAGGGTTGAAGAACATAGCTCTTACCTCTCAACCTTCATTTCAAACAGCCTCTGATGACTCAGAATTCCTGAGGAATCACGAGAAATAAAAAGGTACCACAAAGCCTAAATTCTGATGGAGTTGGTGGCACGTGAATGTGACAAATAAATTATTTCTCAATGGTCACACACTGACACAAACACAGGGAAATGCTTTTCATTATTCAGGCTGATTACCAACACCTCCAATCGTTATGTAAATGTCATTGTCCCAATTTTGAGGCTGAACTACATTATTTGACTTGCACAAGGGTTAATAAATCTGAGATAAGCGATTGGGAATGTTGGCCTGATACCCAAACTCCATCCCCAGATCATCTTTGCCAGTGGCAGGGTAGGACTGAGAACTGCTGGCAGCCAGGAAAGGAAAGTTAGGTAAGAGAAGTGGAGAGATTTTGAAGAAATCCAACATGGAGATGAATATCATAATATGCAGCCAGGACTTACCTCCTGTCTTGAAGCAGGATGTGGAGGAGAGAGAGACCTGCAGAGAATGGGTTGTGGTGTTTGGGAGGTGCTCTGTGTCTTCCTGAGTGACTAACGGAGTCTGCTTTTCTGCCTTTAAAACAGATAAAACCAGTTACTTTCCTGTTTATCAATCTTGTCACGATTGTAATCTCCCTGGCACAGGAAATGCGTCGTTGCATGCACCCCAGAAGAGTTCTGAAGTGGATGGGTTTCCATTTGTACCTAAAAATAATTTATAAACTGGTCTACTTATCACACCATTTCACCGTTCCCAGGAAAACTGGTGATTCTTTTGAGTTCACAGCAGACCTCGATTCTTTTCAGGAAAGCAGCTTGATGAACTGGAAAATTTAAAAGCTTCTGGTTGCTTCAGTTTCCCAGATCCTTCTGCAAGCACAGTCCTGCAGTGCTGGATTTTAAACCAAGTTACCAGCAAGATGTGCAGCCCAGAGGAATGAATTCTGTTTTCTGTAGGATCCCTCTAAAGCCAAGCACCCCTTAAACCTTTACTAGGCAAAACTTTCACACTGGCAAAGTCAACATTGTCTGCAATTCTGAAGGGAACTGTGGGGAAAACATCTTGGTTTTCTATAAAATACCTTTGTTTTGGGGAGGTCTGGGAATTGCAGTTGCTTCCTGCCCACAAGCTGCCAGTGCTTCCAGTATTTATGGCAGGAATACAGGAGAGAGGTCAGAATTCCTCACAGAATTCCAGCTCTCAGTATTTCAAGGAAAAGGGCTTATTTGTATCACCTGGACTATCGTCAGAACACACCCCAACGCCATCACAAACTGCTCAAAGATACTGAAACTGCCACTCCAGCTACCAGTTGGCCCTTGATGCTGGGGGGACTCGTTATTCTGGGGCCTTTCCTTGCCAGAAGTCACCCAAGTCGAGCGAGCAAGATAAACACCGTGCTGTAAGAATGGAGGAAGTTAGGTCACCAGCTTCCATAACTGCCCAGACTTTGAAAATAACCTGAGGAGTGCCAACAAGAGTGAGATGGTTCCTCTGCACTGGATTCCTCTTTGTTACCACGTGTCACCAGGCACTGGCAGCTTCGGAATGGGCTGAAATAGCAACAGGTGCAAGTTCAACAGGTGGCAGGCCAAAAAAAAACCAGGCCAAACCCTGTTATTGTTACTGGCAAGGGAAAGAATTACCACTGCAGGCTCTGTATAGGTGTGAAATACCACGTTCTTGTTCCAAAGGGAATGCAGATGGGAGGCTCATTGTTTTGTCTAGGCTGCCACAACAAAACCTTATCCCAAACCAGCTGCCTCGGCAGGTACCAGAGTCCTTGGAGCACTGCAAACACAAAGAGCCATCCTGCAGGGAGGCTGATCCTTGTTAGCTCACCAGGAGTTAACGCCAATTTCTGCTCTCAGAGCCACCAGGGAGCCAATTTGCAGCTTGGTCATTACCAAAAATTTCCTTGCAGCCCTAAGACTCCGCAGTTTGACGTTCAAGAGCTTTCTTGTCCCCAATCAGCAAAGTCACTGGCATCACCTCACCGTGTGGCTCTGCTCCGTTGCAGTCGTTTGCTTATCAAACACTCCAGCCCTCTATTAAACACTGGTTAAAACCCCCACAAAACAATCCCTGGATTTAAAAAGTTGCTCATCCTCGGTTATTTTTTTTCTTTTTGTAATTGAGGCTCTTTATTCCTTTGACTTTCAGGTTTGTGCTGCCCTGTGAGTTATTTGATAGCACAAGAAAGAATTCTGACCAGCGACTTGATATTACCCGGACACCTTTAAAACAAATTTTAGTTTTCTTGTTGAGAAACCTGAAATCTTGATGGAAGATCTTCAGAAGTAAGTGCTTGGATCCAGTCTGCTCTTGAGGATCAGATGGAACTTTTCTCCAAGAGGAGAGTCAAACTAAGGCAAATGCCAACACAACGTGGACTTGAAGAGACAGAATTAATGCTTGGAAAAAATCTCTGCAAAGGGAAAAATGAAATCTAATTCTGAAACCAGAAACATCAAAGCAGTTGATATCATCAGAACCACAAAAATGCAGAGGAAATCAGTCTGGAATCCAGAAGCTTCAGCGCAAGGTAGGATTAATTCTGAATATAAGCCTTACATCACACTCTTGTGACTGTCAAAAACAGAAATGAAAAGAGACTGGTCTCTGCCAACTTCTGGTTCATTTGCATCAGAATTCTCTATAGCCCAGCATTATTAACTTCTTCTTTTCATGTATTCAACTCCCTTGTATTTTGCAGATGCTCAGATCACAGATGCATTTGAAAACCTTCCTGTTCACCCCCTTTGTTCTAATTCTCAGAAAGGTGATGCAGATATCCTTTGCCTCTGCACAAAAGGAAGTATACCTCCCCAATACCCCTTATTAAAAGAACAGCCTGCACTGTAGTTAAATGATCCTTTTTCTTCATAGAAAAGAGCGGGGTAATTTTTCAGATAAAAGAATGACACACTCAGGAGCTCTGCACCTGCATTTACAATAGCCTGGGTAAAATTACTGGTCCTGCTGCCTCAGACAGAAGGCTGAGAGTAACTGTGGCCCCCAGTGAAGCCTCTCCTTTCCCCAAAACATTTTATTAGAAAAAGTACCAGAAAAAAAAGCGCACCAGTCTGTTCTGGTAGATTTGTTCTCATGGTTACTAACTAGCTACACTTAGACACCCATTTACCTTCCTTCTTCACAGATGATTTTCCTAATTCTGTGGCCAGGCAGCTACTTAAAAAACCTGCAAAAAATCACCCAGATATCACCCAAAATAACATCTGTGCACATTGCCCTCCCAGCAGACCTGCCTCCACCTCATTCTCCCAGGTAACAACCTCTTCCTTAAAAATGTGCTTTTTCTGAACCCAGCAGATACCTTTTTGTTTCCTGCAATTTCCAATTTCTCCCTGTACTGCTGGAGAACGAACTTTCTATCATTCCCAGTGCTGGCAGTGCTCCCCACTCACCAGCACAGATTCCCAGGCTCCGTGGCTGATCCTGAATCCTGCCTGTCCTTCCTGTTTTGTCCCTGGGCATCCACCTGTTGTGAAAGAAAATGCTCAGTAACCAGGTCAGCAACGTCACATTTATAAATCCATGACTGAACAACTCCCAGCCACAGGAAAAGAGGACTTGGGGATCCCTGAGGAGGTCAGACATTCCTTAGGCTCGGTTTTAGCCCTGTCATGTCCAGCTGCATTCACCACCCCTCAGGGCTGGGCAGAGACGCCACACGCAGGGCCATGGGGACCCTGTCACTCCTCTGTCCCCAGGGCAGGGACACCCTGAGTGTGGGACAGGAGGTGCAGTTGCTGCTCATCACACCCTAAACCCTGCTCCAAACCCCACACAGAGCTGGGCACTCCTTGGGGTGTCCTGTGCAGGGCCAGGAGCTGCACTCGATGATCCCCTTCCCACTGAGCCTATCCTGTGTTTCTCTGAAACCCTGGAAACCAGGGAAGAGCTGCTGTAAGAACAGCAGCAGTGCCCTCTGCTGCTCCTGGGATCAGGCAGAGCTCTTCACTGAGGGTTTTAATTAAGCTCAGAAGGTTTTAATTAAGCTCAGAAGGTTTTCAAACACCAAAGATGAACTTCTTGCCTGAGCTCAGTAATGCTGCTCCCACCGCCTCTATGAAAGTACAGCCAGGTCAGCTCAGTTTTGTTTTTCCCTGACAATTCCCTGCATTTTTAGATCTGTTTGGAACGCACAAAAATTTGGGGTTGCTACTCCTTTGCACGTTGGCTGTAAAGATCAATTTGTTCAGAGGAAATAATTCCTCCTCATCGGACTTAATGTCTATAAATGAATGCAGAAAATTCACATTTCACCCTGGGAAACCTAAGAGGGCCAGAAGGATGTGGCAGGAGGTGCTTTGCAGGTTTTACAGAAATATTGTCTGTAACTATTATTCCCTGACAAGAGCAGCTGTCCATCCCCAAACCACTGAAATACAACGTGCTCTGAGGGGCATCTTTGCTGCTATAAATAATGTATTTGGGGAAATGATGGTGTTTGCTCACTGTGTTCCATCAAAGTGGCATCTTAGCATGGGCTTTAAGCTACTCCACACCCCACAAATCCATTGGAACCAGTGCCATATATTCCTGTATTATATATGTTTATATATTCATAATTTCTCCTCTGTTTTTCCAGCCTATATTTTGGTGTCTCATTTGCCCTTGGGCCAAGCCTGGACGTCGAGAAAGACCCTTACATTTGCCTTGTGGATCACTGGGACCAGTTCCCCGGCCAAACTGGGCGCCAGCACCAGGTGGCAGCAGAAGCCGGGTCCCGCTTCTCTCTCTCACGGACACGTTCTGCAGGAAAAAGAGGCAAATTTTGTCCCGTTATCCAGCACCACAGCGGATTTGGTGCGGTTTTCACGCTCCTCATGGGAAGATTCCTTGCCAAAGGAGGTAAATACAGCAGTCATTGATCGATTATCGATGAGCAGCATCTGTTCTGTGTGAATACAAATGTCCCAGCACGGGGCAAAATCCACAGCTAAAAAGCTTCTGATGAACTTTAGGGTCTTGCTCTCTACACCTCATATTTGTTTCCTCCTGTAAAATCAGGAAGTTCAAGCACATTCTGTCAAACATCCCACTGAACCCAAAATTTCAACGTAAGCGACCAGAAATCAAATTATTTTGATATAATTAAGCTGCTAGTTAATTACTTAGTTATGACTAGAGGCTGGAAGTCAGCCCCCAAATGCCATACAAGCCTAGGAAAAGCAGTATTTGATGTTCACAGCACCTGACCACTCATGCAAGGAAAGCTCCTAAATAATTGCGGCGAGTTAGTGCTTAATGCACAGGCTCTGCTCAGGCTCCCCAGGCTGGATCTGAGCCAGCCTGCAAGGGTGGGATACAAATTAAATTCACTTGCAGCCTGTTTCACAACTGGACCCTAAAAAGCTCTGGATTAATGATGGAAGTTGTTGGCTTTGTGACATGGAAAAGGAGGGAGAAGGGGGGAAGATCCAAGGTGCTTTCCCATACGGTGCAGTTGCCCAGTTATGTAATTTTTCAAAGGGCCCAGACAATTATTTTATGGTCTGGCCTCCCTCCACAGAGCTGGGTGTCCACACTGCACGGGATTAAAGCCTCTCAACCACCCCCAAAAAACCAGCACCGAGTAGGAGGAACTGGCTTAGAAATCCCTGTGCTAAAACTGCAGAGGATGTCCCATGAAAACTCGGCCAGACACAACTCCTGAGATGATCTCTATTAGAATAAACTGTAAAATTAGGGATATTTGTGCTGTCCCTGGCTCACACCCAAATATTACAGTTACAGGAATGTGATGAAATCTTTTAGGAGGTCTATCAAGGTGGCAAAGGGGTTCAAATGGGCACACACAGGTTTAACAATGGATTTCTTACTGGATTTCTTAAAAAAAAGAGAAAATGGTTCAGGTGAAGAGGCTTCTTTGCAAACCTCACCCTGCAAAAGCAAATATTGCCAGTGCTGCTGCTTCCCATTCAAAATATAAACAGTGAGGCACTAGAAATAGTGTATAAATAAGTTCAACTATTCAGAACCAACAGGAGGACAGCAGGTTTTGGAGTTCTTGGCACAGGTACCACTAACCTTAACTGCCTGTTCTCCATCCAGAATGCACCACAGATTTTAACTGATGGGGCTGGCTCAAGTGCCAAGACCTGGCAGGATAATTTGGACTCTAAAGGTGCATACAGCTGACACACCATAAAGCAGGCCTGAGAGCTTGGATTTATTTTTTTAATGGAGAAAGAGAAATTAGTTAATTCAAGCTCTACAACTCGGTGAGGAACTTTCACTTTCCCATCAGAGCTGAGGTCAGAGGCTGCCTGGCCCCCATCTTTTATTTCTGGTTAAGTAACTCTTGGTGCATAGAACAGTGACAGGCTTCAAAGAACAGGAATGATCCTTCTGCTTATGAAAGTTTAACCTTCAGTTCTGATAAGCTGTTCCTTGAGGTCTATCTGTAATTGCTCCATTTCCTGCCACCACGTCTGATGCTATCACTTGATTGAAATAAGCCTTGGGAGAAGGGAGATAGAACGGCTCAACAGGATCATTTTTTAATTCCAACATCACTTTTTAGAGCTGCCACTGACAGACACCAGTCTGGCCAATGAATCTCACTCATTTTCCTCCATGCTGAGTGTTCTTGGCTCTCTGGATTTCCTTTAGAGTTCACTCAGAGCTCATTCCCTGGGCAACTCTGGCACCTGGGCCAAGATTTGCTGAGATTTCAGAATGCAATGGGTTAAACACATGTCTGATGCAAGAGGCAGATGAAATATAGAATTGTTCAATTAAGTGATGCAGTCATCCTTGGCAAAGCTCCCAGATCTCTCATTAGTGCAAGCTGGTGTCCATCACTCCCAGAGCTGTCGCTCCCTGAATACTTACTGTTCATTCAAGGCTCAGAGCCCCACTAGGCAAAGAACAGCAGCTATTTTATCAGTTAAACAGCTCCTGGGCTCTGAAAAAACCTGCAGGGGCCAGAGGCAAGGGAGAGCTGGTGGTCTTAACAGGAGCTCAATGTCTCACCTTACACTCCTCACCTGCTTTTTATTGCTTTCAGGGTGGAAGGAATTGTTAAATTCTTCAACACAAGAAAAACACAAATCAGTATGAGGCTGAATTTTCAGTGATTCCAGGAGAATCAGCTAGTCAACTCCAGCTAGTTCAACTCCAGCTAGTACCAGTGTTATTTTTATTCTTCTATTGGCAGAAGGTGGGATGAACTTTGGCTTCCCAAGGTGAAGTGAAAGACCCTCAGGTACTAACAGGACATTCTGAGCACTTTCTGTGTGGAAGAGAACACAGAAAAAAAATAACTTGAGTAATTTTAAATGTCAGATGTTGTCTCCCATTCACTCTAAATCCTGTCTGCCTCTTCCCACTGGATTAAGAAACAGTTCTAGGGACCCAAGGATCAGACATGATTATTCCCATTGGACCTTGTTTCAGTTTTGCTTATAATACCCCAGAAAATAAATCAATAAAGCAAAGATAAGGAACTCTGGTGAAAAAATCAATGGAAGTGGAGATAAATATATGCAGTTACGTGTTATTCCAGGATGACTCACCCTGCCAAGCACCAGCCAGGGTAGGAAAGGAGCTGCTGCTGCCTACTGCTCCTCACTCAACATCAACCCTGATTTTGCAAAAGAGAAAAACACCCTAAATATTACAATTCTATACATCTTAAAATATGTTTGCTTTTATAAACAAGGGATTTGGAATGCATGTGATGGTTCTCTCTGGTGCAACAGGAGTGTGTGTGACAGCACAATCCAAATTTCCACTGCAGAGTGACTTGCCTGGCACAGCAGTACAGGGCACCAGGCTGAGATCAGCATGAGCACCAATTAAATATCTTCATTAGAGACTCCAGATCCCCATTCCTACCTAAAGCAGAGGATGGAGGCTGACAAGAGCAGGGATTTTGATCAGGGCTGTGACAGAGCGTGGCAAAAATTGTGAGAGGGAGTTCAGGAATAGTGGGGGAGAGGGGCTGGAGAGAAGTGCAGGGAATCCTTTCTAAATAAGAGCTGGGTTTAAAGTTGTCCACAAGCCCCTGCTCCAGTTAACTCTGGCTCCTTTTTAACCTCTCCATCTTCACCATCTGAGGTTTTTACATAAAACACTGGGAAAGAAAATCCCTCTAAAAGTAAACCTTAGGAAAAGCTTGTTTTGTTTGTAAGGCCTTATGGAAAAATCTGCACACGTTCAATGGACCCTGGAGACGCAGGAAGGAGGGGCTGCATGTGCAGGAACACGAATTGCAGCCAAATTCAGCACAGGCTGCTTTGTCACACACGTTCTCCCTGCACTGACCACCCATTTCATGGGTTTTGTACCACCAGATGGAGCTGCATTGTTTGTGCTTCCAGACAATATTCCTGGGAACTCAGTGTTTTCCCATCTTCAGGGCCTTTTTAACAGACCTTCTCCCCCCCACCCCCTTTTTAACAGACACTCCCCTCCCTCATCTATTTTGCCATTTAAAAATCTGTTACATCAAATAAACTTTTCATTTTGCACTTCCAGCTCCCCAGACAATTCCCTCTCAGGGTCAATCACATCTCACTGCACTTAGCCAGAGCAAATGGCTTATGAATAATAAAGCAGGAAGATTCTCTTTGTTCTATTTTATGACAAAATTGTCTTGGGTTAAGCCAGGAATTACTTGAATGAGTATTATGGAGTGCCTGTATTCCTAAAGGGCAAGTTTTGAGCAGCCAGCTCTCTAAACAATGAGAAGTTCACTCTGTTTTTATTCACAGTTCTATGGCTTTTTTCCCAGCTAAGTGAAATACTGGATAATTTTACCAATGCAGTTACTATCCCTTATTTAAAAAGACTCATTGGAGACTCTTTAGTATTGATATTAGAAGAAAAAGCTGAGCAGTCTCAGAATGATTCAACTTGGCTTTCCTTTAACGAATTTACTTTTGAATAGCCCCAGATTATCAAAAGGAAACATCAACTACTGACCTGGGACCTCAAAATTCATCAATAGTTGAAGCTTTCCTGCTTCCACTGAATTGATTTAACCCATAGAGTGAGTGCTACACAAAGAAATTCTTCCCTTGTCTGCACTACCAGGTTACAGACAGAGCAGGCAAAGTCCAGCTCCAACTGTGGCCCTGTGGCCAGGCCAGGAATCTGCCAGTCACGTTCCATCTCCTGCCAGGAAATGGGAACTGCAGATTGTCCCAGCAGTCTTTCCTGGAGAGAGGGTTTAACCTGGGCAGTGAGGCTGGATCAGCAGCCAGGCAGGTCGGGCTCAAAGCCCTCATTTGGGAGTGATGGAGGGATTCCCATGCCACAAGGGCAGTGAGGACAGGACAGCTACCCAAGAGTGGTCAGGAAAAGACCAGGAGACAGAGCAGGAATTTTTGAACTCATCAGGTATAATGGACCAAAGCAATAGTGTTTAAATCTACCAGGAAAAAGCACGTGTGAGAGGATGCAGGACAGCAGATGTCTGCTGCCATCTCTGGGAATTGCCATGTGACAGGGCCATTCCCAGCAGGAGGGACAGGGAATGCACCAGGCATCCCTGCTCTGCCAAGAGGGAAACTGAAATCTATGGTTTCACTTTTCCAAACTTCCTCACAGAACCCTGAAACAGAACAAATCCAACTTTCCACAGGCTTCAGGAGAATTCTTACACGTTGGAATGCAACGTAAAAAGACCAACTCAGATTACTGAGTAGCCTGATGGTTAAAGCAGAGGCACTCTCAAGAGATTGCATGAAGAGAAGGAAAAGAGAACAGCACTATGCAAAAATAGCCAGCTGCTGTTAGAACTCGTTCATCAGGCACTTCTTTTATTCTTTCCCCTCCAATGTGAATTCATGGTTACACCTACACTAAAATGTGTTAATCATAAAACCACACAGGATCCTGACTTGCTTCAGACCAAGGCACACAGAACTCAGCATGGGTGACAGGTTTTATTCTTCTTTATTTACTCTGCCACTTCCCAGAAACCAGATTATTCTATTTTTAGCTCCTATAGGGCATGATTCAATCAGTCATTCTAAGTGTGTTTCACAACTGATTTAAAACACTCCAGGGCACTTAATGGTCAAAAGGTAAAATGCCCAACTCACTTCTTTTCTGCTGGTAGCAGAACCTCGGATCTTTTATTTAATTCATGAAGATATTAAAGGCCTTGAGGGGAACAGAAAATGCTAAAGGTCTTAACTCAAGGTCCTGGGATTGAGAAATTTGTTCTCTCTTCCTTCACCCCTTCCCTGAAACTCCATGAGAGGATTCCAATCCCATTCTCAGAGATTTGTGTTCTCAGGTCATGGAATCTGAACCAGAAACACAAAATTAGCACCAGAGATTTGCAAGCAGCTGGGGGAAGCTGCTCTCTGGAACTACATCCCACAGCTATCTCCAAGTCAGAATCTTTTCAAAGCCCACAGGTAGAGCTTGTAGGTAAGATTACATAAATCATTTTCATTTGGGTACATCCTAAAATTAAAGGCATTCAAAACTCAAGAGAGTTTGGCCCAGAGTCAGACTCAAGAGTTCAGAGCTCCCTTTGCACACCCATTTTTCTCCAGTTGCAGCTCTCTGAATAACCAAACACACAGTGACAGGTGTTTAAATAAAATAAAATTTCATATTTAACATAAAAATAAGAGTAGTGAGAGGCAACTGCAACTGTTTGCATTTCAAGTAAATCCCAGAGGGCTGCACACCAGCCTCCTGTCACAAGAAGCCACTGTCTTGGCAGGTATTTTACTGCCAGCATAGGCAGGACACACGAATTTAACACATGGATTGAGATTAAGGAAGGCAAGACAGATGACTGATTTTATTACAGACCAGAGTCACATATGAAACATCCCTTGGAATAAAAGTATTTCACATTGAGTGGAAAGCCCCCAGCTACAGCATTTGGAATTGGAAACCACTAAATGTGAATTCCCAAATTAAAGCATTTCCAGCCATGAGCTACTTACCAGTCTCTTGCAGTCCAAAACCCCAATGCTCAGAGTTAAGTAATGTCACCATCATATTTTCCATATTCCCAGCTTTTAAAAACCTCTCCATTGAGGATGAGAATTTCCATGTTTGGTATGAGACCAAACCATGGCTTTGGAATTTCTCTTGGTTGATGTGAAATGAGGGAAAATCGACTTTTGTTTAGGTCAGAACAAGAGATGGGACTTTACCCACTAAAAACACAAAACCAAACCCTCAAGTCAACCAATACCAATCTGTTGAACCAACTGCTTTTTAACACCTCATTTCAGAAATCTGCTTCTCTGGCTATAAAATCCTTTTTAAATTTTTTTTTTTTTTTAAGATAAAATTCTGCCTCGCGGAGACTTTGTTCTTACTGAGCATGAAAGTGACTTCTTACCCTGTCAATCTAACAGTGACAACAGAGCTGCTGTGGCCAGATCCTCACGTGGCAGTAACACAAAGATGTTCCACTCAATTCTTTTCCTAGTAAAGGACACAAAAGTTTTAAAAGAAGTTACTCAGCATTTTGCTTTGATTTCCTACTTCAGGTGCTCCACTCCTCTTGCACAAAGCATTTTTGTGATGTGCACCACATGAAGTGTATTGGCTCCTTGAATTTGGAGTTAAGTGCATACTCTGCCCAATAATTAACCATTAACCATTTAAAAACACCAAACCATTTCTCTGGGGACAGCATTTCCTCCTCTTGTGTGTTTATTTCACAACTCAGAAGATGTTCTACATGTTGAACAATAAGCTGCAAAACAGATCAGTCAAAACTCATGTCAAACTGCTTTATTACATCTTAAATAACATTACATTTTAATATAGTATCTATCTTGCATCCAGCTTTCTTGAAGTACACTGACTTTAAAATTAAATACAAAAGGTGAAGAGGGATACAGGGCGTGGAGAAAGCTCTACAGAGTAGTTTCATGAAAGAGAGTAAGAGGGAACTCATCTTTTATGCCAAATCCAGGCCTAACGCACAATTACAGCACATTTTTGTACAGAATGTTGCAGAAAAAACAAAATGGAGAAAAGCTACTACTGCTGCTAGGAAGGAGCATTTCTGGATACAGTGAGAAGATAGGAAAGTTTAACAGAACAATCTGCTGTCCAAACACTGCTGCTTTTAACATTTTATTTGAAAAGAAAGCCAGGAAAACCTGCTCATTACAAAAATGACTCTGATCAGATGCAAAGGACTCATCCTGCAAGAGGAACTGGCTGTGAGGAACTGATTTATAAAGAAGATGGTCTAGGTTCCCTCCTCCCACACCCCAGAATCTTTGACAGCGATTGTTTGAACAGGCTGTTTCTTTTTTTTTTTTTTAAAAAAAAAGTGACTTATCACGCTACTCCAAAACGTGCATAGCTTTGTACTGGAGTTCTTCATAGATTTATGCACAGAGTAGCAACAATAAATGAATACAGCGACAATGGTTACAGTTTTTAAACAGGTTATTTCTTCAAAGAAAAAACATCTAAGGACTTAGTCCAATATGCACTTTTTAGCATTTCTACAGCATGCGATTCTAAGAGTAAACCCACCCAATATGGCAAACAATCAAAAAAGGTTTTTTTTTTTCTGTTTAACTTAGAAAGTTCAAGATCATTATTTTCAAAACATTGATTTGTACATCATTTCATACACAAAGAATTGACTCAATACCCAAGTGTAGGATAGGTCTCTTTTGAAAACAGAGATTCCTGGTTGTTGAGACTTACAGGATAGTGTTAGGATATATAAACTGCCCTTCCAAGTGGACAAACCAAAACAGATTAAAAAAATCAGTGTGGTGAAAAAGGGGGGGCAGGAGGGACCAAGGATTGCATTTGTTATCCATAAAAGGTGAAAGGATTCTTTAAACAAGCATTCATTACCTTTTACAGCATGTGCTTGGTTACCTTACTGCTTAACATTATCCTATATATGCCAAGTTTTGTGCAACAATTATCTGTGATACTAGAAAATAAAAATAAAAAAAATTAGGGACTAAATTTACAGCGTTGACAACCCCCAGGTGCTCTGGGCTAGGACTCCCTTGTTTTGCTCAATTAAATACATACGGAAATGTATTTAAAAAGGAAACTTGAAAAAAATCTGCTACAAACATGACTTTAAAATTTGCAAGTGTGTGAGATAAAGTCCTTAACTTCAACTTGGAAACTACAGTGAAAGCTAACTGTTTCACAATTATGCTCAAGTTTATTTTCTGGTCATGCTTTTTATGATAGTGTTTCATTTTTTTTAAATTCTCAAGACAAAAAAAATGGTCCCAAAAGGAATGCACAATTTCATTTTGCTTACAACACAGAAATTCTTCTTGGAAAGGTAATTGTGCTCTTCATTTCAGCAACAGGAGACAGAAAAGATCTTGCCCTTTGAAGTTGGGGAGGATGGGGGTCCAAGTTAGTATGGTTGGATTGGATATGCTATCGTTTTTAATTTTCAACTGTTGGAAACTTCTTCCAGTCGTGGAGTCCGCTGCTCTTCTGGCACACAGAAACATCTGGTGAGAGTTGCACTTGATAAACTGCAAGCAAGTGGCAAGCTCTGCTCTCCCCACCACTGACACATCCAGGCATTATCCCCCCACTTTCCCAGTGATATTTATTTACTCAAAAACCCACACAGCAAAGTACAGTATGTCAAAAATAGGCCACCAGAAAAATGGCACTGCATACATTAAACTAATGGTGCTCTAAACCACCCAACTGCTGGGGTTTGTTCCCCAGTGACTTCCTAACCTGAATGATCAAAAAGCATTCTGCATCCCAACCCAACCTTAATGAGTTGGGTACTCACCTACTTCAGTTCCAGATCTTGAGGAAGCTGTCCCATGACCCTGTTGCCACTGCCATGCCATCATCAGTCACACCTAAGCAACTGACACGGTTATCGTGACCAGCAAGGACACCTAGAAATGAGAAATGTAACCAATAAATTGCATTATGTTGGTGATTTCCTGTCTCAGTTCAAGTAACACCAAGGCACATTTGGATTAGCCAACCTCTACAGTCAAAAATCCTGAACAAACATGGCTGGAATTTTTAAATGCCTCTGGTTTTACAAGCACAGACTCAGACAGAGCTAGGTGGGTTCACAAGGGGGTAATTCAGTAAAGGCATTATTCCAAAGTTTTCCTTGTATATTCCCCTTATTATGACTTTTACTGGTCTCCCCTGAGTTGTGAAGTGACAGCCCTGAAGACTCTGCCAATGTCACAGCAATAGATGCAGTACAACCATGCACTGCACAGCTTCTGCTCCTCACCACAGTGATAAAGATCAGTTAAATTTTACGAAATTTTTACATTTGTAAAGAATTTTAAAACCACAAGTTAAAGTGAATTATGTTATGAACTCTAAAGCATTTTTCATCCCATTTTCTCTTACTACATTAACAAGACAGACTCCTCCATACAATCTACTTGGCAATATGGAGATCTAATACAATTCAATTATAGCACCATTAAAAAAAAGAATTGAGACACTAAACAGAAGAATTAAGGGAGACAACATTTTCCTCTATCCCCTTTAATTTAAGGGTTTCAAGGAGGTAAAAAGAAAACCTAATTATGTTCAAGCTTTCCAGTCCACAGCATTGAGCCAAGATATTCTTGATGGACTTGAAATTAATCTTTCTACATGAATTAGAATGCTCATAGGACTCTCCTCATTCTACCACCAGCAACAGAAAGTGCTGCAATTTGGTAAAACAAAATCAGCACCAAAGAGTCTTTAGTACTTATACTGAATACAGAACCACAAAGGTGTTTCATACAGAAGTGCCAGTATCAGAAGATACACAAGTGTTTAGTATCAGAAGTGCCAAATCTGCCCAGCAATCTGAAGCCTTGGAACATTTCAATATGCAGAATATTTGTTCTCATGTCCTGTTCTGATGAGAGTAATGAAACATTTGTGGCCAAATTTATACCTTTTTTCCAACAAAAGTTTTCATTTTAAAAAACTGAAGTCATATTCTCTTCATCTTTGGACCATGAATTTCATGTTTGTTTCCTCAAAAGATAAACTCCAGTCTCTGTTGTTTTGCTGGTTGTCTCTACAACTACTGCTACAAATACCAGGAAAAAAAAAAAGTCTTGTGTATAAATAGCAACATTAATGTTGAATTGCTTTGAATAGTTAATGCATGAACAAAGCCATAAAGTCTAAAAAAGAATATCCATCCACTCCAAGCCCTTGTTTTTAATGGCAATCTTCCTGTTCTCAAGCATCCATCCTTGAGCAGGATTCCAATGGATTTGTAACATCACTGGGCAGCCTAAAGAGGTTTTCAGAGAGTTCTGAAGTTGAGACAGTGAGTGCTGACAGATCTGTGCATAAGACTCAATCCACACATTCAGGATCACAGAATGAGAGGCTGAAAAGGCCACCAAGGCCATCAAGTCCAACCTGTGGCTGGTCCCCACCTTGTCACCCTGCCCAGAGCACCGAGTGCCACGTCCAGACGTTCCCTGGACACCTCCAGGGGTGGGGACTCCAATAAAATATCCACACTGAGTTTCCAGTATTCCAACCCAGCGCCATTTACCTGCTCTATCAGCTTTCAGCGTGTCCCACACGTTGCAGTTGAAGTCATCATACCCAGCTAGGAGCAGGCGGCCACTCTTGGAAAATGCTACAGAGGTGATGCCACAGATGATGTTGTCATGGGAATAAACCATCAGCTCCTGGTCGGCCCGCAGGTCGAAGAGCCGGCACGTGGCATCGTCCGAGCCCGTGGCAAAGGCGTTGCCGTTGGGGAAGAACTGCAGTGGGGGAGGGAAAAAACCACACATGGTTTCAGATTGGATCCCTCTGCATCACACCAGAAAACAGCAAACAAGAGGATGCACCTCTCTACACTGGGATATGGCAAACCCAGTGAAGAAATTCATGAACCAACACCCAGTTTCCATTCACCACAAATTTCAGGTAATTCCCTCAGCTCCACAAACTTATTTTAAAAACCCCTGAAAATACTTTATCATGCTGAAGAGCTGAGACCAGAGAAATAGAAAATGATAAATGAAGCAGCTACATACACAGATGGCATTGATGTCCGACTCGTGGCCGGTGAAGGTTTGCCGGCACATTCCTTCTCTAACATCCCACAGTTTGGCAGAGGCATCGCAGGCACCAGAAACAAAACACCGGGCATCAGGAGCAAGGGACAAACTCATCACGTCTCCAGTGTGCCCAGTAAATGTGGTTGTCTGCTGACCAGTTTCTATGTCCCAGAGAGCACTGGAAAGAATAATTAAAGAGACAAATCAACACGTCTGTGCTCCTTTATAAGGTCTTTGTATCACTGCTGAAGTAAAACTCCAGAAAGTATTAACAAGATTGATACTGACAATAGAAATAAACATTTTTGGTTGAACTATCTGGCTGTTGCAGATTAATTGTGCATGGAAGACCTTAAAATTATCCTTAATTTTAAAACATTGGGGGGTTTTAAATTGAAAAAGAGTGCAAAAAACTGATGACTGACAGTGAGGGCTGTTCATCCCAAAGTTCTCTGCCATGGCTGTTATCCAGTACTACTACAGCTTCATTTAAAGCAGCAGTGGTAAGGCCACAGCAAAAGCTGAGCCAGCGTTTCTCATTTTTATAAACTTACAGAGGATGAGAAACTTTGTGAATTATGTCTGATCTTGAAGTTGCAAGTCAGCCAAATCACTACTACAGTGATATGTAAGAGTACAAAAGGATGAAAGAACACTATCACCTCCTTAAGAAGAGGTCTAAACACTTTAGGAAGTCAGGATTTTTAATTTCTGTAATTTCTTAGCAAACCAGACCCATCAGTAGCAGGTTCAAACCATGCAAACAAGAGATGCCTGCACTTTGGTAAAGTCCTTTGAAGCTTGGCTGAACTGAGGTGATGTCAAACAGCTGCAGAATTACTACAGGAACTCCTGAAGCAGCTGTATTCTCTTATAAAGAGCATCATTTCTACAAAACCTCTCATTTTGTTATAGTTTTTTGGATTTTCTAAACACCAAACATTTTTGGTTTTAATCCCATATATATTCAATAGCTACTCAGAATCAGTGGGCTAATAAACAGGTATTCAAAGAGACTGGCATTGTGTAGGAGAGGTATTTATTAGACAACCTTTGCTCTAAGTGCTGCTGCTTGGGAGAACTGCAATGCTTTTAAAGAAATAGATACAATAGAAAAACCTATGAAAAAAAGATGGAGGCCTTTTTTAGTTCAGAAACCAGTATTTATGAAGACATACACCTACATTCTCCTCAAGAAACCCAGCTATTGTCACTGTAGAATATTTTCTAGGAACTCTTCTGAATAACAACATTAACTACATTCTTTATTAGAAATATCCAAACATGACTTTTAAAATAATAAATAATGAATACAAAAAGAGTTTTGAGGAAAATCACTAGTCTAATACAGTTATTCCTGAAGGCCAAATAGTTATATTAATAAAAAAATTCCCAGAACATCTTAACACAGAATTAGGTCAGGCTCTTCAGAACACCAGGCACAAGGAAACAGCCAAGGCTCACAGAGTTGAAATTACCAGCAAAAGTGACATACGAGCAGCAATCACCACAGTCTTGTGGTCATGATAAGGTTTATGAAGGACAAAGTTTCCTTCAGAGAATGGGTTTGAAAAGCCCTTCCTGACAGGGCTGTCCCAGTGTCCCAGCTTACCAAGTGGTGTCGCCAGAGCTGGTGACGATCTGATTATCATCCAGGAAACGACAGCAGGACAAGTAGCCTGGAAACAGAATAAAAGGTGCACAGATAAGGCAAGAGATTACCCTTCAAAGGCAATACTGGTTTGCTAACAAGCTGCTTCCCCTCTCCTGAAGCTGCAGCAAGAAACACTAAAAGCCTAAAATGCAACAG